>NC_053450.1:146220491-146820491 GCF_015227805.2 Hirundo rustica | reverse complement strand
TCCTGCCCAAACATGCACTTTGGCCTAGCACATTTTCTAGCTGAATTCTGTGACCTTCTCTCCGATTTCCTCTTCTGCTACTATCATGATCATTTTGAATTCCAACTCCATCTCACTATGTGCTGCGTCCACCCTCAAACTCGGGTCACTGGTAAATGTAATGGAAATTGCCCACTTCTATCTAGGACAACAGCTTCACAGTAGGTGGGTAATTTCCCATTCTAGTTTTAATTTGTGCTAACACAAGCACTAGTTTTCTTAACAATCTTGCACAGGTTTGTGAAATTTTAAGTTAGATCACACTTACCTACAGAATGTCATGAGAACAGGAACAAAAGGGTTTTTACAACCAATCTAGATAGTATCTATTGATCTTTCCTTACCCAGAAGACTTGTAAGAAAAGTTTGACAGCTTTGACAAAACACACTTCCAAATTCCAAGGCAATTATTAACCATCTTGGTTCCTGCTAGCATTCATACAATTTTTCCACTGCTTATGTCAAAGTTCAACTCAACAGCAGTGATTTCCCAAACTCTTTCCTTTTGCTGCTTAATTCTTGCTCCATCATTTTCTAACTACTGTCATCAGCACTCTAAAAAAGTGGAAAGGGAGATAAAAGCACTTACAGGTTTCCTAAGGAAAAAAAGGGATAGTGCTCCAATCAGGGGCATGTCCCCAATTAGTGGTTCCAGGATAACCCTCATTGTGCCATGGATCTGTGAAAGGGGAAGAAAAAAAAAGACGATGAAATTGAATTTAGTCAAGTTTTGAATAAAACTTCATTTGCTGTCAATGCTCACACTTTTAATTCATTAAATTCTTGCTTACATATATATAAATTCTTACTTTTATACATATATATAAATTCTTTCTTTATATATCATCCAAACCCAGAAACATTCATACAAGCACTTAACAGTTGTGCTTAAAAATTCATTCCATTCATCTGTATCAGGCAGTGCCATGTCGGTGGTAATTTCTTAAAAGTGTGAAGTAGATTATTTCTACAGCTCCATGTAAACAAACATGACACAAGAAGCACAGTGGCATCCACAGGTACTGGAAAAAAAGCAGGTAAATGCTTATAGATGTGTCAAGACACACAGGCAAAAGAGCTAATTCTGCTCCTTAGGGAGAGATGTGTTATCAGAAAGTCCAGGAAATCTCAGAAACAAATAAAGAAGGCAAGGCTACTAATAGTAATTGCATCTAAACCAGTAACTCTATCTGATAGTTAGATATTACGTGAAATAAAATTTCAAGCTCTGCGGTGCCTTTATAAACTGACACATCACTTGAACATGACATATTACATGACATCATTGGCTTGATGTGAAATTATCTTCAGCTTTTCCTGTAGTAAATGTTGTCTATTTGTTCTACATCTTAAAGGATTTTTTTTTCTTTGTTGTCATGTTACTGAAATTCTAATGCAGTATCAATACTAATCAAATGAGAAAAAAATAGTAAGCTACAAAACTACGCAATTACTGTTTCTTTCTTATCGATTATTTCATCAGAAAATAGTTATTTAGTGATATGAAAACCAAAAGAAAAAAAACCTTAATTTCACCTGTATACTTTTCACACCAGCTCTGCAGAAGTATCTCTTGATCTCCAAATCAATTTCACAGTTTCCAACAAAACTAAACCAAAAAAGAAAGTATACATTTCAGTTTTACGGACTCAATTGCAATAAACTGTTTTGCACTGTCATGACAATGTAATTTGTGTCTCAGTGTATGCACAAAAAATGCACGTTGAAATATCAGAACATAAAACAATGTCAGTTTGCTAAAACATCCCCTTCAAAATATCACCACTGTCATCAAAACCACTCTAATTAATACCTATGCATAATAGGAAACAAGCACGAGCCCCTACTTTTGGGAAATAATGGACACAAAATTCATACTCCATTTCAGGAAAGCTCTCCATAGATCTCATTGATTGTCAGTTAATCCAAACCCACTCTCACCTAACATAATCCTGAGTAGCACTAGATAGAGATGGTGGTTATACTAAAAATGAAACTTGTCTGAAATATTCAAAGACTTGCAAAGCCAGTCGTATTTAGAATTTCAATAAGCAGGGCATGCTGAGTTGAATGATCTTCTAAGCAAGTTTTAAGCCAAAAACAGTTGAGCCCTTTCTAAAGGGAGAGAAGGCAGGAAGCAAATTAGAGAACATATTAAAAACTATGTAGATTTTTCCCTGAACAGTTTTTGCATCCCATTTTTGGGGATGCGAGGTAAAGTGATCGAAATTTTCCAGATACTGCTCTGTATTTCAGATTTGTTGAAGTTGGTAAGAAGAAGTCCCTTCTATTTTGTCCATGCTACAAGGCTACAAGATTATTCACACACAACTCAGGCTTGGACTTCTAGCTGCTTTCTCTGAAGCTTCCTGCAAGTCAAGCATGTACCTGCAGAGCTGAGCAACCCTTTTTTTTCAAGAGCTGGTACTGCTGAGAGACACAACGGTTCTGAAAACAAACTGATTTTGAGACTCAACAAGGAATGAAGGAAGAAAGCTTGAGACTCTGATTTAGCACGGAATTGGTCAATGACTCTACAGAACGAGAGCTAAAAGCAAAACCCAACAGGTTGAAAACCACGCTCCAGGCAGGGAGAGATGAGCTGATGAGGACACTGGCTAAGAAGATAAGAGGCTGTAACAGAAGGACAAATGAAATCTGAAGAGCTTTCTGAAGAGACTGCCCGGGTAAAGAAAATGGAAGAAGGAACCAAGTACGATGGAGATAAGCCAGATTAAAGCCAGACACTGCTGAAAGGAGAGGGAAATCAATTCCTCTGCAGGGCATCCTGTTCCAGATTCTGCAGCAGGGCCCAGCTTTCTGCACATCAGTTCCTCAGACCTGACCTGTACAGTGAAACACTGTTAACTGTGTTTGGGAGTATGAAACATCTTACTACAAAAATGTTTGGGGAATTGTGAACAAAATGGAATTGCTCTCTTCATCGGCCATTCTGGGCTCAAGTCAATATAAAATAAATTACTCTTACAGTAAGAGCAGACCAGCAGGATTGCTGTTCCCACCCCCTGAGCCTGATGGCCACGAAGTACTACTAAAAGAAATAAAAGGTGAGAGCCGCTGCTTTCCACATTCTACATATCAATTATCCAAATCATCTGTTTCTTCCTCTGTTCTGTGTGTGGTGGTGCTGTCTTTGGGATTTCAACAAAGGCAAATCTTATCAATCCCTTAAAGAGAAATAAACCATAGTACCAAGACTTTCCTGTAAACATCCATCACTGGAATTTATTTTTGACTATTCAAAAGATAACACTATGCAGAATCTTTTTTGTTCAATGGCCAGTATGGGGAACTGGAAGACAACAACATGATGGGGTATGTGTCAAAGGAAGGCGATAGCTGCTTTCCCTGGAAAGAACGTAGTGTGACTGTACAGTTTAAAAATAGGTATGTAACTTTTAATACACAATTTAAAACTAAGTAATTTCTATTTTTAACCTATCTAACTATATTTAGAGCTAGTAGAGATATATATAAATACACTCCCACATATATATATATAATTGCATAACAACATGAGACAGAGAAGCAAGGTCAATTAAAACCTGCAACTGAAACCTCAATCTCAGCACTCTGCAGCATCAGAACTATTTGTGTTATGAAGGCTGGGAAGCAATATGCTTGTTTGAAAATCCATAACAACACGATGACAAACTGAAGTAAAAATAGTAACAAACTGCATTTGAGGGGACTAAGTCAACAACATTTAACTTTATAATAAAGCTAAATATGGTTTTATCCCCTAAGATATTTGTCTGGGTCCATTAACAGTCAATGCCTACAAAATTCTACTGTAATATACTGTACAATTTGAAAGCTCATTGAACAAGCAAGTTCTATACATTCAGATCATAATATTCCAGAAATATTTATGATCCCTTTAAGGTACAGAACACAGAGAGAGATTACAGTTTAATGAGGACACTCTTGTAAGAATATTAACAGCAGCTGTACTGAATCAAGAGAGAAGCATGATGTGGTCAATGCAGCCCATCGAAAATACCCAGAAGAAAAAGAAGAAAAAGTAAAAAGGTTATGACAAAAATATTTCCTATATTACAGTGATATGTGGTTCTGTACACTGTACACTATCTTAATTGTTTTTAGAAAGTCTTTAGGCCCTATTTTTACGTCTGTCTTCTTCCAGTATAATGCAGAGAGTCCCCCCATTCAAGTATTCCACATTTGAAAAAAATCTGCCATGTGTTTCAATCTTCAGCCTAAAACTCTTTCAGTGCATCAATTTTTCTGTATCATCAGAAGCTGAAAAAACTCAGGCTATTAACAACTACTTCTTCAGCTTCTCAACTTTTTTTGCTTTCTTTGCTACAGTTCATGATTAAATTGACTGAGTTTATCTTGTTTTCTGTTGATCCATAACTATTACCCAAGCATTTACTACATTCACTTTAGCAAATGTTAGATTTCTTTTATATTAACAATTTAGATTTTATCTTTATTTGCTCAAGTGGTTGAAATTTTTCCCTTGCCCATATTTGTCATCAACAACTAGACTTTTAAACTGTAATGAGTTTTGATATTTTCTAAACATAAACTCCACGGTAAGAGAAAAGCAAAGCATTCCCTTCACAAATATTCTTCTCAAACTGAACCTTTAAATCCATTCTCCAGTGAGTGCTTTGTGGATTAGTTATTCAAGCTACTTAGAGTGAAGTTCTTAACTGGATCCTGAGTGATGCACAAAACCTGTTCCGAACAGTTCTGAAAAATACTGAAGGAATGATCATAATGCACTCAATATCCTTGCAGAAACAATAGAGACTAAAGCAAAACACACTCCTTTTGCAATTAAAATTAAAAGCAGACCAAAAAAAAGCCCTCAAGGATGATGCAAAAAAAACCCCAACTCCAGAGTTTTGGAGACACTTTGAAAACTACTTAAATGGACTATGGAAGATCCAAAGCAAATGCACACACCCCACCACATACAACTGACAGTAGAAAGGGCTAAAGGAAGCCACAACAGTGAAACCGCAGGATAAAAGGGGATTCTTAAAAGAATTAATGCACTTTAAACTGAAAAAAAATATAAATAAAATCTTTCCTTCCTTCCCTCACCACACACCCCACAGGGCTTGGCTTCCTACAACTATTCTTATGAATGTTTAGAGAGCTTGTTTTAGAGGTCCTTTTCAATTGTATTTAGAGAATGAAAGGTTTATAGAAAGCTCCTAACTTTAAACTTAGAAATAAATTAAAATTATAACAAACTAATTTAACTGGAGATTAAAATCTACAGGGGTAAATGCTCCAAAGGATGGACTTTTCTCCAGCAGTGAGACTGTTCTTTATAATCTTGCAAAACTGCAATATAAGACATAATTTAGGGCTGGTATCTGTATTTAACTCTGTATCCAAATGTACCAAGGGACACTTATTCTTCCTGATACTACTGAGACAATCCCAGTGATAAGACTCTCAGAGGATACACAAATCAAACTATTAAAAAGCAAGTAACATCAAACAGTAACAACTGGTACAGGGGGCCGGGGGAGGGGGCCTCTCTGTCTGAAACATGCACACTAAAAGCCTTTGGAAAAGAGCCCTTTCTGAATGATGTGCCAAGGACAAGTCTTAAATATGAAACAGGACTTCCTCTGACGATGGTTTTGTCTAACCCTTAATTCCTAGAAGCTGTGATGGTTACTCCAGAGCTCTCGTTTCCATTTTCTTCCTGGAAACCTGTGCCACCGGCAGCAGGGACAGGCTCTTGGGCTCACCAGGCACCCAGCTGACCCAGCACTGTTATTGTTACCTAAACCACTTCAAGGAATTTATTTCAGCCTTTCACACTGGATTCTCTTGTAGCAGTCTACCACTTCTCTATGCGGGCTGAAAGGTAATACAATGTGGTAGTGATTTCCTTCAGGTCTGTGTAACAGGACATTAATCCTGAAATTTTTGTACCTATTGGCCTTTTTACTTGTATCTACTTCATGAGGATGAGCAGAAATTAAAAAAATATAATAATAATTAAAAAAAAAGTACTATATTTACTTTGTCTTCCTATTAATATTTCTGCCATAAAGGGAAGAAGTGGTCTTGAAAGACAAACAGCTTTTCACGAACAATTTCTAGGGACTGTTTGGTCAGACAAGATTGTTTTCCTGAGGGCTCATCTCTGAAGAGGTAAGGCTGCTGTCCCAGCTGCTGTCAAAAGTGGCAACAAAGAGAAAACTAAAGGAAGTTCCTCCATTGGGGCTAACGCATTCACCCAGTGAAATAAGCTCTCACGAGTCAATCCTGCTGTATTTTGTCCAGCAATACCATTCCCTGATTTGGACAGCTGTCTTTTTCCTACAGGAATAAAGTGATTCAATTCAATAAAGGCTGGGCTCTGCTCACAGATGTAGCCCCCACCTGCTCTGGAACCCAGGGAAGGAGACAGCAGCCTTTTCTCTTACCACTTTGGGTCCTGCCCAGCTCTGCCAAAGCAGCAAAGGCTTCAGCACAGCTGCATTTTAGACAAATAATTCAAATTTAAGAACAACCACGTTCACATTTTGGAAGTGCCTCTGAAGCTGAGATGCCTGATGACCCTCCTGCCTGCTGCCAGGGAAGCAGTGAGGAACACAGAATGCTGCTCCTTCTGGACTGTCAATCACTGATAAAATTGGCCTTTCCATACCTCACAAACAGGCAAAAGTAGCCACGGTAACACAGAGCTGTGATGGTCAATTATAAAAACATTGCTAAGTTCACTGACTGAACTTTCAAAAACTCTGCAACTGTGTGGAGAATGACTTGGGGTAGACCTACTTAGAAACCAATATAAAAGGGATCATGATGAAATAGCAAAGAAACGTGAAGCAATGGAGCACAGTCATTCTGGCATTTTATAATACACTGATTTGCTCTGGCAAAGTGAACACAAATTCCTCTGTAGCTATCATTATTTTTTTCTAATACTGTATTTACTTAAAAAATCTAAGTAACTGAGAAAAGCAAATATCAAAAAAAATCTTACATCTTAGATTTCAGAGTACATTTAATGGCAATTAATATATTCAGGAAAAAAGTCAAGGATAGTGCTTTATCTCTGGAAACTATTTTTTTATTAACAAACATGACTTTAATTATGAAACCACACAGAGTTTATATTCCATTTCCCTCAGATAAATGCTATTTACAGCACGCAGTTTCTTCCTCCATTTACACACAATTAGAGCTAACTACATTTGCATACTGAAGCAATTCCCCTTTCAGGCCAACGTAACTGCCAAATCAAACAATGTGCAGATTATAAAGCATGGACCCCACTGTAATATAGTAATAAAGTTTACCTGATTTGAAGATCCAAAATGATCTGCCTTTTGTCCACATTTTCAGTGTACACTTTTACACCATTTATCCTCAGAGGCTGGAACAATGAAGTAAGTAAAAGTTGGGTTCTTCTGCAGAAGTACATTAAACTCTTAACTTTGAAATAAAGGTGAATATAAGCATGTTCATGCCTGAAGTTAAGAACCTACTATAAACATTAAGAGGTGTGAAGTAAGGCTATCAATTTAGTTCAATTACTATTTCAAGGGTAAAAATTAATTGCTAGGATCCAATTAACCACAATCCTTCCAGCAATTACCCCGGGTACAGACCACTAAACTTCAAGATTTACAAAATATTTAATAATCAAGCTTTCCCTCTCCCCTGCATAAACATTAATTTCTCTGTACAGCTGTTTGTCTAACATTCCCAAAACATTCTTTTCCACGCAAATACAACAAGCCAAATTTAGTTCACAAAAACACAGTTGCCTTAAGAGGAATTTAGTGAGAATAGATGGAAAAGAATCCTTAATTCCCATCAAAAGTTGTGTCAGCCATTCTGTGCTGTGTCTCCAAATCACTGTGTTCACACACCCCTCTCTCCCTTCCTCAAACAGAATTAACACATATCAATCACACACTCAGGCCTCAAACATTCCTCAAACAGTAGGCAGGAGAGGATGATGAACAACATCACTTTGGAGTTTTTCTTTCTTGAAAAGTTTTCATATTTCTATTTACGTCTTTTTAACAATTTATGTAATAGCAAAATCTCACTGCTGTGTTAGGGCTGTGCAGCTCAATTAATTAAGGTTGCAATATAATGTAAGAATAGCTGTCATGTCCAAGGTTACTCAATCCAGCTGCAGAACCATACAGAGGTCTGGGAGCTAATCTAAAACCTACTTAAATTAGTATAGCTTAAAAGGAATGCTACAGCCTGTAATACAAATGTATCTAGGGCAGGACAGGCCCTGTGTAAAAGGATTTACAATTAAAAAAAATAATAAACCAAACGCACCAAAGGTGCAGTAAAGCATAATGAACTATAACCTACACGAAATAGAGTCACAAAGAGAGGAAAAACAATTTCCCTCTATCACGCCTGAAAATTAATTTAAGGTTTCCTAACATTTGAGGGTGGGGGGGGTGTTGATTTTTAAATCCTTACTTGAAATTCAATTTATGACAAGCAATAGAAACACGAAAGACAACTTCAAACAAAAGCTGTTTAACTGCATCTCAAAGCAGTAAAGTTCTGGTTAATGCAGAGAAGATAAAGCAGTGCTGAACTTGCTGCAAGCAGAGGGAATCACTCTCGGCTTGCACTGGTCCAACAGGCTCTCCTGCAGGCATGACACCCCTTCTTTCATGGGCTGGAACAGAAGACAAACATCTGTATGCCCCTTGATACTGTGTTATGTGCAGTCCTTGAAAAGCCAAGCCAGCAGCCTTGTCATTGACTCCACGCATAACGTGATTAGAAGTGCGTGTTACAAGAAAACTGCACTTGCATCATCTGCCAAAAGGATAATGGTCCCTGCTCACTTAATGTAAAGCACTGCATGAACAATATTAAAATCACATTGCTGTGAGCTCTTCATGTGACCAGGCATTAATACACTGAGTCATCTTCAAATTCTCAGTCAAGTTTCTGAAGCACAGATCCCAGGAAATGCAATAAGGCCTCAGCTGAAAAAACCCACACATTTTTATTTTAATGTTAAAACAGAAATCAGAATCAGACTATGACCAAGCGTCACAGAGAAGTATTTCTGTGTGGATTTGAAGACACTACATGAAAATGTTATGTAAAACAGGGTCTCTTAAAAAAACTTCACCAGACACTGACCTGATGACCAATATCAATCTTGGTAAAACTGAAGGTACTGAGGTGGTTGTTTGCTCCTCTTACTGCTGGTTCTATGGTTTCTCGAAAGAGTTTCTCAATGAATTGACAAATAAAAGGCCACATCTGTTTTACAGTCTAAGGAGAAAAAAAGATATACATGGAAGTACAGTTCTTAAATACATGAATAAGTTATAAATGTAAAAAAACCCAGATCTTCACTGCATCTGCATTTTCTATCTGAAAATTCTATACTGTCTTTTTTTCTTACTATTTTCCAATTAAGTCATGCTCTTCTATGCTCTTTGAATGAAAGATATTTTTTTAAAAATCAGCTACACAGATTTATATCTTAGATTATCACATATATACAAATCGAATCTGCAAATTTCATTATTTTTAGATTGTAGGTCTGGAACC
Source organism: Hirundo rustica (assembly GCF_015227805.2). NCBI lineage: Eukaryota > Metazoa > Chordata > Aves > Passeriformes > Hirundinidae > Hirundo > Hirundo rustica. The sequence continues at coordinate 146,810,876 of NC_053450.1, read as the reverse complement.
TACAGTAACTGGAAAGTATCCCAGGCAAGTAGAAAATTAAAGACTGTTTACAGCTGCTATGATTTCCACACAATTATAGCTGTCATTACTGTAATGCCATTTTAAATCATTCCTAAAACTCATAATTTCAGGACCATGAAACTAAATTTAATCTTTCTTGTGTCTAAATGGATCAACAACCAAAGACTTCAAGTTATAAGATGTGAAGTTAAAACTACTCTGTTCTCAGATTCTTGCCTCGCCTTTCATTTTAATCTCAGCTTTCCCTCCTGCCCCTTCCCATTTGGGAGTAATACTTCTTACCTTGTTGAGCCATTCTGCCCTCTCAGTGTCTGGAAAATGCACCTAAAAAACCAAAACAAACACAAACAAAAAAAATTAATACAAACACAAACCACTTTTTAGTTAATTTTATCCATCATTTATAATACCATAAAGTTTAGGGGTCTCTCTAGACAGTGGACAACATATTGAGCAGTTAACACTCTTGACAAGAGAATTAAAATACAAGCAAATTAAAATACAAACTCATTTCTGAACTACATAAAATATGCTTGGACTTATTTCTAATAGTAGCATCTGGAATAAAGTACTGTTGTACACCATGGACAAACTAAAAATCAAGCACAGCCAACACAGCTTGTGTCAACCGATATTAACACGACACACAAAACTGCCCGAGTCCCAACTGCACTTCTACTTCCTTTCATTCATGCCGAATCTTTTTCAATGTCAATAAATCATGCCTATAAATATTCTATCAGTGAAGCTGAAGCTCAGGAGCATGGATTTAAGTTCAGCCAAAAGCGCTTTGAAAGGCATTTCTAGTGATTTCTTTCTTAAACAGTAGCAGACACCAGTCAGAGACAGCGTGATGTTTTATACACGGGGCAGAAAGTGCCCACGGCAATAGGAAAACATCAATTAAGTGCTGGAAGAACAGACACAGTTTACCAGACATCGAAGGAGAGCACAGTTAGTAGCTTTACCTTTCACAAACACAGGCACACAAAAAAAATCCCCACCAAACATCACCCCCAAACAAAAATAAAGCCCTGAAGATGCAGAGCTAACAAGAATTTCTTCAGAAACTCACAGGCTGTAGAACAAGATGCAGATCACACTTCAAACACAAAGAGCCTTTGAACACACTAAAAACCCGTGACCTACATATAGGGACTTTCGTGAAGCAACGTCTCTACCAAATTGCAAAGTCTTAATCTCTTCATGGCATAACAGATTGTACCACTGGCTTCGACAGCAGTTATTTTTATTATGCATATCCCAGATGTGAACAGTCAGTGAAAGACCTACTCTTTAAACTGATATTTCAACAAGATTAATTTGAAAGCAAGCCCCATTAATGACTTTTTTTCAGTTTTTATTCACTTCTTGCATTAACAACCAGCACTAATACAGCCTTCATATCCTCAATCTACCCTCAGAGCAGTCCTTAATTTCATCTAAAACCTCAAATTTTTGCTATACACTTTTTGCTATGCTGCCCCCCAGCAGCATAATCAAGTGCTTCACAGTTATCTCTCCAGTCTGTTTCTTTTTCAACAATCCCAGATCAATTTCTACAGACTCTTCAAGTACTACAAATGCTGCTGTCTTCAACTGTCAAGAACGGCTCTTAGCATCTTTTTCAACTACATCATGCTTCTCAAAAGCATTACAAGTGTTACAAAAATGTCCAGTGATCTGTTTGACTGTGAGAAAAAATATTCAACACTGTCTATTTTACTAAGTAAGTTAAAAGAACAGAATTATTAGTAACAGACAAAATTATTTGGGAGTCATGTTGTTTTATTTATTTAGAATTAATTTCCTAGGAAATTATGGTGGGTAGAATGTCAGCACTCCATACTTAGAGGGTTGGGGGTAGTGTCCGCTTTTTGAAAACAAAAAATACTTAATTTTTTACTTTTGCAACACAAGAACTTACAAGTATGTACATGAACTTAAAGGTGAACGGAGCTTACACTCAGTTTTTAATCTTGCAGGGTTCTCAAGTTGCACCCAATGGTCAAAAAGTTAAAGGAACAGAAAGAATGAACACTGTTAACCCCAACACTAATAAATAACATTTTGATCTTTACTCTAAAATATTTGCCTACTGAACCTGCAAACAGAAAAAGTGCCAATTCTCAGTAATGGCTTATGCATGACGTTGGATCAACATTTCATCCTGATTTGCTTAGGAGAGCATTCAGTGATGTTCAGTTTCACAGGGTGAGAGCTGCAGAGCCGTTGCACGTAGGGGAACAAATATAATCCAAGAGGAAATGGCCAGCAACCTGCTACGCCACTTAGACAAGCACAAGTCTCTGTGGCTGGAAGGAATCCACCTAATGGTACTGGGGCAGCTGGCACTGCTGGAAGTGGCTCAGAGCCACTTCCCCATCCTTTACCAGCAGTCCTGGCTAACTGGGGAGGTCCCAGGTGACTGCAGGTCACCGAATGTAACCCCATCCACAAGGGCCTGGGGAAATACAGGCCTGTCACTCTCACCTTGGTGCCAGCAAAGATCATGGAGCATCTGATCTCCTGTCACGACAGCGTCACCTACTCAGTGGATGAGGGAAAGGCTGTTGATGTGGTGACCCAGACTCCAGTGAAGCCTCTGACGTGTTTTCCCACAGCATTCTCCTGCAGAAACTGGCCGCTCACAGCTGGGACCGGCGTACAACTAGCTGGGTAAAAAACTGGCTGGATGGGCAGGCCCAGAGAGTGGTGGGGAATGGAGTCACAGCCATGCTTTTATAACTCTGGGCAGTCACAAATGTGTTCCACAGGGCTCAGTGCTTGGGACATTCCTGTCTACTATTGTTATCAATGACCTGAATGAAGGGATTGATAGCACCCTCAGTCAATTTGCAGGTGACACCAAGCTGGGTGGGAGTGTTGATCTGCTGGAGTGCAGGAGGGGTCTGCAAAGGGATCTGGACAGGCCGGACTGCTGGACCAAAGCCAGTGGTATGAGGTTCAACAAAGCCAGGTTCTGGGTCCTGCATTTGGGTCACAACAACCCCAGGCAGTGCTACAGGCTGGGGACAGAGTGAGTGGAAGGTGGCCCAGGGAAAGGACCTGGAGGTGCTGGGCACCAGCAGCTGAACGTGAGCCAGGTGTGCCCAGGTGGCCAGGAAGGCCAGTGACATCCTGGCTTGGAGCAGCAGCAGTGTGGCCAGCAGGAGCAGGGCAGGGATTGTCCCTCTGTACCAGGCACTGGTGAGGCAGCACCTGGAATCCTGAGGCCAGTTGTGGGGCCCTCAATACAAGAAAGACACTGAGCTGCTGGAGCATGTCCAGAGAAGGGCAGTGGGGCTGGAAAAGGGTCTGGAGCACAAGTCTTAGCTGGAGCACTTGATGGAGCTGGGGTTGTTTAGCCCGGAGAAAAGGAAACTCAGAGGAGACCTTATTGCTCCCTCCAATTATCTGAAAAGAGGTTGTAGCTAGGTGAGAGTTGCTCTCTTCTCCCATGTGAAAAAGAGGGTAAGAGGAAATAGGCTCAAGTTGCACCAGGGAGGTTTAGAATGGATATAAGAATTTTTTTTTTTCATGGAAAGAGTTGTTAAGCATTGGACCAGGCTGCCTAAGGAAGTGGTAGAGTCACCAGTTCTGGATGTGTTAAAAAAACCTTGCAGCTGTGGCATTTAGGGACATAATTTAGTGGTGGATCTGGCAGTATCAGATTAATAGCTGCACTTGATGATCTTAGAGGTATTTGCCTAAATTTGATGATTCTACAGCCACTGCAATGAAGGGCAACAAAATAAAATAAATAGAAACAACAAATTAAACACACAGATGAGGAACAGAAAATTCATGAAAATACCAAAAGCAAACCTGTCTGCTCTGAGTAATGCAAGATGCAACAGTTGTCATGTTCACAACTCATTTTTAGTCTTCTGTACAAGTATCCAGTTGACATTCAACAGAAGAGACACACTAGACCTGAGAGAGGCTTCCCGCTCTAAATATAACCTCAGCCCAGATGAAATTCACCTTCCTCCAAAGGGTGATCCAACTTCCTAGATTCAGAGTATAAACTCCTGAAGGCACAGGCCACATTCCCTGCACCATGCACACAGCTGACATCCAGTACACCTCTGTGGAATGAGGAAAAGAGGAAGCATCTCTCTTGCACCTATCAAGACTCTTTGTGTTCAGTCCCAAATTATGCAGAAAAACTTGAGATAGGTTGGGAAACAAACAAGAGGCCACAGATACTCAAATCTACCCATATATGCTAATTTATTATTTTTTGATTTTATCTACTGTACAATCAAAATATTCAGACCCTGCTTAACAGGACATGACTTGATTTTTCCACAGATTTAATAACTGTCCTTTAGTGTTTCACACCTATCATATTCCTAGAGTTACATGAGTTGGAACTAAGCCAGCTCCTCAATTACGTAAGCCTAGTTTACTCCTGCAGTTGTATGTGATAATAGGCAACAAATAATACAGTATCTTCTGTTTCTGTTTCTCATCCCTTTTCCATTCTTGCTTTTCTGCTTGCTCACTCCAATTTTATTATAATTCATTTTGGTGCCTATTCTGACACTCAAAACAGAGAGAAGAGAACCTTACATTTTCAAGACTGAAATTTTCAGTCAAGCCAACCTTAAATCAAAAGCTGGGCTTTGCTTAATCTTTAATGCTACAAACCCAGGTTGGCTGAAAACAAAGAATAAAATATTTATCCATCCACTAATCCCATATATTTTTAGCCTGCTATATGAGACCACAATAGCAGTGGCAAAATTATATTTTGCTTTAAGAGTTTTTTGAGTTCAAGTACAATCTTATGCATAGACAGCAGAAGAAAGCCTGAGGGATGGAAGTTGGTACACTGGATCAGTCAAGACTGACACAAGAGTATTTAAGCAACTGCACAAACATCTTTATGGCCAGAAGCAAGAATCAGATTAACTGATATGCAAAATCTGTTAATTCTTGTATAAAAATCTACTGACAAGCACGACAGAAAGCGACAGAAGTCAAGATTTCAGTTAAGACAGTTAACTAAAAGCATTTTCCTCTTGGCTTCTTTTAGTAAATTGCTTATGCAGATTTGGCAAGTACTGTGTCATTTCCACCACTTGGTGTAGTAATTTACTATTCAAAGCAAAGTATAATAAAAGAGAACTATTGCAAGAAATGACCATGTCCAACACCAAAAACATTGTAATATTATGTTCCAGAAAGTTCTGTTATTCTATGTTACCTTGCAAAATACTTGGAAGTGCTCAAAAGATGCATTTCTGCACATTAAAAAGAGACTATTTGGCTTTCTCACACAACTGCTTGTGCTCAGCTCTAAACAACTTTGACGTTTACTTTCTATTTCTGATCCTGCACTTTCAAAAACTCAATTCAGAACACAGTATTTTTTTGTAATGATCAATAAAATACCAGAAAGAGCCCAAGGAATGCAGTTCCTTGTTCTGTCCTGGAAGTCAATAAAACAAAAAAAAGACAAAAGAAAACCACTTACAGTAACAGTAAAAACGTTTCTTACCCACAATTATTTTACTTTTCAAACTCTCTACATACACTCTTCATATTGGCTAAATTGACTCCATTTTCTGGCTAGACTATCATCTGCATCTTTCCAAGGCAACAAAGCTAGACAAAGAATTAACAACTATTACACTCAAATGCCACAGACTAAGGATTGGTGGGAAATGTTGAGAAGTCAAATAGCAATCAGCAAATAACATGAAATGAGGTTCAAAGTGCAAATAATAACATTAATGCCTTAAATATAATTCTTCATTGAGATAAAGGAAGTTTCTACATAAATATCTCTGAAAGCAAGCATTGACAAGAAATTCAGAAGGAGAGACAGGACAACACCCTTCTGTAAGTAATGCTGAATTGCTCTGAACACAAGTCACAGGTACTAATAATCTACTTTAAAATATAAATTGCATAATAGCTGTTACTATTTACTGATGCCCTCACAAGTATTAACCACAGCATTCCAAACCCAGAAAACTTAATTTGTGACAAACCAACCACTTTCTCATGAATCATGAATTACAGCAAAGGAAGAAATGGAAGCAATAAAAGCAGATTAGATTTAAAGAAGAAGAAGGGGAAAAAAAAAAAAAAAAAAAAAAAAAAAAAAAAAGCCCCAAACAAAATCCCCCAAAATTTGGGGTTTCTTCCATTTTACTTTCAAAGACTAAAGGGAAGAATTCCAAAGCTCTCAAGCACATGGTGTGATTCTTGGGATGTCCTGCTTAGGGCCAGGAGCTGGACAATCCTGATGAGTCACTTCCAACTCAGAATATTCTACATTAAAAATAATGTATTATCATAACTATGTTTAACAGATACTTATCTGAGTCAGCATTAGTTAACTTATGCTTAGTTCTTTTCATTTGCACTGATCATTTGTTGCTCTAGATGTAAATCTTAAGAGAAACTACATCAGTCATTCTAAAGTCACACAATATAATCAAGTTTCTTGATATAGTTAACAGTGCAGCAAAGTATTCTTGAGCAGTTTTCCAGCTATTTCACAAATATCTCTTCTATTAGATATCAATCCTTTCTGCTTATTCTGGAAAGCTAAAATTACATATAAAAATCCTCCTATCAAAAGTACATTTGTCTAGTTGAAATGTAAAAATGCGTAAGGGTATCACAGTAAGTTTTCATAGTCTCTTCATGCATAATCAGTGGATAGGGAGACCACCACACCACAGAAGGAAATTTAGGACAGAAGCCCAAATTAGGTGCTCTAAAACCTTCTGGATGTACAGCACAAGCAGTTATTTAACCATTAAGCCCAAAGCCAGTGATGTGGCAAAAAACCAAAACACACTGAAATTAAATTATCCTTTGAATTATAGCTGACGGTTTGTCTAAACTCACTGCACTTGTAACTCAAAAAGGCCAGAGAAAGAAGAAGCCCAGGATGGATACAATAAATCGTGTCATATAGTGATATTCAAGCTCAATTTAACAGCTATTCACTGCAGTGTTTTCCACTCGGTAAAGCAGGCTGGCCTAAGGACATTTTAGGTAAAACCGAGCTGAGCAGGGCTAATAGCTTAATCCCATGTATTCAGCCAGCAATCCCCTCTCACTGTCTGAAGCAACAAGGAGCAGCAATAGGTGAACTGTTTGCTCCCTTCCACAGAGGAGCTGACACAGAGTCTTCTGCTACTTGACCCAGCCTGCAGAGGCTTCTCCTCAAATGCAGACGGAAGGGACGAGCGCTCCTTTCTGACCTAAAGAAGGGGAGCTGTGAGAGAAAGCAGAGCAGCCAGGCTCTGTCACTTCGGTAATTCAGGATTAACGGGCAGTCTTCCTAACTTCTATCAATACCAGAAATACCCTGGCTCTCTCCTCTTCTCAATAACAAGAAAATCCCACAAAATATTTACTATTGCAGAACTGCAGGGTTCAGTATTTCTGAAAGAAAAGGTTAAATGCCAATAGTGGGGGTGCCTTAAAAATCCTGCAGGCCCTTGTTACTAAACTAATAATCAACTGCTATTTCCATTACTTCTGGTAATCTGATCCAGTTTCTGTTTAGCATGCCTTGGGATGGATTTTGTGTTTACAGTTTTAAATGTATTAAAATGATTAGCCTCTGCACAGCAAAATTCATGTTCAACACTACAAACATAGTGTGTCTGTAGTATGAGAATTAAGCCAGAACTCTTGAAACAGTTTCCCTGAGAATCATTACAGATGAGCTGCATGTGCCACATCTTTCAACAGAAACATCTGGAACGTCCAGCAGACTGGAGAGAGAAAATCAGTTTTGTTAAACACACTATTTATATCCACACTTCACAGAATAAAAGTTAGAAAGATCCATATAACTCAGAATCAACTAACCTAAAAGTGTTACAAAATAAGCAGTACAGATTTTGACAATAATTGCCCGTGAACAAACAAACAAACAAAAAAAGTTTTAAAAAATCAAACATCAGAGAATTAAGGGTAGGGGAAAAAAATAAAACTACCCCCCCACAGAGAGAGTACGCAGACACGGAGTAAGATACAGAGATAAAGGAGGTGGGGAAGAGTCTTAGAATTTTTGCGATGGCTCTATGATCATGGCAAAACCTCAAAGTAAAATAGAAATACTGGAAAAAGTGGAAACATACTTAAATGAAAGAAACAGCTGTAATACCAAGCAAGGTTAAGGACTGTATTTATTTATAAGCTGGAACATAAGCGATTTAAGTGCTTGGACAACACACTGGAAAACAAAATAAACCTTTATGAAAGAGGCAATTACATGCCCTTAGAGTCAGATTTGCACCTCTAAGACAAGAGTGGCTTCAGAAACACATACTTGGTACCCCACCAAACATTCCCAAAACACTCCACCAGCACAAACACTGTCATCCCACGTGAGCTGCCTCTATCAGTTCGAGTCCTGTGAGGTGCCACAACAAATTACAGACCGCTGTTCAGCACGTGGTTTCCAGGGGGATCTCTGTATTCCCCACTATCCTGAACTATCTGCTTCAGTCACTGTGAGCATTAGGGTGAAAAGTCTTTTTTTCAACAACACAGCAATTAAAGACAAAACAAGCTGGTGCTTGGAGAAATTGAAACAAACAGCTTTTCAACACCTCCAGGGCTCAATGCTAACACAGGAAAGTTACCACAATAGAAATTCATATGCCTCAAGTAATAAAACTGACATTCTCTGTAAGGTATAGAAAGTTTAATTTCCTTGTAACCTTCTGTTACCTCTGTTCCTCTTCCCCTTCTGAAAGGTCTAAAGAAAAGCCTAACATCCTGAGCAGTTCAAATCTGGAATTAACAGCAGTTCACATACACAGGACATTTCATCATCCTGGTATGGCCTGAAGGACATTATTTCCTAATATATATTCATAAGTACCATATCTAGGAGACAAGAAAAACAACTGGCAGCACATAGGCTGTGTCTTGTAAAGTCAGGCTAAACTAGCATAAAACAGACCTCCCTAAAATGCTGCCAATAGCTATCACTGCCCATACACACACCCTTTGAACTTCACTAGAGCCCAAATTCCACGGAGGGATCCTATATCCAACCTTTCTGCTGTGCTAAAATTAAAACATACTATTAATTCAAACTATAAAATGTCTTTTTTACATTTTACCAATAACCATAAAAGTATCTATATTTCTCATTTAAATAATACAAACATATTACTCTGCTAACATTATTTTTTAAAATCTATTATATATTACATACATACAGGACTGTAATTGAGAAAGTTGTCCCTCTGTTTTCCATCTCATTGCAGAATTCACTGCAACAGCATTCAGCAAATTAACAATCCTCCATGTTTTGCTAGTAGCCCAACAAAAGCCTGATCAGCTTATAGTTTTGGCAGCTGAGGATTGAGAATCCATTCTTGTGCAGTCCTGCAACACCACCAGAATATTCTCACCTGGATACTCTCAATTTCTGTGGCAAACAACGTCTTTGGGAATGCAAAATAATGCTGTATTTGCAAAAGATAAACCCTACCTAAAAAGAGGCTCCAGAGCTCTCATATGACTGAAAAAGCAGCCCAGAACTCAGTCTTGCAATTCAGAAGTGCAGAGTGCTGAGCCATTTCAAAGCACAGCAGCTTCATTTTTTCATGTGCATCTTTCATTTCAACACCTATTAAATATGCTTCACTCACAGTGGCAGCGTAACTTGTCAAAAGCTGCATTCCTTTTCAGCAATTTAACTCACCAATACCAAAATTAGATAGAATTTGCCTAAGTGCTGCTATTTTTGCAGAGATGGAGCAAGCATGCCACAATAGAAAGTTACCCAGAGACCTCCTACTTAGCAGCAGCTTGCTATAACAAAATCCTCCGGGACAGGCATTATAAGCAGCTGCTCTGGAAGAATGACAGAACAGTAGTCTGCTAGTAAGGGAACTGGGAAATCTTGCTTCTAGCCTGACACTCAGCCTCTGCAGTCCCAACTAGAGGAAAGAGGTTCAGCCTAGAAATCAAAACCCAATCATCATTAACTTCCAGAAGCATCCAGGCTTAATCACCTGACAAACAACATGAAACAAAAATCCCTTTCTCTGCCAGTAAAGGTTTGGGTTTCCTTCCAAATACGTGGAAGTACATTGGCATGGTTCTCTAGTATCTGGGTGCAGAATCAACCCTAAATACAGGATGTTGGCCAGAGGGAACCACATGGGTTTGCCTTGCTCAGCTTTCACCTCCCTCTGAACAGAAAGCCTGAAGCTTTTAGTCCACTACCACAGCTTCAACTTCTAGTACAGCCTAATTTCAGAATTATCTTCAAGCAGTCATATATTAGTAATATATACCATAACTCAGGCTTCAATCTAGAGATGACATCAACACTGTAGCCAAACTGCTTTATTTTCACTGCAGTTTAATATCTAGTAATTTTTCCTGAATTGCCATGTTCACATTTCTTTTTCACTTTCCATCTCAAAAAGGACAAAGGCAAATTTTCAGTGCTTAGTTTGGAGTGAAACAGGACAGTAAAAAGAAGTAGAAGGCATATGGGGGCAATAAGTTACAGGAACCTTTTAATGGTTTCCACTTCTGAGGAACTGACATCCAGAACCTCTGACAGAAGACTGATACCCTGACAGAGGAAGAGACATTTTGCAAATGTAGCACACCTGCTGAGCACATCTTAAGTGAGGAAACCTAAGAATTTAGGTTAAACATTTTGACTGTTCACTATCCACATTTACAACAGCGTCTTTGTCTATACCACTTCCTCATTCAGAAGACCAGAACTCAACATTAACCCTTAGGACAACAGGATGCCCTTTTCCAATCTCAATTCTACAGGCATTTACAGCATTAACAGTTGTATTTTACAAATGTTGATGTCCAACTGAGGACCCAGACAAGCCCAGTTAAAAAAAAATAAAAATTAGTAGCATAAGACTTTACACATGCAAAATATCAAAAACTGGATTTATACTGACCAAAGTCTTGTTCTCACACCATGTTACAGAGAAGTAGCGCAACCGAGGTTTACAAAATGAAACATTTAATGACAGCCTGCATTAGCACATCTCTAAATTCCCATAAGCATTGCAATCACTGAAAGCAAAGACCCAGATTTTATATGTTTAAACTGCTACAAGGCATAGGATGTACCATAGCTCTCAGGAACTTTTACCACTTAAAAAATGGTACAGTACTCTTTTTTGACGTTATTGACTTTATCCTTTAATTCCCAGGAGTAATTTAATTTCTTCTTCTTCTACAAGCAAAGTCTTAATACCTTGAAATTCCAGTTTTTGTTTCTTAAAATAAAATTATAAAAGCATTAGCACAATATTTTTAATTTGTCACATTTCAAAAACATGCCCTCTTTTGTACTTTCAAGTCTCTGTAACAAATTCCTTTTCGGTTCCCTTGAGAATCCAGGCATGTTCCCACCCCACTGCATGCCAGTGTCTTATTCTCTTGACAGTCAACAGAAGACAAATTTTCCTCTCTGGACTGCTAAACATTAGCTTTCAAAACAGCTTATACAACCAGTGTCACAGCACAACTCACTATCCTTTGAACTGTCTACAGCTGTGAAAAGAAGTGCTGGGCTCTGCACCAAACCATCAGCCACTCTTGCTGCTGGTACGGACAATAAAACATTGGAGGTTTCCTGTCCTGTTACTCCACTGACCCGCTGCCCGCTCCCCGAACCCTGCAGTCAGCTCTGATGCACTGAGGCTGAGCTCCCTGCAGCAGGGAGAGCCCAGTGCTTCAGCACTCACTGGATTACACAGTTCATCTCGCTAAGGGAACCATGCAGGTGTTCTGTGAGGCCTAAAATGGGCATCAGCTTTCAGAAAAGGCAAGTGTTAAGAAGCAATGATCACCTTCTGCAAGACTCCTCTTTCTCGGGCAGATTAAATCTTCTTCCCTGTCTTTAGCCTGAATGATTCTTCCCTGTCTTTAGACTGAAGCCCTACCTTCTATTATTTTTAATGTAATCTATAATTCACAATACATTTGAAACAAATCTATGTGAACTACGACAAGTATCGCTCACTTTGTACTGGTTGGGAAGGAGCAAACTGCAAATTTATATTTGAAAATACAAAAGAGAAAAATGGAGAACTTGGATTTTTATTTTTTTGGTGGTATCCAAAAAAATGCAGCATCACGACATAAAATTCAAGCTAGGTTAACCTGCATCCCAAGAAATCAAACAAGTCTGTAGAATACACTCAGTAGTTAAAACTTTATGCTTATTTTGACTGACTCTGACCCAACACCAGCAAAGGTGTTTAACTTCCACATACTGCACTGCATCCAGTATTATCCAGCCAGAGCTTATTCTTAATATTAAAGCATTTTTGAAACATAATCAGAAATCATGCAAGATATAACAGGCATTTTAAAATCCCCATTTCATTTCTAGTCAAAACACTATAAACTCACTATGTAAAATCCAGAGATAAAGAATACAGACCAACAGTCTGGGAGTTTTGTGGAACCTGTAAATAATCAGTGATTAGCCTCTCCGAAACTATAAAACTTTGCTGACAAAGTAACAGAAAGCAGAGCATTCTAAAAAAGTGAAAGCAAAAAGAGCCAAAAATGTTTAAATCAGGTCTCAGTTAATGCAGTGACAAATGATGGGGAGGAAAGCCCCAGTTAACCTGGGAGCATCAGGTACAGGATGACAAGCTTCCATGTGTAGCTCCTCCTGGTTCTTTCATTCAAGCATTTAACCAAATTCTTATATGTTCTGGTTTAGGGCAAATTTGGGAGGAAATTTCCAAAGGGATCCCTCTTCGGAAAAGAAAGCAGATACAATCATCATAAAGTCACCCTAGGACATTATACCAGGTTCATATACAAAGCTCAGTATTTCTAATAATTAGACACTGAAATTTTTAAGTTTTATAAAATTTGTTCTCTCTTCTCTCTAGAACAATTCTGCCCCCCTCAAGGAGCTGTGTATCAGCACTGGATACACAACAGTGTTATTTGTTAGAAAAAGATATGCAGTGCATGTCATACATTTCACTGGCAACATACAACTTCTGCACTAAGCAAGATCAAAGGTCCAGCTAACACAGCAATCAGAAGTGATGCCTAAGGAAAAATCAAAACTGAAACAGTACTATGGAGTTATCCTCCCCTGAATGCCCTCTCAGCTTTTGTAAAGGATGGCTGTAACCCTTAGAAGCTGCTGGCATCCTCCATCACCCCTTCTATCTTGAGGTATGCTCAGCCCCTACCAAAGAAAATGAGCAAAAAAACCCCACACAATTCTATTTCATGAATACTCTTCAGGTAAGTTTGCTTAAAACAAAAATAATCCTCTAGAGTTTCAGTGCAGCCCTCAACCTCATATAGAATCACACTGAAAAAGCAAGACCAACGAAATACATAACTGGAAAATACCCTGACCACTGAATTCCAATCCCCTACAATTGCAGGACTCGTTATCCTATTTTTGCTCATAAACTCCACCTTAAAACCATGGAGTTTGCTACTGCTCCTCAGTACAGAGCAGGGCAGGAAGGGCAGCTCTGGTGTGTTTTGGTAGGCTGGGTTGCTAAGGAAAGACATTGAAAGCACTCCCTGCTAAATCAAGTTTCTAAACTTAGGAATGCTACATCTTATGTTTGAGCTACAAGGTGGAATCAAAACCCAGACTGCTTCCCCAGCTAAATTAACTATTATCCTCATCCTTAAATATCAGTCTTATTATTTTGACTCTATATGTTAACAAAAGGTACTTTAGAGGGAAAAAGTCCTCAAAAATGACAGAAGGTAATGTTCAACAAAATCCCCACCCAGTAATACAACTTTCTTTTGAAACAGAAAAAGTATTTTCATTATTTATTGAAAGGATTTTACAAACATGTAAGAAGATTTTTAAATTTGCACCCACAGCTTTTAATGCTTGTGTTCACACAAATCACGTTTGGACAGCCTATCTTCCAGCTGGAGTATGTATCCCATGACTGAGCTTAGCACCTCTTATCCAAGAAGCTATTTTAGAAAAAGCAGAGTAAGTGTACTTAAATCAAACCTGCAGAAGAACAGGCCGCTACTGAAACTGCATCCTCTGAGGAAAATTCATGTGCTTATGTTACTGGGTTGGCACATACGGCATCTTTACAGTGGAACATCCAGCAAGTTGCAAATCTCCTGGGTTTGCAGTGTCTCTCTAGAACTGTACTATAATTTTCATCAGAAAGTGAATTTAATAGCAAAATACACCATCCACAGCACTGGGAGATTTATATTCATCCACAAACAGAGGGACACTGCCTGGCAAACACATCACAGTCTGCAACAGACTGAAGTCCGCACATGGCAAGAAGAAAGATGAAGCTCCTCAAGTGGAATTGCAGCAAACATGTAAATGAGCACCCAAGGTTGGCCTGTACCTTTTTTCAACAACACAGTATTACATGTTTTAATATTTCAGTTAAAACACATCTGGATATTTGACAATCCTGTTGATCCTTTGACTTGAGTACACAGCAATATGTGTTCAGTCACTTGTCCAACCACTTAAGTTTTTACAACTCAACAAAGCCAAGGGAAAAGAAATACGGCCAATACGTAGGAAATCTGGAGTTCAAAATCAACATTTCATCTTTTGGGGAAAATAAAAGAAAAATAATGATGAGATTTCAAGATGTTGACGTCTTTTAAGACATCAGTAATAAGTACAAAAATGTAAGACACTAAACAGAAATTAAAAGTCCAGTCAGTTTGCAACACTCCCCTTCACCCTACTAGAGTTCCTCCAGGCACTGCTTCCACGCAGCATCTCCTAAGATTCCAGCTTCCTGCAGACACTGACACTTTCTCTCATGTTTTAACTGCAAACCATCATTGACACAGTCTTTTGAAATAGCTGTCTTGGAATGCTCTGCATCAAAACATTCTTCAGACTCTGTTAAGAAGTTTTTCCATCTTAAAAAAGCAAACAAAGTAAGTGATCATAAATTCCAAAAAATGTAAATGCTCTTTCTAAATTAAGCTCTTTTTAAAACAATACTAGAAACTAAAGAATCTGCTTTGTCCCATGTTTTGGGAAGTTTAATATTTGGCCATATATGCCTTAAATGATACTCCATTTCAATTCCTCTGTTTGTAATGTAAGTTCATTTATTTTATTTGCGTAAATAAATATTTGTTTGGAGAGGAGTTCCTGTGTTGTTTGAGAGAGTATACCCTATTTTTCACAGAAGCAGTTACAAAACCAGCCCTTCAGTGGAAGCACAGACTGTGAACAAACTATCTTAAGTCTATACCAAAGATTTTCAATAATACCATCAGATCACCTCTAGAATGGCCAATCAAGCGTGCAGTGCTGACCTGAATGACATAACCTTACTCCTATACTCAGCCATTGCTTACGTTCAGCACCACTAGCATGAAGATGTTTTACCCACACCTGAAACCAGCCCTTATGTAAAGGCAGCTCTGCCCTTCAAACAAACAATAGGTAGCAAGTAGCTGAGTGATTAGGATTCAGTATCTTCTTGGCCTTGGAGGAGAAATGTTCCACCATTAGAACTGTTGGGTGTTTGATAGACAGGATGCAGAAGTAGCAAGAATAAAGATGAGTTAGATGCATTTTCCCTCTTAGAAACGCAACAGAACTGTCACCTCTCCTATTACTGATTATCATCAATGCTGAAGGTAATCCAAGCATTTGGGGGTCTCTTGAATATTCTTTACCCCTAGCTCAACTATTACAGATACACTGCGTTCTTTCACTTAGCCATATAGCAGCAAAAACAGCCATCATAAATCAATACCATTTTAATTAATGACAGCAGTAGGCAGTGTCACCTCATAGAGATACTGCCTACAATTAATCATAATATTAGGCATGTTAAGAGCCTTTTAAGACTGAGTAGTTTATAACTGATACTTTAGCTCACCATGTCTGCATTTTAATCTGCATCTACTGTCCCAATCTGTGTATTCGTACAGGCCATAGCTGGAACTGTGATAATCAGATCATACTCAGTAGATCTTCATTGCAGTTTATGACAGAGGAAAGGTGAAAAAAACTTTTTACATCTCAGCTACCACTTTTACCTACATACCGTTTCACTGCAATTTCAAAGATTTCCAGTTTTTAAGATTCAAATATTGTTAATCAGTAAGCAATTCCAACTGATTAATTACTTTTCTTTAATTCTCAAAATTCTCTCTTTTATACGTCCAAGAATAAACAAGTCACTCTCTCTACACCTTTTATCATCCACAAAAGAGAAACAAAGGCCTCTGGAGAGAGCTATCTGACATCTTGAAAATTTTCTTATAATCACACACAGTCCTCTGGAGATGTGTATACCAGAAAGATAAACTCCAACTAATTTGCACCCATATATTTAATTTAAGATCAGTAGATTTGAGCTCTAAGGGGAGGCCAAACACCTAGTGCCTAAAACCCAACTTAGTAATAATTCTGTAAATGAAATTTCCGTATATTCTAAGACAACTGCCTGAATTGCCAGCAAATGAGAGTAAGGCAATTGTCTAAAATTCAGCTCCAATAAATTTTGCCCATGGCAATGCCAATTTATTTGACTGCTCCTGAGCAAAGCTTTGCTTAAGCTGAATTTCTCTTGGAGAGATTAATCTTTGTGCCCATGCAGGGAATAATATATGCTGCCAAGTCACTGTCAGCTCTGAAACTCTCAGCAGATTTTGTAACAGATGCTAGTAATTTTTTTAGAAGTTCTACCACAGAATATTTACTACACGTATTAATTAAAATCTAACAGCTGTGGCCCAAATTATTCCTTGATAAATTTAAGCATGTAAAAAGTAGCAGTGTAGTTATGACCTCGTTACTGTAGGTTCTTATTATACAGAACAAAGAGACCTCCTGCAAAGAGTTCTGTTTATCCCTTCCCATTCACCAAAGGTGCCAGGGAGAGACCTTCATCTCTGGAATGAGGTGCCCAGGTCTGGTATTTCAGTTTGCTGCAGGAAATGTGACTGTGTATACTAACTGGCAACAGATTCTCTTACAGGTTTTACTGTTTATTGTGCTGTTCCGGGCCTGAATCCCAGCCCTGTAGAGCTAACACATTTTCAGCAGTCTTAGATCTGTACTCAGCTTTTAATCACTTGTAATAACTTTCTTGCAAAAGACATCACTTGAGTTAGAAGAATGCAGTGATGACAGTTGAAATGAAATCAACCCCCTTGAGTAAAATACCACAGTTATTTTCAGAGATCTGCATAAATAGCAGCTAATTTGCAACTATATCTTCCCAACTCAAAAAAAGTATTTTCAAGAATCTGATAAAGTCTTTTACATCTACAACTAGGCTCTGAGAAGAAAAAAAACCCAAGTATTTTATTTCTTTTCAACATCAGAGGGCTGAAGTCAAGTCCACTGCCCTTGTTGCCATATATGATTTGCCTTACCTGATACAGTCCTGACTACTCAACATATTTGAGATCATTAGGACTTGAATGCTAAGCTGCCAAACTTTTCAGTTGTTAAAAATACATTAAAGAAGTCTCCTTCAACTGAACAGTTTAAGATTGTATTGAGTGTGTGTGGCAAGGCCTTGGGAGCAGGTAGAGGGTTAGAGCCACAGGGGGGGCTTCTGTGGGAAACTGCCAGAACCTTTCCCTACAGAGTTATTTCCCATTTCCCTCCCAACAAAGCCAACTCCAGCCAGCTGCAAGATGGACTCGCTGCTGGACAAGGCTGAGCCCAGCAGCAACAATGGCAGCACCTCTGGGATAACTTCCTGCAGAAGAAAAAAAAAATATTGCACAGAAGAAATTCTATCCAAGAAAAAGTGAGAACGTGAAACAACTCTGCAGACATCAAGGCCAGTGAAGAAGGAGGGGAAGAGGTGCTCCAGATGCCAGAGCTGAGACTCCCCTGCAGTTCGTGGAAGAGGAGATAGTGAATCAGGAGGAAAGTGAAGTTCAGGAAGGAGGGAGGGGTAGGGGGAAGATGTTTCTAATATTTGTTTTACTTTTCATTATCCTATTCGGATTTGATTGGTAAAAATCTCAGTTGATTTCTCCACTTTGAGTCTGGTTTGCCTATGTTGGTAACTGCTGTCTCTCCCTGTACTAATTTGAACCCTCAAACTTTTCAGTTGCATTTTTCTCCCCATCCAGCTGAGGAGGAGTGATAGAACTTGCGTGGGCATCTGGCATTCAGCCAGGGTCAAACCACAACAATTGAAATTAACTTGTAAACTATGTTGGGGGAAAAAAAAGGGTTTTAATATATTTACTTATTTGTCACAATATCATATAATTACCCTCTTTTAAAACAGAGACATCTCAAATCCCTTGTAATTGACTCATCTGGACTGCCTCAAGTGAAGATGTTTTTCTATTTTACTTACTCAGTGGGAGATCACAATATACATTGCCTTCTCCACTGGAACATGAAAGGACAGGAATGTTATTTCCATGTGGCTGACAATGCAAACAACCACAGGAGCAGAAAGCAAAGCTGGAGTTTGTAACTTTGCTGGAAAAGAAAACTAGAACAAATGAAAACCCTCAAGACAACTGGGGTTGACAAAAGAAAAACCATTTCCCCAGGCACTCCAAGTCTCCAGCAGGAAAGAAAACGACCTTGTAAGTTCTTACATGTTAAAACTAAACTAGAATCTTATGTGTTACATGGGAATCAAGAATCAGAACTTAACAGCAAAGGAAATTCCAGAGTGATTTGTCAGAGCTTAAAACTCATTAATTTTAGGAACACTGATGAACTAATCTTCTCTCTCTGGCAAGTGGATACATTCTCCTGCTCTCCAATAAATTGAACCTACAGTTTATCAGCTTTTTCCCTGAGGACAGATATGTGAATCAAGCTCATTTCAGTCAAGGATAAATGCTTTAAAACTGCAATCACTTCCATCCCATTAGCAGAGTTCACTTCAAGCACCAATATCTCCACTTCTTACACCAAAAAAAGTTTTACAAAATATCTGCTAAATATTCTATATCCCAAACTCACTCAAAGTGAAAGTTCAGGTGTCTCCCACCAGAGCTAATCAAGACTGTCTTCCACTATCCCTTCAAGTGTCCCTACTGCCCATTTCCCTTGGGAAATGTTTTAATATCATCTAAAATTTTCCATTAGTCCTTGATGGTCCTGCCTACACTTATTCCCAAACAAGAACTGCCACCTACAATTTTCTGTCACTTATGTCATATCCAGAACACCACTCTGCAGACTCTCTTCCCAAACCCAACAGAGGTTCAAGCACTTTGTCAGATTTACTGTCATGGTGTTAGTACAACAGACCTCCTCACTGGCTGTGCCAGAAAACCAAAAAGTTCAGCATAAAGGCAGCAGGCAGACCAGTAACAACTTGTGCGTACTTGAAGCAAATCACTGAACATTCAAATACTGTTTAAAAGAACACTTTTGTAATTCCTCATCTCTCAAATAGCAAAATTAAAGTACACATTATTATATGAAAACTTTATTTGTAAACTAAGCGACATCCAAATCAGATCTACTGTCAAGATGTCACTATGCATATGTCTGTGCATAATGGATTACCTTAATGAATTAAAAAAAACTTCATTAGGACTTTTCTTTTGGTAAATCGAAAGTAACAAAATTAACAGATCGGTAACATTTTGTTTATTCACTTGAATACACCAAAGATAGGACAGAAGGGAAAGAAATGTCAACTATAATTGCAAAACTTTCAAACACAAAGGACTTGAAAAACAATTGTTGGTAAATATGTTTTCTGTTATTAGACATCTATGTTAAGACCTGAAAACAACACAAGCATATTATATGCAACTTTCTAAAAAGCTTTATACATAGCCAAATGTAGCAGAAAATTAATTCCTATTATAAACACTTATGTGAACATGACAGAAATAAGTGATTTTATCAAATGAATATGGATGGTTCAGGCACATTCACATCAACACTGCATTCATACCTAGCACACCCTTAAGAGAAAAAAGAAACTCAAACACTTTCAAAAGCCCAAATATCTTCCCTAAAATACAAACCAATATAAAGATTAACATGGACAAACAACACTTTCAAAAGCCCAAATATCTTCCCTAAAATACAAACCAATATAAAGATTAACATGGACAAACAAAAAACAAGAAACTACTATAATTTAATCTAATCTATCAATCTCTATTGAATATGCTTTTAATACAAACAAGTCAGATGACAACACTAGTTTTCTGTTCCCCCCCATAAAACACTCTTATCATTTCCTGGCCTCCATTTGATATTTAACTGGCAGAGGGTGGGTGGGTGGAAAAACGTTCTTTTTCTAGTTCAAGTATTTTAGGAGAAAGTCATTGAGTGAGGAACACCACATTTTAAGATATAAATTTAGTCTGCATCTTAAAATTTATTACTAGACTAAAGCAACTTCCTAGCCACACGCAAGAGAGAATTTAGCATTCCAGTTCAACAATTAGCAAGATGAATCAACAGCCTGTGGGAGGAGGGAAGACTTGCCTCAAAACAAACTACAATATTCTGAAATTCTGGACCAGCAATCTTACTGTATTAGGAAATACTAACAAATGAAGAGAAGACATTTCCACATTTAAAGTACCATTACATTAACAGTCAGCTTGAACCATGCAGAGAGCTGAAACATGCTAATTACCAAAAAGTCCTGAGAGTTCGCCCTGTAAATCTGCACAAAAACTCAGAGCTCAGAGCATGTCTTCTAATACTCTGCAGAAAAAAACCACCACAGGCACTCTTGAAGAGCTTTTGGATATGAAGCTGTAAACTTATTCACTAGTCTACAGAGTATGCTATGTGAAGAAGGGCATCTGAGAAATCACAGACACGGGGGTTTTTTCTATCAAGCTATGCAGAGCTGAAATAAGACATGAAGAACCACGTAGTACAAAGAAGCAG
Organism: Hirundo rustica; assembly: GCF_015227805.2. Taxonomy (NCBI): domain Eukaryota; kingdom Metazoa; phylum Chordata; class Aves; order Passeriformes; family Hirundinidae; genus Hirundo; species Hirundo rustica. Next base: position 146,789,995 of record NC_053450.1, on the reverse strand, counting down.
TAATAATGCTTAAATATAAAGTAAACTGTGAGTTCCCTGAGCTGTGAAGTTCCATTTCAGTTCTCCCCACAAGCTTTCCTCCACACAATTCATTTGTTTTTAGTAAGCTATTTTTGGTAAGACCACCTATAAATTTTAAGAGCAGAATTGTGGATCGTAACCCTGCATAATTAATTCAAATCAGAGCAATCAAGGTTTTACAGCTACCTTCATGCTTCAGCATATCCTGCGTTTTCTTTTAAAAATTAAACACGAAGATATTGCATACTTAGACATTCACCTTCTTCCCACCTTCCTGCTAAGGACTGGCAATGACAGAATACAAGACAATGGATTGTCAATACATTTAACTTTACCTTCTGTGCTGCATCTTTCAAAATTTTCTCAGAGGAAACTATTTCAGTCTGCTTGGATAATTCACTGAGCCAGTATCTAACTAAAGGAACGCAAACAAAGGTTATGAAAACAATAGTGTAGTCTGTACCAGACTCAACTGAAATTTTCACATAAACAGATGCCAAAAATTATGCAATTTATATTGCAAATATAAATCTCTCAGGTAAAAGTGCTGCTACTGAACTAATGTAAACTTGACCCATGCTGCTATATGATAAGGACAGCCAAATGACAATGCAATTCTTGTCTGTCATATGACAGTTATTTTCAGCCAAGTAAAACTAGTTTCGTGTTTCTAGTATAGTAACAACTTCATGGTACGCAAATCCAGACTGCTTCAACTGAAAACTGTCAGTCCTGGCTCAGATTTTCAGCTCTTAAGGAGAATTCTGTAGTTACATCAGGGTGTAGCAGACAAAACTTTGTGCAATGACTCATTAAATGGGAACGTTGGTCTTACAAAGGTTATTTATATAACAGGAGTTCCATTTGAAAAAATGGTGTGTTTTAACATTTGCTGCACAGAACTTTTAATATTATCTATTTAGTTGACAGGCATCCAAATGATTTAAAAGGTGTTACTACCTCCAACAAAACACCTCTCTAAAGATAGACTCTTTGTTTTTTCTTGCTAGTACACTTAATATTTTTATGCAGAAAAGAATTCTTACCATTTGTGAGCCATAAATGGAGACTGTTAAATGACAGCTTAAAACAAAAAGGAAAATGATAGAACAATTCAGGTAAGAAGAGACTTCTGGAGTTCATCCAATCCAACCACACACTAAAAACACGGTCAACTTTTAAGCTGAATCAAAATACGGAGAGTTTGTATGCCTGAAAATTAGATGTGTTTACACATCTGATGTTATAAGGTAAGTTAGATATGCAGATTGATATTATAAATAGCTCCCATTCAAACTTTGCTTTTCCACAAAGATACCTCAGCAGCATTATTTGCCACCTTTTTTCCAAGAACAGCCTCTGTGCAGGCCACTGCTTCATCTCACTTTAAACCTGAGCACAGGCTTCCGCCACCTCCCTTTTGCAGGCACCGGCACTTGTGTCTCACAGTAAACTCATGAAATTCATCCAGCTGAACACCCAACTTGGCAGAAAACTCACAATTAGTTGGCCAAGTAAATTCTAATGTTGGCACAAGGTGGCACTGGGAAAGTGCAGTTGGATGCAGAACACCCTTGCTGTCAGGAGTGCACATTTACTTCAGTTTGAAACTGCAGAATCGGTCCCTTCAATAACCCCCGGTCCTCTCTGCCACAAGCATGAATGAAGGAATGCAGAGCAGAGCCTACAAATGAAATTTGAATTATCCTAAATAAGGAACAAGTAGAAAGAAGCTTTAAAATTCTCGCTGCTGCTCAAATTTTTAACTGTATCACAGGAAGCACATAGAGAGAACAAAACAAAGCTAATCAACCAACAAAACCCATGCCATTTAAAATAAAAGGAAATAAAAACTCCACCAATGTAACAAAGACTAAAAGATTGGTGCATGAAGCTTGGTAAAGCTGTTGGGAATAAAACACTAGAAGTAGGTTGGGGATGGGTATCAAATGATGTGCAAGAAGGCTCAGGAACACCTCTTTTCCTCCCTCTACCAGACACTACTAATGGGATTCAAGAAGAGATGGGACACAGCTTCTTACCAGAACCCTGACATTAGGATGGAAATTATAAGGCCTTTATAAAGGAACAAGGGATCAAAAAGTATCTTGAAAAGCTGAGGTCAATGGGAGAGACTTCCCAAAGCTACTGTGCTGGTTTAACACAAGCCCCTAAAGCCAGGGAATGATTTCTAATTCTTGAACCTTCCTTTTGAAATGAGGTCTTTACAAAGCAACTTAAATCTGAATTAATTCCAGTCAATGGAGTAGAAGCCTACTATCAGGTATGACCCTAGCTGATGGGGCAAGTTTGTACAACCCTCCTTTCCACTCCTGATGATCCATCCATTATACCAGCTACGAAACAGAGAATGTGGCATATGCCAGCAAAGAAATGCAACAAATTCAAGTTAGTTATTTTTAGAAAGTAAACAAACATGTTTAATTATACTATCATCTTTTCTACCTGCCCCAACAGAACTTTATGAGAGGTCAAGGCCTCCTCAAAATATTTAAGACTGTCTAAGAAATGAAAGGGCAGATCCATTTCCCCCCCCCCCCCCCCTCTACAAAACAAGAAAAGCATTTAGTACATGGCAGATGGAACCAAAGAAGGGTCCTGGATCGGTTCAGGCAATCTTGGATAACTACAGCCTGTCAAACACATAAATCTGGTAAATAGGTTTCACCATTTCACACACTTTTATCAAATTCTTGGTATAATTCCTACCTCTTGTTTCTTATCAAACATTTTCTTTCTCAGCTTCACAGAACTCCCTCCTCACTCAAACTGAAAAAAGCCTTACCCAGAATCAAAGTGTCATATGATCTAAAAGCTATACAAATGATAAAGTCTTAGACTTCTCTAAACAGTTCAGCTTCAGCATTTACTGAATTTCAAACAGTTGCTTCAAATAAAAGCACTCTCCCCCTATTCTTATCAAAACACTGTTTCCCCAGTGTTACTCACATCTGATTCTATGTTGAACACACCAAGTCTGTATATCCTTTATTTTCATTAAGTGTTCACAAACAGCAGCCAAAGATAAGGAGTTCATTTTCTTCTTTGAAGTGGTACAGTATTTACCCTGAATGTGGAAAAGCAGCCCTACACATCCTACATTTGAAATTCTGCTGCCCTTTCAAGCTCGGTACACAACCCTTAGAAGGTGGCCCCTGCTAGGCCACAGGAAAGCTCCGAAGCTGCTGGAGGGGTGGCCATTCCCCACTTCCTTAGGAAAGGGTACTATTGGATTTAATTTATATTGTCCAAGAGTAGAGAGAAGCAAAGACAAAGATAAGATACCACAGGTATCTTATCTCTCTATCTAAACTAGCAATGTCTCATACCACATCTATTCTTTCTGTAGTACATCCAGAAGAACCATATTCTTTCACTGATTTCCTTTTATCTACATATCAGAACATACCAAATCAGTGGTACAGATTAATTCATAAGCATTAACTGTTGCTTTCAGAACCTTATATACAGTTATAAGACTCTGACAAACTCATTTCAGACACTACAGAGGATATTTAGAAATCAGCATCCTTTTAAAACTTGCTATTATTTGAAAGAAAGTTGGGTTTTTTTAAAAAATAGATTCAGTATGGGTATATGGCCAGCCAAGTTCAAAGGAAGTTATGCCAGAGGCTATTTCAAAAACTAGAGAACTAGTGATGAATTGATAAATGGGAGACAAATAATTTGATTGATAATAAAGTTTAAGTCAAAGAACTTTATCTTACCAGCAACAACATGCCACCTGTTCCTTCATTTTGCAGAAAAAGGACAGGACACCAAAAAATTGTTTTGAACACTTCAAATGTATAAAACAGGCTTTCATTACTATAAACTGCAATGAAAATATTTTGACAAAAAATCCTGATTCAAATTTATTTCCCAGAAAGCTATCATGTTAAAAATAAGTTAAAAATTCTTAGATTACATACCCCACCACACCATGATATGCCAACAATCTCAAAAGGCAGTTGTAATTTAAAGTGAGAAGAACCTTGTAAGAGAGGCAGAAAAGGTTGACTGTTATCCCAGATTTATTCTTCTTCCACAAAACCTCAGTCTCTACGGACAAGATCTTTCTGACTCCTGCATTTTCAAATATGGTTAAAGATGGGCCAGTCCTAATATGCAAAGGCACTTAGGCATGCAAACAATGCTAGCAGACTAAAATGCAAAATTAAAAAATACCAAACAGGCAAACACAAAAAACTAAAGAGGCCTGTGCACATCTTCCTTAGTTATTCAGACAAACTGTATATTTAAAGAACATTTACAGCAGTCCCAAAACTCAGCAGTAATTTTTATGTAATAATAATTTGTTAGATGAAAAAAGAATGTATTATACACATATATTTAGAAAGCCTGTGTCACCTACAAAGAGTTTGAGAGGTGTACTAACACTTTCAGGCTGATGTTTTTCTTTGGTAGCTTGATACCATGTTCATAAACATCAACTCAACATATGAGTTTCTACCATAAATGTTTTGGAAAGGGATCCTTATGTATGAATCACATAGTGAGGCTCACCATATTACTAGGGGAGAGAAGGTGTTTTGGGACAGACATCATCTCAGCATAGCTTTAACAGACTCAGCTTGAAAACTGAGAAATAGCGAGATAGGATCATTTGTCCAATATATATTTCCCCCCCCCCGGCTTTGGTTCTCCATTCCCAAACCCATTCTCCTAACTATGGGGTACTCTTAGGATGTCACTCAGGTTAACTAAATTTCAAGTAATACTGAACCAAATTACACTTCTTCCTTTAAGAAGAAAACCCAACCACAAAAACACAGACAACCCACAATACACATATGTGCATATTCATATACTATGAATCAGCTAGAACAGAACACAGTTTAAAACAAAAAATGATCAGGCAGAAGAAGGACAAGAGTTCAGTTGTGTAAGTACTCACATGTTACTACTCTATTCTTACTCACACCCCTTCACCCCTTCCAGATACAGGCTGACAGCCCAGAGCAATGACCACTCGCAGTACTCACCACCCAAACTGAGCAGATGCTGCCTAACACTTACATGGCAGTAACTTTTCTTATAAATCAGTCCTTGGGAAATTCCATCTAACATGCTCAACTAAGCTGGAGAATAGATCAGAACAATGTGTCACAATGTCTCAGTGTCTTCAAATTTCATATGCTGCAGAAAACCCTTCCTACGTTTTACAGCTGCAGCAATAACAGCAGTAACCAAAGGAATAACAAGAAAAGGAACATCTTTTTCTTCTATAGCAAATAACACACATTGTATTGCAGAAGTCCATCTGTTTATCAGGTTTACTGAGTACATAACTGTTGGAGTTATGTACTCAGTAAACCTGATAAACAGGTGGATTTCTGTCCATCGGCACGGATTCTTTGGAGATTCCTGTCCTGAACCATCTAAGATCTAGCTAGAAAGTCTGATTCTGTCTCATCAAGAAAGCTTCATATCAAACACACACAAGAGCATAACCACCTTAACCCTCTCTGCAAATGTCACTCAGTACAGGTGTGGATCCTGCAGCCAGAGCTATCAAACTGCTTTACTTTCAGAAACGCTGGCTCTGTTTTTCCAATACCCATAAAAACCAAAGTCTTTGTTGCTCTAACCATATAACTGGGCATTATCTCCATCCTCTAGGTGTAGCAGTGGTCCAGCACTTCAGTGGTGACCCACAACATTCACAACCTGCAAAAATTTCATACAGCTTCCCACAAGAAAGAAGACCTACCAAATTTCTTTGCAACAGTACTCGAAGTAAGTTTAATTTAAAAGGTGATGACACCTATTTAGATTTAGGCGGGCTTCTTCCTTTTTCTTAAGTGAATGAGAAAACAAAACAAGAGGAAAACAAGCAAACAAACCGCATAAAAATCACTCCAACCTAGAGCAGAAACTTAAGCAAGTGTGTAGGACCCAAAACGGTGCAGCAGACTTGTAATTAATGTTCCAGCATGTCACTACTTTTACTACAATCACATACAGTACTTCCGTGTCTGTATAATATTATTTTAGCATTCTGTATAATAATATTTAGCATTACAAAGAAATTATCTAAATCTGTTTTCAGAATCAATTCTTTAAAAATGCTAAGATTTGTTCCCATTTTGGTCACCTGCTGATTGTTGACAGACTGCACAGCTCCTGGTACCAGGCCAGATTTTCATTTAATCCAGGGAAAACAAATTCAGCATGGCTTTTTATCTGTATGTTGAAGAAATCAGGAGCCAAAGTTTCACTAATCCAAAAACATGTTGAACATAATATGTTGGCATGTTATGAAAGTGGCACTCAGCAACAGGAACCACTGCTAAAATGGAAAAATTAGATTAACTTTTTCGGCTGATCTGAGAAAGAACAAAGTAAATTTGTTATACTCCTTAGATTATTAAATTCCATTATCGTTTTTAAAATAAAAGGCAACATGATACCTGGCCTTTAAAAACTTAAGATTCCTGGTTCCTACCTTTGCTCCTTTATGTAATGATACCTAAATTGCCATTTTTCTTATATACACATTTATGTCTAAATTACATTCATTCCAGTATAAAATACATCTGGTGCATAAAAATGATGCAAATAAAGGGGAAATGTCTTTCTCTAAAGACCTTTTCATTTTTTAAAATGTCTGTCTTTAAAGACAACTTTGATCTCTAAGTCTTTATCATTTTAAGTTCTGCTGCCTAGTTCTAAATTACTTGGAAAAGCACCCACATCTGCTCCCACCTACCCCATATTAATCCATGACACCTTTCAAACATGCAGCACAGCCAGAACTATTTGTTAGCAAGTCTATGAGTACAGATCTTCTTTTAACAGTAAATGCAGTATTTTTCAGTGCATACTTATCTTTAGTTAATTCTGTGTTGACATTTTAAGTAACATAACTTGTATTCATGTTGAATTAATTCATTTTACTCAAACAGTACAGAATATTCTTGATACATAACCACCTGCTCATGGAAGAAGTAAATCTGATTTAGGAAACTAATAATTAACATTACAAACTCTATCTAGTGTGGTGGCACAACAGTGTCGTTTTCAAAGTGCAACTGAGCATATTGCCAGTAGAAAAACATTCTCTTGAAATAATCACTTCTTAAAAAATAAATAACTCAATGCAGTATTACTGAGTACTTAATATGAACCACTAAAGCAACAAACAATACCAAGGTGTGCGGAGAAGGGGAATCATACCTAACACACAAAGCTATAGCTCTTCTCCAATCAAGGGCACAGGAAGATATCACCCATCAAATAAATCTTTGATACCACATAATTTTAGTTGAAAAATGGTTTATTACACCTCAGTATCAGTCCCAGAAGAGTATAAAGTTTCCTATATTTAAAACACAGCATTTTCCTACTCAAGCAATTTTAAATTTTAAGTTTTATTTCATCAGAAACCAACGGAAAATACTTCAGTTTAGAGTTCACACTGAGATGGATCAAGTAATCCCTATTAGAGATGTCAGGTTTCATCCAGCTGCTGTTATTTCAAATATGACTGAAATTCATAAATCTCCAGAAAAATACCCATAATGCAGAAGGAAGAACAACAGCAGTTTTTCAAGATGTATTATGGAAGCAGCATAAGACTCACATAAACGTTAAGGACTAAGACAGCAGACACTGAAGGCCACTTTTGATTTACACGAGTCTTCAGTTTTCAGAAGTCTTCTGTTTTCCAGATCACATTTACTCTGGAAGCTACTTTTATCTGAAAGAAGGATGCTTCCAGAACATAGCAAATACATCAATAGAAAGAAAAGAACCCAGACCTTTAAAATTTAAGAACATGGATAAAGAGGGAGAAAAAATAACAAAAAAAAAAAAATCTACAGCCAAAAAAAAAAAATCTACAGCCTTTGCCAATTGATATGTGAGAGGGTCACACTCTTGGGAAACTCTGCATATTGATCAGCTGTTTTCTCACAACGCCATAGGATATGTCCAGGCGCTTGCAGCCAGCTCTTGGCAGTTTTTTTGCCTCTGACTTCAATCAGGTGACCACTTTCTAAATCTTTAGTTATTTGGACAACTCCACAGAGAAATTAATTGCCATTTTATCAAAGGTAATGAATTCCGACTTAAAATAAAACTAACACACAGCACTAAGCTTCAATATCTACGGCTTAGTTACCAGCAGATTGTTGCTATACACAAGCACCCTCCACTACAAATCTAGCTTCAATTAATTCATTTTAAATGCACCATCAGAACATTTCCATTATATTGCTGTGTGATTACAGGAAAAAACCACACAACATACAGGTAATGTGAGAGCTATTAACTATGTTATTTAGATTCACATCTCTGCTTCAAGAGGTAAAAATCTCCAGTACACTGTACTCGTTTTTATCATGATCTTCCATCAGAACTTTGGCAAAAGATATGATGAAAGAGGAGTAAAGGACTCCAGTCTCACACCTACCCACTCTGTTCTTTCCCATAATTTCCTTAGTAGAGCTGGAACAGGTCACATCAGGTATTACAATCTGATCACATGAAAACAGCTACTTGGACTCTTATCATCTCAACACTGCTAGATGCACAGTCACTGCAGATTGTCCCTAGGAGAGATGTGGGTGACTATAGGTCATGAGCAGAGAGTAGTCAATAAAGGAATCGCACGGAAAGAATCAGCAGAAACCCTCAAGACTTCGGGTACGGGCACTAAGAGAGCAGCAAGCTCTGCACAGCGCATCACAGGGGCAGAGTAGGGCACAGGGAGGCCTGGTACACTAGCACTGGCGGCTGGCAGCCGCATCAAAAACATCATTAATCCTCCAAAGGAGAAATTACAAACAAAAGGTATTCAACCTTGAAGCTGGATTTAAGCTAAAAAAGAGTAACGTTAGTTCTGAAGACTTAGTAGAAAGCCTAAAACTTTCAAAGAAAGATTCAGAAAAAGCCTTTTGAAAAACCCACCACATCAATGCACAAATAAAGTGACCACAGCCCCGGCACCTTAGTCCTCATGTCACAAGCCCTGAAACCATTCAGAAACACCACCTCACTTCTGGTTCACGCCCCATCTGGTAACACTCGACTGAAAGACCTAACGGCACTAAGAGCCCGATTCTATTTCCCTCCCATCTCAACTTTCTAAGGAACGGCCCAAGCCGCGACATCCGCGTTCTGCTGAGAGACCGCGCTAAAACCAAGCCGCGCGCGTCACTGGCACCCGAGGGCAAAGAAACTCAAACCCTACAGTAAAGTTTATTTCTGCGAGGGGAACCCTGACCACGGCAGGCTGAAGCTGTCACCGCCGTCAGCGCCGCGGAGCGGGCGGCGGGGTCGCGGACAGGCCACCCTGGCGAAGGGAGAACGGGAGGGAAGAGACCCTCTGCCCGCCCGCTCCCGCCGCTGCACCGTCTCGGAAGAGGCTGGCGAACCGGGACAAGCAGCCGCGGGGAGCGGGAGATGCAATGCCCTCACCCCGCCCGCCAGGCCGGCTCTGGGGCTCCGGCCTCCGGCCTGTGGCGCAGCCCCGCGTCCCGGGGCGGGGGGGACCGCGGTGGGGTTGGGTGTCACGCAGGTCCCGGGGCGGTTAACAGGCCCCGGCCCGCCGGGCTCGGGTGCTCGCGGCAGAGCCGAAGGGTGTTGGCCACTCACCCACGCAGGCAGATCCGCGGAGGAGACGCTGAGCCGCACCGCCTCCTCCTCGTCCTCCAGGAAGGCGAGCGCCCGGCCCAGGCGGGAGCTCTTGCCGCCGCGGTGCCTGCGGATCCAGAAGAGCCCGCACAGGGCGATGAGCACCCAGCTGAAGCTCAGCCCCAGGTAGCCCAGCACGTACACGGGGAAGATCAACACGAAGCTCCTCGCGAACTGCGACACCAATCCCGTCACGTCCACGCTCAGCAGCGGTGGAGGCGACTCCGGCACGGGGTCCGCAGCCGCCGCGTTCTCCGCGGCGGGATCCGCGGCGGACCCCGCGCCGGGGGGCTGCTTAGCGGCTGCCCCGCTCATGCTACCGCAGCGGCGGCTCCTACTGCTGCTGCCGCTCCTCCCGCTGCTCCTCCTCCTGGGGCGCTGGCCGCGAGCGGGCAGGGGGCAGGGCGGCGGCGGCGCCTCCTCGCATCCCGCGCCCGGCCCCGCTCACCGCGCTCGGGCACCACCCGCCGCCGCTTCCGGGCTCGGCCGGCCCAGCTCCGAGCGCCGCAGCCGCCGCCGGGAGGAGGCGGCTCGGCCCCGGCCGCCGCTATTGGCGCCCGGCCGCCGCGCGAACGCCTCTGCTCGCCGCCTCCCCCGCCCCGGGCAGCTTCTTCCCCTCCCCTCCGCCGTTCGCTCATCCCTCCCTCGCAGGCCTGCCCGGGAAGCGCGGGTTCGCGCTGCCGCCGGGAGCCGCGTCCGCTCGGGCCCACGGCCGTCGCTGCGCGGCCTCCGGGAATGCGGGAAGAGGAGCGCGGCTCTGGGGGCCACAACGGGAAAGGGGCTCTTGGTGGGTGGCAGGAACAGGACGAGCGTGCCAAGGCGTGTGTGCGCTTCCTCATGGGCAAACCGCACCGTCTCCCTTTCTCTTCAGTCACGTACGCGGCTGGACGGTTTCTACCTGTTACACCCTTCGATAACAATCTTCGTGTCTCGCTTTGTTCCCTGTTGATGGGTGTTATTAAAGGAGAGCGTGATCAGTGCTTCGGGGGAACCAGACGCTGGTCACTCCGCGTCTCAGTTACAACAGGTGTTTCCTGAAGCTTTGCTCGCACATCCTCACATAAAGCTGCCTCCTCTGTCATCTCGTTGTACACACACGAGTACTGAGGGTGGCACCCACTGTCTGAGGGTTTGTTAAACCGAAAAAGCTGATTTTATAACAGGCTTGTGTCCTGTGTGCCTTTAACACCTGGTTCCCGCGACATTCCTCCTATCATTCCTTTACCTTTTCAAATAGCTTTAAGCGTACCCACCAGTTTCATAAGAGGCAGCTGTTGCTTGTCCTTAGCTGTGTCCTAATCCTTGCTGGTACGCACTCACAGATTAAACTCAGCATTTACCAGGAGTTTGGTTTTGGTTTATTTTGTTGTTGTTGGGGGGGGAGAGAGGGATTTGTTTGTTTCTTGGGTTGTTGGCGTTTTTTTTGTTTTGTTTTGGACTTTTTTCTTTTATTTATTTTTAAATAGCTAACCTTTCACTTAGTGTGAATGAGGGTGCTTTCTCCTCTCTTCAGGTGCAAATTTTCACAAAATGTGTAGGACTTTGAGACTCAATATTTGCAGCAGTGAAGACGGGAGGATGACTTTAGCCAATAGGCTGAAAAGTTATGAAAACACACACAAATGGGCAAATAGGAAAGCTGTATAAACTTCATTTTCTTAGGAAGTGAAAGTAACCTCATCTCAATTATCCAGAGAAAGGGAAAGTCCAAAAGGCAGTGGCATCAAAGGAGATGTTGTTTGCTCAGTGTGACACAGCGGAATTAGAAAAAGAATCCGTATTTTGACAACGGAATGTTTTGTCATCTTTCCTGCATGCCTGCCATCAGACTCAATGGAGCACTCTAAGCTAAAACAATTTCTGGCCATAGACTCCTGCTCTTCTTTACATCCTCTTTACCACCAACACTGTATGTTCCCCAGCTGTGTATTTAAATTACTCAGGATGAATATTCAGAACAACCAAATGATACAAAAAGATGTCACAAAATCAGTGATTTACAGCTAGGTGGTAATCCAAGCTTTGAAATTACAATTTACTTTGGGTCATCTAGAGAACTCAAAACACCTACAGGCTGTAACCATGAAGGACCTGAAGAGCACCATGAGACCCTAGGAAAGCTTGTGACCTTAAAATGAGAGTATCAAGTATGATGCTGTGACCCCTTTGGACACCAATGAAATTAATTACAGTAAATCTGACTGATTTTTTGCATTTATTGAATCCTGGTTCTAATTACTTACTTTGCTTATTATGTGACTTTAATGTCACTCACTCCTGAGTTTCAGTAATACCTAGTACACATGACCACACTGTATGTTTGCTTCCTCTATTACAACCAACACTATTAATTTTTTCGAGTCTTTTGTTCTCAGCCTTGGAGTCCATTGTCCATTTTATTTCTCTATCCGGCCTCACAGTGTCTGAGTCAGAATACAACTGTACCACAAATTAAAATGAAAATTCAAAATGAGAGGGAAAAAAAAAAAAAAAGTGATTGAATAATGTGATATTTGGCAAGTAACATTTTACCATGAGCTACATATTTTTCTGCTCTCATGTATGTCCAGCGTGTATTTTGAAAATGAGCTGGATATAGAATTTGGAGGAGCACCCCATTCAGTCAAATTTATTAAAATGGAGAAACACAACAGGAAATAAAAATTAATCTTGTAAGAGCATTTAGGCTGACAAACATAATACAATTGTAGACCAGGCAGCCTAGCACTGATCCTGTGCAGAGCAATTGATATGGAAGTTTTATTAATCAGAACTAAAAGTCGGTGATTCTGTGCCAATCAAACAGGAAAACAGAAGTAAGATCTTGTAGCATGAATTTGATAACATCTATCTGTAACATCAAGAGGAAGTTCTGATAAAGAGGTTACTGCTTCTAACAACTTTTGTAGATAACTGACTTGGGCCCACACAATATTTTGATGAAGAGACTGGGTGGTATGAAATTAGCATAGCCATTGTTGTAATAGAGACAAAAGAGTCTTGTTAAATCAAGATATAAAGGTTGCTGCTAGGGGATGAATGAGGGTTAGTTACTCCATTATAAAATTTTTAATAAAATGTTCTAAATAAACACTAGTTATTTGTTTATTCTAATACTGAAAATGTTAATTTGCATATTTCCTGATCCTATATTTTAATATTTAAAAAAGGTAGTGTTTTATGCATTAGGGTCTCCTGAAGATAATCACTTATGCCCCAGAGATTGCTCTGGCTTCTCCCTAAGAATCCTATAATCAATTGTATCAGCTACATAGCTGATTATATTAATTTCATTTAATAACATTTGTTCTTTTCACATCCTGTCTTTTTTAGGCCTGTTGCATTATTAGAATTTTAATTAATACTTTATCTTTGCAACATTCCTTTATACCCACTCTTAGCCATATGTTTGCTTCTCCTTTTTGCTCTTTCAAATGCCATAGCTTTCACTGCAAAGTGGTGTCATCCAATGTTTACATTGCATCATCATCAGTTTGCCATGAAGATTTTTTTCCAGTAAGTACCAGCACTGCTTTCCAGAGTAACTTCCCAAAAGATCTTGTTTGCACATCATTTTTGACAATGAGAAAAATTGGGAAAATTTGTTTTATGTGTTAAAAAAAGAAAGCCTAAGTTTTCCAGACTTCTTTGGATTTCACACAAGAAAACCTGGTTTGGAAACAATTTTAATTGTTACTTCATGACCATTTTCAGTAATAGTTTATTTCCCTGAAAGACAATGTGTGGTATTACACCTTATTTTACCCAACAGCATTATTGCAGTCTAATAGTTCTCTCTAGATTTTTGAGCTATTGAAGAGAAATCTTTATTGAATAGAAATCTGAGAACTTTTGCTGAGGATCTTTATCTTTAAAAAACTGAATTCTTAATAAAAATATAATTTACATGCAATTTTATCCTAGTAGGTTCTCATGATGGAATACTCTACTTCTGTGTTTAATTTTATGCAGCTATCTCAACCTGCTCCAGATTATCTAGTGCAGACCACAAATGTTTCTTTCCTGCTTCAAATTATCTAATATATAGCACAAAGAAGAGTCAAAAGACTCTAGCATACCTGAGTTTCTCTTGTTTGGAGAAAAAATATGTATCTTATCCCTGCTATCACCCAGGCTGGCTTCAGTTTCACTGAATGCATAAATTGTATTCTCGTGACAAGATCCTCAAATATTTATTGTTCCTGAAGACAGAAATAATTTCCACTAAAATGTGTTTCTTAACAAGTTTTCGCAATAATTATAGTCTTCTTTTTTTCCCCCTCATTGGATTCTTACAAGTTCAAAACTAAAGACGTAAACTTTACTGCAGAGATCCACATTTTTGCCGTTTCTGTTTATGAATCTGGAGGACTAATGTCTGAAAGAAATTTGACACTTTGCAGGAGGTCATTTATGCTTGTCTGCTGAGAGAAATATTTAATTTTTTTTTTCTCATCTTCTAATGACCTCAGCAAAAAGTGGTTAAAAAAAAAAAAAGGGGGGGGGGGGGGGACACCCTAAAAAGCCTAAATTCTAACAAGTTCTTTTCTTCATTAAAAAAAAAAAAAAATCTTAATAATAGAAGAGTCATGATTTTTAAGCCTGGTGGAAAGTTGCCATGTTGTCCCGTTGTCCCTATGAGGGGTAATATTTCCAGTAACTTTTTGGTATAGTACTGTGATGTGTCATTCCACAGAGGTGAAGAAAAATGCAATATTGCTTCACAGGTTTAGAGAAACATTGGAAGATAAAAACATATAAACAAAAGTTTATTACTACAGAATATAAAAAGCTGTGCTATTATATCTTCCTGTTTTTCAGATAACAGTGCAGGTGGAGAAGAAGGTATATGTACCAAGGCAGACTAGAGAAAACCTGTAGGTGCTAAAACTGTAATAAAATTCTCAGGGCTACCAAACCCCTTGTTTACAATACTTTTCTTGGAAAGAAAATCTAGGGCATCCTTTTATGCTGACTTTACACAAAATATATGTGTCATTTTATTGCCTGTATTCACTGAGTGTAACATACATTTCATAAAAGCAGTCAAACCACTGGTGTATTCATTTTCTCCACTACATTGGTGACACATTGTAGTTTATTTCAATACATGGTGGATGCATTTAAGCATGCACAAATTTTAGCATCGTTATTCCAAATGTGCTGTTCTATCTTGTATTCTCATGCAGCAGTTAAAACTTCAGTTTGAGCCCTAGGTTTAAGGTTTGAAAAATTCTTTCCAAACCCTCTAGTGGCCCTTTCCCACATCTGTATTTTTTCTCTCATCATAGAGATGACTAGTACACTATCATATGGCTAAGAAAAAAGCTATTAGCAGCCAAAACTGATTTTTTTTTTCAGTAAATATAAATGCATGTTCTAAAGGGTAGACAAGAGAAAGAGAACTTGAAAAAAATCCTGCTTTTTCTATCCAGGTTTTGGTATCACTGCCACATTTGCTTATTTAGTTATTTGTGTTTGCTATATTGATGTTAAAAATAAATCCAGTCAAAAGGTTGTTTTGTCCTTCAGTATCTATACATAGGACAGCATTTCTGTAGAGATCCCTTCCTAAAGCAGATGCCTAGTTCCATGTGTTTGTAACAGTGTCACCACTCTAAAGGGCTCTTTGAGTTAATCCAAGATCACTTTTATGCCTACTTTTGTTTGTTCGGGGAAGAAAATAATAGAATTATAGGAAAGTTTGGTTGGAAGGGACCTTTAAGATCATCCAGTTCCAACTCTCTCGCCTTGGGCACAAATATCTTCCACTAGTCCAGGTTGCTCAGCGCTCCATCCAACCTGGCCTTGAACACTGCCAGGGATGGGGCATCCACAACTTCTGGCAATCTGTTCCAGTGACTCATCACCCTCACAGTAAAGTATTTTTTCTCAATATCTAATCTAAAACAACTTTATTTTAGTTTGCATGCATCCCCCTTGTCCTGTCACCACATGACCTTGTAAAAAGTCTCTCTCCATCTTTCTTGCAGGCTGCCCTCAGGTACTGGAAGGCCACAATAAGGTCACCCCAAAGCCTTCTCCAGGCTGAACAATTCCAGTTCTCTCAGCCTTTCCTTGTAGGAGAGGTGCTCCATCCCTCTGATCATCTTGGTGGCTTCCTTTGGGCTCACTACAAGAGGTCCATGACTTTTTTTCTTCTGGGCACCCCAGAGTTGGGTGCAATATTCTGGTTGGGGTCTCACTTGAGTGGAGCTGAGGGACAGAATCCCCTCCCCCCACCACTGCCCGCAGTGCTTTGGATGCAGCCCAGGACACATTTGGATTTCGGGGCTGTGAGTGCCATGGCTGGCTCATGTCCGGCCTCCCACCCACCTGCACCCCCAAGTCCTTCTGAGCAGGGCTGCTCTCAATCTGCTCATCCCACAGCCTGTGTTGATATCGGGGGTTTCCCCAAACCAGGTACTTACAGATTATTATTGTTCTGCCAAAACCGGATAAATAATCCATTAAAGGCTTATAAATATTTTAGTATCCATAGATGTTTATATTTAGTGGATGTAATTTAGCCCTTAAAAGTCATACTTGTGTTTAATGGTGTGTTTAGGCTTTGGTTGTTGTTGTTGTTGTTGGAGTTTTGTTTGTGTGTTTTGGTTTTCTCCAAGAAATTATCAAGATGGGTTGTTTTTTTGGGTTTTTTTTTGCTCATAATTGCATGCTTCGTTTACTTTTCTGCTACATGCAAAACGAAAATATTTCAGAGCTTGGACAAGTGAAAACTTCTACAGCTTTCTTAATTTATCCTGGAAATATGAATACGAGGCAAGGTATCACAGGTTTGTATGAACTTGTCAACTGACTATTTAAGGCCAAGTATAAGGGGTTAAATTTTATCTCTTTGAATTCAGCCACAAACTCCCATTGAACTATGGCAAGAATGTTTCTCAAATGCAAAAATACCTCTTCCTTTGCTTTTCTCCCCCCACTCAGTAGTCAGTTTTCTACAACCAACAATATTAACAGTAGCAGCTACTTTTTGTTTGTTTGTTTGGGGGTTTTTTTGGGTTTTTTTGTTGTTTTTTTTTTAGCACTCTGAAAATTTGGAACAAAGTTAAAAGAACCCAGAGGAATTTTGACTTGGTCTTTTAAATTGCACGTGTTAATGGGTTGTAAACATTTGCTGTGAAATGGCACACACCTTCCCTGCAGGCAACCACCGAGCTCATTCCAGGTGATGTGTGTTTGCTGACCTGCCACTTGCACTTTGTTGCAGAAATCAGCTCTGGTACTTGTCACTGGGGGAAGATTATTAGCATTTTAATTTATTTATACAAGTGTTGTTCATACCTGCCTCTACCCAGTGTCTGGATAAGTGGCAGATTAAGGATAGCACCCTTTTACAGGGTTTTTTTTGCCCTGCAGTAATTGTGCACTTTATTAAAAATGAGTCAGCCACGACGAGGGCTGGTTTCATGATACACTTCACCTACAATAGGTCAGTGCTGCCGAGAACAACAGCGCTTTAGGGCTTTGAGGATGCCCCGTTCCCAGCTCATGGGTCCGAGCCCTGACGGGGGCAAACCCAGCTGGGCACCAGCTCAGAATCACAAAATGGGTCAGGCTGGAAGGGAGCACAGTGTGTCATCTGGCCTTTCCATCACAGTTCATTAACTCACCTGTTTTCAGCAAAGAGGTGATTGATGTACTCCAGTTATTGAAATTAGAATATGGCCGGTGGGTCATCTGGTCCAACCTCCCTGCTCAAGCAGTGTCATCCCAGAGCACCCGGCACAGGATTGTGTCCAGATTGTCCTGGAGTATCACCAGAGGGAGACTCCACAACCTCTCTGGGAAATTATTCCAGTGCATGGTGACCTGCACAGTAAAGAAGTTCTTCCTCATGTTCATTTGGAAATTTCTCTGCCCATTGCCTCTTGTCCTATTGCTCAGCATCACCGAGCAGAGCCTGGTCCGTGCTCTTGGCACCCTCCCACAGGTAACTATACACTTTAACGAGTGTCATTTGTCTCTTCTTGAGGCCGAACAGAGCCAGCTCCCTCAGCCTTCTCTCAAAGGACAGATGCTCCTTCAACTCCTTCACTGCGGTCCGCTGGACCCGCCCCAGGGGCTCTACGTCCCTCTTGTACTGAGGAGCCCTGAGCTGCACACAGACCCCAGATGTCCCTGGGCAGGGCTGACGAGAGCAGCCGGATCACCTCCGTGGCCGCGCTCTCCCTGCTGCGCTGCCCCGTCCTCGGCCGCGCGGATTGGCGGCCGGTGAGCCCTTCCCGGCCGTGCCGCCCCGCAGGCGGCGCCGCCGCATCCATCGCTCGGCGAGCGGCTGCCGGCCCTGGTTGCCGGCCCTGGTTGCCGGGGCGGTTCCGCACGCAGCGCCCGATCCCGGCCCGCGGCGGCGGACGCGGCCTCCCGGCCCATGGAGGGGGACAAGGTGAGGGGCAGCGGCCGGGACAGCGGGGCAGGGGCCGGGGCGCAGCGCCGGAGACTCGACTGCTGCCCGCGAGAACCCCCGCGGCTCCGCGGGGCCGGTCGGGTCGCCCTGTGTTGTCGGCACGGCGGTGAATCCCCCCGCAAGAGCGAGGAAATCCTTATCCCTCTGCGGAGGAGTGAGGTTGTGCCGAGCGCGCATCCTCCCGCAGAAGGGGATAGGTGGTTACGGAAATACCCGTTGTTTCACATCCTAGATAAAAGTGTGTTTAATAATTGATGCTCCTGTAACTGCTAATTGTCGGGCTTCAGTTCTCCGGGAACACACGTAACTTTTGCATTAAGGTGTTAAATTATTGAACGTTTGTAGAGCTCCGGAATAAAGGAAACAAAGCCACACGCGCGTGCTAACATCAATTACCGTGTGACGTTTTCACTTGAAAAGGTAGAAGTGCCAAAGCAGTGAGCTAGCGAGCTGTGATGGAAAAGCTAAACTTTGATCTAAAATATTTCAGGTGTGTCGCTGTGAGAGTGCCGAAGAGCCAGAGGCAGCAAGAGCTGCACTGAGTGAGGAGCCTCCTTTTGCTGCCTCTGTCCGTCCTGCTCTTACCTATTCGAGGGCTCTCAGATTGGCGACTCATACTGGAAATAAGAAACATTTACATGCAAAAAATAAAGTACTTTTCTCTGGCTTAAAAATTAAAGAGAGGATTTTGTCTTCCTGTTCTTCTTTGTTCTTCTTTGTTTCTTGTTCTTTAGAATCACATTTAGCTGAGTTCTTAAATTACTTAAAAACAGTATGTTCTGAAAATCTCTTATCTTTCTAGTTGTGAGTGGAAAAAAAAAAACACCAAAACCCTGTTAATCTCTTTCAAAATTTATCTACAGCAACAAGGTTTCTTTTTCCATTGACTGCTTTTTCTTTAGATTAAAGGACAGATTCTTAACTGGTAAAAGCGTTCATAGCACTTCTTGAGTTCAGTAAATCTGTGGCATTTCATGTGAGCTGAATGCTCTCAGGTGGATGAATTGAGATAAATCCCCGTGTCATTTAAGTAACTAGTCTTAATCTGGATTTAAATGAGTATGCAAGTACTTCTAAATTAGCAGACAGGTGAGAAAGTTCAGTAAATCCTTTGAAAGTTTGTGTGAAGCATTATTGTGCGGACATTTCCTTACAGAGGAACAGAGGTCTCAATGCTTTATAAAATAAAATATCTCATATTCCCTGTTTGTTTATTATACTTCTGCAAAAGCAGAGATTTAAGTGGAAGATCAGCATACGCAAAAGCAAGAGTTTCTGGTTGTGGTGGGGAGGTGAAACTGCAGACCCCAGAAAACTGACAGACGCATATTATTGGGTTCCAGAACCACATGTGAATGTTTGCTGTGTGCTTTTTGCTTCAGCTTTGAAATAAATCTGAAGCTGCCTTATCTGATGTTGTCTCTTGGTTATGCTGATTTTATGCTATTAACATAATTAACATTCTTTCTTTCTTTGCTGATACATAGCTAAATATTGTCTAAACCCAAAACATGATTTTAAATAGGTTGCTGTTTGAGACAATAATACAGCATTCTGTTCTCTTCCTATCCATATCCTTCCAGGTTACATTCACACAAGTTTTGTTGAGTTTCTTAGACTTTGTTAAAGCTTGACTTAAGAAAATTATCACCTTTGTTTTTACTTTCTCACCTGACTTTCTGCAGTAGTAAATATTTGCATTCTTTGGTTTCTTGTCTTTTTTAAGTATCAGAAGAAAATAAAACTGAAAGGGCACTTTCTGTTTGTTACAAATGCTGCCTTTTTGGGACTTGTCATTGACTTTAGAAGTTTACCAGTCCACTGCAATCTTCTATAAAATCCAAGTTTGAAAAGACAAGATTTTTTGTAGAATAATTAAAAATATATGTATACTGTTAAAATACTGCCTCCATATAGTGAAATAACAACAACAACAAAAAAAGGGGCACTGTATGTTAATTTTCTTCCACCAGTGCAGCTCATCATTACAATATTTGGCAGTGATTTTTTTGTTAATCTTCAGCAGCTTTTGCCAAGTCTAAATTAGAGAATAAGGATAGCCTGACCATATCACTTTGGATATGGTCATCATCCTATCATGAACTAGTTAAAATAGTCTATAGATTAAAATTCCTCCTTTCTCTTAGTGATCTCAAACAATCTGATTTTTTAATTTAGTCTTTTTAATGACAGTCAAGCAGCCAAAAGCAGGAGCTCTGCAAATGCAGATAGAAGAAATATAACCTATTTTACTAGGGAGCACTCGAGTGAAGCAGTCGTGTAATTTGATTAGTTTCATTATCTTTTTGCTTTTTACCTTCAGTGCTACATACAAAAATATTTTGTGTGCAGTCAACTTACACATGTAGTCTGAGCTTCAGGCTTCTTCCAGGTCCAGTCAGGTGAGATTTACTGTAAATAGATGTTAGAGCTAAATCAAATTACTGTTTGCATGATCCTTTCAGTGATACTTGCCATGTGTACCTTGATCCTTTCCTTAGAAATATGATTAATTGTTAAATGATTTACTTCTCTCTGCAAATTGGCTACTCAGTCTTTTCTGCGTTTTCTGTTCTAGAAAAGAACCAAAGAAGATACTTGGAAAGCAGAAGAACTTAGGAAGCATCTAAAGGTGAATTTATTATTTCTGCTAGTCTCAATGCTAAGCTGCCTTACAGCACTAGAACTATTGGTGGTCTGACATAAAGAGTTGACTCTTTGTTATACAAACCACTCTGCATTAGCTCTTTAGCGTGTCCTGGTGCACCAGACACTTCCAGTCTGCATCACTGAATCTAAGTGATGCAGGGCTTTAATGTGTAGCTGCTGAGTTCCTTGTCACCACTGACTGTTCTGGAATCTCTGCTGTCCAAGGTTAGCCACGGGCTGGCCCCACTCAGCTCTTTCTAGCTACATGAGTCATGTAAGAGTAGCCTACAAATTTCTAAATTAGGTAAATGGAAATAATGCATTGTTACAGTATTCACACAGGAAACGATGGGATCTGATTTGCTGGCCACCCAAATCCAAGTGATAGCTCTGCTTCATATATATTATTCGCTTTCCTAAATTGTATGTCATCATCTATCATGTTTAGCCTCTGTGTTTGAACTGGTTAATTACATTATCCCTGATCAAACAGGTATTCAGGATGCAGTCAGTTACATCACTGATATTCATATTAGGTTTGTCTTGTAATTTTTAAAAGCTGTTTTCCCATATTATTCCATTTATTAGTTTGTTTTTTTTTTTCCAATAAGCACAGACATAGTATTTACAGAGTAAGCCTAGAACTTTATCAATATTTTAACATGGTTTGGGAAATTAAATACGCATTTAGTAATCCAGCAATTTTTTTTTTTCACATGAATGTACTCTTATCAAAATAGATTGCTGAATTATAATGATACATCTTTTATTTTATTTCAGGCATTACTGCCAGATAGTCAAAATGAAGACCAGAAACACAGAGAAAAGAAACTGCGGAGAGAGAGGACTGTTCATGACATAGACCCTAACAGGCATGAACGCAGAGACAGAGAGAAGAGCAAGGAAAGAACAAGAGAGAGAGAGAGGTTTAAATCTACTGAAAGGGACAGGGATAAAAGGAGAGAGAGAGAAAGGGAAAAAGAGCACCAGAGAGAACACCGAGAGAGACACAAAGATAAGGTTCGAGAGTCATGTTTGGAGGAGGGCCACAGTGTACTAAAACATAAAGACAGGGAGACTGATAGAGAGCGAGACAAAAAGCACAAGACATATGAGATAAAGCAAATCGATCCACAAAATTATCTGAAATCATTTGAAGGAAGAGATACGGAAAACCACAGAAGAAGAGAAATCAGGCATCTTTTGGGTAAGTAACTTTGGGTTGCTGTTGTACTTAGCAGTATTTCGTATTTAGATAGAAGTACTGAAACCATGCCCCATCTGTGCAGAGAGGATAGAACAGGCAGGTGTGAGTACCTACTGGCCTGTGGATTTTATGGAATGCTTTGGTAACCTAGTTCTATTCGGATGCTTTTAAAAAAATTGATGCTGGTTTCCCTTCCTCTCTAGAGAGGATGGGTGTCACTGTTTTTGTTGGTCAGTGCCTAGACACTCTATTGAGTGATTCATTCACTTGCAGGGTGATTGCTGAAATCAGTAGCGTGTTACTGCTCTTACCATTACAGAAGACTGGAGGGATTCACTAGGAGAGAAGGAGTAACCAGCTTTGGAGAGAGAATTTCAACAGCATTCCTTTTTAGAAAGCTCTTATGTTAGAGAAAACATGTTGCTAAAATGCTATTTTCTACGTGCTAGAGTTAATTATGTACAGAGTCTGAATTGTATAAAATCTATTCCCTAATTTATGCATCTGTTTTCTAGAGGAGGAGAAAGCAAGAACTGAAGAGCGAGAAAGAAGACATAAAGCACAGAAGGTAAAAGAAGTAAGTGAAGTGTTTCCATAACAGAATAAGATAAAATTGTAGAATAATGAAGAAACTGGATCAGACTGCAACTCCCAAGAAATTCAAGAGATGCATATATAGTAAGGTGATGGCAAGTGCACAAAACACAAACAAAAATATATCTCAGCTACCCAATTTTAAGGACATATTTTATTGTTTTGGGGTTTTTTTAAGTAAACATGAAATAAAATTTTCATAGCAAATAATGCTTCATTTTTGTACAGCTACATCAAAAGTTTCCATCTGCTATTTATGCCTTTATGACAAGGGTAATTGATGAGTGTACATCCTAATTTAGACCATGTAGTAGACAATAAATAATTTTTTTGTGTGAGGAATATATAATTCAAAGAATCTTTTGTAGCAAAGTGTGCAGTGTCCTAGAAGAAACACCAGAATCTCAACTGCAGTCATAATTTGAAACTTGTTATCATACGAAATAAAAAAATGGCTGGAAGATCTATGTGACAGAAAGATTACTTACAATTCAGTCATTTTGATGGCCAAATATGGAGAGATTTGTGAAGATAGAACAATCTTGGAGAACTTTTTAACCATTTACAATTATTTTCTTCTTTGCAGGATAATGATTTAAGAAAGAAAATTGAGAAGGTTTTAGCCTACAAAGGTGAAGAAGGTGAAGGTGTACACAAGTTAGAGGAACATCAAGAGTTGGATAAAGAGAGAGAAAGAAGACACAGAGAAAGAAAAGAACATTCTGTTGGGATAGAAAAAGAGAGGCTTTCTAAAGAGAAAAGTCATAAACATTATGGAAAGGAAAAGGAAGAAAAACATAAATCAAAGAGATCTAAAGAAAAATCTTCCCATAGAGACAGAGAAGGGCCAGCAGCAGAAGCTAATGAGAGAGTAAAAAGTAGAGAAAATGAAAGAAAGAAATATGATCTAAGGGTAAGTTTTGTTAAAGCATTACCTTATCATTTCAATTATTAGCATATTGTCAATAGGGCAATGATAAAAATGCTAGGATTTTAAGTCAACATTTTCTGAAATTTGAGGCTAAAGTGGTAGTTGAAAACACTACATCTGCATTTAAGTGTGTGAATTCAGAATTGATTTCTTCCGTAGAATTTAAACGAAAAAAATTGCCTGTATGTTAGAAATGTCTTAATAAAATTCTTTTTTGCTATGACTTTTGAATTTTTTGCTAACACTTTGAACTGGAGATGCCATAGGGCTTTAGGTCCATTAAAGTTTTTGGCTGCCTTTATGGCAAAAAGTATGATTTTAATAGAAGCTACTTTTATGTTATCTATGAGGGGAGCACAGGCATGTGAATATAGTCCCTTTATATTTGTGGGGTTTGCTTCTACTGAAGCCATAGAATATCTTTTATGTTTCTAATATGGAGCATGATCTTATATCCTAGAGACTTAATCAATAATTTGTCATTTTTAAGCTGATTTTTATAAGTATTTGTTCAGCAAAACTGAGAGAAGGAATCTCTAGTAATTTGTAACTCTTAAAATCAAATAAATTTTGTGAGACATGCAACAGTTGAGATGATCTATGGCAGTTTCTTCTGCTGCCTAAAGAGTGATGATGTACAAGCTTCTGAAATAAAAGTTCAGAAATATATTTTCTAGTGACAATATGAGTAATTTTCAGTGTAGGGGCCCTCCATGAGTGATTCCTGAAGCCAGCTGACTGCAGCAGACAACAAAAGTCTGTCAGAGGTTTGTTCAATGTTTGACTTCCTAGGAAGTTTACTCGGGTATCTGTTAGAGGATACACACACTGATGCTTCTATCCTGGAGTTACATTTTTTTTTCTGTCTCTGGATGGACCTTTATCTTAAACTTACTGAATAAATTTTCAAACTTAAACAAACCTGCATAATACAGAATTTAGGATTCAAGTCCCTCTACTGGGGATTTGAAGTGTCTGAGACTGTTCTCTGTCCCTCCACCCAGTTTGAGTGAATTGTAGTACATACTGTTAAAATCTCATTTTTTGGGACAGCCTTCCATGGTCAGCCCTTAGCCCCTGCCAGTTTTTCAGAGCGTCTTACAAGCAATGGCTGAAATGAAAAATAGTCTGTAATTGAAACAATTAATTAGCAACCTTTTTTACTGTTTGATGGGGGTATTACTAATACAGGCTCCTATACATATTCCCTCCCAGCATTTCTGACTCATGAA
This sequence comes from Hirundo rustica, assembly GCF_015227805.2. Classification (NCBI taxonomy): domain Eukaryota; kingdom Metazoa; phylum Chordata; class Aves; order Passeriformes; family Hirundinidae; genus Hirundo; species Hirundo rustica. The sequence continues at coordinate 146,765,249 of NC_053450.1, read as the reverse complement.
TATTGTGACTTCTTTCACAGAACAGTGAATACAAAAAGGGGGAGAGGATTCAAGAAGAAATGAGCCATCAGCTTGTAAGGTAAGTTCAGAGTTTGAAAATAATTATATACTAGATGGTGTCTACTAAGATTCAGTCACCACCAAACCAATAAGCATAAATTCTTAATCTCATTTATCTGGGGATAATATAATTTTTTTTTCATAGGTCCAATAGTACAGCAATTAAAAAAAAAAAAAAATCTGTGTGTTGCTTCTAAGATGATTCAGATAAAAATGTATGTATTTGTATTCCTTCAATTATTTTTCTTCAGCAGGGTAGCAAGAGATATTTTTCAGTCCTTTTAAACTACTTATGTATTAATCTGGGCACTTAGTTTTGGAGACAGAAATGCTGTATTTTACCACCTGGAAATTCACTATGTAGTCATGTGGACACATGTAAGGTTCATGATGAACAACATTGGACTCTATTATGTTGTTTAGTTTGAGTATCAACACTCAGTTCCTATCCTAGATGGTATCTAAAATATTATATTTATATATACAGCAAGTTTGCAGCTGAGTATGAAAGGAAAAGTTCCAGATACCCTCAGTAGGATCAGTTAAATTTTGGGATTATATTTCTATATTTTATTACTAGCAAATATAAATCTTAGAGACATTTCCTGTATATTCTAGTACTTTGAATTCTTTAATTCTTGAGCCTTGTGAAATTCTTACACGATTTTCTGAAGTCTAATTCTCTGGGTGCATTGTTGGTTGCAATTCTCACTCTTAAACCCCAGTTTAGCTTCCAGGCTCAATCCAAGTCTGGTTGGTTGTTTCTGGGGACACTGGCAGTGAGGTCACTACCAGAGTTGGCTGAGTATTATTGACGTTGAGCATGGGACAGACCACTTTGGCTGAAGACAATTTGTGCAAGTGTATTCCTGTTGAAATATTTCTGAATGCACATGTTGGGATGCTACCTGGCAGCAGCACTCAGCTGTGTCAGCAGTGCTGAATATTCAGGCAGTGTTTTGAGGCTGTTGCTGCTGGGGTTGTGGCTGAGTCATTGTTTGTGCATAGCTGGAAAGAAGAGTTCAGCCATTCCTGAATGGCGGGGAAGGCAGTGTGAACCTGTGAGATGTCTTGAAACTGTGGTTCAGCTTCAAGCACTGTAATGTTGAATTCCTCCAGTTTTTTTATGACAGGATCCAGAAACCAAAACTGAAACAGAAACTGCTTTCTTAGGAGTTAACCAATAAAATTGTTGTTCTCTTTTTGAACAGGACTGTAAAAGATAAAGGAAAACTTATTGAAAAAGAGGACATGGACACAAGACAAGAGGTAAAACTAAGGAAGAGGAAATTATTTTTATATTTTGAAATTATTTATTTAAGTATTTTTAAATGGACAGGTGCAGACAGAACTGATTTTTCAGCAAGTCTGAAGCTGTATAGACTTGGGTTTATTTGGAAGAGTCTGTGCAGATACAGCCTACCTCTACCATAAAATTTTTTTGAAGTTTTGTTATATTTTCGACTGATTGATTCAGCTCATCTTTAAGTGTGAATTTCTGTGCTGAGGACCTAAATTTCATTTGTAGCTTGTAGAGAGAAATAGGCAGTTCAGTCCTCTTATATTTGGTCTCCTTTTCCATTATCTTCTCTGTCTTCATTGGCAGTAGGAGGCAACCCAGGAGGGCAGAATTCCTACTTAAAGACCTGATTCAACAGGGAGACTTAAATTCCATGGGTTTGCCTTCTATGCTGTTGATTCTTTTTGTATATTTGTTGCTCCAAATGCCACAGCCTTCCAGGTATTCCAGCATGACTTCCTAATCCTGCTTTGTATTGACAATATGTAGATTTTCTCTAAAAATTCTTTAAAGTAGGAACCCAGACAACTACTGACAGGTGGAGGTTTTTTTAGTGTGTAAAAGCCATATGTGTACCAGATGCATCTGTGTTATTAATAAAGCTGAGAGCTCTGCAGGCATTTTCTGAGATGATCATAGGTAAAAAAACCTACAAAGTAACCTAATAGCTAATAAAGACTCATCTTTGTTGAGTGTGTTACTAAAGGTATCTATGTAAATGGAATAAGAATTTTTTGTAAGTTATATGAATGAAACTTTACGAATTAGTTACTGCTGAGTACCTGCAACCTTGCAGGAAGAAAAAATCAGAGAAATTTCTCACAACCTAAGTTATACTGGGGTATTCAGTCTGTTAATAAAGCACTGCAAATGTTGAAGCCAGGAAAGTTGCCATAAATAAATGGCATTATTTCAATCAAGTTACTAATCTAGACAAAGGAAATGTATTTGAAGTTATTGCGGGGATACCATAAATCTTATTCCATGGAAATAAAGTAGAGGATTCAATGTTAGCAGAATTATTTAAGTATAAAAATTACCTTATTCTCTTGTTCCATCCATGTCTCTGCTTTCCTGGTTTCAACATTTGCACTATTTTATTAACAGATTGAGTCCCCTAGTATCACTTAGGTGTAGGGATAATTTTGTCTTGTTCTCAAAAGGGTAGGGCAGTCTTCTTTTGCTGTTAGCACCATCAGTGACACTGCAGGCAACACAGCAGTTTTTATGTTTTTCCAATAGAAATACTGCTAGAAGAACAGTTTGTCTTCCTAAGATAAGGTTGAGTTCTGTTTTTCTTCCTGTACTATTAGCTTAATTCAGTAATTATCACATGTTAATATAATTTTATTTATCTGTACAAACTATATGCTGTATGTTTGCTCAAAAATGTAGAGATATCTGAGAACAGCAACTATTGTATGCTAATATTTGGCAGATAAGAGGGGGTTTTTTTCGGTGAGATTATTTAATGGTTTCATTTATTTTTCTCATTTAGGAAATTAAAGATACACACATTTCTAATCCAGACACAGGACTTGAGGATTTTTCAACAAATTATGAAGATGACTTTGAAGTAAGTAAAAGTATACAGTTGTCTGTCTGAAGTAACTCTTCAGTATCAAAATGGAGAATAACTTTGTTCACAGAAATAAACAGGATGTTACATGGTTTTTAGTTAGCATTTTGGTGGAAGTGACCTTAATTTGGCTAACAGTAGATAGTGAGTAATTAAAATGTAATGTTGGAACTCTCTGCTATATATTTAATTAGTTTTCAGCAGAGGTTGGGAACCAACTTTAGTTTTTTTAGTTGAAGTGTTCGCAAAATGTTTTCTCTGCCTTTGTGGCTTTCAATTATTTAAATGACTTTCTGTGAAGAATGCTGAATTGTTTAAATAATCAGAGCTAATAATTTCAGGTAAAAAATAAAAATGCCTGTTCATTTATCACTGAAAAAAAACCACAAGAAAAAGGTATTGATGCACGGCAGTCTCTTCACTAATTTGTTTAATTGAATTCCCTATTTTTAGCTCTCTTTTGTCTACTTTAAAGTTATTAAGATGCAAGAGTGTGTGGGATGTGCTTTCACTGTGAGCTGAACTAGAATCATCTTTGCTCAGTGAGAGTCAAATTCATCTCCACTCGTGTCAGGAGTGATGATTTCCACTGCTCAGCTGGTCACTGCAGTAGCCGTTTACCATTCAGTGAAGATAAATAAACACATTTAAGACTTGTTCATATCATATGTGTTTGGTGATAATTTTGGCATGACATGAATTGTCTTAGTTAAAGGAATTTATTAAAGGTTGACCCTTAGGCATAGACAGGGAGTGTGGCATTTCAGTAAAGGTGAGCCTGCCATTAAAGGACAGCTTGAATTAAAACTGTCAAATAAATAACTTCATACATCCCTGAAGCATTTATGGTACTGAACACTGTTATTTTATGTCTTTAAAGAACATAAAATTCACCTAAACATTAAGTATCTGCTTTAGGATATTAAATAAAAAGTCTATTTTGGGCACTGTAGAACAACACTGAGATTATCTTTTGATTAAAATTGCTGCACAATCAAGAGAAGCCATTTTCTTTCCATCAGTTACTTTAGAATGCCTTTCAATCAGAGGATTTATAGCCATCTGTATGAGGTTTTTATTTTGACACCATTTTATAATTTCTGTGAAAGGTCTTGAAAAATGCATCTGTAGTTTTTGTTTACCATGTACTGGAAGTTCTATTACTTTCAAAGGATTATGCAGATGATTTTGAAGATGATGAAGACCAAAGTGGTGAAGTAGGAGATGCAGAAGAAAACCTAAGAGAGGTTCCATTTTCCAGAACATCAGAAATTGAAGAAATTCAAAGAGCAATTACTGCAGAAAATGATAGGATTTTTACTCCATTGCCAAAGAAACTGAAAAATGAAAAAAAGGAACCAGTCATGGGTATGTGACTAGATAGCAGCCTTTTTTTATTAAATGTATGAGTAACAGGTACAACTTACAAGTCAGCTGGCCACTTTTTCTAAAAGACTGCCTAAAGACCAAAATCTGGTCCTCTGGATGAATCATGTAGATTTGTGGTAAGCACTGTAACGTCCACATTACTAAATGATTCATAGGCATTACTAATCATTTAAATTGTGAAATATAAAAAGTACAGACTGACATTTAATACATCTTATTTTGGGTAAGAGGAGCATATGAGAGTCTGGATTTTGCAAACTTGAGGAGTGCTGGAACAGTCTGGGGCTTCCGCTGGCATTAAATTCACCTTTTTCTTTTAAGAAAAGTTGAAGCAACTGTTTTGGAGGGAAGGCAAGAAAAATATCAATACTACTCAAATATATAACACTTTACCACTTTTAAATGCAAGCTCTTTCTGAAACGTCTGGCATTCAGTTGATCTGACACATATGAGTGCCAGAGCTGCTTATTTAAGTACAGTTGTGGTTCTCCTTTGCAGTCTGCACTGAAGTGAACAACTGCATAGAATCATTGTGCAGAAGAATATTTAATAGCTTTTTTGTCAGGTTCTAAGTTAGGAATAATGGAAGAATGGAGTTTCTGTAAGTCTTTACAGTATCTATTAAAGGTCTTTTCCATTCTGGAAGAGTCTCAGATTCTGTGAATAGATTTTCAGTTAATGGTCATTGCAGCCAGAACAGGCATACTGTAATGTGAATTTCTTCTTGCAGAAGATTTATGCAATTACTATTTTTCTAATGAACAATACAGAATAGATAGAGATTTTTAAATGTAAGAATTGTAGCACTTGGTGGTTTATTCTTGATTACACAACACACTTCTTTTTTTGATAAACTTTCAGTCTCATTTGCTTAAAAGTGGTTGATCAGTCTGGCAATGATTTTTTTAAGTTTAAAAGCATTTTACAAGTATTACCTAAAAAGGCAGTCATCCTTTGAGGAAGTGAAGCGCCATTAGTCATGGAAATTGGATCTTAAGTTCGATTAGCTACAACCTAGCCAGGAAAGGGACTTAGACAGACATGACATCAGTTGTTGTAGTTGGTCTGTTAACTGTGGCTTTTCAAGGAACAGTTTTCCATGTTTTCTTTATTCATCTAAGGATGTTAAGCCTGTGTTGATGAGGTTCTCCTCTACCTGAGTTCTTACTCAGAGGTGTAGTGTGCATGTGGTGAAGTCTGTGTGACTTTAATGCAATCTTTAGAATTGATTGCGGAGTGTTTTACTGTACACAGAGGAACAAGGCACCTGCTGATGGCAAGAGATAGAAAGAAACACTTTCTGCATCAGTCTTCTAAAGTAAGAATTACAATGATCAGTCATTTTGAATTGATTGATAAAAAAACATTGTAAGAGCTGGCCCATTAATGATGTTAAACTCATTGCACTTAAAATAGTGATGGAGCTCTTTGTGTAACACGTGAACCAGGAACTTTTGGTAGCTGTGTTGTAACAAATCTGCTGCTTTTTAGACTTAGTGCTTAATATTTTCATGCACTTTTAAGTGTGAACTATAACACTGTGTTTTGCAATACCACAGAAAGGCAAGATTCTTCTGTCAGAAACTCTTTTCGTGGAATATTCATGGATTTCCAAATGGCAAGCCAAAGACAAAGCAGCCGAAGTATGGCCAGTAAGCAGAAGTAAGTGTATTTTAAATAATCCACACAAAATGGCAGCTTACTGTGTGCGATGCAGTTTTTTCATTATATTTGAAATATGTGAACTTTATAAACTCGAGGCTTATGGGATCAAATATTTTATCAACTAGCAGTTATTAGTTATTAAGTATATATAATTTACAGGTATTGCTACATGCCATTTTATAAGGGAAATGCATCTACATATCAGTTTATGGGCATCATTTTATTACAGAAGGTGTTGCCAGGATTGTAATTTCTTTGTAATGCTTCAGTCTTTTAATTAGATATTGACTTAAAGTACTAAAGAGCAAGCCTTTTTAGTTACCATCAGGTCTCTGCAGAGCCATAACTTCTTGAAATAATCAAGAATATGATGGTGCATATATTTGCCAAAATAGCACATTCCTTTTCAGGGATAACATCAATTGCTGTAAAAACAGGTTACTGATTTAAAATTCATCTAGATATGAGATACCTAAGACATCTCCATATTCTAAAGAAACAAATTGATGCCTTCTTCTTGTGGAACTTGCCAGGCGCTCCAGATTTTTCGGAAGCACTGTATATATCTCCAATTTCTGGTTACAATGTTTGGATGCATAAAGCAAGATTATTAAATGTTATTGTTAATACCAGATTCCACTGTTTCATGGCTGCACATCAGTGGCTAATTTTCACATAAGGGAGATTTTGTTTTTTAAGTTATTTAGTTCACATTTAGTTCACATAAAATTATATGCTCAAATTTTACACAAGTTCTTTGTCTAGGCTTCCTCTCTAGACTGTAGAGAGAGATTAAGAAAGCCACAAAGGCATCTCTGGAGAACTGCCTTCTGGAATGTTTGTCAGCCTCTGCTGATCATGTGCCATGACTGATTATAACTTTTTATAACTTTGTGCATGCTAACAGCGTACACAGCCTGTGAAGATAATGAGCATTTTCACGGGAAGAGAAAGGGGTTGTGGAATTTAATGCTGTGATAATACATTACTACCAGCAAATAGACTGAAAGCATCCCGTGGATAAATTGTGGCACTTGAGAGTTGTAAATTACAAATACTTATTAGTTTATTTTAAGGATTTGTCTGCATGTATCATTAAGATTGGGAACTAGTAAGCAACTTTCATATGTCTGAGTTAGATCTCAGCAGTCTATGCCCATGTTTGTGAAGAGATGATACATTAAGAAGGACAAGTTAAAGTAAAATGTAGGTAAGAATATGCAAGAGATGTCATCAAGTAGCAAAGAGATGTGAAAATTATCCTTATGCATAAAGAAAATTTCACTTCAAAATACTGATGAAATTCTAGCTCTTGTTGCTCTAGTCTTTTCTTTTGGAAACACCATCTTGCCTCAGCAAGAAGTTGTAAATAGAATATGCATCTGCAAGAGTATTTAGATATGGAATTGCTATAGATCCATAATTATATCTGGTTTGTATTTATGTATCACTTTTAAGTACATTTAAAAAAACTGCAAGGGAGAGAAAGAGAGACTGAAAAAATTGTCTAATTGTCAAAGACTGTACTACAGCCTGGAATTGACTTATAAGCAGTTATCTTTGTGTGATTCAAGCAGTTCACTCTTAAAATGAAATCTCTTAAGAGCTTTATGGCATTAAAGAGGATCGATAGTTGTGTGAATTGTGTGAAAGGCTGTTAGTCTTTCCCTGCATATGTGTAACAAAGCTAGGAAGGACATCATAGAAGATCTTTATAAAGCATGGACACATATGTCCATGAATGGTGTGAGTTAATGAGTTTAGGATAATTAGCCACTGTCCAGTCTATAGAAGGAAGAGACATTCATCTGTTACCTCACAGAACAGCTTTGGAATACTTAGGCAAGAGGATCTGCTGAGCTTTTGACAGTTTAGCTTTAGTAATAAACCATACTGAGTTTGCTATTTGCAATTAGTACTGCATTTTCAAATACAATCATTATCTCAATGTAACATTAAATGAAAACTCTTAACAATAGTCTGTGTATTTCTTTTGATACATTTTTATCTGCTAATTAACTTCAGTACAACTTCAATTCCCATAGATTCAGGGATTGTTAGGTACAAAATCAGGTTGTCTTTCTTTAGGAATACAAAATATTTGGTCTTAACCATTTTTGTGTTTCTCTCTTGTAATTCATCCTGAAGAAAACGGATTTCAGAACTTCTCCCACTAATTGACCTGGATTTCTCTGTTAGTTTTTCATTACTGGATTTGCCCCCTGTCAATGAGTACGACATGTATATCAGGAATTTTGGTAAAATGAACACTAAACAGGTGCGTAACAAATAAATACATAGTAACATTTAAATCCTCCGGGGGCTGATTTTCCTTCTGGAAAAGAATTTTCCTTAAAATATAAAGTTGCTAAAGCTACCAGGACATAAAGTAATAAATTAATCATACTCATCTCTAAGCCTCAATTACTGTAAAGCAGTGATCTCAAAACTTTTGGCCAGACAGGCCATTTCTTTTCCGTATTAGAAGAGGACTCTTTCATTTTCCTTTCCCATTTTCTAAAGAGCTTTTTGTCTGTCTATGGCTTGATGTCCCCCAGTATGCTGGGTTTGGTGTTTACACATCATGGAAGACATTCTGTATTTTTGCAATATTATTTATTTAGTGCTCTGGTGTGAAATGTGATAAAATGTGCATGCATGAAATAGTGATGGTGTGTCAATATGCTCAGGTCTGAATTCACAAACAGAAGAGGTTGAGCTTTAAATTTCAGTTTTAAAATGACTAAGTTCTATTCAGTTATGTGCTGTCATTCTTAGCTGTGTCATCCCATATATTGGTAATTTTATCTTTGTACTTCAGGCATATGTTCAGTGTAACGAAGACAATCTTGATAGAGACATTCAGACTGAGGAAGTTGAGACACTGGAGAAATGGACACAGCATCCAGGAGAAAGTGCTCTTGTATCTGGAGGTGAAGAACGTTTTGATGAGTGCATGTCATGTAAACTTTCTCTTTGGTATCCATTACTTGTGAGAATCTATAGAGTGGCAGGCTGCAGTGATAGCAAGCTGACATAGGCACTCTGAATCCTCATGTGGAAGGTATGAAAAATAAGTGGCAGAAATAGTTTTTCCTTCTGTCTTGATGTTTCTGTTGGCAGCAAAAATGAGTCTCCAACAGATCTTGTTCTTCAACACTCTTATTTCTGCTGAAGATAAGTTGATTCCTGCCACTCTCCTCTTGCTTAAAAATTAATTTGTCCTTAACACTTTTCTTAATTGTTTCCCTTTTGAAGTTTGGTTTTTGGTTTTCTGTTTTTTATAGGTCCCGTAAACAGCCAGGATACATCAGTGAACGGAGCTCCAACACCTAAAATTGATTCACAAAAATTAGCAAGTTTTCTCCGGTCTGCTTGCCAGGTACACTTATATCATTAATATCCCTTATGAGCTGTGTGCATAAGTATACAGTGTGATAGATCACTTACAGTTCTTGTTCTGACTGATTTAAATAAATTACTTAAATAATACTTGTTATCAAAGAGAATAATCTGTCTGCAAAGGAATGGAATCAGAGCTGTGCAACTTTTATGTCAGTAAAGCTGTATTTGCAAAGTTACAAAATGAATAAGAGAGTTGATGAAGTTTTATGAAATTAATCCACATAACTTTAGAAAGCTACAAATAGCAAAGCTGGAAGATAAGATGACCCTTTTATTTCTATAAATGTAATTATGTTTGAAAGGTGATTGCTGTTTTGCTAGAGGAAGATCAAGTTGCAACACAACCCAGGAAACTCAGATCTCGACAAACCAGTCTGTCTATTAGTGATAGCTGTTTCCAGTTAAATACTAACCAGCCATTCCTCCATGGTAAGGGAACTTTATTCTACACCTTTTAGTGTACAGATCTCTTCTTTCTTATGCAAAAGTGCCATGTTCTTTGTCATTACTGTGCAAACAGCACATACCAGGATACACAGATGATGTAAACCCCACTTTCCTTTTGATTGCACTTTCCTTGCTAGAACTTTTGTGCAGATTGGTTTCACGTAGCGAACATCAGAGCATCTTACAAGAAATACATTTCATCTATTCCTACCAGAAATAAAGCCAGCAGTTAACATGATATGTGTAATTTCTTGTCCCTGTTGTTGAAGCCCATCCCAAGGGGTGTAATTTTGATTGGGCTCTTTATGCTGACAGTAGGGTCAAAGTTAAAAATAAAGGCAGGTTATTCAACAGGGACACTGTAGCCTGATATATTTGAAAAGCAATTATATTTTCCCCATATCAACAGTAGCTGTTCAGATGATAAGTGAAAAATAGAGCATCTGTAATTATATTATAACTATTACAACACAGAACCCTACGTCATCTAACATGAACACATGAGATGAAGCCAAAAAAACCTGGCCTGTGCTGTTTCCTGTTTGAGACTCAGTTTACTCTTTTCAGTATATTTGCTGACATCAGATCAGATTGGCTTGCTTACTCCCAGAATAATTATTCTATTGATTTCCTGACTCTTCCTTTTTCTGCTTTCTACTTCTAGTATGTTGAATTCCTTCTCTAGTCCCTCCTTTTTTATTGTATAGCTTCCAAAGCAACACAGTGTTAATAGAAATATTCTTCACAATTGCATCTTTGTTTGTTTGTTGCTATAGCAGCTGAATATGCTTTTTCATCTGCAGCGAATTTGCTTTTTCATGTCTTGCTTTTCTTTCTTGGCTTTTTTTTTTTTTTTTCTTTTTTTTTTTTTTTCCATGGTTTAGGCCGAAAAATACCCTGCTTGTATGTCTCTCAAGTTCAGAGGCAGACATTACTTTCTGTTCATGGATTACCTGAAAAGGCAGGTGTTGGTTTGCTGAGCAGAAAGAGCCTTATATGTGTTTGGAACATCTGGCAGCCCTCCAGTCCTCAGAAAGTTTTAATATGTGATTCAGAGGTATGTTTTAATAACATTGTATATTTGTCCATCAATTACAAGACTTTATTTAAAGATTTTATTTTTACTTGGGGTCTTTTGTTTTCTTGCTGCAAAATATACCATCTTCTATCTTCTGAGAAACATATTTGAGCCTAGTGAACAAAGACTATTCTCATTCTATTCTGTGCTCCAGAACCAGATTGTAGTGCTGGTCATGGTGTTTTGTTGGTTGTTTTGATTGTTTCATTTTTATTCTATTTCATGGTTGAGGAGTGAATGGAAGTAAAACATCTGGGACAGATGTTGTTAGGGCTTCTCTCTACCCATCATTCCCATACAATTGAGTCACCTCTTTCAGCTTTGTGACAGTAGATGCAGATTACATAATGATTATTTTGAAAAGGGAAGGCCTACTGAAGGTCTTGTATCCTACTTTCCTTTTAAAATAGATTTCCCTTCTTCCATAAACAGATGTAATCTGTATTTGCTGGGTTTCCATGCTCACAAACCTATTTCAGGTTCATCAAACCATTGATCTTTATCATAATCTCAACCCTGCGTGTTTTTACTGTTTTACAGGTGATATGTTGCTGCTTTAGTCCCAGTAAAGCAACTTTAGTTTTTGCTGGAACAGCAGATGGTTCATTGTTGGTGTGGGATCTGCGAGAAGACTCAAGAATGCACCCTTGTATGATGATCACTGAAACTGAGTGGACATTTAGAGTTCCCACATTTTCCACAGGTGAGCATCTCTGCGTCCTGTGTGCACAGTGAAGTTGTCACCTAAGTCTTGATGTTTCTGTAATGTTCATGCAAGACACACTAGAATGGAGAATAACATATAGCAGTAGTTTTGTAAATAATTTTATTAGGAGTGTAGGTTTAGGTCAGTTATTAGGAAGACATTTTTTTCTGTGGGACTGGTGAGGAGCTGACACAAGTTGCCCAAAGAAGTTGTGGATGCCCCTTGCCTGGCAGTGTTCTAGGCCAGGCTGGATGGGGCTCTGTTCCAGCAGAAGATGTTCCTGCCCATGGCTGGGGGTTGGAACAAGATGATTTTTAATACCCCTCCCAGTCCAAACCATGCTATGATTTTCTGATTTAACTTTGGCTGTGGTACTATTATTTTTGTAAAACACCCCCGCTACACACATTCACAAAATCCTCTTTTCTTCACAAGTGTTTCTAATTGCAGCAGCCATGTAAAAGTAAGCAATAGTTGGTTGTAGACAGACTTTTCATTTTTTTTTAGGAGGGCAAAGATGCTTGGTCTAGTGTTGCACACTGGTATTCAAACGGATGTGTACAGTTTCATGTAGTTGCTTATGTAAGCAGGCAGGTTTAATGCTGGTTACTTAGGAAGCTTTAATGCCATCTGTCTTAAATGAGATTAACTTTAGTGCACGGTCCAAGTCCAGAAATCATGAGTATCTGACAAAGAACACACATTGAAATGAAACACACATTTGCCTTAAAATGTTATTAAAGGGTAAATATGTATTTTCTTGGGGTGGATACTTTGTTTCAGGATTTTTCAGTATACTTTTTACTAAGAGTAATTTTTCTTCAATTTTGTCTTCTTTTATAGTAAACTGATTTATTTCTACCCCTGTTGCTTATGGAGCTTGAAATAATTCTTTCCATGCTAACCCTGAAATGGCAGATTTTAATGGAATGTATGATACAGTGGCATAAATGGTGCAACAGTAGTTTGAAAAATGAGAAGTGAATGGAAATATTGAAACATTGATTTATCTAGTAGTATTTTGTTAATTTAGAAGAGAGTTTGCAGTATTGTATTTGAGACTTGTGCAAAGTTCATTATTTGTAATTCTTTCTTTGTACTCATCGTTCTCTCATAAGCTGAAAAGTGATTATGATTATGTTGCTGGGGTTTTTTGTGGGAAATACTATGTTTAACTTTCATGATCGTTCTTTACAGATGGCATTCTGAACTCAGTAAACCACACCTCTCCTATACTGGCAGTGGAACCTGTCTCAACTTCTCTCAACAGTGACCACAGTTATGGGCTCTCAAGCCTCTCTTATCAGGAGGGTATGTAAACTGCTCTTCTAAGCATCAATACATCAATACCATTCTTTAGGTATCTAGTTAAACAAATATATCATAGCCAAAATCCAGTTTATAACCCCAGTCTGCCTCTGTTGTTTGTAGTATTAATTGCATGCAATATTCATGTTTGTTTTCTGCTCTCATTTTTATGTGATGTTCATTTAGTGCAGCTTCATATCAGATGTGGTTGTGTGCTTGATAATGTCTGTTTTCTAGACCATATTTCCATGATAAAACATCACTCAAAAACTGCCTTTGGAAGAGTCTTAGTGCTTCTCTAATGTCCAAAAAAAAAAAAAAAATCCCTGAGTCAGTGGGGCAATTTGTTTTTATCTGAAAGCACTTAAAATGTGTGGCTGTAAATGGCTTTTCCTGTGCCTTTTGCCTGTTCTTTTTATGACCAACCTTTGCAAAGAAACTCCAATCCTCAAATTTTCAGACAGTGTTCTAGGGAAGATATTATCACTTCCGTTGCAGATTTGTACTTTGAAATCCACAGTGGTTTGAGGAAATGTGCTGCCTATTTGCAGGTTTTACAAGATTCCATCTGTTTCACTTTATGTTCCCTTCCCAAGTCCACACAGAATCCAGACATTTTAAAAAAGATGCAGACTGAGATCATCTGCCTTTCTGGTAGGACAAGCTGCACACACTGGAATTGACAGAGGTGTAGACCAGACTGTTGGAGTTGGAAGGGCCCTGCAAGGATCATCCAGTCCAACTGCCTGATCAGTTTGGGGCTGACCAAGTTAAAACTTGTTAAGGGCATTGTGCAAATGCTTCCTTGACACTGACAGGCCTGAGGCATTGACCACCTCTCAAGGAAGCTGCTCCAATATTTGACCACCCTGTCAATAAAGAAAGTATCATGCCTTTTTTTTCCTTTGGTAGAATTAGGGCACTTTCCCTTTTCATGCATCTGGGAAGATTGTAGAAGCTTCAGAGGATGTATTAATGTAGGAAATGTTTCAAATCCTTTGCTGTTGTTCAGGAGGAAAGTCAGTGTGTGAATGTAAATTGTTGCCATTCCTTCCATAGAAATGTCAGGTCCTCCATTTCAGATAGCTTCAATGGATGAAAATGGAATCCTCAATATGTGGGTGAGTATGTATGAAAAGAAAGAATATAATGTATAGTAAAATACTTCAAATACAACAACCCAAGTTCAGAATTTCTGATGAGAATTGCCTCCCTGAAAAAGTACAGCAACACTAACCAATCTGTTGGAATTCCTCTTAAAATTTTGATCTGACTCCATGGTGTTATCTTTAGTCAAAAGTATTAAGAGATACATGAATTCATGAAAAAAGGTAATCAATTGTTTTACTTCATAAAAATACGTTCACCTATTTCCAGCAGCCGATTAATAGTTCTCAGTCATCTTTCACCCGCCTACTTTATTTCGAAAATCACAGTGGTGTCAGAGATGATACTGAATGTAGGGGAGAAATTAAGTTCCTAATTTATATAAAACAAATGTTAAAGAGATAAAAAGTGAAAACCAAAGGATAAGATTTCCTTGCCTAAAATATGATGGTTGGGAAAGCACCAGGTCTGCTGCTCTTAATACTGTCCTGAAAACTCTTCTATCGCATGTTTTCAGTGGTTTTTTAACCTGATACAGCTTTGGCCCAGCTGCTGGACTTGTGAATAATAGGGGATAAAAGTATTTCACCTCTGTGTCAGTAATCATATTCCTTAAAGCCTTAACTTTAGTTACTTTAGTAACTTTAGTAGCAGGAGAATCAGGCCAAATGATCTACGCTTTTTAGTTCATGTATAGTTCATTTTTCATGTATGGGAAAGCACAGGAAATGTATTACAATTCCTTGTTTAGGCTGGGGTTTTTTTGTGACTGACCAAACCAACAAGATGCCAACTAGCAATTAAGTATGGAATGTAGCTTTCCATATTCTGCTTTCCATCAGGAACATCCAGCAGGCATGTGAAGCTATTTTTAGAATTACAGACATTGACAGGGAATAGAGAATCTACCTGGAATCATTGTGATGTTAGGCCTGCCTATCCAAACAGTCCTGAAGAGATATTACTTACTATTACAACTTGTTAAAAAACTGTGAAGTCTGGTAAATACTGGCTGTTTATTAATGTTAAATATTGACCTTTCAGGTAGTTGTTGAATTGCAAAAAGTGGATCTAGCTGGTTCACAAACTGACTTAGGTGAGTACTGCACATTAGAGGTAGAATAAAATGCTCCAGTCTTGAGACTGTGAAGTTAAGAGAGAGAGGAAGAGTCAGTGATACCAAGAAGTAATTTAGAAAAAGGAAGAATTACTGAGGATAAGATTCATTCTGAATAGTTTATAGCTGATGTTTGAGATTTTTGGTTAGGTATGAGAATCATTTTCACTGCTGTCTAAATCTCATCTGCTAGTTCGGTATTGGTATTTGCCACTAGACACCCACATTTCTTACAATGTCAGAGTAGTTTTCTGTGTTGTCAACAGCCATTTATTTTCCAGAGAATGTGTGATTCTATGTTTTTGGTCCTCCTCTCTGTACTTTAGTTTTAACCAAACCTGTTATAGTGCTTTTGTTGTTGCCTGTGTCTCCATTTTTGGGAATTGCCCCAAAAGCTCTTTTTAGGTAAGATACTTAATTCAGCATGAGAAAATTTTCTGTGAGAGCACTGAAGAACCAGGTCCATTCAGCCCTTTTTGAGTTATGTAAATGGAGAAAATGACATTCTTTGTTCTTTAAACAAATTAACACTTACATGCTTGCCAAACTGGAAAAGGCTGTGACTAAATTCTTTTACATTGGAAATATATAAATACACAATGAAGTAATGCTAGCAAACTAGAATTTTTGATCAGTTTCTATAAGCTCATGTGCAATGTCAGGCTTGTTAAGCTGACATTATGTTAAGCTGCTAAAGCTGGGTATTGTGTCTGTGAAGAGGTACATTTTAAAGCTGTGGTCATGTGCTGATACATTTTTACTGCAACCAGCAGTAAATTTTTTTCCCTCTTCAAAAAGTTCTTTTCTTGGAAGGATTTGAATTATATATGTTGTTCTCTGCTAACAAGTAACATAGACCAACTTTATGGATGCATTATTGCACTGTCTCATTACTCTTAATTCATTGAACAAAGATCCAAGTAACATAAATGTGCATTTTAACCATTTCTAGAATTGGATTTTACAGAGTGCTGAAAAAGAAATGTGTTTCTATTTCTGTCAAAAATTGTAACTCTTCAGATTTGACTTCTGAAACAAATAATTCTAAGTTATGTAGGATTGTTACATGTCAAAGGCTGTATCTGCACTAAACTAATTATGAAGTATCCTTTTACGTATTACCTCAAGATTTAATTTATTGATTGCACTTTTTTAATGCAAAGTGCTTAAATGAGTTCAAATAATTTTTTATAATTTTAGGTTTAGTTCCTGGAGGGAAAGTGAAGTTAGTACATAGCTCTACTATGGAATTGAATAACAGGTAAGAAAACTGGGGCATTTCAGTTTTACATATGTTATCTCACAGAGCTAATTTTTCCTATACTCTTCTAATTTGCTGTTACATAAGATATAATTAACACTATTTTCTGTTTGTGGAGTTTTTTTTAATACACATTTCTTTCTAGATCTAGTCATAGATCAAGTGTTTCTGTATGTACTTGCACAGCTTTAGGAGAAAAATTCCTATGTTAATGTCATCTTTTGCCTTTGCCGTTTTCCTCAGCCTTTTCCCAAAGGATATTAGCCAGAGAATGCCACAGACACTGAATATTAAATTTCTGTCTTCTAATCCCAATCACTTCATTGTTGGAACAAACATTGTGAGTACCGTGCTGGAATTCATCTTGTGAGTTTTTTGGTTTGGAAGCTGTCTCATTTAGTTGGAATTTTACCAGTACACCGTATATAAAATTTATAATTTGAGCTTATATTACTAAAATCTGTTAGCTATTAAAATTTGTTAGCTAGTAAGGATCTTTTAAAGTATCAGCTCATGAATTGTTTAACTTTTTCCTGTATTACCAATAATGCAACTTTTATTTTGTTCTGTTTAATTAATTTTCTTTATATTGTTCGTAGGGTTTGGTAGGCCATGGTACAAGACATGATTTAAAAGTTGTTCCAAGGCTATTCAGGCCCCAGGAGAGCAGACTGAGATCAATAAGCATCACTGCAATTGATTTCTTCCCTTTTGGAAAGCCACTATTTTTGGTACGAAAACATTTTAATAAAAGTTTCTTCTTTTAATTACTTGCTAAGGGAGAATTTCTAATTTGTATTTAAGGTATTTAACTAGATGTGATAGTTGATTTACCTCTAGTAATTCAAATCTGCCATGAATGGTGACAGAAAAAAAAAATCATAGAATATGATTCTATGAATAGGATTATTAAGGTTGGAAAAGACCCCCAAGATCATCAAGTCCAACCCTTAACCCGTCATCGCCAAGCCCACCAGTAAGCCATGTACCTAAACCCCACTTTTTGTATCTTGCTTAGTTTGTTTTGCCCCAGAAGGAGTTTTGTTTTTATCTGTGCTGCAGGTTGGCTGTTCAGATGGAAGTATCAGATTACACCAGATGACATCGGCGTATCCGCTCATGCAGTGGAATGACAGCACAAAGGGCCAGCCCATCGTTGCCCTGCAGTGGGCTTTGACAAGGCCTGCTGTGTTCTTTACCTTGGATGCATCATCCAATATTTACATTTGGGATCTTCTGGACAATGATTTGCTGCCTGTGGCAAAGCAGACTGTCCCATCGGAGAAGTAAGTGCTCTCTTTTTAACAAAACATTAATATTGTTGCGTGGGGTTTTTTGCTTGACTTTAGATGGTCATTAGAATTTGCTTTTCTAACTCTGTTTTGTGAACTACTGAAGGTGTGGAAACAAACTACAGTGAGCTAAGTTTTGACTGCCTTCCCTAGGCTGATGTTAGCCCCTCTGGATATCCCTCTAACTAAAAGTTTTCCTTGTATCCTTGTAAACTGTAGCAAACACACTGCTAGTTTTTGGAGAAAGTATTACCATTTTTAAATTTATTACACCTCACTGGAAAATGCCATCAAACATTGTTCATTTTTACAAGCTTGAAATAATTTACAACCACTATTAGAAATTGAGAATGAAATGCATGGGGGAAGAATTGCATGTTGTATTTACATTAAATGGTTGCAACTGGTGAAAAGCTAAAGAACACACCGGGACTTGAGCAGAAAAGAAGAATCATTTGAAAGTACCAATTTCTATTTATTTTGCCTCAATTAAAAAATTGTTCTTTTGATTTCAGGGTTGTAACTATGACTCTGCTGGGAGAGCCAGAAAAAGCAAATGGATTGTTAGGCATTGTGCTGGCCAAGGAATCTGGGCAGATAGACATTCAGTATGTAAAGAAGAAGTGGGCATTACCTCAGCCTGAGGAATCTGACAAGCTGTATTCTGTTTTATTGCAGTCCTTTTAGAAACAGTGTCATACAGTTTATAGCAAACGTGTTGTTTATTTTTTACTTCAATTAAAAAAATTGTAATGCAATTTGTATATAGTTTGTATATATTTTAAAGAATATCCATACAATATTTCAACTGAAACAATATATTTTATCATAAAAATGACAGAATCAAATTTACCATTACTGTACTCAACAATGTGATGGCTGTGTTTCATAACTGAAAGTACTCTAGATGTACATATATTTTTAAAAAATAGCAAAAATGCATTCCTATAAATCGCACTGCTGTTTCTCCTTATTTCACTCTGAAAGAAATCACAGCAATCCTTTGGCAAACATAAAGTTGTGTTTCTGTACAACCTGTATGTGAGGAGATTTCCACCTTTGGGCCTCTTCAACATTTAAGCTTGGTAAAACT
This sequence comes from Hirundo rustica, assembly GCF_015227805.2. Lineage (NCBI taxonomy): Eukaryota > Metazoa > Chordata > Aves > Passeriformes > Hirundinidae > Hirundo > Hirundo rustica. The sequence goes on along the minus strand of NC_053450.1, from coordinate 146,746,441 downwards.
TTCTTGCGTCTACCTACAGACCATATACAAACATACCAAAATAGAAATTACATCACACATACCTATTTCTGATTTTCACCCTGGAACTGTGCAAAAGGAGCACCTGACTAACTCAGGTTCTGAGATGTACACTCCCTGTTTGGATCAAAATAGGTGAACAATATGCCTGGGAGATTTATTGAGATTCTAAATCCGTTGTGATTCCTGATGTAAAACAGAAAATACCTGCTTAATTCTGCAAATAATTTCCAAAGCTCTTGTAGTGAGGAAGAGGACAGCTGCCTATAACTGTCTATAACATGATGCTAATTTTTGTATACTACTGGTAAGGGTTGGACCAAGATGAAGATTGAAAATGTCTTTTGTAACTTAAGAAAACCTGGTTTAAAGAACTTGAGTGAAACCTTGATTAAACAAGCTCAGATTTGGTGAAAAAAAAGGACAATTGACAGACAATCTATTCAGTATTTAGTGAACAGATATATTTAAGGTATGTACCTTCTCCTTCTAAAATAGATTGAAATATTTCTAAGTTTAAATTAATGAATTGCAAACCTTTTTCTATGTAAATTTTTACTAAAGTTGAGAAAACTCTAAGTGGCCACACGATGGTGCCAAGTCACAACAGTAAAAAGTGAAAACAACATCCACCACTTCGGCAGTGAGTCTGTTGTTGTCCGTTGCACAAATCCAGAGAACCCAAAGAACTGCTGGAGAAATTAGTATTTCATAGACCATTCTTGCAAATCCTAGTTCCTTGATTAGCCATGAACCTTCTTTTTAATGCCCATAAACACAAGTGACTCTTCTTATCTTCATTGCTGGCAATAATATACATTACAAGTTAAATAAGAATAACTTTAGTAATGCAGATAAAGAAAGGGCAGGTAGTTTTTCCAGTAAGATATCAGAGCATCTCTACTGGTACCCATCATAAAAAAAATCAACCCCAAATCTCTCACTGTCACCGAGACACACAAAGAAATCACACGCAGACAAGAGATTTTCGCAGAGGTTCTTCCGATCCAGCTCCCAGCTGAAAGAGCGGAGAGAAGAGAGCCCCTTTGTTTATTCTTTTACTTTTTGTACATTTGTGGGTCTAGCAGAAGATTGGCTTTTTGGGGTTTCCACCCCTCAGCCTCAGTGGCCAGACGAATTGTCAGTTACAATTGTTTTCAGGTTAGAAATATGCAAACAAAGGACAAAGAATGAACAACAAAGGATTTGTTTATATTGCTTCTGTGGGAAAGGTAGAAAACTGCTCTAATATTCTACAGTAACTAAAAGATCTGACTCCATTTATGAAAATCAAAAGGCTAATAAAGAAACTCAAAAAAAACAGGGTAACATCTCACTCTTTCCATCCCAAAGTAAGAGACACTCATTCCACCACTCCTTCCTCCCAGATCAATCTCCTGAAAGAAATCCAATATAATTTCATCACTTTCAGGACTTCCCATCCTGAATTTTCTCTAGTGTACCCAATTCTGTACATGGAACCTGTAAGCAGAGGGTTGGTATTTTCTGCCTTGTGCTGTGTGCACTTGTGGTGAGCTTTTTCAATATGTAAAAAGGAAAAAAAAATAGTGTCAGGCTTTGCACACAAGTACCTGTCACTGCTTTTGAGCAGCTGTTGTTAGGTATGCCTGAATTCAAACATCCAAATATTTTATTATCTTATGCTTGTACTGCCTGGAGAGTCAGTTCTTGCACTGCCTTATACTTCTTGCCTAAAGGATTTTTCTCTCTTGAACTGGAAACTAATATAAGAGTATCAGTAATAATAAAAGTATACTGGGCTGACAGTTGCTGTTACGAGAATGTGAGGAAAAAAAATTGTCATTTTTTGCTTGCTCTCAGTGGGTAAACGCAGATCCTTAGAGTGCAGGCCATGCAGCCTTAGCAGTTGGACGTTTTGGTATTGGACATGAACCATTTTGGAGCATATATCAGCCACGTGGGAAATATTGGCAGGCCACAGTACAAGGAAAGCAAGTCCATAAGGATTTAAGAAATTGTTTCAAACAAAACACTTAATTTTCCATCAGCTACTTCTAATGATTGTCAGGTTATATAAGATACTGGATTTTATTCATAAGAAGGCAATATGATTAATTAGAAATGAGACTCTTAGAAAAAAAGTTCACCGTATTTTCCTATCGATATCATTTTTACTGGTACTTCTGGTATGAGTTCACATGCACACAAGTTGTGTTGAATGATCTTAATGTAGGATGTAAACATTGCTATCACAAAACATTTCAACCAGACCCAGTAAACATATTTTTTCCCACCTGTGGGCAATTTTGGAATACATATTCATAACAGTATGAACTGTAGTTGAAATTAACTGTTCCACATAATAGAGATCATTCAAATGACATAAAAGTTCACCTATATTAATAACTTCTATAAAATATGATTACTTGCTCTTAAATCAACAAATCCTGATGAATTTTAAATTTGAAAAAGGCCAGAAAGTTTTCTTCTGCTTTTATTTTCCACATTATGAACATGCTTTGAAAACCTTTTCTATTTGGAACATAAATATTAATACTGTTTTCATTCAATTTTGTCATCTCGCAGATGGGAAAATCAAGTTTTCAGTAGCTGAATAGTAAGTTAACCAAGGAACAGAATTGTTGAATCAGATTGCTGATTTCTTACGACTGTTTAGAAATGCTTCTGTTAACCTGTCAGCCTTTATTTGCAGCAGAGCTTGGGAGAAAAGGAATAGAAACTCTTCTTTAGTCCCAGAACATTTTTGTTAAGTTTTACTGAAGGTGTCCATCCTACCCAGTGCAATTTTGCCTTAATTACATATAGCTGTCATTTAATTAAGTAACATTGAAGGAAATGGGTGCTTTGTAGCCTCCAGAGGAAGGGAATATTCTGCAACCCGGAATATTTTTACCAGAACACATTTAAATTGTAAAAATAGAAGCATTTTTCTGAGAAGCTGGAAAGTCCATCTAGGTAAGTTCTAGGTGTATAAATTGGCAGGACTGAAGCAAATACTGAAGTGTCATTAGATTGCAGAGGCTGTTGGAATAGACCCATGTTGAATTCACTTAGGATGTAACCAGAGTGTGGCCATCAGTCATGAAATGCAAACCAGGAAAACTTGGAATACCAGGACAGGGAAATGGCTAATGAGCCATATTTCCATTATTAGCTTCTATTATATTCTGTTTACAGACAATTGCTTGGTTTTTTGTTTCCTCAGCAGACAAGAGTCAAACTGATAGCATTGATGGGCTTGATTTTGAGCCCAAGGAAATCTGTGGTTTTTTCTTCACATTGGTTACTGACAGTGTCAAGTACAGACTCAAAAGCACTAGTTAGAAAAATCTGTACTTTTCATGGATGTAGCTTAAACTTTTTAACACTGTGCCAGTAAACTGATGGAATCTCAGCTTCCAATAATTTATATCCTATTCTAAATTAAGGCAGCCTAAGGGCTCTGTGTCCCAGTTTTACACTGGTGCAACCCAATTGAAAATTGCAATGATACCCTATCAGAAGCAGGAATAAAGCAATACAGTAATGGCCTGTACTACTCATTGACATTTAAAACACGATTATTTTTTACCTTTAGTTGAACTCTTGCTTCCCTTGGATTCATTAAATGTTGTGATATATTTGCTGCCCTTTTCTCCCAGATGTCAAGTGGGTTTTACTTTTAGGAGTCTGAAATATAACAGCTCCACTGGAAACTAATCTCATGCACAGGTCAGACAATCTGTTGTTGCTGAATAAGTTCAATACAGTAAATAAAAAGCAGGGAGACTCTATTATTAGTCCTTTAGTCAGGCCTTGAGGTGCTACAGTGTTCTTAAAAGGTCTTTCTTAGCTAAAAGCTCGTTCCACCAGCTGATAAATTTCACTGCTGTTCCTCTTTTACGTTGTCTGTCTTGTGATCAGGCAAAACCATCCAATTTGCCCACCCAGCAATTGCTGCACATCAGGGATTTCATAACTTTCCTCTAACTCCAGCTGCAATGTTTTCTCTCTCTGTTAATAGAAAAAAGAGAGGCATAACACAGCAATTCATTAGGTACACGTTTTAAAAGTCAGAACTTATATGAGGTAGGCAGGAAAGATTTTTTTTTTGATTGCTCCATTTATTTGCAGTGGTGATAGGATACTCCTAATGCCCATGCAGTTGAGCCAAAGGACAGGCTGATCAATACCAGAAAAGTAGGATAAAGGAAAAAATGGATGTGAAACTGCCCTTCTAACCTTCACTTAGAAAATTAACGATTACTTAGGTTACTTTAGCTATCCAGCTATTTTTCATGTTATGAGACAGTGTCAAAGGGCCTCATCTGAAGATCAAGTCACCCAAAATGATGAAATTCATATTGAGTAGAAGGAAATTCCTTCATTGGTGCTATGGAATGCAGGACATAGGTTAGACACTACATTACTGTAGATTCCCTAAATTCCCTGAGGCTTTTACTTTACTTGCTCAATACTTAGCATTTCAGCAGTTCTGTAAGGTCGATTCATTAAGCAAATTCATTACTATTTATGTGGGTCCAACGGAAAACTACCTATCCACAATCTTCAAAGACATTCAATGTAGTTTGCACTTGTTTAAGTTCTGATTTGCATTCTTTTCATATTTTACAAAGATAAGGATTTCACAATATACTGCATTTCTTTATATAATTGCATCCACGTCTTTAAAACCAAAACCCCTCATTTCTTTAATGCCATCACCAATCTCTGAAGTTCAAGGTCTTTCTGAAAAATCCATCCATCCATGAAAATAACCATATTCAGACAACAGGTTGATCTTACCCCACTCACAGGAGACAACAGCAAAGGCTGAAGGAAAAAGGCAGAGTAACAGGGGGAGCAAGAGGAACATGCAATGACACCTTTTTTTCCAAGTCTTGTGTGTCTTCCAAGCTTCTGGAAATCTGGAAGGCAATTCCTTGGTCACAGAGGAATTTTCTGACTCAGATGGGAGCAGATCACACTGCTTAAGAGAATTTTTTTTCCCCAGTGATTCTTCCAATAGCTTTTAAAAACTATTTTTATTTTGCCCCCAAAATATTTTGTGGCAATATATTCCACCAAATAATTAGACTGTGTAAATAAATACTTCTGTTTCAAGCCTGCTGGCTGAGCAGCTCACTAACTACATCCTACATCTTGTATTATCTGAAAAAGAAAATTTTAACCAGGAAATAAGTAGGAATTCCGTTATTTCTCATAGTATCTGTCTATTTATCTGATTTAAAAAGTCTATTATGATTTTCTCATTGAGAAACTTTTCCAACTGTTCACCTCTATGTTGAAGTTAGTTGCATTTAGAGCATGATTTAGGCTTAAATGTCTCACTTTCAGCTACAAAGGTGTTTTCATAACAGTCGTGCCTGGGAATACCAGTAAATTGCATCAGCTCCAAAGACACTTGTTTAGATAATGAAAGCAGATATGTGTTGAAATTAGCCTCAAGCTAATTATATCAACCAATGGAAGTTTTAAATATAAATGTTAATTGAATAATATAAACATATATATATATATATTTTTTTTTTTCCCTCTGTATCTGCATCTTAGATACCTCTGCCCAAGCAGACCTAGCAGAGGAGAAATCAAGCTATAATTAAAAAAAAAAAAAACAAAAAACAAACCCTTGCTGTTGAATGATTTGTAATATCAGGTTGAGAGATCAAACAAGTTCCATTTACTTGAAACACTTTGAATCCTTCATCATCCGGTGATGCATGATCACACCATCTCCCATCATTTGCATTTATTAAAGGGGAAAAAACCCAACCAACCCTAGAAATTGGCTTTCAGAGCAACAAATGTATGAGCAGAGATCTAGTGGAAGAACTCAGAAGGAGGAGGTGGACCCCAAGCCTCAGATAGCTGGAACATTTAGAAATACTGGATTTTAAAAAATGCACCCAGACAACTGGAAGTACTCACCAGTCTTAAAGTTGAATTGGTTTTATATTTCGTATATCAGTGTTTTTTTGTTGTCACTTTGTAATGAGAAAGCTGACTGCTCATCCAGCCCAGCTGGTGTGCCCTTGCCTTGGGCAAAAGGAGAAGCCTACAAATTACAAACGCCACTGTCACACTGTGTAACAATCCCAAGGAACCTACCTGCCCCAGCAAGTGTCTAAGGTATCCTTAGGCCAAGAAAGTTTGAGAATTAGTCTCCTATTGGATATACAGCAGTGCTGCCACTGCCCTGAGCTCCAAGTGAGCCTTGAGCAGTGACTGTGAGCCTTAACAGTCCCAGGTTTTGCTCTGTGGTTCTAAGGCAGGCTCACTACTTCACTTGGGATATACAGAAATCCTGGAGCACAAGCTCTCCAGTACTTTCCCACAACTTCATCCCTTTCCACTTAGATATGTGCAAACTATTGAAGCAGCTTTTGGGTCCAGAAGTCCATGTTTGGTAAATTATTTTTGGTTATTTTATTTATTGAAACTCATCCAGAATCTAATCTACTGTACCAGCAATGTGAGTCACGTTGTGAGAAGAGGCTAAGCATTGCATTTCTGCTCAGCTTATATTTCAGAGCCTCATAGTAATTCTGCTCAAGGTTTTGGGGCTTTTACAGTACTGTTGTTTATTTGTGCCTATTAAAACATTCCAAAGCACCTGTAATTCCTTTATATGCTGTCTCTGCTGTCTTTCAAAATTAAGGCTCTTCTAGGGCCTTTGCTCTTGCTGACACCCAACACAAGGTTATTCACATTCTATCAGAAAAGAATTAATGTATTTGATTCCAAGCACTTTGATATTTTTGTTAAAATAGTTGTCACTCATTGTTTTGTCAGTCTGTTGCATCCATTGCATTCAAGGCATAGCAATACCCAACCAACCATGTTAGTGGGCAAAATCCATCAGAAAGTTTGATGCCTGACTTGAAGAAGACTATAGCTCATAAAACTCTGCTACTCTAAAAGAATTATCAGCTGCTGAAATCACTTCAAAGTAATTTTCTGTTTCAAATTAGAGTGCATCTTTGCAGCTTAATCAGGTAATTTAATTTACAGCTGAAGTTATTATTTATGGCTTATCATTCATATATTATAAGCAGTTTGCTGCAAACTACACTTGTAATGTTGATAGGTACATTAACATACAGAATTTAAATCAATACATTTTAAAAACTAGAACACGCCTAATGGACTAGTTAACAATCACTGTGATGCCTTCAAAATGTTGTCAAAAAGCACAGGGATTGTATAACAAGCTGTTTGCACTAGAGAACTAAAAAATTATCAATTTACAATAGTAGCAATAGCATTGCTTAACATTTTGTTAAAAAATGCCTCCAACACAGAATAAGATCCTGAACAGCAGGAAGGAAAGAAGGGGGAAATATTTTATCCAGGTTGCTTCAAGGATAGGCACATATATCCAAATATAAAAAGTTGCCCGCAGAGTGTTTTAGAGTTCAGTGATGTGTGTGCTGACAGATACATAAACTAAAATACTGCAGTGCATAAGGACACCGTGGAATTGCTAGTCTCTGTCTTCCATCTGCCTGATAAACTTCTGACCATCATCTGAATAAAAGTCCTTGTGTTTTCAACCTCTAACTGCAGTGACTGCCCAGCTTGCCTTGCAAGGAGCTTCAGGAATGTCACTCACTGTATTTAATGCTTAAACACCATGGAAACACCTGCCTCAAAAGACTCACTCAGAACAGCACAGTCATCCCTGCTGACTGAATCTATTTTTCCAACCACACAGTTGTGAGCCTGTGAAAATAATTAAGCACAGGTGTTTGAGCAATGTGAATGTGCTGCTGTAATGGTGTACACACCTGTGAAAAATAAGTATAAAATAGCTACAAATGAGTAGAAAGTAAGCGTAGAACTCTTCCAGTCTCCCTTCCTCTAGCTCTGCAGGAATTCAAGGACCAAGACAAGGTGGGCACTGACAGATCAGGGTCTATGGGCTTGGCAGGATTCAGCTCCCTATTTCCTCAGCATATCAGTATTCTGGGCTCTATTCTCTCATCTGGACAGCAGGTTTTTTGTTCACACTCACAGTTTTGCCTCCTCAGTTTGTCTTCATTCCACCTTTCACTCCCTTGTCCACCTTCTTGCAGCAGCACACTGTGTACCACCACGCCTGTCAGGCTGGTTCCAAACATGCCAGTTCCCTTTCCACAGCACCCTCCAACCATCCTCAGTCAGTCTGAATGAGGCCAACAACCCTCTAGGATATAATCTGTTCTCTCCTTCCATACAGCTACAGTGACAAAAATCTATCCTCTCACCATTTTGGATCTTGCTTATTTCAATTCCCTTTACTTTGACATCAATTAAAATAAGTAGATGGATAAATTAAGTTGTCCAAAGAGATAAAACGTGCTCCTGAGAATTTGTATGATGCAACATTTGTGAGGTAAATCAGAATTTGCTATTCTGATTTGCAAATGGCACATGGAAAATGTATGGCCTTTTCACCTCAATGAAAAGCTGATGTTTCAGCCTGCTGCTGAATTCCATAATGGGTGTTCAGTGCTTTTCTATCATCAGCAAATCCAGAATTTTACAAATATTACTGTGTTAGGATACTGGCTTTTGCTAGCTCAGCGCTGCAGCCTCAGGAAGTAAATACATTATGGATAAAACACAGATATCTTCAGGATTAAGGGCTGGTTCCATAAAAGAGCACAGATAAAAAAACTCTGCCTGTCACCTTTGAGTTTTTCTGTGTTTGCATTATTTCCATTTATAAAATGCTAATAAAGGATCAAAAGCATTGGAATAGCTGTAAAAAAGTGCCACCATCCAATGGCTTATCAGCAGTGCAGCTCTCCTGGAACTTTTTCCACTCAGCTGGAATAGAAGAACCCACTGGTACTCCTTTAGCCATGCAGACAGCTTTGGCTGCACATCTGGGCTGCTGCAAGGAATATGAGGTTTTGGGGGGCAGTGCCCTTTCCAGGGAGGGATAGAAATACCTGTTGTACTAACTTGACCCCAATTCCATGGCCATCCTTTCTTGTGTATCCCTGCAGGATTTTCAGGGACAGGAGACAGTCACAGGGGTTTAACTTCACATTCTTTTGTCAGTTTTGTTTGGGCTAGGGTGATCACTTTGAGTGTCTATCCTGTAAGAAACAGAAAATCCATAATCAAAGAGCAAATGCACCATCTTGACCAGGAGATGACACTTACTGGTAATTGAAGTAGTCAAAGAATACTGATGTGAACTGATGGAATTAAATATTCTAGTAAAAACCATAAGGAATAAGTCCAACTGGAAGGAACATGAAACTCACTAGGAAAACCTGAGTCCTGACAGGCACTAACTAAACTAAAATCCAAACATGGCTATGTTCTTGGATCCAATTCATTATTTGACATATCAAGAGTCAAGAAAACCTAACCATCAATCCTTCATTAAAATAGTTTGTGCTTCTATATCCTAGTTAATAAGGTTCCAGGAAAGATGAATTGTTAGTATGCAGTATGGGGAAACCTGGAGTTGTGGGAAAAGTGGACGCTATGGATGGAGGGCAGCATCTCAGGCTCAGCTACTGCTGTGTGACAGACAGAGTCTGTGCCCAGTGAGGGCTGGGAGAGAAGACAAGAGGGCACCATGGAGGCAGCTCAGAGGGAGCTGAGAGCAGTTCCCAGGGTCAGGATGAAGAGTTCTGCAGAGAAGTGGTCACCATCTATTCAATGCACTAGGGCTGCCTTACCCTGGTACTCATAACCTGCTTTTAACTTCCACATTGCTAAAGAGTGCTTTTCCCCTTATCTGCTCTCACAACACACCTCTCTTTAGCTCCTGGGGCCACAGGGGAAGAAGCAGCACGTGCAGGTGGAGAGGGTTTTCATGCTCTGGTTTCATACCTGTGGCTTCCTTCATCTGCAATCCCAGACAGGCAGGATTTGTGCTGCTTTTTTTTTTTTTTTCTGACGACAGCTGCTCTTCCTTTGCACTTGCCTACCAAGTAAACTGTGATTAAGAACCTTTTATCGCCAAAAAATGTGTCATTGTCACGAATAAGTGGAATAATGTAAAGCAATTAATTGTGCTGAAACCCGCACGCCAAAATGTCTGAAGTAATCAAACGTGTTGTTATGATGAAATTACCTCAAAATATTTTCAATGCTATGCAAGCTGATTTTGAAGAGGAAGGAAGCTGGTTAACAGCACTCATTAATGTTTATTCTGTGATTTTCAAATGCTGGAGAATGGAGGTGTTTCAAGAGGGTGGAGGGCCCAGCGTGATGCCCGCTGGCAGAGGAGCCATTCCCGGGGAATGGGGGGATGCCAGCTCCCTCTGGTGCCTCCTGCAGTGACTTTGCTGGGATTTTTGCCATCTCTTTCTGTTTCAGCAAGAGCACTGAGTGCAACTCTGGAGCAGCTGCTGACAACAGAGCCTCCAGAACATGTTTGCAGTTCAATGTTTGAGACAACTGTCTTTCATTCAATGACCTTGAGACTGGGGGGAGAAAAAAAAAGTGATAAATTGGAGAGAGACAGAAAAAATAATTTTCCTTGAGTATGGCTGAGGTGGACAGGTAAATGCAGGTAGGAATTTCAAAAGCATTTCAGTGAATTTTGTGCCATTTTAAAGGTGCCACCAATACTTAGAAGATCATGAGAAGTGTGTAGACATGTGGAAGTATTTTCTACTAGACCTGCACAACTCACTTTTTCTGTTTTCTCTTCAAGTTTCACTTTCAAAGCTTTTAGTTAAACTTACTTTTGCGCATCAAATGTTGCTCTGTGATGTTTTGGCTGCGCCAGTCTCATGGTGAAAGCTTCCTGGCATTTGGAACAAGAAGTTTAGAGCCACAAGTTTGCTAAGAGGAATTGCAGGGATTGTGGTGTCCACTGACAATCAGCAAAGCACCAGGGGTTGCAGTCACTTTGCCCCAAAGATTAGTGGGGAGAAATAGCACATCCCTCAGCCTTCTGCAAAGCCAAGTAGTATTAAAAGAAAGAAAAAAAAAAAAAACAAAAAACCAAAACCCCCACCACCCAGAACCCAGTAACTGATTTCTGGTGTCAGTTAGGAGAATTCTGACATTTGCTCTCCTTTACACACATCGTCCCTGCACCAGCATTTTCTACTCACATGTCAAAGACTGAAGGGTTCAGGAATTCCTCCTGAGCATCATAACCAGAGGAGAGAGATTGCATGCCAAGGGGAACCAAATCCCAGAGACTGGTGCTTATTATATGGGCTGTGCCTAAAAATATCACTATAAATAAGGGGGGAAATGCATGCAAAAGCAGTAAAAATCTTAAATAAAGCATAATATTCTAAAATATACACCTGGAGCAGATCCACTGCCAGGTGGAACAAAGCAAAAAGATTTTTACAGCAGATAAATGCTGATCTATTAAATCAAGCAAGGAAGGAACTTCTCTTTTAAGAAAGGATAAATTATTCTCTCCCATCTCCACAATGGCTATCAAGAGCTCTTGTGCCTTCTGTCTTAGATGGGTGAAATCAGAGTGTCTCCTCCAGAGTCCAGGCTGCCTCTGTGAAAATCTAATAAATATGGACAACATTTTAATAACAAATTACATTTGTTTCATTTTTCAATGCCCTCATGGAAACCAAAAGGCCAAGATAATGCCAAGAAGAATGAGGAGGTGTCCTTAAATTGACAAAATGCTATTTTCTTCTTGGAAAATGGAGTTGATAAGAGTCTCATTGGGTGAACATCCACATAAAGGGAGAAACTACAGGAAGGATGTGTTTACCCAGTTTTTGTACAAACATAGCAAAACAGGTGATGTTGGAAGTAGTGTTGGAAAGACCTCTGAAATGCATGGGTACAATTTAAAGTAAATTCCAGATATTTCCATCAGCATCATGTGAGATTTCCATCGGTGAGATTGTGATTTCGTTTGTTTCTCTGAAACTTCTGCCCGAGTGAGAGGCAGGACCTGACCTGGTGACTGCTCAGGGGGAAGCAGCTCTAGAGCTGAGCACAGGAAAGGAGCTCACTTTTTAGAGTGTGGTGGCTAAACTCGGCTAATCTGACTTCTCACACCCAAATCCTTGTCAGCTAGGCTAATCATGGCTCCTAATTCAGGTCCATTGAGAGTCAGGAATGTTTTTTCCTTTGGGGAAGTGGGGTTAAGTGGAGTGAGTAACCTCGGCTTGCACATACACTGTTTGCTGCCAGCAAATGTGGCCTTTGCTTGTCTCTGGAAATAGCACTTGCTGATAGCCTGAAGTCATAAATACAATTATTTTGCATGTCATCACCACCCCTCTCGCCCATGATAGTGCTGCACCCACCTATCACAGAGAACTGCTGCACGATGCACTGCTGAGTGCTGAAATTCTTCCCTCTGCAAAAATAACACACAGGTCAGCCCACTTGTTTTCAGCTCACTGCTGTCACCACCCTGCAGTACAAGCTGTAATGAAGTATCATTTAAATGTCTTTTGACACTTGCTATTAAGAGGACAGCATGGTGCCTCTGCTTCTTGCTGGTGTTTGAACTTTTGTAGATTTTCTTCCTCCAGCCCCGAGACTCCCAGGAGCAGGGAACTGGCCCGGATGCTGTGTGCTCCTGTGGCAGAACAGAGTAGCCCAAACACTCCAGCAAAGTTCCAGATCCCACCAGCTACCTCTGGAGACAGGTGATATGGTATGAGAAAGAAAAACTGCGTAAGCTCAACATGAATTATTAAGGATGAACTCAGGGAGTGAAGTTAAGCTGCCTCTGTTTTGTGTGGCTGCTCTCTGTACTGTTTGCACACAGATCCATTTCAGGTGTGTTTTCTTATGCTTGGTAACATCACTGAGCATTGTTGCAAGTCGAAATATAAACTGAATCCTGAATGTCTGTACATCAGTGTTTGTTTTCACAGTCAGTGTCTGGCAGGGATTGCTTTGTACAATCCTTCAATTGTCTTTTGAAAGTGCAGTGCATTAGTGTACGCAAAAATTGTTTTCGGTAAAAGCAAGGGAGAACACATTCTTCTCTAGCTCATTCTGAGTCCTCAGAGCCAAGCTAGCTCCTTTTGACTTTAATTTAGGTTAGGATCACCAAACCCTTGGTGAACTCAGGGTTGTTGGTTAAGGGTGAATTTCAGAACTCCCTTGTAAGCAAGTATGAGCTGCAGTGCCTGGCTGAATCGCTGCTTGGGCTCTGTTAAAGAACCAAATCTCCACCAGATCTCTGAGTCTCTTCTAGGTGGCTTTAGGCCTTTTCTGTGCTCAAGAGAGTATAACTGCTCTTGTACATTGGTCACCACTCACACACCCTACTTGTAGAATAGAAACATCCGAATGATCCAACCTCCAGTTCCAGCTGCATTTCCCTGCCTGGAGCTCCCTGACCTGTGTCAGAGAGGACCCTCAATGTGAACCAGCTCATGCTTTGCATGGACAGTGAGGAGGGCAGAGTCTTGGTGCAAAACTGGCTGTGCCTCACTTTGACAGAACAAACCAGTTTTCTCTGTATAATTTTGCACATGCTAAAGTCTTCTGATAAGCTTCCTCTATTTATCTTACTGTTTGTAGCCATGGTGGCAATTTTTGTGGAGTCTTGCCAGGAGAAATAATACTGTCAAACCCTCACAGATGAGCCAGAGAGTTCAAATCAAAGGAGCTAAGATAAAAAAATTAGTCTGAGTATCTGCTTCTTGTCAAATGAGTACGAGAAGATGTAAATGCTGAGTATGTGGACAGTCCTTGCATTAGAACAAGCCACATGTGCAGGCAGCAAAGCAAATTTCAGTTTCTGGAATTGATTAATTACTGAATTTGGGACTGTCCCAAAGGTAGTGGGACAAGTGAGGTGGTATAAGCTAACTCTTTTCACCTTGCAGTTAAGGTAAGTGAAATGCAAGTGTTGGCTCAGCGGCTCTGTGGGGATGGATGCAGAACAAAGCAGCAATAGCTCAGTTTCTGATGGCTACAGAATATCCCAGAGGATAATGAAGAAAGGTCAAACAGAGAAATATCAAACAGCTGGGTGTCCACATTGGACAACTCTACCTCCTACTGATTCAGTTGTTGTTACAGCAAAGAGATGGGCAGGCTACTTCAAATTTCATTGTATGAGTTTGCATATTTTCTGTAATTCACAGCTTTTGATTAAGAACCAGGCGACCTCATAACTCCTATGTGTCCTGCAATATCTTTCTCTAGAACTCTTTTTTTTTCCCAGTATTTTATAATTCAAAACGGCAGTAACCGCTTCTAAAATGAAAAATCCTTTCTACACTATTTTGTGTTTAGTTATTTTAAAAACACCAGCGATATTTTCCTATTAACTTGGCTCAGTTTCTGCTCATCCTATTTTGTTCTAGTATTGACGTACCTTCTACAGGCCTGGATGGTTATTTTTATATGCCAAACTGCTGTTTACAATTTGATCTTAATTTGCTATATTTGATTTAATGTATTTCTATTTAGTAATTTCCATCAAGACACTATTTAGCCAAGCTGACCTTTGCATATTTATTATAGCTAATTATAAAAATAGTATCTCCTACCTTGTAAACAGTCTGTACCTCAAATTATTAGAGCAGAAATTCATAAATAACATATGGGAAACCCTTTGATACAACTCTAGTTAAATCATCTGTGGTAATAATAGTGGAGTTATTCAAGAGCTATATCCAGTGGCTATGAATGTATTAATACACAACAGTAAGTAATGGAAAGTTAGAAAGATTGAGGTTTACATCACTGCATGCAGACATACCAGTTTAAACAGAAGCCAAGAGCTCAAACAGAATATAAAAGAACAAAAAAGAAAGACAGTAGAAAGTTTAAAAGTGAAAAGGAGTCAGTAAAACATACACAAGAATGCTGAAAGAAAACCTTAGTCTTCTGAGCACCTCACAGCATCTTGAGGGACCTTAGAGAAGAGAACAGGCTTTTCAAATATTCCTTTTTATACCATGCTGGGGAGGATGAAGAAAAGTTTGTAGGTACTTCCTGACTGGCTGAGTGCAACTGAAGGGAATAAATAGCTTGTGATCCCAGACCCTTAGGAGGGTTTAAGAGAGCCAGAAAGGCAGTGAGGTGAATACCACAGTATTTCTTTAGTCTTAAAACCAGTTTGATCAAGCTGCACGTTTTGGAAATCCCACTTTTTTTTCAAACTCTGGGACATCTGGAATTGGTAAGAAACGAAAACAATGGGTGAAATCCTGAAAAGACTTCCAGGTAAAGAATTACAGGCCAGTGGCACAATTAGCTCCAGGCAGCACGTTTTGTGTTGAAGACTGACCAAAAAAAAAAAGCATATCCAGAGATGGAAACTGCCTTTGTCTTGCACGAGTAAGGAAGGCAGGTGTGTGGAGGTGGCAGGTGTGTGGTGGTGGCAGGTGTGTGGAGGTGGCAGGTGTGTGGTGGTGGCAGATGTGTGGTGGTGGCAGGTGTGTGGTGGTGGCAGGTGTGGTACCTCGTGTCACTCCTTCAGTGTTTGATGTGTGTGGGGTGGATGAGATCCAGTCTGGGCCATCTGACAGCGGTGACTCTGCAGTGGAGAGCTGCAGGAACTAGGAAACGAGAGGGGAAGAGAGAAGTGTATGAACCTGCACAGGGCTGCTGTGCCATTTTGATGAGCATATCAAGGGCCAGTAAGGGAGCTAAGGAGGATCTCCAGGGACTTTTAGCTGCCACTGACTTTCTGAAGTTATTCCAAATGCAGCCACTGCTGGCAAAGATTGGCAGCTTGGTTAGATTCCAAACAAGGACCTGAAGGTGTGGTGCACAAACCCAGTATTCCTTACCTCAAGCAGTGAAAACAGTTCACAGCTGTCATGTCTAGTCAGATGAGCTTTTACAGATTACACAGAGTCAGATTATTCATTTAGTTTAAAGCAAGGTTGTGTTCCCACAGTTGAAAATGATGGAATAATTGCAGACAGTTTGCAGCTAAACGTCCTCCGTTCTGGAAGTTATTCAACCCTGATGGGAGAGAAAAACCTTCATTCTGCTGAAGCTAGTGGAAAAAGTTCCCATCAAATTCAATGGTGGTAGAGTTTCAGTTTGAACTTTCTGAGATAACCTGGCACAATTTAGAGAGTGGGTGTTGCTCAAATGGTCATCTTCTACCGTACAACCTGCCCATGGCTGTCCCAGTTGTTGGCTGGGACGCCATGAGAAGAGTCAGCCTTTTCAGCTTAGGAAAATCAACTCGTCCTTCATGACTTTTCCATCAGCTGTAATTAGAGTAGCTAGATTAGAGTAAAAGATAGGGGAGGTTCAGCATAGACAACATTTGCATGCCTTTATGGTGCTTAAAAACATGGCAAACTGATTTCTTGGTCGCTCAGCAAGTGTGTAGATGTTGATGCTGTTAGAGAGTGAAAGCTGAAAATCTCCTCCAGAAGATTTATTACGATTTATGTGCCTTTCTAACTGCAGAGTGGCAAGATTCTGTTTTGAGATTCTCTGTTATAAATTCAAAGAAATTGTGAAAAGAACCTTGGGAAAGGCCTGCTGATTTATTTTCTCATTCAGTATCTGGTAAAATCAAAGTGCCTTTAGCAGGTGTGTGTCTAAGACATCCACACATGGTGTATAATCCCAGACCTAAATCTTAATTTATGGGTATATTTACACGTTGGAGATTCTTTCATCTCCCATGGTAATCTGCTGTAGGATTTATGTATTCATACATTATGTGTTCATTATGTGTTCATACAGTTTTCCTAAATCAGATTCCTCTGACTGCAAATCAAGTTGATTCCTTTTTAGTTTACATTACTGTAAATGAAAAAATCTGGATTATCCTATTCTTTAATAATCCCTGCATGTACAGGAAAAATATTATCATGTTTCTGCAACACTTCTTTATTCTAGAATGAATAAAGATAATTCTTACAAATTTTTTGAGATGCTGAGGATTCCTAAAGTTTTTGGTTTTTTATTTCTTTCCTCTAGCACTTCTAATTTTTCTAGAATAGTAAGTGAAATGTCCAGGGCAAATTGCTGTACTACAGCAACAACACTGTGAAATAAATTGAGATGTTTAAAGGGAATGTAAATGTAGAATGACTTGCACAAAAAAATAAAATTATTTCAATATGCCATTAACTATTTCCATCTCACTGACCAAAGCAAATTTGTCATTGATTGACCCACTGCCAGCAATATAGCACCAGTTAATATATCACTATTTAAAAGACTATTCAAAAAGTATTTATCCTTTTTCTCTGTTTTCTTACTGTTCCCATCCAGTAAGACACTTTCATGGCATCAGTTTGGGTGGTGCCGTTTGGCTCCTGCAGAGGAAAAAAGGACCAGTTTTTCTGTTATGCTGGCTACCATTGAATCCTGATTTATTTTCCACCCTAAGTTCCCAACAGCATCTTTCAGGTCTTGTGGCCTTGCAGAAAAATTGAAATGCAACTTGCCTGCATTTTAATACCTGCATATCTTCCACTGAGTGATTAGGCTCACGTCCTAACTTCAGTGGACGGCAAGGAAGGGTTACACATTCCACAGCTGGGGCTGGAGTGACACCTGGTCTAACAGAGCAACGAGGAAAATCAAGTGCTTATGTCCTCCCAAAGATTAATTGCCCTTGAAGACGAGAACAGAAGCTCTCCAATTATTAGCATTTGTACCTGGACCAAGAGGTACAGCCTTCTCCTTCTGTGCTAGCAATTATGCTCTGCAGCTGCCTGAAAGGGGAAAAAACATTTAGCTTGGGATGGATGATAGCATGAAGGACATTTTTATTTCCATTTAAGTATAGAAATTCTACTCTACTGCTGAGACTTTGAAAAATGCAAGGGAGGCTTATGTGCAACAAGACAGAAGCCATCTCCAGCTGTGGAATTGGACAAAGTCATGAAATAGGAAGTGCTTGTTTTAAAGTGCGTGAGACACTGTCCTGGCTTGCAGCATAAATTATGAATCTACTCCTTCCTGCAGGCTTGCACTGTGTGTCCATGGCTGAACACACAGTCCTTGGCCACAGATAACAAAGGAAATGGAAGATTTTCTACGAGGCAGAGCAGTCATTTCTCACTGAGCCTTGTCCTTAATGACATGGAATGTGCTGTGGGGCTGGATGCAGCTACATTGCTGGGAAAGGAGCACTATCTAAAAACAATCACTGCTGCACTTCTGACAGCCATTCCCAGTAATTATCACCTTGGAAGATGAAAGGGAAACAAAAATCAAAGCATTTGAGGACAACTCGGTGTCTGAAAAAAATTCTTTAATGCTTTCTCATTCCAAACTGCACCATCTTATTGACATCATGGTCAAACTCCCTCAGACCAGACTCTGCTCCTCTTCCTCTCCCACAGAAATACACTGTTGGTTAAATGTGCATCCAGACCTGTGTAAAGCGCAGTCCCCACTGACATTCACAGTGTAGAAATTAGTGCTTAATATTACTTGAAATGATAGTAAATGCTGCCCAAGGGAGCAATTTTTCACTGCCTAACCTGCTGACTTGACAATTACTGTGAAATGCAATTATAATGAGTAAGGGACAGCAAAGGCATGGAGTGACTTCAGGGCACAGGAGAAGCCAGTGGATGAGTTGGCTGTCCTGACTGGCTGAGCTCTGTCTCTGTAGGGAAACCCTCAAAACTAAGAGAAACAAACACAAAGACAAAATGTGTCTGTCCTTGACTCCTGGCTACAGAAGTGTGTCCTCTGGAAAACTGCCCAGGAAGTGTAGCACACCTTCAGATGTCATGGGAGATATATGATATGTATGTTACAGCCAAGAGCGGGCTGTAAAGTATAAAAAACGGAGAGCAGTCATTAACAAGGCACTAGTTTAATTTAAATTAGAGAATAGTCAAGCTATGGCAGTGATACAGATCATATTCCTATAAAACACAAACTTGTCTCTGACAGAGCTGCCCCTTTATAATCCATTGTCATAAAGGTTACTAACTGCAAAATACTGCTTGGCCCTCATAAAACTGTACTCAGTTTTTGAGTGCTTTATTTATGGGATAAGTGGTGTGATGACATTTTAAATGCTTTCTCACTGAATAGGGATAATGATCTAATGATTATTGAAGTGATTTTCTCAAATAGTCCTGCACCGAGGAAACTGAAATATATGAAAAGTATTGCCATGTAAATGTCAGTGAAAGTAATTAAGCAGTGAGAAATTTAAGAAGGTGTAATTTGTTTCATTTTCCCCTCTTCTGTGGAGATTTTAAAAATGAGCCGAACTAAAATGTCCTGGAAAATATTATGGGAAAATAATATGACATGATTTAAGGAAAGTTTTCCATCTCCATTGCAGTTTGCACATAGTATTTCTGTAAAAGATTCAGAATTAAGTAGAAAGGAACTGTACACTGGATCCCTAAAGTAATTTAATGGTGTACATTCACTTCTGAGTGTAAACTGGTATATCCATTAGAACAGAAAACAGTTTATCAGGGGATTCCTCACTGAAAAGTCATTGAATATTTCAAAAGAAAAAGAAATAGGCTGGTGAGAATGTTGTCCAGTGATTCTATGAATTTCTGTTAAGAAAGATTTTTAATACAGTTGAAGCTTTAGAAATTGTTTAGCAAGGTTTGTCAAGAGAGGTCCTTCACTCTTCGCTCCGCAAAAATGATGAATTAACGGCATAGACTGAGATGATCCTTGAGGACAGAAGCTGCAAGTCAGTTATTTTCATGAGTTCTTCTACAGAGGATTGGGGCTTCCTTGTTTCTCTGATCTTTTCGAAAAACCCAGTCAAATTAAGATTAAAAAATAACAAGGCAGAAGTCTGTAGAACTGAAGAACAGGTTTTATAATAGATTTTCTAATACTCTTTTTGTTATTTTCTTTTTTTTAGATTTTGTGCATATATCACTAAGACGTTCTCTTTCTTTTCCTGTATATAAACACTAATGTAAATATCATAGCGCTGATCTATTTGTATCTGATTCATTTTCATATATGCCATGTTCTCTACTCAATGAATTCACTCATTAATTTTCTATGCAGCAGCTTGTATTTCATCAGATATGATTTCCCTCCTGCAGGCAGAAATAGCTCTGAAGAAACATTTATCACTGATTCCTGCAGAAAATATTCTTGAATTGTGAGCTGTGTAGTGTTTCTCTTTCTTCTGATTTTTTGACTTATTCTGTTCTTCATGTAAAAGTTATTTCCAAGACAGAATCTCCCATGTGGCCCTTCATTCAGTTACAACTGATTATTATGTTCAATCATTTTTTCTGCCATTAGTGAGGCTGCATTATTTTATTAATATTTCAAATACTTTATAGAGACTACTATGCAATTTTTTTAATCTTGAAGGAATTATGGCTTTACTATTTGCTCAAATAGATATTTTACTAACAAAATAGAATTAAGAAACCATCTGTTGCATGTAGGTAGTGTTAATCTATTGTTAAGGTAGTGTATTGTGTGTATTGTGAATATACATCCAGATATATAAATGAAAGTAGAAAAGAATTCTGTAGCTTAAAAACTGAGATTTCTATAGCTGATTATGGAAATTATATTTGATATATTAATACTTTGCTTCAGTGCACAGAAATCTGCCTGGCCTTAATTGAAAACAGGCTTTATCCCGTCACTAACAGGAATGCACTGCAACATCCTTGATAAGTGTAGGATTCCTCATTCAAGCAGGGCACATGAGTTACCTGTTGAGTGTTGTGGGAAAAAAAAGGTGGCAGGAATTGTAATGATGCAGTTTAGTGTTGCTGCGAAAACATAGCTTTTCACCAGGAGATGTGACTTGCCTGGTAGGGACCAAACTCAATTTTTACTTTCAGGTCATTAACAAACATAAAAATTTTTACAGTTATAAACCAACTAACCAAGCAAATAAACAACAGTGATTTTGAAAGCTGACCACTTCCTAACATCCCCAGAGTCAACAGCAGATAAAAATATTTTCAGGAAGGAGGTCCCCACAAGAGGTTGCAATGAAAAGCATTTCCCCTGGCCAGTATCTTACGCTTGTGTCCCCAGTCCCCTGTGTCCCATACATCTAATATGGGACTATTTTTGACAAAATTGAGAAAAAACTGTTTTAGCACTCCTCTCATCTGTATCAAGCCTTGGTTCACTGGGCAGCGCCTTTTGCACCTGCCATGTCTCAGTCTGCAATTGCACATGGGCAGAGAGTGATGTCTCAGTTCTCAGCTAGACCCAATGCACAAAATTTTGCTCTGAACTTTGATTAACAGAAAGCCCTTAGGAATATCTGCGTCTTCAGAAAGGATCTGGTGCAGAATGAGTTAGGACTGGTGAGAAATACTATGAGCCTCAGCAAAGAAACCAAACTATTCTCTGCCTCATCTTCTTCTTGCTTCCTGGCCTAGCCATGACACTGGACATCCCATTCCTACACAACGACATATTTACCTCTTGCCCTCAGTACAGCGGGAGCATCCCTCACCCCACACTTCATTTGGACTGCCAAACAATCCTAAGTCCAAGAACAAAATGTCTTCTTTGTGTTTGATTTTCTGTGAGCATATTTTATTCAGTAGTTTCAAAACTCTACATATTTTAAAAACATTAGTTGGATTTATCGCCTGTGACTTCATGGTCTTCTTCCAGAAATTCTCTCTTTGAAGTGCTTTTCCAGAGAATATTACAACTGTGTCTGTTCCTTTTTAAACTTACTGACACTACTCTGTCATTTCAGATAGATAACACAAGCATTTCCCAGGCTGCTATAATTTAAACTTATCTCTCAAGCATGCACCAGAGCAGTGTAGTGAATAGATATCCTTGATGTCTTTCCATGCTTTGGAGACTCCAGAGCCAATGGTTCCTAGGAAAGGAAGAGTCCCTGCCAAACTTGTACCTGGTCTAAATCCTGTGACGTGTCCTATCCAACTTCAGATGTCGGTACTCAAGGACGTGGTGCTCCTGAGTGTAAAATAGGAGGATGGAGTTGGGGTTGGATACTAGAAACTCAGGGCTAGGGTTGTTCAGCCTGGAGAAAAGAAGCCTCTGGGGGTTTGTGTGGTTTTTTTTGTTTTTTTTTGGGGGGAGGGGTTTTTTGGGTTTCTCTTTTGGGGTGGGTTGTGGGGTTTTTTGTTGTTGTTGTTGTTGTTGTTGTTGAAAAGAAGCCCTATCCAACCCAGCCTTGAACACTTCCAGGGATGGGCAAGCCACGGCTTTTCTGGCAAGCCTGGGCCAGGGCTTCACCACCCTCACAGGGAAGAACTTCTTACTAATATTTAATCTGTGGATATTATAGATCTTCTTTGAAGATCTAAAATGATCCATGAAGAAAAAGAGAGGTCCAGGGATTCCTGTACTCATGAGGGCAACAGAAAGGCCATAATCCCAGAGTCACAGTATTCCTGTTATTCCAACACTGGTGTCCATTTTATGACCTCCATTTCTATATTTTTTTCCTTGCAAAAGAAAATGAGAAAATTCTCTTGCAGAGAATGAGAAAAGAAGCACCTTCTCGCTGCGTGGTTTTTTGAAAGCAGCTTTCCAGGAGGTGAATCACATACCAGTCTCCAGTTCAGTTTAAAGGATAAGGGAGTATTGGCCTATCAACATGATTCCACCCTGAAGTACTGAACTAACAACCTGGGTTCTTGCTCTGAAAGTGACCATCTTGGCATATCATCTGCTCCTTCTCTGAGTGCCTGTTGGCTTTGTGTGTTTGGTCTGCCATTGTAGCAGTAATCATAGAACACTTGAACTGAAGGAAACAACTCTTGAAAGGAAACCCAAAAGATGCATTAATGTAGGGTATTGAAATACTCTTCTAGAACTGAACATAGAACGGGCTGGGATGGAAGGGATCTTAGAAATCATCTCATTTCAACCACCCTGCCAGGAGCACCTTTCACTAGACCAGGCTTGTCAAAGCCCCATCCAGCCTGGCTTTGAACACTCCTAGGGATAGGGCAGCCACAGCTTCTCTGGCCAGCCTGGGCCAGGGCCTCAGCACCCTCAAAGGGAGGAATTTCTTACTAATATTTAATCTGAATCTACTCCTTTTCCATTTAAAACCTTTGCCTCTTGCCCTGTCTTTCCATGCGCTTGTAAAAAGTCCCTCTCCAGCTCTCTCAAGTAGCCCCTTCAGGTACTGAAAAGTGTTTTAAGGTTTCTCTAGAAGCTTCTTTTCTCCCGGCTGAACGACCCCAACTCTCTCAACGTGTGTCCATGGGAGGGCTGCTTCATCCCTCATGCCCCAAAAGGTCACATTTCTTTTGATGGAGCCTGGCATATTTAAACATTGAGACTGAGCTGGGTAAAACAACTCTTCTAATAAGAGAATAAATATTACTAAAAATATTTTGATTGCAGAGATTGTAGAAGAGGGTTTTGTACCTCAAGACACTTAGATAGAAATTTGAAATATGTTAATAGTTTTGGAAAGTACTAGGAATTCAATCTTGATTTTTATCTCAAATGCCATAATCCCCAAAACTGTTTAACGTGGATTTATTACTCATGTAGGTGCCCTTTGTGTTGCTCTTACAGATAGCATCACTGTTCCCACAAAATATATTACATGTTGTTCTTAAATGATTACTCACTCCACTTTCCTATTAACAAAGCAGTAAATGGGATTCTAGTTTCCTTCCTCCCTGCTGAGCAGATAATTTTATGCAGTTTCCTCACAATAGATAGTAAAGGAGAAATAGAGACTGGTTACTGTGAATTGCTGCTATGGATACAAATATCTTCCCTCTCTCAGGGTTCTGGCACTGCATGGAGCGCTTGCTAGCATATTAGCCAAAAGGCATTCAATGCTGACTATAGCTGTATTATATTAAAGTCTACTGCCCATCTTATTTTGTTATAGTCTATTCTGTAGAAACAAATGTCAAAGGTTTGTTTTCCCTGTAAGCTGTTAAACTTCAAAACTAAGACGTACAAAGCTTTAGCGCTGATGTTAATGAGAGCTGACAACCTCATAGGGTGCATAAACTAGACCAGAATTGACTAAAGAAGAATTTACCATGCACACAAGTCTTGACCACCCATATATCAAACATTTTAAAATAACTCTTTAAACAAAATTTGGAGGAAATTAACTTCTGCTATTGTTTGTACAGTGATCTTTATGCTAGTGGTGACATATTTGTAGGTCACAGCTATTTCGCTGCAGAACACCAAACAGCATATCTTGCCTAAAGACATCCATCTCTTTGATGTCAGAAAGCTCAAACATAAAAGCAATAAGATAAACAGGCAAAAGAGATCGATTTAATTCAGTCACTGGATATCACTGGAAGGATATGGCTTGTACTTCTTAATAAGATTAAATAAATGAAGACTTAAATGACTGTGCTGTGTGAAATGACTTGATTTGTTTCGTGTGTCCACTCAGTGCTGTGTTCACAGAAAATCTCACATGGGGCACAACAAAGGAAACAGTTCTTGCATCTGTTATTTGGCCGTGGTAGAAATACAATACACAGTTACTGTGAGTGAGAAGTTACTGATGTCATTCTGTAAGTCTCTCTGATATTTCTTTCATTTTAGGCTCTATGTAGGTGATGTTTTCAAGAGCCTTCAACGCTGAGTCGTGTAAATGATGCAAATTACTGTTTGCATAAGTGAACTGTGCTCTAGCACACACAAAAGTGTGAATTATAAGATTTTTTTCAGTTTGCTTGAAAAAATTCCAGCTTGAGAGACGTACACTGTACATTTGCACCCAATGAACACCTCAGCCTGTTCTTGAGTGTTTCTTTTAGTGCCAAACCCCAAGCTCAAATAATTGGAAGATAAAACCAACAGAAGGTAACATTTAAACAGTATATAATATTATTTTCAGGACCTCTAATAACTAACCATATAGAGTGTTGTATGCCCTCTCTTTACCCTGTTGAGTTACGTAGCTTTTATAAAATAAAATGTCAGAGCCTTTTCAAGTTCTTGCTAGTTAAGATAGTGTTTGTTGTAAGGAAGTAGACCACTGCAGTCTGGGACTTGATCCAAAGTCCATTTAAATCTCTTGAAAAATCAGGTGATGACTGGTCGTACTGTATCTTGGGCACATGCTTCATGTTCATGGGATTCTTAATCAAACATGTTTTCCCGGCAAAGCAAGCACATGAGTGACTTGCTTAGTCAAGGTCTATGAAAAAAAAGATTATCCTGTCAGCACATAATGATAATTATTTTGTGCTGCTTGGCTTCTGAGGCGCTTCCTTACAACTTGAACTAATTCAATACTAACTCACTGAATGCACTAAACCATAGGTATTGTGTCATGAAATTAACTTAAATATCTTTTTGATAACCCTGCAGCAACTCAGCTGGTATTGCAAATATCTTCACCATCCTTCATTGATTTTCCCTAGTGTCCCTACAAATTGATGTCTTTTACTGGACTTTTATTGGTGGGATCCATTAGTTTACATATGAGCTACTGAATGAGAGATTAACAGTACAAATATTTTACTTGTTTTCTTTTGGCAGCAGATGAAATTATTTCAAGAAATCAATTATATTTTTTCTTCCCTTGATGTTTGATCTCACAATAATCTTCTTAATGCTGAGATACAAAATTATTATAAAACCAAGCTTTGGTTTAAACTCACTGAGCAAATTTTGGGACTGTTCAAGAAGCAATTTAATTACCTGCTCTACAAATTGCACAGAGCAAGCACAACTGCAGACCAAAAGACACTGCACAATTACAAGTTTTGTTTAAAAACTGTCAGAGCAGGCAGATTGGATTTATCTGAACAGATTTATTTAGTTCGAAAATTTATGCCTTGACTTACTTCACTGATGTACTCAGCAGATGAGAAATTTCAGAGATTACTTTTGGAATAACCATGTGCTAATATTTATAGATAAATGTCTGCTGAAAACATGTTCAGGTTGCATTTTGGTGGAAACCTTCATGAAGCAAACCCACTCACGGGAGCTGTTGCTGTGGTATAACACATGATTAATGGGAAACTGAGGATGGGCCTTGATCACTGCGAGGGAGCTCTTAATGAAAAAGGCTATAAAATTTATATCAAGAAGGAAATTTATTATCTGCATTGTTCAAGAATAATCCTTATTAAATCCAGAAAAAACAGGTTGTCATGGCTCTGAGAGCCAGACCACAAGGCACTGACCTGCAAACAGGGCCTGCATGGGCAGATAGGCACAAACAGTGAAGATTTAAAGACTTGATTTAAGAATTAGATACAAATTGGCCAAAAGGACCAAGCAGACCCTGGGGGTACTTCAGGCACAAAATCCCTGGCTGGTCTAAGGAGGGGATTGTCCTGCTTTACTCTGTCCTGGTGTGGCTCAACCTCAAGCACTGTGTGCAGTTTTGGGCAGCACAATACAAGAAGAAAAAGCTATTGGAAATTGGCCAGAGGAAGGACATGAAGATGATGAGGGCCTTGAGGGAGAAGCAAGAAGTGGCTGAGGTCACTTGGTCTGTTCAGCCTGGAGAAGAGGAGGCTGAGGGGAGAGCTCCGTGCAGTGACAGCTCCCTGCGAGGGGAAGAGGAGGGGCAGGCACTGATCCCTGCGAGGGGAAGAGGAGGGGCAGGCACTGATCCCTGTGGTGACAGTGGCAGGACCCCAGGGAATGGCCTGAAGCTGAGTCAGGGCAGGTTTAGGCTGGATATTGGGAAAAGGTTCTTCTCCCACAGGGTGTCTGGGAGCAGGAACAGGCTGCCCAGGGCACTGGTCACAGCACCAGCCTGACAGAGGTCAGGAAGCATTTGGTCAATGCTCTCAGCGACACGGTGTGACTCTTGAGGATGGTCCTGTGCAGGGCCAGGAGCTGGACTCGATGATCCTTATAGGTCCCTTCCAGCTCAAAGCGTTCTATGATCCCATGATTCTATAGAAAAGACTAAAAGGAATTCCAGATCACCATATTTTATTTAAGATATTAGTATAGCATTAAGATTTGTTTCACAAGTAACAATTGCTATACCCTGCAGAAATGAAAGAAGTACCTCAGATAGGCAAGTGGCTAAAAGACATGTATTAAAACTGCAAATTTAAGGTTGATTTTGAGGATTTTCATTACAAAGGTGAAGGTGGGAAAACCACAACCCTGCTCTATCAAAAGTAACAAATCATTTATCACTGACATGAGCCTGATGCCAGACACTTCCATGGCAATAGTGTGGTATGCTTCTTCTGAGAAACGCTGATCTGAATGTCATACTTCCTGTACTGGGAAATACTCTGGAGAAAAGTAGCCCATTATTCCCATAAATGAAGGTTTTGTAAGAAATGTTTCTTGCAAGGCACAAAAGCACAGAAGGAGGGGAAAAAAAATTGTGTCAGAGAATTTAAATACACTTGAGTGTATGGTACTAAAATCTCTTAAAATTTGAATCATTGTAAGTGCAATGGCAAAATGTACAACAATCAGTTAAACATCAACAACAAAGGACTGAAGTGTCCCCAAATAAAATACTGTAAATTTTTAAGTCAATTATTGAAAGAGTGGGTATTAAAGTCTGTATTCCTCCCTCTCAATATTCATGCAGAAAATGAACTTTCCGTTATTTGCAAGGTTTGTTTCTTGCAAGTTCTGAAATTATGAAGTGTCTTAACTGTACCTGAACTGCAATTATGAGAAAGCCAAAATCAGAATAGCTAGAAGTGCATGTTGAAAAGATCTTCAAATCAATCTTAGATATAAAGAAAAAAACAAATATCAAGGAAAGAGCCTGTTATATGGAAGTAAAAGTGAAGACAAAAACAGAATGGAAAAACCCACTGTTTTCATTATTAAGGCTGACTTTGGGAGGACTTGGCAAGGTGGATATTGGCTAGACAAAATAACAGTGATTAAAGAGCTATCTCCTCACCTCATCAGTGACCCAAGAGACATCGGGACTGGACAGAGAGGGGAGCAACCACAGACACCCATTAGCCACAGTATTTTTCAAACTGATAATGGCACTCTGTTAAACTGAGTTTGGGAAGCCTTGCTTGAGGCTCCCAGGTGTTCCTGAAGATTTGACATTTTTACTTATTATTAATAATTATGTATTTTCAAAGAGAAAAATAGTAGGATTTCTGTTGGGTTTAAAACACTCAGCAACCATTTACCACGTGTCTCTCTAGAAAAGTCCTTCGTTAGATATTTTTATTAATTTGGTTTAACTAAAAAGAAATCTATGTGATTAATCTCCTGCTCATATTTTTCCATTTCTAAACTGTTCTGATAATCCTTGATAAACTAATAATCATGAATTTCTCTTAACTGAAACTCCTCTCACGGTCTCTTAAACATTTCTGATCATGATGAAAAGTGAAAAGACTGGTAAAAAGGAGTTATGGCTAGTATTTGAGAATAAGAATTTCAGGGTTTTATTTATTTAAATAAAACAATTTCTGTTAAAGGAAAAGGCTTCCTATTACAAGCTCTGCATATACAAACACACCAAAACTGTAACTGAAGTAACAGTTTTAGCAGTTGGGTTTGGTTTGGGGTGGGTTTTTTGGTTTTGTTGGTTTTGGTTTTGTTTTACCTTGGGTTGTGGGTTGTGGGGTTTTTAAATTTCCTTAGGAATCAAATTACTCTAAGGACTGCATTGATTTTACTTGACAGTAATTGCAGTATTTCCTAAGACAGGAGCAAAACTGCATAAGAAAAAAGAAATGAGAGGCTCATAGAAAGATGGATATGAAAAGAAATGTATATTATATACAACTTTTTACATTCTATTTTCCACTGATTATAAATTACTTTTCAATCAACTCAAAATACTTCTGCTATGTCATGTAATGAAAAGAGAAACCAAATGTTACAGAAAAGAGTATTCTGCTGACAGAAAGATTCAGATTCATGTTCAGTAATTAATTTTTTTTTGCTCTGATATTTAATGTAAATTCACAGGACTGTGCTTTAAAACTTCCAAGGTAGCGTGTTCTGAAAAGAAGAAATTGAATACATTATGAACGAGGTTCAGAGACTCCTGATGCGTTCTTTTCAGAGGTTCATTTTGCTTTGAGTCAGTTTTCTTCTGGAAGGTATGTCTGTCGAAAGAGGAGCAGTAAAACCCCCAGCTGTAGGTCTGCATGGCATAAAATGAGCCACAAATACAGGAAATGTGTTCACTCAGAAAGATGCCTTTAGATAATTTTGTGAAAATGCGGTCTTGCTGCTTAGTAATGACCAAAAGTCAAAGAGAATAATAAATAAGAGTCTTCAATTAAGATCCCTTAGTACATATTTCTTAACAAACACAAATCATATCTAAGTCATGGAAAGCAATGGTGGAGCCATTTCTTTATCACTATGTGCAGCTCTGGTCCTCTCTGGGAAGGAGATGCAGCAAAACTAGAGATGAAACAAAGAGGACAGGAGGGACAGAGCATCTACTGCACTGGAATATATTAAAGTGTTGTTTTGGATTGACCCCAAGAGGCAGCTCAGCCCCACACTGCCGGGTACTGAACCACCCTCAGTGGGAAAGCGACAGAAACAGAAGGGTGAAAGAGAGAAAACTCATGGGTTCAGATAAAGGTAGTCCAACAGACAGAATAAAAGCCATGCATACACAAGCAAAGTAAAACAAGGAATTCATTTCCCCCCTTCCCATGGGCAGCAGGTGTTCAGCCATACCCAAGAAAGCGAAGTTCCATCCCACATAACAGTGAGTTGGCAAGACAATCATCCCAAATGTACCCCCTTCCCTCTTCTCCCCTTATGACAGTTCTGGCTTCTTTTTCTCTGCCAAGGTCATGATGAATACACTGGAGTCGCAGTTTTCGAGTTAGGTCTTGGATGTTTATTAATTCTTATTTATTTACAGACTCACAAGCTGTGAGCTCTAACTGGCAAGTTAGAAAAACAAGGATAAAATGGAGTATCTCTAACTCTTTCAAGGTTATTTAAGTGCTATTTAGCCAATAATGAGGTGACACCTATATTATTTATATTTCTGACCCAATAGTGACCACCAAAGGCCCGCAATGCAGACCTTTATCACCCAGTTACAGAAAACCACCCAAACCCACGAGGAAGAAGGAAGAGGGTGAAGAAGCATGTGGACAACACCTCAAATCCTCCATATTGCTTCACACATATTACTATATACTAAAATCTTAAAATCTAAGTTTCCAGAATTCCAACATCACCTCAGCCTTTATTAGTGAGATACCATGTGGTGTGGGACATCCCTTTGGTTAGCTGGGGTCAGCTGTCCTGGCTTGTGCCATCCCAACCTGTTGTGCACTCCCAGCCCTTGCTGGAGAGGCATTGTGAGAAGTGGAGAAGGTCTTGATGATGTGTATGGGCTGCTCAGCAACAGCTGAAACATTCCTGTGTTATCAACACTGTTTTGGTCACAAATCCAAAACAGCACCCTAAAGACTGCTATGAAGAGAATTAATTCAGTCTCAGCCAAACCCAGGACAGCTGCCAGGTGCTGGATTTAGAAGAGTGGTGACTGCAGAGAGGCAGTCATCACTCTGGAGCCAACTCGTGAGTGGGCAACAAGGGAAGTGTTATTCATGACTTCCCATTACAGAAAACTCAAGGGACACACAATTAGATTATTAAGTTATGGTGTTAAATAAAAACAATTGCTTTTTCTGATAATGCATAGCAAAATTGGAGTACTCAGATTTTGAGGATGCTGTGGCAGTCAAAAAGATGTGATTGTGTTCAGTTGAGGCAATGGAGAACAAGTCTAACACTGAGCACTAACACTGAATGCAACTTTGACTCAAGATGCTTCCAAGCTTATAATAAGCTGGAAATTGGAAGGACAGACATAGGAAACAATACATTTACCTGTAGCTTTCTTCCCATTCCTTTTCCTCTTGCATCCACCACAAGTTCCTGCCAGAGGCTGACTAATCACCTGGGCTGACCTCTGGGTCGATACAATACAATTTATGTTCTTATTCTCCCCAAAGTTTTTAACACGTGAGCACAAACCAAGACTGAGAGAGGGAAAATCATCATGTCCTGCATGCGTCAGTGTGGCTGCAACCACCTCAAAACATCAAAACATCACACACTCCAGGACATTAGGAAGCTCAGTTCACACTGCACATAAATAACATCTCTATGAAAAGACTGAAAATGCATCTGTAAAATTAAAGCTCTTTGGAGACGGGAATTAAACAGTGTCACCTTGGCAAGCAAATATTTAGAAGAATGGAAAAATCCTCAAAGTTATCCACGCAGTTATATAAGCAGTAAATGCAGCTTATGGGAGGATGTTATTGTAACCCAAGCTCACAACCACCTTGCTATTCTCTGCAATTGCCAGGGGAAAACATTTCTGCAAAAATATAAAGATAACGACTCAGTTAAATTTAGTAGACTATTTAAATCTTCAAATTCAGCCTCTAAACACATGTAATTGATAGTATATGAATGAGTCATGGAAACTTGCTTTTTATGAAGAAAATTACTAATGTTCAGTTCTGGCTCTTTTCATTACTTTTTATATCACTAGCTTTCTTCCAGTATGCAATTTAGTGATCCTTGATCCACAACATTTACAGCAATTTAAATGTTTTTCAGATGCTGGTAAGATGGCTCCTGCCGTTTCAAATGTTCCTGAGTTTCCAAGCTATTCTGCTTCCATTTTTGTTCTTTATGAGCAAATCATTATTTATGAAGTCTTTAAAGATAAACTTCTGCCTTCCTTAGGCTCCATCCCTTTCACAGACAGATTGCCAAATCCTCTGCACCTACACTCCCAGTCCAGCACAACTGGCCAGCTGTGATCAGCAGAGAAACGGCAGTGGGACCAGAAAGGCAAAGGAGGATCTGGGAGATGTGTGAGGGGTACCCTGATGAGCTCAGACAGCAGCTGATCACAGAATCACAGAATCAGCAGAGCTGGAAGGACCCACAAGGATCCTGGAGTCCAACTCCTGGCCCTGCACAGAACCATCCCCAAGAAGCACACCATGTGCCTGACAGCACTGTCCAAACACTTGAACAGTGATTTCAGAAAATGTGGGTTTCCAAGTGAGACCTTTTATGCTGCTGTAGTGATGTGCTTAGGAACTTTAACTTAAAAATGTGCTAAAAGAGCAGGATAGGACTAGGAGTCAGCCAGATCTTTGAATTGTACAAAGTATCATAAAACACAAACTATTTGGGGGGGTTTCAACAAAAATTGAAGATTCAGTGGAAAATAATTTTAACCAAGTAATAACATTTTTTTAAAAAGTAAGATAGAAGTGAAATATCAAGAAACCAAATTTAGAAGGGATTTTGGGGTGGCTCCAGTCTGGACTGTAGGATAAATTGCAATGTTATGTTTTTACGTTTCTTCCAAAGTTCTGAATAATGTCAGATTTGAGTTTATCAGCACACTGCTAAACTGATGGCAGGTAAGGAAGGAATAGAGAGTAAAAATTTTCATTTTGCAAGTAAAGCACGTTACACAGACTATCTCTCTTCTCCAGAATGATTTCACAAGAATAGTCCAACTCAGTCAACAGAAGTTTTAGTAAACTAGCACATATTTCATGAACAGGTGAAAACCAGCAGGCAAATGGCTGATTTGACCTTGTCATCCAGAAAGGGATTAGACGATGTCTCATCATGTACAGTTTTGGGGGATTTTGGTTTGGTTTTGGTTTTTTTTTTTGTTTTAGTTTTGGGTTTTCGTGGGTTTGGGTTTTCATGTGTTTGGTTTTGGGTTTTGTGCTTGTTTGTTTGTTGTTTGTTTGTTTTTTTCAGTGGTGGGAAGGAGACGGAAGAAGAAGGATCTTTTGGATTACAAGATACGACTCAAAAAAGGTCAAGTCTAAGGAAAGTTGAATTTATAACTAAATACAGGGCTGATATTCAGAAGATCTGGATTATATCCTGGACTGCCACAGACTTCCTGTATGATCCAAGCATATGAGAAATATTCAGTTTTCTCCTAGGAAAAATGTGACTATTTCTATCAAGATAATAAACTAGGAGAATTTATTAACTGATATTTTTCAAGTGCTCTGACATGTTTGTTTGAGACAGTATAGAGCCACAAAAAATGGATATAAACTATATTTCATCACTATGCACAACAGGGTGTCTACACCTGGAACTTACTCTCTTTCTTGGTAGAAATCTAAATTATTAATGCACTGCACATTTTTTGCCATTAAATATTAGTATATTCTTATCTCTCACTTGGTAAAATTAATTTTATTTGATTTGTCTCTTCATCATTTATTTTCCAGCCCTTTCTCTTGAAGCTACTAAATTTTCCCAATATTCATACTTTACCAGCCGTTCCTATTCTATGGAGATTGAACTTGCAGCTCCTTTGAAAGGCCACAGGTAGGACTTTATATTGTCCCCACACATGGGCACAGTGACAAGTCTTTCTTTTTGGCTTAAGCAGCTTCTGGCCCCCTTTTTCTGTCCCCTTTCCTTTGTCAACAACTCTCAGTGTGCCAAATTAACCATTTGCAGGACAACATGAGGAAACAGAGCATGGAACTGCTCTAAGATAAAATAACCATATTTTGCAGGGTGATTTTCTTTTGGGATAGACACCCACAGACAGAATAGTGCCTTTGCCAGAGAGAAGGTGAGATTGATCAGCAGCAGCTCTCGTGTCTGTGCTAAACCACTGCCATTCCCTTCCCTTGCCTGCTGGCCCAGGATCTTGTGCAGATTGCTCTGCACCACCTACCTGCTCCTGCTTTTGGGGAGAGAGGCAGAAACCAACCCTCAGCTTTCAGCTCCACTTCAGTGACAGTAATCTAACATGTAATGAGAATTGACAGCCCCCGCAGGATCATTAACCAAATGGTTTGATTGCTTAATTAACTGCCTGATCCGTCTTAATTAACTGTCCTGCTCCTTTCCAACAAAAGCAGTTCAATTGTCCCTTCCAGCTCCACACAGAAGTAAGCTGGTCTCTCCACAAAATCACTCAGAGCTGGCAATACCTGGGGTATGCCACTTTATTTGAATGCTGGATATCACCCTCAGAAAAGTACTGTGAGCTGAAACCCACAAACACAGCCAACATGCCCATGATTTATTCATGAATGGAACAGGAGATGAGTGCAATGCATCCTGAACACCATGTATTAGGGAAAGGGATATTAGTCAAATTAAGTAGCTTTGTTTCAATCTCACCACCTGTGATATCTTTAGATCTTTTCACAGCCTCACAGGCAGAAAACAGCTTTGAATCTGGCAAAAAAATATGCTTTGAAAATTATTCATATGACGCTACAAAAGGTTTTACTAACCGTTTTCAGAAGGACATGATACATGAAAGCAAAAAAACCAAAGGTGAATAAAAGTATAAAATGGGAACTACTGCACACTTTCAAAGAGAAAATTTTCCTTATTGAGATAATAAGTATCATAAGACATCACCAAGAAACAAACAAACAAGGTTTTGTGATAGACAAATAGGTACAAGGCTCTCTAGCTTGCATGAACATATGAAAATTCTGGCTTTTTATATAGAGGGCAAGAACAAAAAGCAAGAGAAGGCAGGAATCTTAAAACACCATCTTAACTTCACAAAGCTAATTCCACCTTCACTGAAATTGGAATGAAGGAGCCAAAGAAAACTTTTATAATTAAATACATTCAGTTGATATTTTGTAATTTTATTTGTTCTTGCAGATCTGTAAGTTTCTGAAACAGTAGAGTCTGAGACATTTGATGTGTGATGGACTTTTGGTGTGTTTTTATTTTTCTGGGAGTGGAAATCCTGAACAAAACCATCAGTACACAGGATTGATTTCATTTGTGTAAGCAGCCTGGAAATTGCTATCCTAAGGGCTGGGGAAGGGCAAAGAGCATCTTCCAACCTTCAGCAATAGCAAGAAAATGTCTTGGTGTGCAGGAAAGCAGCATGGAGCTGCACAGAGAAATGTTTCAGCCCAGAATTTAGTAAGGAAATGCAGCACCCTAATTTGGAGACTTCAAACTAACGCAACTACTGTGTTATAACAGCAAGGAACCATTGAACTTAAAAAATGTACTGATCAGCTCAACAAACAGAGCTGAAAAGAAAGCTACCCTTTAGAAAGGACAGTCTACAGTGGGTGGGACTGGCAAACAGAGAATCAGTCTCAGGGGAGTGTCAGGGAAGAGTTAAAAGGTAACACAGGGAGCTGGGTGTCGAATGTGTCTGGGTGTGAGTCAGGAACTCTGGGTTAGAAGGAGACCAAGCAAAGGCTCCACAGAAAAAATGTTGATGG
This sequence comes from Hirundo rustica, assembly GCF_015227805.2. Classification (NCBI taxonomy): domain Eukaryota; kingdom Metazoa; phylum Chordata; class Aves; order Passeriformes; family Hirundinidae; genus Hirundo; species Hirundo rustica. Next base: position 146,711,390 of record NC_053450.1, on the reverse strand, counting down.
GTTTTTTCTGAAGCTTTTGCTATATATGGACATTGATTTGATCCAGCATGCTGTGCTGTGTATGATATAGCAATGCATTTGGAAATGTTTCCAAATAGATAAATAAACAGAAAAACCCTCTTGAAAATTAGCAGACATATACACAGTTTATACTCAGTTTATAACTGGCAGTTGCAGTCTTTATTTTACACCAATAATTTCCTTTTGTAGGGATATCTCATAGAATCCAGTTGAATGATTCTCAGAGTAAAATGGTATTTGTAGTAAATCAATGAGGATCTGAACACTGTACAGATAAATAGAAAGCACTCACTTTTAAGCCCATATAGTTGACTATTTCTGGAACACTAATTTTATCTGTAAGCAAATCTGTGTCTTTCTGTCACTACTGACTTGAAAAAGTGAAGTCCAAGCTTTCTTAATTTTCCCCATCCAAGACATAGCTTTAGTAACAATTATTGCATTTGGATTGTGTAATTTTATGGAGATCCTTAAGTACTTTAAATACACTGAATCATTCTCAAGTGCACTCATTAACTTCTCAGAAACTTCTGCACTAATTCAGTGTCTTGTGTCAGTGATTTACATCCTATTTTTCAGTGTCCAGGCATCATCTCTGGGGTTTGTTAATTCAGTATTAAAACATCATGTCATAAATCACAAAAAATATTGCTGGGGTAGTGGAGGGACATAGGAAAAGACAAAAGAAATATTATATATGGGAAATAAAGCTCAGAAAAAAGCAGGAATTATTGTAAATATCATTCAAGATTACTATTCTGTACAAAAAGTGCTACAGACTACCGTTCTTATTGTCCATCCATAACATAAAACCATTTTAAAAATAGGTTTGCATTGGAGGTTGCGACGAAAATCTAGTGGGCTTCTGTCTCCACTTGCTAGAAATCCTCATCTTCATTACAGAATCTGATTTTTAAAGAATGCTAAGTGATATTGGGACAGAGATGGACTTGTCTAAGTGTTTACTTGTTTGCTGTCATTTGAAATACAGCTAGAAGCTTTCTTCAAGTTATTATTCACCAAGAAAAAAAAACAAAATTTGGCCTAATGGCTCTCTGTGTCTTGGCTGGTTCTGTATCCTCAAACTGTGAGACTGCTTTTAATTTTCTTAATATCTCTTCTTCCACAGTAACAAAATCATAGGCCTGGTAGGAGTATTCAAAGTATCTCTTAAGTTCAAGTTCTTAATAATTAACTATGATACAAGCCATCCTGATTTAAGTAACTGCCATGAAATTAAAACAAGCATCTGCGAGGAGATATCTGAAAGAATAAACAGAAAATTTGAGGAATGAAAGTGAGACTTTTTGATGTATAAGCCAGAGGTCCTGCTGGAACCCACAGCTGGGAGGTCACGCTGCAAACTCGGAGCTGTCTGCGCTGTTATCCAATGGCCCCAGACAAGATCAGGATGATTTAATCCCCCACTGGAAAAAGTCAGCTAAAGCCTTCAAAAGAGCTCACTTAGCACTGGTGCAGCTGATCCAAGCTCTCCCCTTATGCTCTTCCAGTGGGTTGTCAATTTATGTCAACACCAGGATCACCTAGGAGAGGGTTTCAGACCCCGCTGTGGGAGGCACTGTGCTCTCTCCTTGGGTCTGCCTGTAGCAGGATGGATGCTCGCTCATTCCTGCTGCATGTTGACATGCTTTGGTCTTCCAGCTCCCTGCCCTGGCACTTGCCCTCTTGGCTCAGTGTTCTAATCTGTTTTCTCCCCTGAAGGGTGTCATGACTGTCTTGTCTCAGATGTAGTTTTCCTCCACCTATAATCCTGAATATTCAGATAATACTGTATCCAGAGACCAAAGTCAGCAAATGTGTCCATGTAAATTAAAGGGAAATATGTACAACAACATAAAATATTAACAATATTGTGAAAGAAGAAACTGCATCCTTGGTGAAGTGCAAAAGATGAGTTGTAAATATGCTGTAAGATGTGTAGATAGATATTGATAAGGGTTTCTCAAGATCATATATAATTTACACAATGGAAACCATAAAGCATAAGCATGGATATTGCTCTAACCTGTGTTTGCGATCAGCAAAACACCAGATCAGCATCCCAAGTTCTGCTGATGTTTCAGGACTTGAGTACAGGCTTAAAGCTTGAGACGTGCACATAGGTGAATGGGCCTGAGAGAATGTGGTTCTTTTGTAGGAAGTGGGCACCTGTTCCTAACTGGTGCCAACCTGTCACTTGTACCCACAACAGATGCAATAGTACAGTAGCTGAATATTTAAAAGCAATAAAAAATCATAGTAGCAGATATCCGGATGCTTTTGGGTTTTGCTCATTGCAGAAGATGAACTAAAACATATTGCAGAAGCCTTATTTTAGAGCAGCAACTGACTTCCTTCAAACGACTGCTATATGCCATGACATCTGCGGATCTCATTGGAAGAAGAATTGTACAGAGAGCATAGGGGTTTCTCCAGCCAAAGCTTGTGACAAACACCTTCCCTGAGAGGATTTCTGCCCTCTTAAGATTGTTCAGTGCCTGTTGCTGAGGGACATGAAGTTCTGATTGAATAAATATGTCAGGAATAGCAGGGACGTATTTAAGGCTGGGACAGGTCACAGGTCATCTTGCAGGAATTTGACTCAGCATGTCCAGAATTCATGGTTTTCAAAGCCAGATGGCAAAATTTAATCTGTATTAATAACAAAACCAAATGCTAACTATTTTCAAGTTGAAAATGGAAGGACAAATTAATCAGTCGTGCACAAAAATTGATTTCGTACTTAGCTGGTGTTGAGCTATGCTTTGATAGTTGGCAGCCTGCTGGCCACTGGGATTGTACCTTAAGTGAAGCATTTGCAATTAAATAGGTACAAACTGGACACTAGTGGAAGAGTGAAAGCCAAAATTATTGTGTTTTGTATTCTCCCTATGATTGGGAGAATAATAAAATAAATATTAAAGACATATGAAATATAGAGAATATTATTTTTTCATTAATGACTTTTGCTGTGGAAATCACAGCACACATAATCCATCAACTGACACAGTTAATGCCACAGTGTTTAAGTTTGGTAATGAGATCAATATTCATTATTTATGTTTAATGCCCCCAACATGCAGTACCTTTTTAGCTTATTGGTGCAAAAACGTTTTCTTGGTCTGGTGGTGTGAAAGACTTTCGCCTTTTCTGTCTTAGAAGATGAATCAGTGCTTTCCTATTCTCTTATTTACTCAGAAAAGTTTTCATTTCTTTTATATGTAGAGAGCCAAAAAAAACGGCCTTCATGTAATCTAAAATGTATAAAATTTCTATGTAAAAGGACAGGAATGTAGGCCATCAGTTGACAGGTGAATTGTGCCTGAGCACCTGAATTTTTCAGACTGTGTATCTTAGCTGCAAGCTGGAGCAAAGCTGGAAAGGTTTTACCTGCAGTACATGTTTCTGAAAATTTAGGTTCTAGTTTAGCTTCACACATGGTCAATGGAAAATACTTAGCAAGATCATTCACAAATCTTCATGAAAATTGTCCTCAAGTAGTGATTGACACAAATTATATCTTCAGCATAGCTTCTCTCTACAATCTCTTTCCCACCCACTTCATTCTACATGTAGCCTCCCCAAACCAACCCTCCCTTTCCACTTCTATTGTCCTAGAGCATAATTGTATTTCCTCAAAGCTAGATCTTATCTTTTTACCTCAGTTTATTCCCCAACTTCACATCCTTTTTCTTGATGTTTTTTCTTCTAATTTACCATTTTGCATTAATATGAATTTTTCAAATGTGCTAAAGCAGTGGAAAACCAGTCAACCACAAGTTAGATGCGAAGGTCAGAAGCCATTTTCCACCTCACAAGCCAACCAAATACTTCAGTATCCAGATTGTCCAAAGAAACTACTATTTTTGAAACCTGATGACACATTGCATGAGGAAAGTTAAAACCACTTGAAAACATTTCCAAATGTTGAGATGAATAATTACAACTCAGAGGAAATAAACTATTCAGCCCAGACATTTGGAGAACATATATAGCAGTACAGTTGTACTATTCATGGATCGTTATATGAATAGGAAATTGGAAGAACTTTTCTAGGCTTGTGATGAATGCAGAGCACAATAGAGGGAGACGATGAACTGAGACTGAAAGTCTCTTTATAGTGCTCACATTTCTTCCAAAGTATCTACGTCACAGCAGTTTCCATTCATCCAGGCACAATGGAGCAGCACCAGACTGAATCTACAGCAGAAATAAGTGACTGAAATGGCATTAATAGCCAGTTTTGTAATAGCAGTTGACAACAGATCAAAACTTAATGATTTTTGTGACTAATTCATCTGTCTAAACTCTCTGATTTGTATAAGTTTATAATTTTTTTCTAAGTTTTTCTGTTTCTTTCCAAAATTTTGGATGTATTAGTGCAGTTAAGATCCTGTAGTCTGATGGGAGTGTAGGAAGTATAAGTGCATGGGTCATGAGGTGTAACCCCCTGCTGCTTTAGACTCATAAGACATTATTTTTTCCTAAGCCGTATAAATAGGAATCTAAAAGTGGAATTTTTCTGAGATGCCATGAAGGTTTTTCAAAACCTCACTCCTCTGTTTATTGTAAATAACTTTCTAGCTTCCAGCCTCAGTTTATGCGATGCCAGTCAATATTTGACTTATATGTAAATTTGCATAGGTACCAGAACCATAAAAAAACCCCCGCTGCTGAATTTTTGTGCATCTAAGAACAGTTTTAATTCAACTCTAATCCTTTAAATCCATTATTATGTTTGAAAGCGTTGCTCTAAATTCAATATTTCACTGCAGTGAAGCCAGAAAGGGCTGTAAAGTATCTTCCGACTGGATATCATGAGAGTGGGACCATAAAATCAGGGATCTCACAGTTTAAATTAAGATTCAGATTTTGTGAGCTGCTCAAAGAGTGGGAAAACCTCAACACATCTATGGCACAGCCCTGTCAGACTACCAGGGAGAGGGGAATTGTGTGTGAGGGGCAGCAGCAGACCTGCAGACCTCTGCAGGGACATGGCACTGACTCCCCAAGGCAGCCCCTCGTAGGCACCACGCAGAGCCTCCTCTGGGCAGAACATCAAACATCCAAGAGGCAGAAGCAGTGCTTGGGCTGGATTTTTAGCTTTGCATTCAGTCAGAAAGGGGAATTATAGATAGAAGCCTTAATTGAGATGTTTCAAGTTAGACAGAAAGGGACTAGGACTCAATGACAAAAAAACCCCAATATTGCCTGTGTCTTTCCAACTGCTCTCGGCTCATGTTTGGGGCATCAGGACAATCAACCAGAGCTACATGTTGATCACCGAGCCTTTAAAATATTTTAAAAAACTCCTACTTACAAAAAAATATTAATTCCATATGTTGCATGACAAAAAGTTACTTTCGAGTGTCTAATTTGATAAATTATTATCCTGATCCAAGAAACAGGATGTTATGGCCTTCAAAGGCAAAATGGAAACTATTTTTTAAAGATGTTGTGTATTTGAGGGAAACAGTGTTTTTGTTCATGTTTTTGTTGTTGAGTAATAAGGTCAAGTGAAGTGTTTTTTGAAATGGGCCATATGATTTTGGTACTTACCTGAATAACAGAAGCTGCAATCTGCAGGAATTATTAAATTGTCCAATTCATCGCCTGGCTAAGGCACAAACATCCTCTATAGCACAATTTTGTGTATTACTCAGATTATGTCTTAATTTTCAAATTGCTTCTTGTGAATGCAATTCTTTATAACAAAATGTCCCCTTGTAGTCAGGATCCATTATTAATTATACTGTTATAAACTTGCTTACTGATTTCCTCATTAATTTCCCTCAGTATTTTTTCATATCCCACAGAGACAGGCAGGCAAACCCAAGGCACTAATTAAGAGCAGGTGAAGAATATAAACAGGAAACCAGGGATAAGCAGTGGCCAAGGGCTATTACTAAATAAAGCCTTTCTGAACAGAGAATTTCACAGCTTGATGGGATTGTGTTGAGAAGCAGTCTCAATTACAAAGGCACCAACTGAGAAATCCAGAAGGACTTCAACATAAAGCACAGCTCTTAATTTCAATTTCTGTTGTCTTCCAAATCCAATCTCCATATTTAATGGAATATTCTGGGGTAATTTTTAGGATATTACATGAAAAATATTTATTTGTCCTGTGTGAAAAATATGTAACTATTTTGATCCAACATACAGTTATTTAATGGTTTGATGCAACATATGCTTGTTAAATGGTTTGATACAATAATTCAACTAAATTGCATGTCAGCCAGCTCGTAATATATCCCAGTCTATGTTAGGATAAGGATATTAAAATATAGTTGATTGTAAATAATAGAACTTAACTAACAGGTAGCATTTAATTTTATTCAGTTGGACACATATGGTTTGATTATTTAGGACTTTCTTAACATTTGCAAACTGGAATGACCTGCACCTATCCAGAGTGACTGCTTTGAAAAAGACACCCCTAAGCTCCACAGACAGGGCAGTTGCAGGGGGGGCACACACAGACTCAGCTTTTGTGGGGAAGAGGCTGCTTTTCCTGAGCATGGGCTCTCATGAGCTCCCTGTTCCTCCTCATGGTCTCTGTCAACACTCTGTCATCTAAGGGCTGACCTGTGCCTTGGCACAAGCATGACTGGGGACAGTACTGGGAATAGCAGCACTGGAACTGGGAGATAAATGGGGATTTGGCTTATGCACTGCCTGGGGAAAACAAGGTGTTCTCTAAAAGTAGCCTCATTCTACAATCCACAGCAAACTGAAACACACACACAGAGTTTGCAATACCTTTTCTCTAACTCTGCTGTAGTTCTTCGGTTCAGCTCTCTTACAGAGATGAAGGGAAGACAGATGGTCTTTCTGACTCTTCCACCCTCCCATCCACTGATCTCCTTCACCTCTCCAAGTGTCCCAGTTAGAAGCTGCTTGGTGCAATCAGAGGAAAGGGAGTGTGTGTATTCACATACAGTTTGTGCTGCGTTCACAGCTGCCTGTGGGCCAGTGGGTACGAGTATAGAGCTGATTCCTGCTGCTGAAGCTGCCCAGTGTGACCCTGCAGGGGTGTCTGAGAAGTGTTTCCATCTTTAAGCTGCTTCTGAAATGCACACTCCCTTATTCTTCCCCTCCACAGTACACTGCTTGTGTTTTGGGGATAACCATTCCTCTAATTATCCAGAACTTTCTTAAGGGATCCATTTCTGTGTTTGAGAGGACTCAGATGTGCCATGGAGACCTGCAGGTGCTGCTGTCAGAACCGCTGGGAACCGGTCCGGTGTCCCTGTTCATCTGCACCCTGGCTGTCCTGCATGTTCAGGCTCATCAGCTCCAAAGCAGCACACTGCAGACATCAGGGTGATCCGGTTTTGGGGCTGCCCCTTTAGCCCTGAGGGAGAGAGGGCATGCATGTGGGCAGGGACAGTGAAGCGCTTTGCAGACGCGCTGTTGGTTGCCAAAGGGTCCAGACTGACTCAGCTCCTACAAGAACTCACACAGGGTGGGAGAGGATGAGAGCTCAGGTCTCCCAAAGGCTCAGAAGAGCCCTCTGGATGGGGTGGCTTCTGTGATTCACACACAGAAGGGGATGGACCCTCTGGTCCATGAGAGACACCAAAAAAGGCTCTATCTTCTGTCCTTGCTTGGTGTCGCTGCCAGGGCAGGGGTTGCCCCATGAGATGCCACCTCCTCCCCCACATGTACTCTCCCCGCTCTCTGGCCCCATCAGCAACACACCCCTGCCAGTCTCTTCCCTGTGTCCATTCTCATTACAGGTATAGAAAGAGATACATATCTTTTAGGGGAAAAAAACCCTTGATATGTGGTGTTGCCTCTACAGGAGAGATTCCCCAGCTTTCCTTTGTTCTCACTGCATTATACTGTACTCCTGACAGACACTGTACTTCTGACAGATAACTGGGCAGTCAAGTTTTGAGCAGGCCATGATAAATCAAAAATAGCTGCTGGCCATGGAGATGGTGCCATACACAGCATATGGGATCACCGGGTTCTGCTCTAGCTGTGTGCCATTCTCATGCCCAGTAAGCACATCTAAGTCACAGAAAGCTACATATCCCTCAGTGAAGCTAGGGGCGGTTTTTCTTTAACCTGTGTATCTAAAAGTTGTTGAATTAAAACATGAACTATTAACTTAGCCACATCCTTCAGCATGGCCATGACCCAGTGAATCAGTAAGAAAACTGCATCATTGTGCATAATTTTTAAAAAACCCTTAAATAACGGAAATTTTGTGCAAAACTTTTAAAGTTTTTATTCTCTGATTCCTCTTCAGTCCATTATGGTGTTATTGACTACTATTGTCTGTAATAGAATAAAGATGTAAACACTTATTTGTTCACAGCTTTATATATAACATCTCAGAGGAGGCTGTTAGGTTTGTGACATTAAAATCTGAAACCAGAAAAGATCAAAAGAGCAAAACCAGAAGAAAACTATAGTGAATTACAGTATGAAATCTATTTACACACATTAATCTATACAACATCATAATCTGTACATTTTGTAAAAAATAATCACATTCATTTACATCATATTTAATTTTTACCATACTTGACAGATATAGCAAAGATGAAAAAAAGGAGAAATTTGAAGTAAAGCTCATACTAATGTGCCAGGACAAAAAAAAGCTGCAGGTAATCAAAAACTTATTACAGGGCTTTGGGAAATAGAGGGGTTTGGGACATTTCAATCACTTTTTTAACTGACAATGGAAATGTTCCTGACTTAGATTTAACTACAACCTGCTATCATTGGGCAGAACCAGATTCAACACAGAGTGGTTAAACCCTATCACAGAATGGTCCTTTTAAATGCTATCCTGATGTACTGTTCTAACATACATGTTAGAACGCGCTTTTTTTTTTTTTTTTTTTTTTTTTTTTCCCCAGCAACAGAATAGCACTGCATCCTAACTTCTGCATTTGGTCAAGTCAGGGTAGTACTGACAGCCCACAGCTGATATAGGCACTCATGGTAACATGAAGGTACTTCTGTTGGTAAAGGTATTTCCTGTATCACTATGCACAGACAGTAATTGTTCAATGACCCATACACACATAGCATCTTTGTTTGCAGGTTACTTGCCAGTTCTCTCTCTTTGTCAGAGATATTTAGGGCTTGATTTTTTCCATAAGGAAGTCTGAAAAAAACCTGTATAGACTGAATTTGGACTTTATCCCAAATCACTTTGCTGAACTGGGCAAATTCACAGTTAACAGAAGAAGATTTTTAGAAAGATAGAGGACAAATGATGCAGAGGATTCATCTTAGCCTTTGCACATGGACTGTGTGCCACATGCACCTGGCAATGCCTTATTTCATCAATCTGCTCCAGACAGTCTCTGGTTTGCTGAGGGTCTATGCCTGTTGCTTTCCCCTTTGGCATGTTAAAGGCAAAGGGAAGCCTAAGGTGAATCAGGACATGAAGCAGATGCTACAGAGTAAGGTAGGATGGCTGCAGCTTGACTGTAGAAGGTTTTTTGTAATGCTGTTTGCCACCAGTAATCTATTTCTGCTACAGTACAGTCCCATCACAAGCTTAGATTGGGTATTCCTCAGCTGGCTACCTGCTGTACAACATAAAGAAAATTTTGGGTACTGTAAAGCACTTGCTTTTAGCATATGGCCCCCCCTACAAAAGGCAAAATGCCAAACACTTAATCCAAAACAACAAACATTTGTTGGAAGCTGAGGTCAGGCAAATCAAAATGGGACATAAATGGGCTGTGGGCTTTATCATGGAAGTCAGGGACAGCTGACCAAATGAACTGCAGGATCTTCACTGCCTGACCTTTTGAATTACTCTGCACATTTCTTGGAGGATAAGTTTTGCCAGCTCAAGATAATTGGCTTAAAAAGGAATATCTTTGTAATATTAGCCAGACAGCTTAATGATCTCTTCTGGAGGGACACACTTACCTGGTTCTATCTATGGAGTGAGGAATTTAAGTAGTAGCCAGCTACTCCAGGCTCAGTTTATAGTAACTACAGAGAGCACTAGGTCCAGCTTACCTGTCTCAGATGCCCAGCTGAACACAGAAGGAGTCATCTTCAACTAGTGCCTATTTCTCTATGACAACTGTAGAAGGCACTTTAAAAGTGGCTTTAGCTCAGAGATAAGCATGCAGCTTTTAGACACCAAAACCAGGGCAGATTAATTTCACCTGAGTTTATCAAGCACCCAGCTGAAATCGACTCTGCAGAGGAAAATTTAAGTCAGTGTCCATAATATATTTTAATTGTGGTTAGGAAGTGAAGAGCAAGCTGTCACCATGTTCCTCACGCATCAGCAGCATGTAATGCTGACAGAAATCACTCAGAATTAATGGTGCCTCCAGGGGAGGTAAAGCACAACAATTAACCATAGTACTGAGAGTGAATTGTATCACCATCCATGTTCAGTAAGTACGAGCTGTGCTACTGGCTTTTCAGTGAGGATGGATGAAAAACCCCAGGCTTCCTGCCTTGCAGACTTTACAACTCAGTTTGGACCCTGATGCAACCAGAGGGAAAAAAGGCAGCAAAGGAATAAATAAAGGGAGGCGCAGGGAAAGGTTATACTTGTCTTGCAGCCTCTACTTCCTCCCCTGATGCTGCTAGGACTGAGTGAGAACTAGGATTAGGCATGACAGAAGGCCAAATGATGTTGCATTGCGTTGTTCTTTAGAGACACCACAGCGCAGAGCAAGAGCATTTAATCCCATAGTCCTCAGCAAAATGCAATGAAAGACAAAGCCATAAGAAGCTGTCTTGTTCTGGGTGTTGTAAAGATGAAAAACATTGACCAAGTTCTAGATTTATCAAACTGTTGTTCACCTTTTACAGACATTTTTATATTATGTGTATCTGTCCATGAAAAGGCAGCTGAAAGCCAAACCGGTGATAATAGGGTTGATGCTGTAACTTTGCATAAAATTATTTGGAAATCAGGAATTTTCTGGGAGTAAAAACAAGTGTGTGCAGTGCCCTCTGTGTCATTATTGCCATGATAATGGTTGCACAAAGCATTATGAAGTTAAACAGTCTCACAAAACAGTATTTAGATTATCTGCATTTACGTTATTAATAGAGGGATTAGGTTCTCCCAAGTACTGTACTTTTCACTGGTTTGAAAGAAGAATATATAGAGCACCTCTCTCCTTTGTGCCATTCTTTGCATGTCCACACTGTCCTTTACAAACTTAGAGATGCCTCTATGCTCTCCCACTGCAAATATCTCGTGTGGAATTTCACCCTACATGAAAAGTAGAATCAAGCCCAAAAGCACCTGCACCCTGTTAAAGGAAACAATGCTGGTTTGCTGCAATATAAAATGTGTTTTCTTATTAAGGCTTTTCTTTTTTATAACCCAGAAATAATTAAAATGCAGATTTTTTTTTCCATGCTCACCTTATTAGAACAAAGACAGTTTTCTCGAAGACACAATGTGTTATAAACACATATAATTGGTGATGCATCATGCAGAACAGACTGATGGAAACGATTGCCTGAAACATCTATTTCTGTGCTATCATTCTGTCTGTGTGTCAGCTCGCTCACATAACCTCATTTGAGCAAAAGGATGAGCACAGTTGAATGCTTGTCATGTGTGCATTTCTACTCTAGAAATTAAGGGAAAAAAAGAACATCCTGCATGCCACATCTCAGGGAACTGAGCAGTCCCAGTACCACTGCAAAGAATCCTAATGTGCACAGATGTGTTTAATTTAGGTGTAAAAGCAGCTCCCAAAGCTCCAGCGGGTCTTCATATATTTGCAGTTAAGAGCTTGTGATGAGTTTTTCCAGAGATCCAGGAAACATACTAAACTTTAGCAATGATTCCTCAGTCTACAATCTTTGGGAATATATTTAGTTTAAATACATGTGTAGGGGCACATCTTTAGACCCCATGGGAATGTCCTTGGGCAGCCTACTTCCATCCAGGATCTCATAGTTACTTTGCCAAGCAGAAAATATTATGAATGGTCTGGAAGTGATCAATAGCTTCTTTAAACTCAATTTTTGTAAGTGACAATTCTTTGAGTGATTGTTGTTTAACTCAAATGATACCTACTTGTGTCATGTAACATTCACCACGTTCTGCAGTAGCCATGTGAACCACGGGGCCCTTTCTGTCTTCGGTCTGACAAAACTTTGTGTGACTCCATGGCAATCCCATTAAAACCAATTGTGTTTGACTGATAAATAGCTGGATTAAATCTGACCAAGAATTGTAGGGACACTGACAGATGTTGACAATATTCCCAGTACTGGTAATATTTTCAAGGATGCACAAATACGCCTGCCAAGAGGTGCCCTTGCTGCTGTTCTTCCCTGGCTCTATAAAATGTGTTATCTGAAATATGAGGGCAATGGTTTGTATGGAGGTACTCAGGCAAATACATATTATTCCCACTTGTAATGTAGGGTGGACATGGTTAAACATTGACATGGGAAGAGAACATCACTGGGCTTATTTCTTTTAAAGAGTGGAAATGCTATGTGTATGTTTATAAGATTCCCAGTTCTCTGCCTTTTTTTTTTTTTTTTTTTTTTAATGTGGCAACATAAGAGGCTTGGCATTGTTGAAAACTCCTTCTTTATGCCTTTTATGGTAATTTTTTGGGATTCTATCTAATTTTTTTTTCCTGGAGTCATGGTCAGGACTAAATTTTAAATCATTTCAGATAGATATAGACCTTAATAAACGTAAAGGAATTTCCATTTTCCATTAAATGTGAGTCGTAACTTCACTGCAATGTTCCTTGTGTTTTGCGGTCAAATATGTTGTTCCTAGAGACAGATTTCAATGATAACACTGTAAAAAATGGTATTTTCAATGTGTAATGTGTTATCCAAGGAAGGCTGTCTATCCTATGCCAGGCTGCTTTAGCAATAAAACATACCTCTTCCTTCATGGAAGATCAGCACAAATCTCTGACTTTAAAACAGAAGAAAACAACTGAGAACTACTATATTCAAAAGTAATATAGTATTTTTTTCTGTATGGATTGTGAAGGTGGCCTTACACTCTGCACTCAAACATTAAATTAGGCACTTTTGAAAATAGCAACAGGATTGGAATCAAACTCTGTAGAAAGTAATCTCTGAAATTTATGCCATTAGCCTAGAAGTACTACCTTTTTCCCCTCTGTGTAAATCACGTTCATGATTTCCTGGATTAGCACGCTGAATTCCCAGTGTGGTTAATTATGGTCTTAGATTTATTTTGTTTCTAATTTTATTTTCCATAATTAGAAAAGGATTTCCTAATCCTTAAGGCAATGTTTCCTTAAGTATAAATAAAGTGTAAGAAATTTTCTTCCTTCCCATCTTAACCCTTACATGTGCCAAAGAATTCTGCATTAAGCTGGATGCCCTGCATGGATTCTGTAGCCATTTTGGAAGGCAAAGGGACCTTTATGGAAGATGAATATTTGAATTTTTATGGCTAGTAAACTGCAAGAGAACATCAGAATTAATATGAATACCATTTGAACAAAACAGAAAGCATCCATGTGGCAGGCTTCTCCATTATTAACAGCTTGGCTGCACAAACCAATACCCCAAACACCAACATGTAGAAAAGCAAAGCACTATACTGTACATTTTATAAAATATCACATCAAGCTGCATGATGAATGTTTTTCATGTTTTGGGGGATCTAGCTCATTTATATCATGGTGGTCTCTGTCTGCATAAATGAGTGAGCTCTTGAATTCCGGTGGAGCTGGGCAACACTTTCTGATCCATTTCGAGAAATGGAGCTGTGGAGTCTGTAATCTCTGCCTGCTGTCTGCTTCCAGCACAAACTCCGCCACTTTCTTTTCAGCTCCCCCTGCACCTGTGTTAAAAAGAAAATGCACCATATGACCTGATAATTTTCTTTAATGTGAGGAACTTTTCCACGTCTATTGGCTGTCACATGGGGATCTCCAGGAACAGAATCTTGGAATGGTTTGGATTGGTACAAACTTTTAAAGATCATGTAGTTTTATCCCATTCCATGGGCAGGGACACTTCCACCAGACCAGGTTGCTCAGAGCATCATCCAGCCTGGCCTTGGGATGGGGCTTCCACAACTCCTCTGGACAACCTATTACAATGTCTCCACCACCCCTACAAAAAAAGGGAAAAGATTTTTCCCTTTCTGAATCTACCACCTATCAGTTTAGAAGCGTCCTGACACTACAGGCTCTGCCAAGAAGTTTTTTGCCCTCTTCCTTATGATCCCACCCTATTTTAAAATGCTATAAAGTCTCCCCAGATCCTTCTCCTTTCCAGGCTGATCAATCCCTACTCCCTCAGCCTGTCTTCATAGGAGAGGTGTTCCAGCCTTCTGAAAATTTTTGTGACCTCCTCTGGACCAGCTCTAACAGGTCCATGTCTTTCTTGTACTGGTGACATTCACCTCCCCTGACCTGCTGGCCATGCTTCTTTTAATTCTGAACAGAGTTGGCTTTTTGGGCTACAAGTGCACATTGCCAGCTCACGGTCCATTCTTCATCCCCATGTCCTTCTCTGTTGGATGGCTCTCAGCCCTTTCACCCTCAGTCAGCACTGCACAAACACAGGTGTGGGACCTTGAACTTGGCCCTGTTGAACCTCTTGAGGTTCTTTCCCCTCTCTCCACAAGCCTGTCATGGTCCCTCTGGATGGCATCCCTTTCCTCGAGAGGATCCAATCAGTTTTTACAAAGGTCACATAACTGAGGCAAAGACTGCCTACATGGTCTGTGAAGAGATGCCCAAAGGTCACTTTCAAAAATCAGTTTTGTATCACTTGTGCTGCAATGTTAGGTTTTGGTATTGAGCTATTTATCTCATGTACTTAAGGCACAGAATCAAATGATTAGCCCCAAGTCAGGCATCTCATATCCAAGACCAGAACAGCACTCAGGAGAGCTGAATGTTAATTGTCTGTGCAGGCAGGTGTCTTCTTCAGACAGATTCCTTCTGTCAGACACTGCATGGTGGCTGAAACCAAAAGGAATTCCTTGCATCTTTCTCAGTTGAGACTATGAAAACTACGACATGCTGAGCACTTCTGAAAATCCACTGCTGTTCTAAGGTGTAGATGCTGACAGAATATTTCCCCTAAATACTTACTAAATGGTATTTCAAACTCCAGATGAATTTTCAGGCTTGTTGGACCTCACTTGCACATTGCTTCTGACAGAGCCAGATTAGATCATACTAAATAGCAGAAGACACTAACATCTCAGTTTGCAAGGAATTAGATTTTACACAGCTCTTTAAACTCTTCACCCAACTACACTGATTTCTCCTTGTATAAAACTTGTCATAAATATATCTCACTAATAGAAATGCAGACATCTTCTAACACAGTTTAACGTATCAGAGCAGAATTACAGGGGCATTTACACATTTACTAAAACCAATATTTAACATTCTCCATAGGAAAGATGAGACTTACTTCACTGTTCAAAAAACAATACAGGACTGCAACAATCAACCCCTGGAAAGAGACAATATTCCTTAGTTAGTAGGCAGCACTCACCTAGCTCAATAAAACTTCTTTTGAATAAAGACCTTTAAATTTACCTGAAAAGATCCCAAACACAACTCAAAGATTATTTTATAATTGTTGGAGCTGCGGTCAGGAAATAGAGCAAACACTGTGTAGTGAACTCCAAATAACGGGATGAGCAACAACGTGGATTTTGCAAGTCTCCTGGGTAAAGGAAAGAGAAAAGGCTGAAATTTAATGATGAGCTCTTGTTATACTGAGATGAATGTATGGTTACTCTGTACAGTGCACATGCACAGTATGCAAGCAGTACCTAGGAAATGGAATCCAGATCACCTCAACTGTGAGATATTCATGAGCTTCAAATACTAAACCTTCATAGCTTTATTGATGGTATTAGGCATACACCATTAAATAATTTTCAATGTTGTAAATTACAGAACACAATTTAGCAGTACTGAAGTTAAGGAAAGAGAACTTTAAATTTCTAAGCAGAACTGCTCTGACAAACAGCTTGTGAAACTACTGAAATGATAAATTGCTACTTTTACCTTACCTGTCATTTATTTCACTCTAATAACATCAGTTTTATATATTATACAGGGCCAGTCATGTACAGTTTTGGATGTCTGGTATCAGATAAAATTTGAGAAGTTATAATGCTGAGTTCAATTCATCAATATCCTGATGAGTATAACTTGATTCAAAAATGAAAGGATGCTGTTGTGAATTCATGTATTTTAAAAGAAAAGTTAAGGTATTTCAACTAGTTTTATTTTTTCAGTGTCAATCTTCATGGCCTTGCTTTGTTCATAATGTCCCAGGGCTGCATCTGTTTATCTGGAAATAATAATTTCTGACAGCAAACCTTCTCAAGAATAGTAACCCCCTCACATCTAAAGATGATACCAGAAGCAGGAAAAATAGAGATTCCTTAGCAGAAGAAATTAATTTATAACTGAAGGAGATGACTCTGGCAGCAAATTTCCTGGTTTCCCAAGTGAAATGGAAAACTGATCTTATTTGAACTTAGCCTTATTCACTACAAAAGTAAAATGGACAACAAAAAGGATGGAACCAGACACAAGCAGGTTCCGAGGAAGGGAAGAAAAATAGTGGCTTGCATGAGTAGTACTCATTTTAGATTCATATTTCACTTTCACTCCATGCTTGGCTTAGTAATTTTTGTCAAGTTAATGCTACTTTCTCTATAATGCACTTATATTTTAGTAAAATAAAGGGACAAACAAAACAGCCTTTTTCTTCTCTGCATTTTAGAAAATGCATTTGCAATTTAATAAACGAGCCTCCCAGATCTTTTAATTTGCTCTGTAGATGCAGTTTCTTGAGGAGGTTAATCTACTTTCCCATGGGTATTGGCTAAAGACCAGAAATGCAAACTTAATCAGACAATCAAATGCTAAAGGCAAAGAATTTACAGGGCTGAATAATGAAGTACAAGGTTGCTATTATTGTGAATAATTCATATTATAAAGTGTTACAGTAAACTGTGGAAAACGGTGGGACTGAAAATAAGGGAATGCCTAGTTTTCAAAAAGTGAATAAATACCACGTGGAAGTTTACTTCTTATGTCACAAGAAGTAAACTTGAGATTTCCTGCCTATAAGTTGGTATTTGTGCTACATAATAATGTGGCAACTGCACAATTTCATCTAGATTCAATAAGCTCTCCCACATGTTTAGATAATTGAGTCAGCAAACACAAATCAAGACCTTAGAATCTCTGCAAAACAAATGTGCTTGTCAGTTCAGTTGTATTGATTTTTCTGTGGCACATCAGAATTTTTCACTTTTTGCATCAAACGTCAGATTGTCTGCAAAGCACATAAGGTCCTGCTTCTCTTGGCGTTAACAAAATTCTTTATTTCTGCATGCCATGTTTTCTCAGCTTTTAGAACAGAATTTTCTTTCTTTTAGAAAGAATTCAGTATTCTTTACATGAAGGAAAGATGCTATCCAGGAGCACATTTTCAAAGGCCACTCACATGGCTTTGGATTTTCAGTGTTCATGTTAGGTTTTGTCACTGAAGTATCATATTGACACCCTGAACTGTCAGAGTCTGTGTCTGGGCTTTAAAATGAGACCTACTACAACAGACACTTGATTGCAGATTATTACACATCCAGCAGCTCTTATAAAAAACAACAATAACAGATATGGTAATAAAGAACAAAACCAATTTTAGCAATGCATTTGAATTGTGCCCCAACGTCCCTTGATTTTAAAGCTGTGGAAACAAATGGACATTTTAGGATTTTATGTTCAAACCAAAACACAAAAGAAGGAAGTCTGTACAGAAATGAAGTTGATCTAAGCCAGAAACAACTGTTTTCCTCTAGAAGAGTAAAGATGGAACTTTAAATCAATATAAAGAATTACACTTAATTTTTAAATTTTTGGTAACAATATAAGTTCTTTCTAGCCCTAAAAATATATTTAAGTATTTTAGAAATTTTTAAAAAATGGTTTTAAAGAGGTTAAAGGAAAATGTTTTGATTTTGAAATTTTTCTTATATCAAAATGAAACATTTATATATCAAAAGAAAAATATTACTCTCCATATATTTTGTATTAACATATTCATTCATCGATTAAACTCAAATTCAAGGAGAGCTTGTTTGTCTTTCTGAAATTTAGAACTTTTATTTTATTTAGTGTTTGATAAAAATATATTTATCCCCATTTCAGCATAGTTGTATTTATTAAACTATATCTAAAAGTAGTTCTAAATTAAATATAATCGTAGTAATGCAGCAGTTATTGGTTTTCAGCAGATGATCTCTTAAAGAGATTATTTTGATTCTGTCTATAGTATCTAAAAATATGACTCACTTGTACTGTGACTGGTCATTTCCTCCGACATCTGGAGATCTTAACTTCTGCAGCAAGATTCTTATAATGCTAATGAAAAGTATAAAATTCACCTGTAAAGAAAAAGCAATATAATGGTGATTTCTGAATTCTCTGCTCGTTATGCAGCACAAAGAAATGCTTATCAAATCAGACAGGAGCCAAGTCAGCATGGGAGCCGAGCTCCCCTGTCCAGAACCCCTCAGCTCTGCAGTGCCAAACCTTTCGTGTTCTGCAGCACCAGTTTTGCCATGTCCAGCAACCACTGCATGCCCACCAGGGCTGCTCTGACTGGCAAAAGTCTTTGAAAGCCCCAGTTTTCAGAAATATCTTCCTTCCACTACTATAGCTGAGGACAGGTTTCCAGCAGGATGGGACACTGGATGTGGTTTTCTGCAACCAAGCACTGTCCTAAATTGTCACATGGATTCACAACTGGAAGCCCAGAGGCAGTTTTCACCCTCCCTTGCTCCACACCTCAACTTTCAGTATTTTCTCTTTGAATTAAGGTTAGAGAAGATTGTTGCGCAGCTGATCTGTCTACTCCAATCAAGCACACAAAGGGCCTCTCACAAGTATCTGACTGCCTTTGCTATTGATGCTGACATTATCAATGAAGAAATCACAGAATAGCTGGGGTTGAAAGGGACATCTGGAGATCATCTGATCCATCCAAATCCCTGCAGCCCAATTCTCATGACAGCCCTCTAAGATAGAAAAGTAGCACTATTTTATTTTGCATTTTATTTCATATTTTACTTTACAGGAGGGCACTTGCATAAAAGATCATTATGATCAGAACCTAATCAGTCTAGAAAATTGAAGTATAAGACTCAGCATACCCTAAGTCTCACTCCCATTATTTCTTCAGCCTTGAATTTCAACTTCCTCCACTCACCATCCCTCCTGGTGTTGGATTCTTCAGTGTGGTCTAGAAAACTGCACACTAAATAAAGCACATCCTTCCTGAAATAAGGGAACAGTTGGAATCCACACTTTCAGAGCAACAGTGTGCGCCAAACCAGTGCAACTCCAGAGATACAAACAGCTGCACCTAATGCACATGTTATAGAATAAATTAATCTAGAAAAAAATTTCTATCACAGCGAAAATGAGAATTCTGTTGTTTTAAACTAACTCCATCCCAAAGCACAAAGTCAGGAGGTGGGGTATCTAACCAGGCAGAGCCTGTCCCATTGCTGTAAATCTCTGTCTTCATGGTGGAAGATGATCTTGAAGGTCTCTTCCAACCTAGTGATTCTGTGATTTGGAATAGACACATCCAGCTGAATAACTCTGAAGTGTGTACAGCTTGAAGTGTGAACGTCTGCCAAACAACTTCTCTCGAGCCAAAATTCTCAGGAGGAAATGCCAGGGAGGGTTCTGACACACTGAATTAACTGAAGCCATTACACTGTGCAGGATGGTATCAGAACTTGCTCTCACAATACTGCTGGATAGATCAAGCTTTGCTGCCTGACCAGTGATTTGTGATTTGTTTAAATCACAACTCTCTTCCCAGTCTTTACTAAGATCCAGCTGCAGCTCAGGTCTGCCAATGCGCCCTGGGATAACTTCCACTTCCAGGTCTAGGACTGCTTTGGAGGAACCTTCTGGCACACGAAGACTCGGAGAGCTGTTCAAACTGAGCATCCAGAGAACAGACTCTCCTGTAAACACCAGGTGGTTTGTTTTGCTTTTATCTTGCAACATATTTTCTTCACTCTGGATTGTTCTCCATTCTCCAGCTCCTTTGAGGTCCAAATATTCCCTTCATGCTGTAGTTCCGTTGTATGCTCATTTCTTCATAACAAAACATCTTTGGGGCCTTACCTTATATCATTTCACATATATGGCCTACTCTTCTTTCTCTTCAAACTGCAGAATTCACTTTGATGGTGATGACAGGAATTTCACCCAAAATGATTTTCAGCAGGCACAGATTGAAAAGCAAGCCCAAGCATAATGAAAGCTCCTGAAATCTTGTGTAATCTAATAATGCCCTAGATTTTCTGCCTACAATTTTAAAAAAGAATCTAAAATGCATTAATTTGCTCTCTGACTATTTTCAGAAATGGATATATAACAATAGTATATTATGTCCAAAGTTAATTACACAATCATTACAGTAACAGGAATATCATTACACTACTCCAGTAATTCTAATGAGTTCCAAACAGGAAAAGCTCTGTGAAACATTCTCAAATGGTATTATTTTGCAAATACTTCTTGTTCAATATATATTTCAGTAGGCTAGCAATTAAAGAAAGATATACACAGCCATACATTTTATGGCTATCAGATTCTCAATTGCAGGACTATTTATTTACACACAAAATCAAATCCGCAATTCATTGAAAAGTATAATTAGATTTTTCCTTCCTCCAGGCTCATAAACAGGAGAGATGTTAAAGAAAGAACAACACACAAATAAAAGCAACTGCTCATTTAATAGGAGGCAGATAAATTTTGAAGGCAACAAATTTTAATGGCCTTGGCATCTGTTTAACATTTCTCCTGCAGCACAATTTCTTTTCATTAAAACAGAATTCCAGCCTATCTGTAACTAGAAGTAAGGAATAATGGCTACATGCACTGCACAATGCTGAACAGATCTATGATTCATGCTCCAAATTTTACTTACTATAATAGAAATTAAAATTGGTATTCGTATAACCCACCAGGGACCACCATGCTCATTTGTATCCCAGCAACTATTAAAAAAAAAGAGGGAAAATCATGTTGATATTAATATCATCTGGCAAGCAAGACCTATGAGGAGAAGTATTTCTTATAAACAAGTCAAAGCACACTAAAATAATGCCTGCTCTAGCCTAGAATTTGGCAATTATTTCCTGCTATTAATTTTATTTCCTTTGTTTTAATATACATGCTTGATTTTCCCACCACTGTGGGAAAATATACATGTGTGATTTTCCCACTGTGTCCAGGTGTAGAGTCCTCAGCATAAGAAAGATGTGGACCTGTAAGAACAGGTCCAGAGGGGACCCCAAAGGTGATCAGAGAGCTGAATTACCTCTCCTACAGAGGCAGGCTGAGAGAGTCGGGGTTGTTCAGCCTGGAGAATTCAAGGCTCCATGGAGAAATCATGGTGAGCTATCAGCACTTAAAGGGGGCTTATGAAAAAGAGAGAAAATGACATTTTGCCAGGGCAAAATGTAGTGATAGGACAAGAGAGAATGGTTTAAAAATGAAAGAATGTTCATTAGAATGATGTCAGGAAGAAATTCTCTACTCATAAAGTTGCAGAATCATTTAGGCTGGAAAAGACCTCTGAGATCATTGAGTCCAACCTTTGGCCAAGCCCCACTAGACCATGGCACTGAGTGCCCCATCCAGTCCTTTCTTGAACACCTCCAGAAAAGCTGACTCCACCACCTCTGTGGGCAGCCCATTTCAATGCTTCACAGCCCCTTCAGTGAAGAAATTCTTCCCTATGTCCAAACTGAACCTCCCCTGGCACAGCTTGAGGCCATTTCCTCTTGTCCTGTTGCTGCTTGCCTGGGAGAAGAGACCAACCCCACCCAGCTACAACCTCAGTTCAGGCAGTTGTAGGGAGTGATAAAGTCTCCACTGAGCCTCCTTTTCTTCAGACTAAATATCCCCCTCAGCTCCCTCAGCTGCTGCTCACCAAACTTGTGCTCCAGACCCTTCACCAGCTCTGCTGCCCTTCCCTGGACACACTCCAGCACCTCAATGTCTTTCCTGCAGTGAGTGGCCCAGAACTGGACACAGGATTTGAGGTGCAGCCTCACCAGTGCATTACTCTGAGGGTACGGAGGCCCTGGCACAGGCTGCCCAGAGAAACTGTGGATGCCCCATCCCTGGAAGTGTTCAAGGCCAGACTGGACGGGGCTCTGAGTAACCTGAGTGTGGCATCGCTGCCCACGGCAAGGAGAGTGGGAGCCAGCTGGTCTTTGAGGTGCCTCCCAACCCAATCCATTCTATGGTTCTATGAAATGAGCTAAAACATCAAGCACGCTGGGCTGTACCATTAGACATCATGGAGGATGTTGACCTTTGTGGGAACCAAGCTTAGTTTCATATTGTGTAAGGACACTTGTCCAGTGTGCACTTAATGCTGACCTCTGGATTGCAGGAAGATCTAAAGCAACTGACAGGTGCAATTGAAATTACACAATTTCTTGTGGGATGTTTCGGTTATAGATGCCTGGAACTTGTTTGTGAAAATGTGAACTTCGAGATCTGTCTGAAAAATGGAATAATTAATTTTCACCCTGGGCTCAGCACTTTTGATCCAAATACTCTAAGTGTTCTGAAAGGTTAGTGAGTTTAAAGATTAATTACCCTTCAGACTTCCTCTGTAATCATGACAAAGTAAAAAGGAGTTTGCCTTTGCTTTACATGTTAGAGGATTTGCAAAGAAAGCCTTGAAATTATGTAGGACATGATTTTTAAGATTAGTTACAGAATAAATTGAAAAATAAGAGTTAGTTGGACAAAACAGGACTGTGCAAACACTTTGTCCACTAGTTGGGAATGTTCTCCCATTCCTTGGGAGCAGCAGGACCAAGTCTGATCTTCCTACAAAATTCTTGTCTCAGTTCCCCTTCGCATCCTGGAGCCAGGCTTAACTTTAGTTAGCTTTAGCTTTACCTGGCTACATGCATCTGACATACTCTTACATCACTTCACTCTTGGGAATTTAATTTATATGTACTCACAGTTATCTACACTCCAATCTTCTGAGTTGTTAGCAAATTAGAATGCCCAGCACCTTCCTGCATGTGTTGCAACACTGAACCCAAGAACCCCACTGCTATTTTAAACATTACTTTGACTCCTCAAGCAGATGGTTTTAGATGTGGGGGCCAAGAAGTAACAGTAGTCACAACATATCTCTGCTCTCTCCTGCTCTCTGAGTTTTCCAAATAAACATCGAGCATAAACCACAGCTGAAGAGCTCCCAAACACCTGTCCTTTTGTTGCCATCTCTGAAATTTCAGTTCTGTGCTCGTCCCCTCCAGGGCAGCAAACCACCTTTGTGAGAGAACACCATCCAAGGCAAGGATTGTACAGGCATGGGGGGGCTTTTAAGCTTCTCTCCCACATACACTCACCCAGTGTCCTCTAGAATGATCCGTGTCACTGTCCACGTAATAATGAATACCGTAGGAATTCCTGAAAAATGACAAAGAGGTTCAGAGAATGATCACAAAAATGTAAGTCCAAAAAAAAAAAAAAAAAAAAAAGGTTCAGCCTGCTAGTAAGCAGTTATTCCCCAAATACACAGCATATTGTAGCATACAGTAAACAGTATGGATGGAAGAAGAGGCCCGTCTGATGAGCTACATGATTACTTGTATACATCAGCAATGTTTTACATACAAGGACTGCAGGGAAGTAAGTTTATTTCTCATAAGAATGCAGCCATAATTACTAATACACAAAAAAATGCCATTCTTAGGTTTCTTGCAAGGTGTCAGAGTGACTTATAGGAAGATAGATACAAGTTATGCATTTCCAATGCACCTCCAGGGACTACAATATAAGATAGAAGTCTAAATCATTTCATAAGGAACCTTGTCCACGCACTAGTTTATTCCCATTTCCCAGCAACAACCAAATGTTTTATGACCACCTATTACTGGAAGTATTGAAGTGTTCCATATAAATATCATCGCACTTTCTGTAAATGAAAGGAATATATTTATTTAAAACCGGATGGACAGTATTAGTTGTCTTTTCAAAAAGGAAAATTGCATAGTATAGCTCACGGCTGTGCAGCTAAACTTTAATTTTCCTCACAAATTAGGACACCCTGAATCAGATGCTTTGCAGTGTCAGTCCTTGCACCAGAGCAATTCCTGGGTGTAGTGCAGATGGTACAGGTGAAGGCTGTGCCAGGAATCAAGCCAGCAGTGATGCTCCAGCAGTTTTGTGCCTGCTCTTTCCCGTGCTACAGCAGCTGTAACCTGTGCTGGGGCTGAGCTGAGGAGCCTGTGAGGCTGAGGGGTCACCCCCAGAGACATTTCGTACCTTGGTATGAAATACTAAACCTGACCAACACACACACAGAGAATAAAGAACATTACTGGAAGATGTGCAAGTTCTTACCCCATCCTATCAGCAGGTAGACCGTGAAGTGTCTGTTGGGGGAGAATATTAGCACTAGGAGGATGTGGAGGTAAAGTCCTTCTACTAAGAGCCAGTAAAAGTTTGCCATAACACCATACTGGAAAAACACCAGAATTGCTTTGCAGCCCACCTGAAATATGAGAAGAAAGACTAAATTTGTCACAGGAAAAATGCCACATTATTTTTATTACTACAGCCAAAAATCTTAGCTGTGTTTGTAATATCAATAAACCAGGTCCAGTAGAAATTTTTATATTCGGTCAAACAAATTGCAACATTCTAAATGTTACTGTATATATGAAAAGAAAGTTAATTATTACAGTTATTTAGATGATTCTCATTGCAAATTCACTCAGAAATTTAAAAAATTTAATAGGATAAATATAGAAAAATATGGTGGTTATCAATAAATGCACACTTTTGCAACAGTTTATTCATGAATGGCTATAAAATTAAATTATCATACACTAGGAGTCTAATAAATGTATTAAAACCTCACATGGCTTTCTAACATAGTAAAAATTGACAAAGAAACTGATTTTTTCAAAACGAAATGTGAAACTGAGTGAAAAATAAAACTTTATGTGATGACTAGTAGACTTAGAAGAAAATGTTGGCTGGACCTTTAAAAACAATGTTTTCCCTTTAGAAAATATTTTAGAATTTCTTGGTTAACAAAACACATAGACATGTATCAAAAGATGATACTTATAGTCTGTGTGTTGCTCTTCAGAATTAATTTTCAGATGTCTGTGCTGCTGATGTTCCACGGTGCTGGCTGCTGCTACTTTGGTTCTTCCCAGCGGGAATCTGGGATGTGAGAATTGAATATGAAAATGTTCATATGCACTGAGAATGTGCCAAGAAATGTGATGATGTGGTTAATGTAACAGACTAAACAAACTGGACCAAATAAGATCTCTAGTTTCTCCCAGCTTTACTCACTTCTCCATTTTAAATACCCTTCATACCTGCAATTCTCTGTTAAAATTCCAAGTACACCAGATACCTAAGCAGGTAACTTGCTCACTTTCAGTGATTGATTCCTCTCTCTAAACATAGAAGTTTATTAAGAAGTGAGATGCAGTCACCAGCTGCTAAGCCAGAAGGGCACAGACATCCTCAGGGATACTTCTTTGTATCCATCAGCCCCCCATGAAGTCTCAGATACCTCGGTGCATCCCAAGGAACATTCACTCACGCCTGTGAAAACTAAGGGGAGTCCAAAGACTTGAATTCATTTCACCTGATTTTAGCTGTCTGCAACCAAAGTTTGAAAGTTAACTAACTTTGGTAACACTGATCTTACCTCTGGACTTTGGGATATCCACTGCAGATCAGCAATGGGGCAGAAAATGTAAGATGGATAAAATTAGGCATTTTAAAATGTGTGAAAAGCTTAAATTTTCAACAAAGTTGAAATCTGCTTTTGTGCTTAGGACTCCTTACAATCAGATCAGCAGTGAAAATTTTGTAATCCTTTATAAATTCCAATATTTCCTTGTATTACATTCTCAATTTGCATACCAGAACCCTGCATCAAAGTATTTTCTCTTCCTCCTGCAGGTAACCCTGTATCAGCTGTGTTTGCAGATGCTGAGCAGTGAAGGTATCTATCAGTAAAGTTAGCCAAAATTAATTCTCCATGTAATCCAGAGCCAGGACCCACTTACAGAGCCTTATGAACTGAGTGTTTTAGACCTCTGTGAGTGCAGCAGAACTGTGGAACATCACACTCATGTGATAAAAGGGGAAAACCCGCGTGCTGTTAAGTGTGAAAGGCAGCACCAAGCCAGTGCAAAACAGGACAGCCTTGTCAGGCTGGTTCCACATCATCCCACATACAATGCAACAGAAATTAGCCAGCACTCCACAAAATCTGACATATTTAAATAGGAAAGTATAAGGTTTTGCAGCCAAGAAAAACTGGAGAATAAATGAAATTGCAGAAACTAAGTAGTATTTTGAGAGTCCGCTGAACAATCTTTCAAGGACCTAAGAACTTCTGATTACCCCAGGCAATCTGACTACTATCTACTTTGCCTAATTGGGGTCTACTAACTCAGTGCCTGTTTTTCTCCATTTAAAATATCCCAGATTATGAACTCCTGGATACAGCTTGGTATTTAGTCACTGCTAAGAACTTCATGTTTTGGAACAATATGGCTTCATCAAGACAAAAGCATCTTCTTCCATTTTTCCTCACAAGCTTAAACTGTAGTTAATTAAAATTAGAAGGGATTTTTGACTGAAACAACAAGGCAGAGAATGGGACATATCATATAAAGGTCAGTCTTTTAACAGCAAGACTTTTTAAACCCTGTGTGTGAAAATGCAGTAAACATATTAGCTTGCCAAGAATGCAGATGATAACACTTCTGTCATAGCCCAGAAGTACAAGGAGCTAATGAAGACAATGCCTGCAAATATTTAATTTCCTGAGTTATTTCCCTCCCTCCACTGATACCTGTCCAATTCCTGGACCCCTGATAGTGCTGCTGGAACACTTCCAGAGCAGCTGCCTTTAATCACTCCCAGCTGATGGCACTCCTGTTTGTCTTCAACTGTCCCAGCTGATTAATGCAGTGGTCATATTTATTCTGAGCTGTATCTGGTTATGATTTGTCTTGGCTGATGACAAGTTGTCCTTCATGGACGTGCAAACAATATTAAAGTCTTCTACTTGTGCTGCAACCTTCTTTATCTGGATATGTCTAACATACCATTCTCCTAGTCATTATATTCTCTTCAGAATTGTCTACACTGAAATCTTGGTACTCCTAAAAGGATCAGGGAGGAAAATTCAGTGACAAAATAGTGTTACACTAGGTAGAAAATGAGGTTTATTACCCATGAGGTTTGATCCTCTGGACAGTGAGCTGTGTTGGAGCTGGAATAGAGAATATCATCCTTGACTAGAACAGAGATGGCTTTTAGAATGAAAGAGAGGAACAGGTTCAGATGGATGTAGTTCCGAGTACAGTGAAGTTTTCTAAAAAGAGATTTTAAAACAGGCATTTTAGATTATGATGCAGAAACTGTTGAACAGGCTTCCATTACTCTGCGGACATTCCGTAGCAATATGAACCTTGAGTAAGAGCATACCCTTTCCTTTTATGTCATTTTGTCACTGCTGCCTTGCCGTTTTCTTTCATCTCTTACTTCTGTTCAGTATCTCAGACTAAAAGATCCCAGCGGTATTTCTCTCACATTTTAACATAAGCTGACAATAAACATAGGTTATTGCATCCTTCTCTGTGTGCACTCATTCCAGTATTTCTCTTGCAAATTCAGCTTTGATTATCCTGGATATATCTCAGACGTGCTCTCACCTATTATTTTCTGGTTTCGTTCTTTCATTTAGCTCCTGTATTTTGCCACACTGTCCTGTGACTTTTGATCCTATGATGTTGGTGTACGCAGGAACAATTAAAAATGCATTCAGAACATGTGATCATTTATCTTTTCTATGCAATGAATGCAAAACTTCTCTTCTTTAGCCTGGCAGCCATGTGAAAGCCTTACAAACAAATGACAGAATAAATATTCCAAGTAAGTGAATGACTACTCAAGGAAAGCAAGCTGTAAGTTGAGGGCTTTTCCCTTAAAACACAGTCCCTTCAAGATTTTCCTATTTAAAAGATTCTTTTTATAGAAAATCCCTAGAAACCAAACTGCTAAGAGGTTTTTTGTGGTCACAACCAGCACCTTGAGCTGCACCTGGAAATAGACCAGAAGCCAAGGCATTTTAGCCAGCATGAGCAGTGAAAAAATGAAGATGCAATAGGTGCAATGGCAGTGTGCAGTGGCAAATTACGAGTATTCTTCCAGTTGTGATTTTTACCAAACATTTATAATCCATTCTGAAACTATTGAAGCAAGGATAGTTACAGTGAGTGTAAGGAAATAAAGAACAGGTCTGCCTTGCTAGCCCTGAATTTGGCAAAGGACATTATACCAGGCTGAATTTTAAACAGTTGTCAAAAATGCAGTGATTGCTGTGGCCATGCACATCCTTTGCTGAAATACCACTATTATGTTGGACTGCATCACAAGTTCCTGCAGAATTCAGATACAGGCAAGCTGCAAATAGGAGGAAAATATTTTTCTTGAATAACTCATGTAGATGATTAGTTATTCATCCAATTCAGTAGCTCAAATAATAAATGTGGGATATATACAAGGCTATCAAACCAATATTTTGGAGTTAGTGGGCAAGAAATTAATTCCTAATTCAACTCACTATGTTGGGAGGCCCTGACACTCCCTGCAAATCACAGAGAAAAATTCTTCTTTGCTGGTAGAAAGGAGTATAACCATGACTGGCTCAATTAATTTTTTAAAAGGTATTCAAACATAATTATGGGTTATGTATCTGCTCTGAATAGTCTCTGAATATTTAGATATTGAGAAAATTTGATGGCAGACTGAAAGGCTTATAGAACTTGCCATAGGAATATTTCATGAGAGGAATGAGGCTCTGACAAACAACGTGCTGTTATGTACATATTATTTATACTTTCTTCCTAACAAAACTATTGGAAATATTTTCCACCAAAACTTGTCTTTCTTATTCCTAAGTGGAGCAGAAAATCTGTGTGAAGTTCATAATGGAGGATATAAAGGCTATTCTGTTAAACAGGTGGAAGTGATACATAAATGCATGAAGGTGGAGGGACTGAGAAAAACTGTGATACTGGTAAGACCATTTTAAAAGTTATTTTACTAGCTGAAAATTGCCTTCAGTCTAAAAAAATCACAGAAATTGGGCAAAAGCAGTAGGCAGTACTGCCTTTCCTAACACTGCCTAACGAGAACATTGCAGACCCAGCACAATTATCCATACCATTATTGTTGTGCTTGGAACTGGTGAGGTTTGTACCTCGAGCACCGTGTTCGGTTCTGGGCTCCTCCTTCCAAAAAGGACATTGTGGTGCTGGAGGGTGTCCAGGCAAAGGCAGTGAAGCAGGTGAAGGGTCTAGAAAACGTGTTTTGTGCAGAGCAGCTGAGGGAACTGGGGCTGTTTTGTCTGGAGAAGAGGAGACTCAGGGGAGACCTCATCATACTCTATAAGCACCTGCAAGGAGGGTGTAGCAAGATGAGGGCTGGTCCCTTCTGACATGATTCAAGTGAAAGGACGAGAGGAAATGGCCTTCAGTTGCATCAGAGGAGGTCCAGATTACATATTAGACACAAATTTTTTGCTGAAAGAGGGATCAGGCATTGGAATGAGTTGCCCAGGGAGGTAGTGGAGTCAACTGTCTTTGGAAGTGTTCAAAAGGTGTGTGGGTGCGGCACTTGGGGATATGGTTTAGGGGTGATTATGGCAGTGCTGGGTTGATGGCAGGAGTAGATGATCTTGAAGGTCTCTTTCTTGGTGATTCAGCTATATGGTGATTCTGTGATTTACAACCCCAGCTGGACAAATTAGTGATTGCCTTCAATTACAATATTCCTGGAAACCACTCAGAAGCTTCTGCAAAATAATGGCTACACTCTTGTCCAGTGGTGAGACCAGCATCCAACTAATTCTCAAGAGCAATTCAAGGTGTCAATTTTAATAACCAAATAGAAAATGCTTTATATAATCATTCCTAAATTACTGTTCTTTCTTACATGGGCTATAATGCCTGTAAAATGCTTTGAAGATTGGAAATATGATCAGTGCTAGCAAAAATCTAGTCAGCATTACATTACTGTCAGCTGTTTAACTGCAAAAAGTGTAAATTCAATGCATTTTCTAAATAGTTGAGCAATCAGACAACAGTTAAAGATGTCTTCTCATTGTTAATATTTACTCATGAAAAACACATACCTGAAAAGGCAGAGAATTATACTTCCTGTTGTAAGAGCAATCAGAGATACGCTGTGTCCAAGGGTGTAGATTGCTTTCACCCTCACATAGAAGTTGACCTGCACAGAAAAAGATATACGCAGAAACTACTTACTGATATGTCAAATTGTCTGTGACATGATGTAATTGCCCATTAAATAGCTCAGAAAGCTATAGCATGATTTTCATTCCTTGCTTTACAGTACATGATGAGAATATTATATCTCTATTCCAACACATTTTGCAAGGCAACATCTCAAGACAATTGACTTCAGTAGAAAATTCAGCCTCAGGAACTCAAAACTTAGACACACAATCTGGTACCATTCCAGTTGATTATACCGTGTCAATGAGGTCAAATAAAGTATCAGATTCATCAATTTCCATGAACACAATCCAACTGGTAAGAGCAAGTCAGTTTGAAAGAACGGATTATCTCTAAAAGAGATAATTTCACTCAGTCCTGCTCTAGAGTACTTTATAATGTAGTTATACATGAATTTAATTTTAAAGACATGTTTAAATCTCATTAATTTCCTATTCTAAATGTTCAAATACTTTATTAAATGGTGATGCAAACAACCTTTCTTTAGTAAAGTTACTTGATAAAACTTGGAAAGAAAATTGTTCAACAGAGGAAAAGCAGGCTGAAATGCACAATCTGCTAATTAACTGCATATATCTTTAAACTTACCAGCTACACACTACATTAATTCCTATTCTGAATAACAAATATTTTCAGAATTAAACTACTTCTCCATTTATGCCTATAACAATCATTAAACTGACATTAGTTTCCACTCAAACTAGATAAAATATTAAAAGAGTGAAGGTTTTTTTATTACATTATGAAATGAAAGATTTTAAAAGCAACACAGAACATGCTACATATAAGAGACAGAATTTCAGTATTTAGTGCACATGGTTATCTTTTGCTTTCCCAAATGATGCTTGTAAAAAGTAGCAAGGAAGCAACATTTTAAGTAAACTAACATAGCCAAAGGAATCTCAAATCACCTTGTGTATTTATTTTTACAGCATTCAAAAGGCCAAGTAAGTAGGTTATCTTAGTAATCCAAATTCATGATGAAATTTGCTGAACATTCCCTTTGCAAATGTTATACAGATATGGAAAAGGCAAAATCAAATGTGAAATGAAATGAAGACTCTTGAAACTGCACTGTTGTAGGTATGGCTAAAGTGGAAAAATACGGGAAGCAACTGCCATGGATCGTAAGCACATTCATAGCAACTGTTATGTTGTTATATATTTCAACCATTAGATTGTAGAATAAGAGAGTCTTTTGTTCTTTGGTATAAAAGAAGTAGTTGTTCAAACTGCACTGGATGATTGAGACATGCCCAACAAGAAAGCTGGACTGGTTTAATTTTTCATCATTCCACACAATTTTGAAAATTCCAGATTTGATTTCAGGAAAACTCCCCTGACTGAGACTCTTGAAATTGGACCTATCTGGTTTCAGAATTCCTAAATGGAGGAAGAAAAGGTGGAAACCCTGCACGAACTTACTAACAAAGCATCACTTGTCCAGCCACACTGCTGTTACAGTGCCTTGAATTCATCCTCTGGCCATGTACTCTGAGCTTGGCAGAAACTGTCAGGCTGCTGCACATGAAGTGACTCTGTCACTTCATCCTGCTAGGGAGAACAGAAGAGGCTGTCTTCTGCCAGGAAAAAACCCCACACTCTTTCATGTGATGTTTCTGCCATTCTGTACACACACATGACCCCTACAACAAGGAGTCTGACTGAAATCAGAAGTTTTTAAAAGAAGAACCCTGTGTACTTTTTACAGCTGTTGGTATCAGCAGGACCGAGTCTCTCTGCTGGCCATTCCTCTGCCAAACAGATAAACGTGAAATAGCTGCCTGGAAGTATGCCAGGATCGAAGTTAATCAGCCAAGAGTGTTTGGACAGTACCTTAATAATGTCCACAGTCACTTTGTTCAAGCTGAGCATGAGAAAATAAGAAATAATTACACAGTTGCAACTATTTTATCATATGATAATAATTATCGTGTGTTCTACACTTGAAATGGTAGAAAAGAACACCTTTCCCATTTTAGTGGTTTAGTTTTATAATGGACAGAAATCTTAGATGCTACAAAATTTCCTACTGACCAAAAATTAACCCTGCCCCTCAATCTGTTGCAAAGGTAAGTAAACACTAACCCATTCTCAATCCATTACATCAAAAATTACAATTATTCAAATTATTCAAAATTTAGATGATTAGAATGCCTTAGATTATTAGCATGAAGCACTTTACCAGACTCAGCACCAAAGATGATGCAATCACAACGCTCCTTACATTTCCTGTGTGAACGTAAAACAGATGTGCCTTAATTTGCCTGTAAGACCTCTACAACTCCTAGTGACTCAACAGAAATAAAATTGGTAAATGGTGTTCTCAAATCATATGGCAGTTAAATATACACACAAACCCCATAAAGGCAAAGAATTAATTAAATTCCTCATTGTGCTGTGGCAATTGAAAACCAGGAAATTCATTAAACTAATATTGACTTAGTCGCAGCTATTTAATATTTGTCACTCATCTGTATTTTAGCTAGTACCCTTTAGAAACAAACTCTTTGTTTTGTATTAGTGCGAAAGAAACAGGCAAAGCAATGCCAAATCTGATAGCACAAAAAAAAGTCTTTTATACAAAATGGGCTATTTTTTTTTATTTCTTACTACTCTGTGTGAACTGTAATTACCCAGGTCTCAAGTAACATTTAGCTTTAACCTCTAAACTTAATATATAAATGTGCAAGATTGGCAGGAATAAAATGGTTGCAACAAAGGCATGGATTGACCAAAAGAGTATTTCAGAAATTATGTTTTCAGCATATTTTGCCATGGAAGAAATATCATAACCTCTTCAGATTTTATAGCTCATTTCAAAGGAAAAAATTATTCAAGCCATACACATGAAATTGAAATGCCATTATGAAATTGAAATGACATGAACTTTTCTGCAGGTCTAACAAAATCAGTACTTTTGCAGCATAGGAAGAACAACTGGCCTCTGCAAAATAGTCACAGGATTATTTAAGCAATGGTGATTCCAAAACTGAATTCCAGCTATTTATTTTCAAACTTCTGAAGGAAATATTAAAATTACAACCACTAAACCAAAGTCAATAGGCGGTTAGGCACAGAAAATAATCAGTGGCTTATGATTTTCAGAAAAAATAATGGAAATTGAAGTGTAAATGTTTTCTAAAGAGCTAATCCTAAAAAGTTTCCTTTTTTTTTTTTTTTTTTTTTTTCCTGGCTACCTAATCCGAATAGGCTTTAAAAGGAAACAACCCCCCCCCCACATAAAATGAAAGTGGATTAACACAAGTTTGCCTAATTTGTCTAAACTTCAATAATTTATTTTTTTGTAAAATCTATTTTTAGGCACAATTTTTTTGTTTGTTTTGTTATAAAAGACACCTGTTTCTGCTAATGTTTTCTTTAAATTTAGTTTCACGTTATTCTTACTGAGTTCAGGAGACAGAATTCTTCTGTTTATTTACAAAATAGCACAGAAGAGCGGAGGCACTTCCTAGGCAAAGCTGACAGTCACTGGTAGATCTCTCAACCTCAGCCTTGGTGTGGAAGGACCTCTAGGGGTGAGAAGGTACCTCAGTGCTGAAGGAGGAAACTGCAGAAAGTGAAAAGCTTGATTCTTTGTCCAAAGGAGGTCTGCTCTTGACCAGAAATCCCCCTTAATGTAAAAGAAAAGCCTTCAACTTTTTATTCATTTACTCAGAAATATAATTTATCATCGCTAAGGAATGTGTGACCGTAATCATCCCAATAGACTCTTCATTTTCTTTATTCCGTGGGCTAATATAATCCTGTAATACTGCATGTACGAATTTCCTCTCTACACACATAATTACTCACAACTGTATTAAAACTGGGGATCTTAAATTTTCATGATCCATGTGTCAATATTTCAATATTTCATAATATTCGAATATTCATACTCAAACAACATATCAGAAAATCTTAAACTGTACAATGTAAAATAAGAAGTGGGCCCTAGCAAATGAGTTCAGCGCCACAGAAACAGTGAAATGAGCAAATGCAAATAGAAACGGAGTAAGGAACCCTAATTCTCTCCTTCTGCAAAATTAACTTCAACAAGGCAGTAGCCATTTTTAAAATCTTGTACTTATACAAGAATAAATACAAACTGAGATAAAGAGATGGATTACATATTGTGGGAAATTTCTCTTACGGGTCACCTTTACACATTTTTAAATTATGTATGTAGAGGAGAATAGACTTTACCAAAAAGATGTAATAAAATTGGTATTCCTCATGGTATTTAATAATCTTTAAACAAGTAATTAATGGTATCCTTTTTCTCACATTTTTCCTTCAATTCGCTTTGAGCCTAAACACCACTCAAAAAAAAAAAAAGATGAGATCAGCATGGCCACAAGTATCTCTTAGTAATAGTGGCATCAGTGACTTTAATTGTCCAGTCAGAATGTCTTCTTATTCAAAGTTCCCTAACCATTTGGAATTCAGCAGTTTATTGAATATTCTGCAATTAAAGTGAATATCCTCTGTGCTCTACAAGAGAGAATATCAGCTAATATTCAGTCCTAGTCCTCACTTGAAGTCAGTGGAAGATTTTGCACTTATTTTAAGGAGCACTGGTCCCTTAATCACACCTCATGGAAAAATACTAATGAAAAATGCAGCATAACATAAATAAATTTAGCATGTCTTACAGGCACAAGAAAACACATTGATGGATGTCTGCCTTGTGTCAGATTTTGGTAGGAGGCAAGGATTCAATTTAGACTCGCTACAAACCCTCCATTATTCCAGAGCAGTGACCCACCGCACAGACAGCAGCAATGCATCTGTTTTCCAAAGGCAGCTTTTCTTAAGCAGCTTGTCTTTTCTAAAGGAAACCAAGGCACTGCTTGAGTCACTCTGCCCTCACTGCCTCCACTCCTCTCGTCTGCACATCCAGGCTGACGTGAACACTACAGGAATCTGGGCAGGTGGGGGATGCTTCTTCCATGGATGATGCTTCTACTAAAGGCACAAGCTGCAACAGCATCACCACACTTACCAGCCCTGAGGATCTTTCTCTCCATGAATTTCTCTTCATATGACACTACACATTCAAATCACACAGAATCACTTGTGTATAGTGGGGCTTTTGTGTGATCTGATAAATCCTGGGCCAAGTCACACTAAGATCAGACAAAGCTGTAATAACTGATTCAGACATTATTTTAAATAAAGTGGACTCATTTCAGTACTTTACCTTTCACCAAAAATCTTGATGTTAATAATGCTGACACAGAGTTTAATACCTTCTGACAACAGCTAGTACTTATCTCCAGCTTGTTCAGTCTAGATAGAAGATATCAAAGTATGTCAAGGAAAGACTGAAGTGAGGCTTGAGTTTGGTTAACACACCTTGATGTGTGTTTCTAGCATGGTGCAATCAAGCTTGCTTTTTTTGCTCTTTGCATGTTGTGCTGCCATGAGCTCCACAGAATATAAAAGGGAAAAAAAGGACACTTATCTAAATACATAAGATGAACCTAAAACTTGATCTTGAAGGTTAACAGTAACTAGTTTATTCACACAAAAAGGCCTGGAAGTATATAATAAAGGTTTAATCTGCACTTTGATGCTGTAACAACATACAAATATTTTGTTCAGACATTATCAGTGTTGTGCTTTAACCCCAGTAACAACAAAAGATCACACAACCACTCCCTCCCTCCTCCCCCTGCCGTGGGGTAGGGAGGAGAACTGGGAAGAAGGTAAAACCTGGGTTAAGATAAGAAGACAAGTGATGCCCTCCTCCACCTCCAAGTGATGCCCAGCAGCCCCTGACTGATGCCCAGCCCATCCCTGAGCAGCAGCAGACAGCTCCCAGCCAACTCCTCCCAGTTTATTTACTGGAGATGACATCTTGTGTGGGGAATACCCCTCTGGGGTCAGCTGTCCTGGCCGTGCTCCCTCCAGTTCCTCCTGCTCCCTGGCACAGCACGGGAAGCTGAAAAGTCCTTGACTTAGGGTAAGCACTGCTTAGCAACAGCTAAAACACCAGTGTGTTACCAACATTATTCTCCCACTAAAATCAAAACACAGCCCTGTACCAGCTGCTAGGAAGAAAATTAACTCTATCCCAGCTGAAACCAGGACAGTCACATTTATCAAACCGATCCCCCATATATAATGGCAGGAGCAGTAAAGAACACTAAGATCTAACACAGAATAAACCAAGGGGTTTGTATCAGGCACTTACAGTTAATTTCGAAATGTTAAGCAAATTGTTTTGGTTTTTTTTAACAGAATCTGCTAATACATCATTAACATGGAATAAATATAGAACATTTAAATTTGAACATAAAATCAGTACAAACTGTGGAAGCATGCATGATCTTTCAGCAAGGAAATAAGAGGTGACATATTTATGCTATTTTTAAATAAGCTTCCTCATTTCAGTGCATTTTTGAGCATAGCAATTTGGTACCTGTTAACAAAGTATTCAGTATTTGCTCATGGATCTTTATCATTTAAGCCTTCTCTAGAACATTCAAAGCTTCCCAAAATAAATGCATATCTGCAGAGAGATATATGCCTGTGTGTATGCATATATATACAATATGTAGAATATGTATAGAAATAAGCCCCCTTTGCATTAAGGATGAAAGACTGTATCTTAAAAGACAGGAAAAAAAATTACAGGAACAAATACTTAGTTTATCTATAATGGAAATTCATTCAGCAGTGAAGATGCAGGCACCAAACTTGCACCGAAGACAGATTCTACCTACTCCTCTAACATCATCTTCAAAGGAAAACATAAAAAAAGAAAACTTAGGATTCACTCTAGGAAAATTATTTTGCCACCTTCCCTAAAATATCAGTTAATGTAACTTTGAGGACAACCTCATATACTTCATATCCCATACTGCAGAGCATGTTGCATGACATTTTTATGCACAGAATACTCTGTATCCATATATTAGGACTTCATTTTTAGCTCTCATAGTTGAAAAATGAGATTAAAAAAAAAAAAACAACAAACAAACTAAACCAAAGAACTATACTGATTTATGCTGAGTAAAGATTTGGTTTGGGGCTACCATTGAGCACTAAGATCTGAATTCCAGCAAACATCTTCTGTGTAAACAAGTAGCTGGTGCAGATCCAAAAATGCCTCCTGAAATCTCACTGCTGCATGATACTCACATTTTTCTATTGTCTCTATGATTTATACTATATGTGTGATATTATACTGATTGTATGTTTGCCAATAATTTTTCAGTACCTGCTTTCCACATCCCTCTCCTGACTTTCATCCTTACATTTTTATTATTTGCTTTTTTCGAGGCTTTTGCAAATATTGCTGCTATATCCTATTTCAAGTTGTCTTGGTTAATTCCTGCAAGTATATTCAATTTGCATTTCATTCACCGCCTTCAAACTGCTAATGAATATGTCAAACAAGAACTGCTTTTCTATTATACCAGCTCATCTTCTAACTGTTTCTCACTACTTGAAATATTTTGTTAATTTGAATTTTTATGTTTTTACCCATTTTCACACCTCATAGCAGTTCCTGGGTTGAGTGACCATGTTTAAAGTGGCTGTTTTAGCAGCAATAAACGTGTGTTCCTAAGCTGTCAGATGACACAGATGTTTTAGAATTTGTCTTCAAAAAAGTTGGGAAAACAATGTATTCTCTCAATTTTCTCTATTATCTATTTTGAACTGCAGTAATGGTCAGGCTTTTAAATACCGAAAAAAATGTCAAAACCTTCCTGCCTAATCTGGAATACCAGTGCATCTCTGCAGATCTCCTACAGATATTCCACACATACTAAAATCCAGGAAGAAACAACCAACTGGCCAAGTATCTTTGTTCATGAGAGGACTTTATCTGTTTTGGGTAACAGAAGTTTTACCGACATTATGAGCTCATCCTTGTAAACAAACTCTTGCTCTGTTAGCCTCAGCAGGAAAACAGACAGAAAATACATAAAACATGATGGTAAAAACCCTTCCCTCGACAAGAGATCTGCAAAGTGAACAAATTCAGTTTTCCATGCATAGTGCTTGATAGCTTTCTGAATAACTTACAGCTGCCAGCAAAATTTTAAGTCCAATGTAAATCTGCCAATAACTCCAATGACCTAAACCAATTCTATTTTACTTATAAATTTAACACATATCATCAACCAAGTGGTGCATGTAATATTAACAGATTATAACAGATTATTGGTATTAGGTTTTGAGATAACTTTTTAAAAATATTCTTTTGAAATTACAAACTTCTAGAAATGACACAATGCAAAACATATGGTGAACCAGCTGAGTAGCACTGCAATATTAGATATACAGATGCTTTACTGCAATTACTAACTGTTTATAGCCTTGAGTTTCAAACAGTTACTTAGTTCTATATTCCTGATTTTATCTCATTAGACAACTGCAATCCAAGCATATTGCAACCAGTGCTACTACAGATTTTCATTAAATCTCATTTTTATTCAGTCCGGGTAAAATGGGATTTATTTAGAAGCAGAATATATCTGATAGCTGTACTGAACACTATCATCTAAATGAATAGAAAAAATATTTTTCCTACCTTATAATCGTCTTCGTAGTCATTATATCCACAAGTACTAAAGATGTCAGGAAATATATCCGACCATCCATTACTCGTGCAATTTTTGCTAATGTTTCCTGTAAAGCAAAATTAGAGAGTTTAAATCAAAAAGATTCAAAACTCTTCTCATCAATGACTCCTTAAACAATCTAACTGTGTCATTAGCTGGTCACAACCTAGCTCTTTTTCCTTTATTTCCTAGAACTCAACCCAGCCATTTCCTTCCATGTGCCTTGAATTAATAGTACTTTGGCTTTTGCTCTTGCTTGGAGTTGCCTTTGCAGTACAGAAAAACAGAAGTAAACCTGAGCCTTCTCCTTCAGTATAGCAGCTATTTCTGTAACATATCTGCAAAAGCCCAAACTGTTCTGTTGTTTTATTTAAAATACTCAGAAGGGAGCCACACACTTTATTCTTTAAAGAGGCTATTTGTAGGTAATTTGAAAGAAAAGTAATTTCAGTGAAAGTTGTTCTAACCTCCTATTTAAGCCTTCTGGGAAGTCAATTCCAAGAGATCTACTGAAGAGTTACAAAAGCTCTTATATATTAAGTTGATGACTTACTGCTAAGCAAATGTTGGTAAGTTTGGTATGAAGTTTAAAGGCCAAATTATGTCATAGGCTGAAGAATGAGGGATAAAGATGCATGCTGAATTTCACTTTGAAATACTGCAACAGTGTAGTACAGGGAATGCACAGGACACGTGGAAGCATGGCTGGAAAGGAATTTTGAACATTTGTTAATTTTAGAGAGTTTCTGTTTGGAATTGACAGAAAAAGTTGACTTTTTCCAGAGACAAAGTCACACTGATGATATGGGGGCAACCCATGATTCTAGTTCTTAATCTAATAAAAAATAATTATTTTTAATCCAATATGGAACAGCTTCAAGTGGGGAAAACAGATAAGCCTGATGTCAGACTAAAGAAAAGTCATCACATTTATTATAACTTACTCTTACAATGTTAATTCATAGCTAACTTACCCTCACATCTCTTAGAGCAATTTGTATATCTATGATACTTGAAATCTAGAGTAATATACTGCTTTGGTTTGGACTTTACCGCTGCCTTATAATTGGCTTAAAGATGCCTGGTTTCCACTATTGAAAAATAAATTTATGTGTCATAGGTCGGTGCTGGTCAAGAATAACCAAACTTGTTTATATACACTCCAAACTAAAGCTTTTGTGATCTTTGTTGACTGGAATTTCTTTGTATAAAGTCTTCGGTGGAAAGTTGTAAATATCCCATAAATGGTTCACCAGCCAACAACCAAATCTTTCCAGCTTATAAAAGGGCCTTGACCTAAACCTACAGGCTCAAACAACGGGACCACTTTTGCCGTTTGGCATAGAAATGACATTTTTAAAAGAAAATGTAACCTATTTATACACTAGGAAGAGTCTTCACTTTAAAAGTACGTCAAGATTCTCTGACTAGGCAGAGCAGGGGAATGTGTTAACAGAACCACAGATTGCGTCAAAGCCAGTTTGGCAAGAAAAAACTCAATGTACTCAGGACGCTCAAGTATTTTCTACTTCAAATACTGCAATACCTTTTAACCTAAAGAGAGTTGGGTAATGTTCTGTGGAAGGCAATGTTTATTTCTACAGCATCTTTTTATGCAATTAAATATTTCAGAGAGCAACCTTATTTAAAACCTCTAACGTGACACATACATTTGAATAAAAACTTTACAGAATAACTTTCTGATACTCATAAACTTGTACAATACAGGAAAAACATTATGGGATAATATGACTTTTTTTACAGTAAAAATTATTATAATCAAAAGTTACTAATATTCAACACAGAATTAATCATGTGGTATGCTTAGACTATAACATAGAGCACCACAGAAGACGTTTTAAAGATGAGAAGATAACTACTTTTAAAAATTCACAATTTAAATTGGGAAATCCTTTAAGGAATTTATGGTATTTAAAAGCCTATTTATGGTTTGGAATATTTGCATAAAAATAAGGTAGTGTAGATCATCTTGTTGTAGAATTTTAACTCCCCTTAAACACTCAAAGCTAATATATATGTCTCACAAATTTTTGGATAAATAAAACCAGTTAAATTTCTTCTTTGAAGTTTTTTTCATAATTTTCCACTATAAGAATGAAGTTAATTTGTAATGTGCTGTGTATGAATTAAATAAATTACATATTCCTGAGCATAATCAACTTATGAAAGTACCAAGATGCTTAGTTAGCTCTTAATTGAATCAACCATGCAAAATGTTTGTTGTCTTCCTTCTTAGAAATTATAGAAAGACAAGGTTTAAAAAACACTCGTAATTGAACAGGAACTTCTAAAAATCAACCCTGTTAGTTCCACAAGCAGGAAGTAAACTGGTAGCTACGAAAACAAGCTGGATCCGGGAAAATTACAGCAAAGTATAAAATGAAGTAATCTTTCAGTCTCGCTGGCACCATGGTGAAGTGAGAGAAGGTTGTAATGCACGTGAAGGTTTCAGACTGAAATATTTACTGCAGTTGTTTTATAGTAAAATTAAAATGTTGTACTATAACTAAAGTTTGTGAAATAAACTCCAGAGAGAGAGTGCATGTCTAGGTTTTGGCAAATAGAAGCAGTGTGATTTAATTATTTTGAATTTTTGATATTTATTAGTTTGTCGTGTCCCATGACAACACTTCATTATCTTTGTTTGAGTAATCTGAAAACTTTTATAGATTTCACAACATTTAGCAATGATTATACATACTTTCCCCTTTACAAATTGTTTAGACTATCCATGATAAACTAATCAAGATTCACCAGTTCCAGGACTGAAAATCTCTGCTCATCTGTAGATTGTTTTACTTATCTATTTTTTACTGGAACATGACTTAATCAACAGTTTTGAGTCTAAAGGTATTTAGTCATAGCCCAAATTAGCCTCCAAGTTAAAAGTAATACTGTTAAATCTCTCCACAGAGACACCAGCCCCTCCCTCCCCTCCCAAAAGAGGAATTATATAACTGTGGTAAGTTTTTCATCATTCACCACCTCTTCATGACAATGGTTTCCCACCTGAGCAATGGGGATAAGATTTTTCCTGCAGCATTTTGAGATACATATGAAATACTCTATGTGCATCATCTATTTTCAAAACCCCACTTAAATGCCACAGGGCAAAATATGATATATTGACAAGATGGTGCAGAAGATGGTAGACTTAAAGCAGTTAATTGTTTCAGCCGTCTGAGACACTGATGAGCTCTTTTCAGGTTCCATTAAAAAGCGGAATAAAAGGTTTCATAATAACTACCGTAAATTGCAATAGCAGTAATTTTGGGGTATTATCTGTTAATGTGGGCTCTTTATTCTCATGATGGCAAGGCAGAGCTCCCCTCTTGAGGCACAGAAGGAACAACCTACATGTGACCTGCTGGCAACTGTTAGAGATGTCAGTCAGGCTCTGCTGCCTTAATAATTAACAAAAGAGTCAAAAAAGAGCAAGCAATGTCGGCAGCTTTGGTGGGTATCACTGTATCAGAAAATATATTTAGTATCTAACTCAAAGAACACCAAACAGAACACAAAGGTGATAATTTGGTCTTTTCATGGTGTATCCTCTATGGCTCTAACAAGAATTTTAAATCTATAAAGAAAAATAAACCTCCAAATAAACCATTTCTAGTACATTACGTTACACAACACCAGAGAGAAGCCAATAAAAATACACCTTAAAATAAAATACCTGGTTTGCCAGAAAAAAGACTAAATACTTTTGGACAAGGGACAGTGACAGTCTCTCCAATCTTCGCAGGACGCCAACAGGTGATGTTGTCCCAAACTCCAACACATCCTGAAACAAAACCAGCGTTAAGAGACTTGAAATCTGGGTTTACCTTATAAAGACCTGGTGAAAGCTTTGGACAAGTGGTTCGAAAAATATTAGATTCCTTCAAAAAGTTGCAAAGACAATATTTTCTATGAAAACCTTACAGGAATCATGAGTCTGCTCAAGGCTGCTAACTAGCCAATTTTTAGGTCAGGTAATACATTGTTTGCAAAATTTCTCATTAAAACCAGGTGATTGTGATGTGAGGATGCTAAGAAAATGTAAGAAATATTAAAAAATATTTTTAAATAACTCCTTATCATCGATATGGACTATTAGGAATTGCAAAATTTCGAGAATTTCCTAATCACAGTTAAAATGGAGCTTTCTATCAAGCAGACTGAATACCACAAATAAATATGTAAGCAGGCCATTGGACTCAACACCACATATGATAAGAATGCATTATGATTGGAGAGTGTTTGGAACAATAGGTGTGGACTTACAGAATAATCTCTCAAACTAAATAACAGACATTTGAACAAAGAATGCTTCTATATATTGGTTTCAGGAAGGGGGGGAGGCCTTCAAATTTCATAGATGTTTTATAGTGGCAGTAAATGCTTGTTACAAGTAGAGAGCAACTTGCTACAGCTTTGCTCATGTTGATATCCATATTAATGTGGCTCAAAGGCTGTATCTTGTGAATTAGTGTAAATCTTCCTGTAGCTGCTATGGACACTTGGCTCAATCATGCCCTGTTTAAAGGTGTCTGTTCATAATGCATGTCTTCTAAGCTAAGCAAAGAGTTATCAAAGTTTATCAACACAAGTATTGCGAGTACAAAGAAGTAAGGAAATGTTACTCAGTTCAAATTACTTTAAAAAAAAAAAAATCCTGCAAAAATTCTGGGCATTTATGTCTTCAGATAAGGCAATTAAAATTTTAAATTTGTAGTTAATGGCAAAGACAGAA
Source organism: Hirundo rustica (assembly GCF_015227805.2). NCBI lineage: Eukaryota > Metazoa > Chordata > Aves > Passeriformes > Hirundinidae > Hirundo > Hirundo rustica. The sequence continues at coordinate 146,667,643 of NC_053450.1, read as the reverse complement.
ATCAAACTATTATCTCACTGGTATTATCTCCATAAGATTATTATCAGTATAAGGAACAATTTGTTCCTTTCAGTACAGTAGAGAACATATAACTTGGACTGGGAACTGCTCACAGCCATATTATTCTTCAGAATATTTATAGTATTAACAATTCATTATTAATTTATTTTGTGCAATTGAAGTCATGCCCAAAATCAAGCCACATGAGTTAAATGAAACTTGAAAAGGAATATTTAGAAGTTCTATATTTGTATAAAATTTTTTTTAGTGCAATTAAACTTGGACAGCTTGTGTTGACTTAAAATATGCAGCATCCTACTTTTAAAGTTTAAGTTACTTTCAAAGCACACTTAAACTAGGGAACCAAAGAATGTGTAAAAGGACCAATAGCTGGATCAGTCCCAGGGCTATGTCCCAGCTGCAGCATGAAGAAAAGCCAGTGGCTGTGTTCCCATGAGCCTTGCTCTCCTTTGGAAACATCCATCCTAGCGTGATAGCTGTGAGGGAGCCTCTGCATGGAACCAAGAACAGGTCTGGAGATGATAAAATGAAGATGAGAGGAGGATTATGGGGAAAATTCTGCATTTGATCACCAATTCCACAGAGTCCTCTTTATACAGTTTCCCAAGGAAGTGCAATTCTCCAGAGGATTCACTTGCTTATGGGGATTGGGTCTTCACTCTTCTTAGGATTGTACAGTTCTAAATGCAGCATCTGTTCTATATTCAGAAATATGATGCCAAAAATAAGGGATTACAAAGGGAACACTTCACAAAGTTTATCCCCATGAAGAGACAATGAAATGCTTTATCCTCCACTGCCCTGTATGCTGTGCCAGCCTCTCTTGGCATTACCAGCAGTATCCCTGAGAGATCTGAGATGGTGGCTTAGCCATCTGTACACAATTTCACAGGTTTACACTAGCAGGTCACCTTCACAGGCTTTGAAATGGAATTTCAACATACTTAGGCGCTTCCTGAGCTGCAGTCCTCGGTCCAAATCTCTATGATGCAGCACCAGGGCTTATGCAAAGTAAAAGAATGTTTACCTGACCAGCTCAGGTCATGCTTCCTCCCCAGCTGATTTAAAGCGAAATACAACATCAACAATACAACATACAAGTAATCAGAAAGACAAAGAAACTATTTCCTTCACCTGTCAGCACTCAGAAATAGTGACAAAATGGAACTCTTCCCGCTTTGATTGATGGTTTTATGCTGCCTGAGCCAGCGTAAACAAGCCCTGGAGTACACAAGAATAATTATCGTCTTGTAAGACCTCAGACAGTTTTATTTCAACCCCATTTCCACTAAGAGTGAGAGCTATGATGAGTCATGAAACTGTTCATGCACACCCATGGAAGCTGATGACTTTCTCAAAATTTCCCTTTTATTTAATCCACTCTCTGTAAAATGGTGGTTTTGTTACAGTAATCTGCAAACAGCTCAGAGGCCTTTATAAATTTTTGCTATGTTGCTGTATATTGACTAGGCAAAGGTTTTGCCAAACAAGCAGCAGAACAGCGTGGACTTCAGAGCTCCATTGCTATGTTTTCCACAGAAAACACCTAAAAATCTTATTCAAGCATTAATTGCATGGAATAATATATAGAAAAATTGAGGTACAAGTCCTATTCTTACCAAAATTAATCAAATTTGTATCAAATCTCAAAGTTAGCTGGAAGGAACTCAGTATACAAGTTTTTGATGTTCAAAATATCACACATCACTAATGCTTCTGGGGAATATGGGGTTTTTTCCTATATTTTCCCTCAGTATTTTAGGACTTTACAGGCATCTATGGCCCAGGAGAGAAGAATATGTCTGAGATCCCTTAAATCACACGGAAGAATCAACACCAAAGAAGTATTTCCTACGTGTAGACTACATTCAAATGCATCACAAATCATGTGAGTGAAACTAAAGTGGCTGTCTCCAGAACTCCAAGAATATCAAGCCTCAATTTATGTATATCTACAGGCTTATTGATAATGGTACAGGACATCTGAGAAAACTTCCAAAAAAATGCCAATGGAGGCATTTATCATCACTGAATGACCACAGTGGGCATCCGACAGCTGGTCTGGTCTGATTGCTGAAATGGCATTACTGGTGTAATTGCTGCTAGAATTACAACTGTTAAACAACAATGCACCTTCCAGGCTTCCAAATCACGCCATTCCTCATTGCCCCCTTCTTCCAGTTACTACAGATTTTTAACAATATTGCATCCATGTATCTTCTTTTTCAATTGGGAAACATACCCTTATGCAGAGGTGGGATACAATTAACTTGATTTCATCCTAAAACATATGAAATTAGGCCACGTTCATTGCTCCCAATGATCGCCTCTTTCTTTCCAGCAACCACAAAGCAGTCAATGGTGCTTTAAATACCCCACTGTTGGGAAGTGAAGGTATGCTAAACACTACCTTAAATGTTTCAGTTTCTTTACAGAGAATATCTAACTTGATCAAACTTAGTATTCTCCTCTCTACTCACTCTCTACAGCTCTGTCCAGACATTAATTCATTCAGTGTTAGGATTTCTGGACTGTCATCCGTCAGTGCAGCACTCACAAGATCATTATCTGAAGTCTCATTTTCTGGACATTTTACCCGTCTCTCACATATATAGGCCTGCTTTCTACTGTCTCTGGAGGATATTAATCAAGTAAGATAAAACATATACATACTTTTAGGTTTAAATAAAGGCTTACATTTTAATTCTGGTAGCAATTTTACCAGTAAAATTATACTTTCTATAGCTCACTTTCTATTTCTTTCTGTAGCTCACTTATAAGAAAAAAAATTCAATTGCTCCAATGTTTATTTCATGTAATGTCTGTAATTTTTATTAATAATATTTTGAAAATATTATAAGTACCCAGATGTACTTTTATGTACATATTCTTTCTTTTATGTTCATTATTTGATTTAGTCTCTACGCTTGGACTATGCTTCAATAACTCCTCAAGCATTGAGTGTATTTGTCTTTTCACTTTGATATGTACACTTAAAAAGTCAGTCCAGCTTAGATCTGTGTTAGCCCCTCAATTTTTTCTGCACATCCACTACTATATTCTTTACCTTTTTCTTGAACTATCGGGCTGGTTCTGGCAGGGTACCGGGATTGAGTTAATTTTCTTCACTGTTGCTGATACGGGGCTGTGTTTTGGATTAGTGCTGAGCAGTGGGTTTTTGCTTTTCCTTAAACTGCCCTTATCTCAACGCAAGAGTTTTCCGGCTTTTACCTTCCCAACTCTCTCCCTGATCCTGCTGGTGGGGGAGTGAGCGACTGTCTGTGCTGGGCTGGGTTGATCTCTGAGGTTAAGCCATTAACAACTGTTAATAAAACTAGCAAACGCAGAAAGAAAAAAGGTCCTTCATTCCTGATTCTGTGGTGCCTACAAGAACACTCCTGCAGCCTGCACAGAACAATCCCTTTTCAATCGCTTCATTTGCACCATTTATTTCTCTGATAAAATTTTCCGTCATTTCGTCATGAATGACGTTTTCCGTCATTTCACGGCATAGCCGAGGAAACAATCCAACTTCCCTGAGAAACCTTTGCTCGGTGACTGGCCCAAAAGTCTCTTCTGCTGATCCCCTCTCCTGTTCCTCCAGAGGATACTGCAGATGCTATTGTTAGCTAGTTTCAATGAGATCACTTACTTTATTTGAATGTTTGGTCTTTAATGCTCGCCATGCATTTGCAGATAGTTCATAATAAAAGGAAACATAACAGACTGCAAACTACGTTTTGTTTCCCATTTTCTTCAGCTTACGTAAGTACTGTCGTCCCATTCATCATCCTGCTTTTTGAGATCCAGTCTTTGAGCAACAAACCTTACCTACGTGTGCTTCTTCATCTATAAAAACGTGAAACACTGGGCTTGTGCTAGAAAATTTTATCAACACATTTCATAAATATGTAACCACTAGGTGGCACTTTGTATTTGGATTTAAAAATTGTCACTTCCAAGAGAGGTTTAGCATTTTTTAAAACTGTCTAGGCCTGCACAAAACATGAAAAAACAAGAGAGTGCTTTAAAAATGAGTCAGAAAGTCGACCGCTAGCCTAGAGTTTATTTTTCAGTGTTTTAATTTTTTGTATTTAACTTGGCAGAGCAGGAGCCATCTCACCTCTTATGGGCAACGATTTCTAGACTGCAGGTCCGTGTGCCACAGCGCGGAACTTAGGTCGCATGGGAATGATGAACATATATGGACTGACATTCCTTCTGCATTTTCACACGAGTGATAAAAAAGAAATGAAAAGGAGGTGCTGCACAAGCAGCAAGCTAGCAAACTGGGAGCAATGAAAACACTGGCTGCAATGGGGCCAAGAACCGGCCCCGATTACTCAGAAACACCGAAGAAAAGACGATGTAAAAATTTTTAATTTCCAGTCAGCAAACACTGCTCGTAGACAGCAAAGAGAAATTATAAATTCAACAGGATACATCAGATTTAACTACTTTAAAGAGAATGATGAAACCAATAGAGTTTGTCTCATATTAGCCTAAAATATTTGCAGTTCATAGGTTCTTCAAAAGCCACTTCTATCACCAGGAGTGGAAAAAATACTGTTTCTGAGATTTCAAAGGGATTTCTGTATTTTGACACAATTAAACACTTCAGAAGAAATGTCTTGTTTCTGTTTTGAAGAGAAGTTTCCCTTTGGAGAATCAAAAATCAATTGGCCAGTTTTACACTTCATATGTAAATTTTTTAGGATTCTGTGGGGAAATATGGAAGTTGCCAGCTAAAACTTTGAAAAAATCCTTTCAAAAAAGAAAACAATTTTTTCGTCCAAATTTTCCAGATAAATTCTGCCTTCCGGTCACTCAAAATGTCCTTTGGAGACAAGAGAATTTATTTTTGTGTGACAGCATGCTAATCTTACCATAAGAACATTATTTTCTATTCTTATGCAATTATATTAATGTACATATAGTCAAAGCTGTAAGAAGTACCTTCATCTTTATGTTGCCCCAATTCTGACATGCTTGCAGATTCTTTCATTCTTGAAATTTGTAATTAAAAATCAATCTTCTCTTCATATAGACCCCACCACAAAATATTAAAAGTCCCTATTAAGAAGTAGGATCATATATTTCTGCTAGTATGTATTATGTCTAACCCATGTGTTATTTGTTGTATTGGTTGAAGATTTCTCAATGCTTTGGTACTCAAAATTACTTCCTTGCGATATTTCAGCTTTGGATGTCATGGAGAATAGGCTGTCATGACCACTGCTGCCTTTATCAGACAGAAGTGCAAGACTATGCTGGGCAATATTTCCTTCAGAATCTTCTGGAAAACTCAATACATTCATTTATGGCTGTGCATTTTCCTTCTTCAGGGCTACAACTTAATGTCTACTGCTAAAGTTCTATTTACATTTTGGGTAGAATAGAAATTTCATGTCTTCAAAATCACTGTGGACACCTGGTGCTCCTCCTGTTTCCAAAAGGGTTTGTAATTGTCACTCTTAGTAAACTTTATTATGTGAGATTTTTGAATGAGGCTGATCAGGAAGTTTTCTTGCTCTTCACCATTTTATTTACAGTTACTTTTCAGTAGGCAACTCCTTTCATTCAAATCTCTTTCTCACCTTTCTCACCCAGCCTTCTTAAAAGACGAGGCTCTGCCTCTCTTCTGTCCTCAAATATTTAAGTATGGTTTCCACAAAGCCCAGACATTGTCAATGCCATAAGGGACAGTTTTATGTGGTGTCATTAATGATGACATTTCAATCAGTGAAAGCCAAAACATAAAAATATCCAAAGCAGCCCCTTTGGCTTCCTTCAATAAAAAAATAGTGTGAACTAAAAAGTAGCAACGTATCTGTACTACAGCTGGAAAAGCAGCAGCACAGAGATTCAAGAAAGCTAAAGTTGTTCTTCCAAGAGTTACTGGTGCCGCATGAAATAAGTTCCATGGCATCACCATCTCATTTAATTCCACTTTGAATGCTGCCTCAGGTGACTGCCCGCACCAGTGCAGTCTGAACTACTGACTCATTTCACAGAGAAAATAGCTTCAAAACTAAACAAAACCTGATGCAAAACCTTGATGAGACATGGAGCATTAGGAAAGGAGGAACCTTGAGGTGATTTCTTTTCCAAGACCTCATCTGGCTTTGTGTCAGTCTTCTATTTACTAACGCAGAGGATAGAGTGATCACGTTGGTGTAGTTACAGAGAGAGGTGTGTGTATTATTCACAAAGGCATGAGGGTGTGTATAAATGCAAAATATCCACCTTTCTTCCTGGAAAAACAACCTTAACAGGTAAGTTAGTCACGTACATTTACCTTCTGGACAACTTGCCACGGGTCCAGCATTTGAATGTTCATCCCACTGTTCTGAACAGCTCTGATTCATCCACAAGATCGTGAGCTCAGTGCTGGAATCGCTGAGGAAAATTCTATTGACAGTGCAATTTAGGAGATTGGATTACACAGCAATATTGGCCCCTCTTGCTCTAAACTTACCAATAACTAAGAGCATCATTTTGCTGTCTTGTCTCTTTTAATTTCCTATTAAAAGCTGCATTATAAAGCTTCCCTTTGAGAGGTTTATGAAATTCCTTCCAAAGCCATTTTTCACTTGATCTACATTCCTTCCTCAAAGTTAAAATGCTGTATCTAAAATTACAAATGTTGTCTGACATATGGGTCTCACAAAAATGTATTTTGGAAATCAAAATCCAAAAAGACACATTTAACGGTGCAGCCACTCAGTCCAAGATGAATCAAAAATCTCTAAACTTCATTATTTTCATAACAAAATCTTTTTTTTTAGAACTTTCAGTTGCAGAAACCTGTTAAAAAATCTCATGAGATTTCACATTTTTGACAATAAGATTTCATTTTTCACTTGAAGGTGAAGAGAAATGAGCCTGTTACTTTATAGGGAAAAAAATCCAATTACTGAATGAAGGCAGAAATTTGAAAAAAGACAATTTTTATGTATTTCCAATCACTTTTCTTGAGAGCTTTCTATTTTTTTGTTTGAAGACAAGCCATGGGTAGCAGATAAAAACCTGTGGGTTTTTCCATATAGACCTCAAAATCTGTAGCTATTATGAGCTAGTTAGAATGCATTTAATCTGCCCTTCAAAAATAAAGAAATGTGCACAAATAGAAGAAGAAATAGAAGAACCTCTCCTAGGCTTCCAGCTAAGGGGCCAAATTATAGGAGGAAAGAAGACAACAAATGTGGATAGAAGCAAATACAGTCTTCATAACATAAACAACCAGATGTTCTAAAGAGCACTAGAGAGAGGAAAGCACTGCCACAGGTCTTTGGAGAGTGACTTCTTCCCTAAGTGGAGCATAATGCTGTCCACTAATGGAAAAGTATGTGCTAATGCCTGAAAATCCCCCAAAGGGTGCAAAGAAGGACGTTTGGGTGTCTCACGGTTTGACAGTGGCAAGTGAGCAGAATTCAGACCAACTGGGTCCCTGATTTTAGCATATCCTTGGCATTGTTCAAAGGATACTTACACTGTCTTTATGCAGTGTTTCTTTGCAAAACACGCTGCTACTTTATTAAGCCATGAGGTAAACAAGGGTTTCATAGCCTCCATAGTCAGTGATTTTAGGTGCAATGCAAAAATTACTCAGCTAAATTCTCCAGCCCATGTCTCGAGGCAGCTCAGGTGTAAGATCATTTTATCATATCCAAGAAACCCCAACAGTCTTTAAATGTTCCCTTTTTATCTCCCTAATTGGGAGCTGAGAAGATTAGATAAGATATTCAATACATAATTGCCATCTAATTCAAAGGAACTACTTGTCCCTTACAATTTGGATCCTCCAAAGTTCAGAAGCTGTGCATGCCAGCCAAAATCTGGAGCGTGTGACATACAAGTGCAAAGCTTTCCCAGGTGCCCAATAAATTAATGAAAATGTTCCCACTGATTTTGATAATGGACATCCAAGCCTTCCGTGGAAAATCCCAGGGAACCCTTATTTCCAAATTCAAGACAGTACCTTCCCAAGATTTCATTAAGAGCTTTTGTAAGTCAGGTAGCACATACTAAAGCTAGAGAAATATGACAAGGGCTGCATAACCATCTTTCCCATTCAGGAAAAAGTGGAATAGCATTTGGGTATTTATTGTAAAGAGTTATGTTTCCAATGTACTACAAGTTACACGTGGAGCTACAACTTGGACTAACTAGTTCCAGCTTGGTAATTTTCATTAGTAATTCTTCTTTATCAGCAGTCAGAGTATTACTGTTCAAAATAGTCCTTACTTCTTTGTATGATTACAGAGAGCTTACTAGGAAAATAAGGACACAGAGAATGTCAGTTTTTGTAAATATAAATGCATATATTTAACATAGGCTACTCTCTGGAGGTCCTTGGTGAGGGTATCTGTAATAGGAAGCATAGAACAAATTCTCCTGTAATATTGCACATGCAGTTTCTATCACCACAGGGGATTTATCCCAGTCCCCAACAAAATGGAATATTCCTTTAGTTTCAGATGGGCATTCAATAAAATGCCTAAATCCTTTCACTGCTGTTTTGTCACTGCAGGGTTGAATCAACACCATCAGGCATCCTGTGTCCTTCCATGACATGAGTTTTCTTTCACAGCAGTTTACCTTCAGGAGGCATCCCTCTTCCAGTGAAAAGAGGCTGGGAAGAAAATACTGACAGCAAAGTTCTTTCTTCCCCTAGGGAACCCAAAATAAAACTGGTGTGCATCACGAAGATACCCTTGGAGCAGTCCAGTGTCTGGATCACAAAAGTATATCTTGAGGAAAGCTTGACTTTCAAAGCCATGTAACAGCTAACAGTGAATTTATTGGTTCATGATTTAATTCATTAAGCTGGGCTACTAATTATTTCTCCATCTGGCTCTGCACTAGTATTATTTATGTAACAGCCATCTTTCTTCACCACTTATATATCAATAAAAGCTATAAATCTAGATTAATTATTCCAGTAATATTTTACATTTTTAATTACTGATCTTGATTAATAAACTGGAGAAATTATAATAAAGTACAAACTGTTGATGAGCCTTTGAATTTTTTTATTTTATACCAATTAGTATTAGAATATGCACTGAGACAGTTACACATTTAAATTGAGGAGAGGTGGAAAAAGCATCATAAGTTGAGACTCATGTTTATGTTCAAAGAGAACTGCAGATGGCAGGTCTCTGAGGTCCCATAATCTTCAGAGTGCATTTAAAACAAAATTAACACAAAAAGCCCAAATAAACCACGTATTGACAATCTGAATTTATCGGTCACCTTTTTATTCCGCTTGCTGAACAAATGGCTTTTACCAGAAGCTTCAATTTACAAGAGAAATGTTAATTTTTCATAAACTTTTTTTTCTCCTCACATGCAAATGTAGAAAGGAAATCTAATAGAATCTTAAAACAAAAACAAACAAACAAACAAAAACCACAAAAAGCCAACACCCCACAAAGAAAAACCCCAAACAAAACAAACTCCAACCCCAAAAACCTAACAAAAATCCCTACATCTACTATTCTTCTTCCTTCCATTAAATTACACTTTGCTGTATCACTGGCTATATATTTATCTGTCTATGCAGACAGGAAATTAAAACAACACAGTAACAGAGAGAGTTGGGGTTTTGGGTGTAACACAAGTGTCCAGTTTTCCCTTCATGGTCCCCTGGGTGTGAATCTCATCTTCAGTCTGAAACATTGCCCACTTGGGAAACCCAGAGATCCTTCCTGCCACTGGTACTTTACTCTCCACCATAGCTAGGGAGAGATGCTTGGATCCAAGGCTTTCAGCTTTCCCTCAGATTTGCTCTTTCAGCGGGTTCCTTTCATCACCAGCCTGCAGCTGCTCTGCCGGCCAGAAAATACTACAACAACATCCCAGCACATGAGAACGTGTTTGCTCCCAGCTGGTGTCCCAGCCAGGTCATTCTTAGCACCTGCACACCTCTCACATTTAATGCAAAATTGCATAAATTCCAAAAACCGTAAAATCCCAAGCACAGTTCAGACAACTAGGGAAACTGCAATCACACCAGTAAGGAAGGTAAAGAGAGAAAATCCTCAATACTCCAGTTATCTCTACATTACAGTTTTCTTACCTTTGTAGTCCACTGGCTTTGCATTCTTTAGAAGTTCCATGCACCTGGTTTCCTCCTTGTGAATCTCCAGCTGAAATCTGCATTCTGGATGGACACCACTCACCTGTGTCAAATTAACAAACAGGTTATGTCTTGCAACTAGAATTAAAATGCTTCACGAGGAATGCAACTATCAATAATGAAAGCCACTACTTTAACTGGCACAGGTTTCACCCAAGCATGTGCTAGGCATTTTTCACACTCGATGACCATTTTAGCTTCTCAGACATTGGCTTTTCAGAACAAAACAATGAAATTATCTACTGGCTTCTTTCTGTAGCATTCATTTAGCTTTCTAGTGCATCCCTCAATATTGTGCCATCAGATCTTTTTCTCCAGAAAAACTCTGAGCTGTAACTGAAACAGGAGAGTAGATACATTTGCATTTTCCCCTTTTGTAGTAGGTTAGGGAGCTGAAAGTTTGATACAAATCACAAAACATGAAAATTGATCAAACTTCATTCTCTTTACCATGGTAAATTCTGCTTTTCTTCCCTTTTCCACCATGTATATTTTATCTCCTGAAGGTCCCAGAGCATGATTATTTGATTCAAGCAAGTGCTACACAGGAAGAAAACCCCACTTCTTAAAAATTAAAGCACTAATGCCTTTACTGGTTCAAAGCCCTGCCCTCAGTTCTTTAGCTTTCAGAAAAGTTTTTATGCATGTCCACAGGAATAGACAGGAATGCAGCAGTACTGGGGAGAGAAATGAGACCCCAGAAAGTTGTACTGGGGTCAGCTGAATTGAGAGAGGCAGTCAGAGCCTCACAGAGAAACACATGGAGTTCATAAGAGACTGCACGGGAGAAATTACTGCAGGAGGTGGCAAATGGAAAAGCTGGAAACATCAGTGGAGCTGATGGGACAATTTGATCAGCTCAAATGAAATCACATCTTAAATAAATAAAATGGGAGTATGCAGTACTTCAGTCATCCTCACACCTCACACTTGCAATTACCAAAAAATGTGGTCTCTCTCCAAGTTTCTGTCTTTTCTTTCACATATTTTAGGATACATTTAATAACAGAATCTGGTAATGATCTCTGATGCATGACACAGCAATTTTTTAAAAATGATAATAATTAATTAAGTTGTAATTCTGGGCCCAGAACCTCAGATCCAGAGATAGGACTGCGAACCTGCTGATGCTGCAGTCTCTTTGCAGTGGACAAAACACTTGCACAGCTTTTAAAAATACAATGCAAGAGCCATAAGCATAATAGCAGGGGCTGTTATGAAAACTCACAAAAATATCTCTCTTCTCCAAATGTTTCATTCCACCATCTACAACATTAGAACCTGACTTCCTTTTCCATGTCTTTTCTCTATGTTGAGTATTGAAATTAGATGTTCTGAGTGCAGAATTATTTTTCTTTCAAAGACATATATTTAACATAAATTAGGATTTGTAGAACTTGTAATTTAAAGTTCAGCATTATGCTAAAAATACCTACATTTCGGTATGTATGATTTTTTTTTTGCAGATAGCAGCCATGTAAAAGAAATGTCCCATGTATGCATAATGTTTTTAATAGCACTTTCCTTTCACAAAATATTCTTTTTTGCTATTTTTCATTTCCAAGTGGAAACATTCAGTAACTGAGAGTGGATTTCCTACTCATCAAGAAGTATTACAATTACTGGGTCTTGGAAAGGAAGGTTCAGTAAATAAAAATGTTAACTAAATGAAGGATAAGTCAAATTAGCTCCTGCAATTAAGAAACCTGCTGAATAAACAACTTCTCTTTTTGGTACCTCTGAAATACCACTGATTAATAGTAAAGGTTAATTTGAAAACATACATTTGTTGCTACCCAAAGATAGCATATTACTTTCCACAGCTGGCCTACATGCTAAACTGTACTATACTTTGTTCTAACACATCCAGTTCATTCAGGTGGACTTCACAAAGCTAAAAGGGATTTAGGGTTCCAGACTACGTGGCACTGACCACCTCCCGAAACACAGCAAGATTTTGAGGGCACTCACCACTTTTTAGGATTTGTGCTCATCCATCTTCCCCTCTGCTTAACCAAAGATAGGTTATCCTTAGTCACCAATGAATACGGGACCACATGCAAAGGTGCACACTGTGCTGGAAATCCAGCTCAGGAGTCTCTCTGCGTTTTAAGCAGCTCAACAATTTCTAAAGCAACTAGAGCAGCGGTTTGACGGATAAACGCCTCCTCTGACAAGCTCATCTTCACTATGTTTCCTCACTTTTGGTATTACACAGTAACAAAAAAAAATTAAAATACTTTAAAAAACCCTTTTATGAATCATATTTCCATCAATGTAACTGATTTTTACAAACTACTTAAGAAACGCTTGGAAATATAAAGACGATAAAAGCTGGCGCCCTAAAGAAGACTTCAATATCCTGACTACTTTGCACATCGCAGTCCCACTGTACGCATCACAGAGCAGTTGTGGATGCGGGGCTTTTCCCCCCACGATGACGGCCGGATGATGACCTCCTCCCTGAAAACTCTTCGCGAACCAGCGGTGTCCACCGGCTACGGGGAAAACTGCGGGGACCAAGCGGCGGCTCGGCGGGGATGGGACCGTGCCCGGCGGAGCGGAGCCGGGGCGGAGCGGTCCCGGGGATGAGCGCGGGGGGAGCGCCCGGGGGTCCCGGCGGGGGCTGCGAGCTCGCTCCCCTCGCCTTCCGTGCCCGAGGAGAGCCGGGGGGCAGCGGCAGGAGGCACCGCTGTCCCGGAGCCCCGCACCTGCCGCTCCTGCCGAGCCCCCGCCCCGCGGAGGCGCGGAACGGGCTCCGCACGGGCTCCTCGGGAAAGAGCCCGGGATCACCCCCGCCCGCGGCCCGGAGCGGAGCGAGCGTTCGCTCGGGCGGGCCGTGCGCCGGACACTTACCGGCCGCAGGCTCCAGCAGAGCGAGAGCAGGAGGATCGGCAGGGTCCTCATGCCCGCCGAGTGCCGGGCCCGCCGGGCTGCGCTGCCCCGCGGCGCTCCGCGGGCCCCGTTCGAAGGCGGGGAGCGGGCTCCGGGTCCCGCCCGGCACCATAGGGCCCGGGGCCGCTGCCGGCTCCCCCGCTCCGCGGGCAGCGGCGGTGGCGGCTCCCGCACCTGCCCCGCTCCGGCGCCTCGGCTGCCGGCCCGAGCGCCGCCGTGCCCGCCGCCGCTCTGCGCGGAGCTCCTCCTCTAGCCCCCGGCTCCTGCCCGCCCGCCCGTGTCTCCCCAGCCCCTCTCCTCTCCTTCCTTTTCTCCTCCTCCCTCTCGCTGCCGCCGGCGCTCCCCCCGTAAGAGGTGCGAGTCGCTGCCCCGAGCCGGGACGCCCCCCGCCCATCGCTGCGCCCCGCAGGTGCCCACCGCCGTCCCCGGGCTGCTGCCGGGCGCTGGATGCCTCTTACCCTTCGCTGCCCGCTCCCAGGTATCGGAGAATCCCCTTCCCACGATACACGCCCGGGGAGCCTAGGAGCCCGTCCCGGCAGCGCATGGGTGCCCGCACTGGGGTGCTTTTTTACGGGAGAAACAAGATCATCGAACACAGTCCCCTCAGGCCAGGCACGCACGAAAAACGTTGAGGGGTGAGTGAAGAGATCCCTGGCAGCGTCAGTCTCACCACTGTGGAGGGCAACAGCTGTATTATTATATCTTTGCTCCCCACAGCTGGGTTTTTTTCGAGGTTTCAATAGAGAACCAAGAGTTTAAGGGAACTCCAAGTTACTGCCTGGCAGTTTACACCAGGCATGGATCTGGGCTTTGGCTCACAAGGCGTAGAAAGCATGCAGTTAAGTGACATGTTAGCACATGCCTTATGCTATAGAAAAAGAAGTGTTTATATATTGGCTTTTAGATGAGAATGGGAATATATTCAAGTTGCCTTTCCATCGACTTAATGTGTGTTGTAATGTAAGATGTATTAAAAGGGACTGGGGAGGCAGCATAAAACACTCCTAAATACTCCCCCAAAATAACCAGCTACGAGCAAAGCAAGGGCACTTCTATGAGAAAAGCTAAAGAGAATTTTAATTTTTTATTGCATATGCAAAAAATATTATTTATATATTAAGAAGAAACACCTGATTATAATATCTTTGTTATGAAAAGAAATACTACCAGCTAATAAACAGTATTACAAGCTGCATGCTGAGAGCAGAAGGAAACATTAATGTGGAAAGAAAAACTTGTAGGATGGTACATTGTCAGGTAAAGAAAGTATTCTCATTGTAGCAGAAAGGAGTACCTCTTTGGATTGACTTTGATCTGTATAGGACAGGTAGACTGAAAGGCAGGATTGTACCTACTCGTGACACAGCTGGCTTGCAGACGAGACTAGTTATGCCATTAGCGCTGAGATTCTCAGGCAAGCTTTGAGGTCAAAACTCCTGAGGAAAAAAACCAGAGAATTGCACAGTGCAACCCCTCTGATTCCTGAGACTGGTGTCCAGGATTCCTCCTCAGGATCTTGGTTGACACAGGCAATCTGGATGTACTCGGCACAATTTCTTAAGAGCTATCAGTCTTTCCAAAATAACAATTTCAAAATCGTGTCTTTTATCATTCACAAGAATCTGATGTTTTATCATTCCTGCAAGGTTTTGGAGAATCCTTCATGTCTTCTCTCTTTAGCAGTTCTTTCTTGCCCTTTGTGATGATTGGCATCCCACTAAGAGAGCAGTCGTTTTCCTGAGTGGAATTAATGCATGCCGAGGCTCATCAGGTTTCATCAGCAATAAATCCCAGAGCAATCCCTGGGCAGAGGAGCCACCAGGCAGGCTGTCCCCTAGCTGGGCTGCCCCAGCAGCTGAGGACACAAGAGTTGCCAGACACCAGACCCCAGTGTTTAATTCTTTGAGCAAATGATTCATTAGGCTGTTGAAGCTGAGTAGCCTGGGAAACCAATTAACAAATTACTGTTAACGTTCTGTGTAGAAACAGTCTTGGGAACTGTCATCATTATTCCTTCTGTGGACAGAAACTAGTGTCTCAAGTATTAGTAGTCCACATATCCTAGAACTAGCAAAGAAGTTTTGAAACTTGCATCTGTTCTATCAGAAGATTGTACACAGCCAGATATTTGTGATGTTTTATTTTCAATTAATCAGCATTTTTAGGTGGAAAGAAATATCATCAGTTATTTCTCAACCTTTTCCCCTGTTGCTGTGCCCAGTGACTCTTTGACATGAAAAAGACAGCAGCTGAAGGAGATGCATCAAATACTAATATTTTTGTTTACATATAGCTAAGTGCTTTTTTTTTCTTTCAAAGAAAACAAATTCTTCATGGATGAAATCCAGAAATCATGGTTCAAGTTCTTTCCACTTAAATGTATCACAGTTCAGTGCTCTGTTACAGAGAATGTAGAAGGGAAATAAAGAACTAGAATGAAATTAGAACAGCTGTTGATATATAGAGGTAAATACAAATGAGACTGATGCTCTTAATCAGCAAATAGATAGGTTTATGAAAGAATAAAGAAGTCATATAAATTTAGACAGCGTTGATTTGATGGCATTTCAAAGAAAGGGCTGTGAAATTAAAAGGAAAAATTTTATGGAGGTATCCATGAGGTACAGGACTGCAAATACACAGAGAGAATGGAGTCCAAACATGGATAGAAATTCATCACAATAGAGGTGGCAGGGAAGTAAATGCATTTTGACTGAAATAAATATTATTTTGGATCAGCTGAGCCTGGGTGTTCCTCGGAGGGCAGTAAAAGTGGAAATAGAAAGTTCAGTGCCAGGCAATGGACACAGCAGCAGGCAGTGCCAAGGTACGGCAAGTTCTCTTCTCTCAGAACACACTCAGGACCCAAAGGCATTTCCTCAATTCCAGTGGTTGGACGAGTCTGCCTGCCAAGGAAAGGTACATGCCAATACAGCTGTAAGTAACAAGTACCTGCTGCCTGGCCATCTGTCTGCTCAGAATCCTCTAATACAGTGCTGGCAGTAAATGGCTCATTTAAACTTTTCATACATTACATACAAGTAATGACATCAGTCCCCTGTGAGCTCAATTCTTGTTTAAATTGTTGAAGGAGTTCAAGATACTTTGAAAATTTGTATTTTACCCACAAATCTTGTTCATGTTCGGTGTATAAATGCTCCAAATCCATTGCTTTCATTGATTAAAATGAGTTTTCTTTTGTTTTGAGCAAATATTGCTCACATAACATATAACATACAGTTATGACAGAAATACCTAAACTGCATGAAAAGTATTTAAGGGTTTCTCTCAAAATGTGTGTACAAGCCATCCTGAACCACATGCCTACTGCAAAAGTGGCTCTCTCTTGAGCTGCTCAAGCTGTTTCATGTGTTTTGAGCCCTGCTTTCCAGACCACAGAGAGTTTTTGCGGAATGCTGTACTAAGTCTCATTGCCGAAGGAGTGCGCTTTCTAGGTCTTCACACTTTTCAAAGACACTAGGTCTTTATCAGATATTCCTGAATCTCCCAAAGACACTCTCTACTGTCATCCTGCATTTTGTTAGGTTGTTTGTTTGTCTGTCTGTTTGCTTGTTTCCTGCAGCCCAACTATTTAAAGAAAGATTCCAACAGCCTTGGAAATAGATTTTAGACAGGGCTTCCAGGGGAAAAAAAAAAAAAAAAAAAAAAAAAAATTGGACAAATTTATGTTCAGTCTGGATCTTTTATGCTGGAGAAAATTAAAGTTCTGTAAAATTTTAGTATCAGTAACTATTAACACACTTGATCTTACTAAGCCTCTCTCACTGATCAGATAGAATACAACAAAGAAAGTTCCAGGCCTGAGTGAAGCAAACAGTATGTGTCCTGCTCATGACAACGGGATTTCAGACCTTGGGCACGCTTCAGGGGACATGTGGCTGCAGCACCATCTTTTGCGAAGCAGCACTGTCCAGCCCTCCTAAATCAAGTATTGTAGCTGTAGTAAGAGGAGAAGATGAAATTCGGGTTCTCTGAATAAACAGAAAATGAAATTCAGTTTCTCTGTTTTATCTGAAGATTCAGATGGTGTCCAGAATTTCTTCTAAACTTTTGTTTTCTGATCATGTTATGTCCCTATAATCTCTTAAACCCTTTGTTGTTATCTATAGAGAAGCAACACCACGCAGAGTTTTCTAAGGAATGGCTGTACTCAAGTGTGTCACCTCAGCTTTTTCATTCTCCTCCCTCTGAGCATCCCCAAGATTGCCCTGCTGTGTGTGGGCATGAAGAGTAACTCTATGATGTAGCTGAGGGTGCATCTTCTAGTGGTGAGGCTGAAACTGCTCCACAAAATACATTTTGGCAGTGGGCTGTGAAGTGGCAGTTTGCCAATATCAGAACACCAACTCCACCCCAACGCAGATTCCCAGCCAGCGACAGTGATGTGAAGAACCCTCCGGAGTTGTCTTTCTGTAACGTGCAAGCAGCTTGGCTACACAAAGATGTTTCTGCAGGTCACAAACACAAAGAAATTCAGTGAAAACAAAGACACATTTCTGTCTGGTTTGTTAAGTTCAGGAGTGCTGAATAGCTTGTTTGAAGTGATGTCTGTAATAGTGAAATCCTCAGTCAGAAAATGGCACAGGGACGCTTTTCACTGAAGACACAGAATGTCATCTACAGTACTTGGTGTAAAGTATTCAATTTTGTTCTTTCTCTCTTTCAAATTTAGAAGACTTCCATGTAATTTCAAGGGTGAGAGAGATCCCTTTAGTATTATGAACTTTTTCAATTTCTTGTCCAGGGTATCCAATATTTCTGATTTCCAATATACTCAGATCCTTATTATACTCATTAAACTAACAGGCATCCAGTTACATTGACGTGTAGGTGAAGTAGAATTTGATCTTTTAAATTTACAGGTTAAATTTAAAATAAATAAGTTGGGTATTTCGTGTAATGGATGGTACGTGGCGAATGTAATTTTGACTCTAATTTGTTTCAAACCTTCACATTTGGTCAGTGCTTTTTTTGAGAAAGTTTACAGGACACAAAAACAACAAATCTTCTTCTTCTGATACAATGAGAATAAAAATCTCGCATTTATTTTTGGGGCTTTTGTAATGGTTACTTATGATATTTGGCTTTATTTTTATTTTCTTTACAATTTAAAGTAAAGGGTAGAATTTCCCAAATCTCTAAAGACAAAACACAAAAACAACAGAAAAATTAACTGATAAAGTGGCATAAAAGGCTTTAGAAGAATAAATAAGTGCAGAAGGGAAGACAAATGAAAAATAAAATCAAATACAAGTAGTGTTTATCAAAGGGAGTTAGTACTAGCATGAGATGATACTTTACTGAGAAAAAGTAAGAAAATGAATTGATTTCTATATGAAGAAAAATCATTACATTTGTTCTGGGTAGCTGTCAGAAATGTGTTTAATATACTGCCATAGAAATTGTTAGTTGAATTGATAGAGCTTAACAAAGCATCTGTTTGATTAAAATGTGATTAAATAAGCCTGAGTAACAATACTGATATATAAACAGGAGGAGAAAAGGAAATAGCAGTAAAATTTCTCAGAGATCAGGCTGGGGTCCTGTTTTATTCCTTTTAGTAATTATTTTCATTTTTGACAAAACAAAATTTGCTGTTGATTCAAGGCACTGTCAGAAGTAAGTGGTATCCAGGTAATCCTACAGAACTGGATCACCTGAAAATGAATCCTAAAAAGTAGGTGGAAATTTAATAAAGCAAGATGGAACGCCCTGTGCTAAAAACAACAAACAAATGTCACCACCATAAGCTAAAGGGCAATAGCAGGAAGTCCTGTGTATGCAAGTCAGTGTGTGGCAAATATGAGTATTAATGTGACATGGCTGTGAAAAATAAATGTGATCTCAGGACACATGGGACAGAGACTTGTTGTAAAGTTAAAAGGTCTGGTTGGGTCTTATCTGGAGCACTGCATATAATTTTAGCAATCTGCAGTCAAGAAAGATGTATTCAGCAGATAAAGAACATATTAATGAACACTCAAGGATTTTAGAGAATGTTTGGTTGAATTGCCTGTGGAAATGTAAACTGAGATGAAATATGTCATCAGGAAATGAGCTATGTAGTCTACAGGAAATTTGGCAGAAAAATGGGTGGATTAAGCTAGGTGAGAGTAAATGCACAGATTCATATCCAGGTGGCTGTTCTAGACAAATATTTTAACAGTGAAGGCAAAGACTTTTTTTTTTTCCAAGATAGAACATGATCAGCCAGTTGAAAGGATTTTGTACTGTGGCTCTGTGCACAAACAATAGACTGTGATTTTCTATAGGTCTTTTCCAAGCCCCCATCCTTCTTTGTCATAAATAGTCCCTCTCCAAATTTTCTGTCAAAATCACTGTTCCACAGAAAATCAATTGCTGGATTTTTTTTCTTTTTATGCAGAAAAAGTAGTTTTCTATACAGAGTGCACACCTTTGTGGAAAATTCTGTTTTTCATCAAAAATATTACTATTTTTGCCAGAAATACAAATATTTGGCTTTTGGATAAATATTTCTATTTGGGGATTTTCAAAACAACAATAGTTTTTGCTAGGGGGAGACAGAAATCCCTACTAGGCTCTGCTGTTTCTGCAGGGTTTTTTTGTTCAATGGAATCTTTTCTAGGAGCAGAGCAGATTTTAGGCAAATTTGCAAAAACTGCATCTGGATCCTCGTTTTTTTGTAACCTAGGAGTATTTGTATAAGAAAACCTGTACTGGTCTCTTCTCAAGAAATAGGGGAAAATAAAACATTTAGATTTGTACTAAAGGATGACTGAAAAAAAAAAAAAAAAAATATATTAAGAATCACAGCCATCACTAGTCTTGCTTTTATGTAGCCAAAAGATTAGGTGTTAGTTTTGCATTATTTTAAATCTTGGAGTAGAGCCAAGTAAATGTATAGTGAATTTTTAGAGTAAGTTGCAATTCAAGGTTGTTTTGATTGTCAAGTTTTTGTATCTTTAGAATAGAACATTGTTTACACTGTGGTGGCGGTTTTTTGACACTTCAAGAAGAAAACTGAAATGCCTTTGAAACTAAGAACATCATTCTGTCAAAAAAACTTTGACTAACCATGAGCCTAATGGATATAAATAAAGCAAAAATTTTAGGAAGAGGAGAGATGAGATTTCAGTGTAGTTATCAATATGAGGCTTGGTTTCTGTTTCTTCGCTCAAGCCTACCCAGGAAATATGAAAGGAAAAATGTCATCATTGATGTAATCAAACTTTTAAATACTCTAAAATTACTGTCTCCATTAAGAGAAAAAATCATTGTGTAGCAAAGCAACAACACTGTAAGTGAAGCCTAATTGTCCAGTGTAACGTGATCTGAACGACACTCTGATCAGGAAAGGATTACTGAGCCTTGTATGAAGAATTTTCCCACGTAACAGGAGAGTAAAAGAAATACCTATTGATGAAACAAGCCCTTGTAATCCACAGGAATGTTCCACAGACAGAATCAGTGCCACCCACTTCAGGTCCCAAGTTAAACAGAGAACACCGAGAGGCAGGAAAAGGCAGGGCAGTTGCGTTATGGGCTGCCAGCATTAGTGGGTGAAGACACGCAGGCATTCAGGTGAGCAGGTGTCTCTGGAAAATGCAGCATTAGGAGCAGAGATGTGCTCTGTTCTCTAGATTATATCTTTGATACTGTCTTGGATTGAGATGAGCTACCTGGTTTGAAAGTTGTTAGAAAGAGCTGGAAAGAAAATGAGACCCATGGCAGCAGAATGGCCCAGCTTCAGGGGGACACAAGGGGGATGTCATTGAGCAGAAAGCCTGGATTGAACAGCCAGGAGTTGTGTGCTCAGACCTCTAAGGCTTACATAACCCTGGATGACTACTTTTCCCACTTTCTGGAAAAGTGCATTTATTGCTGTGGTATTGCACAGAATATGGGCATTAACAACTTTGTCTCCGAAGAGATGAAATAAAGTGCTTGTAGGCCCTAGATGCTTGCATTTTACTGGAAAATGGGTGCCCATGGACCAGATCTTGCCTCATAATTCCTCAACCATTCTTTAACAATTGCTGACTAAACCCTGAGAATGTAATTCTGAAATCTGTTTTAGCTCTGATCCTAGGGAAGTGTTGAGAGTCCTTGGGTTTGCGCAGCTGCACTGGATATTGAGAAAGCCCAGACTGGAATCATGGAACCCTCAAGAGAAACTTGAGTATTACCTTAAACCTTCATTTTTGGCCCAGCCCCGTTTACCTTGAGATCAACGGCAATAGTTCCTTTGGCTTCAGCTGGGAACAAAATCAAGCATTTGGTTGTGAAACCATGTAATTTCTACTCAAATCTAAAATTTCTCTAAATCACGCTACTCTTTTTGAAGTAAGCTGGCTGGGCTTATGATCACCAGAGGAATGATGGCACAGACCCTTCCTTTTCTAAGCGTCCTACATCAGCCATAGTGTGGGGCATCTCATGTACCACGGAATGATATGCATTAGATATGCCAGCAATTAGCTAACTCAGTCTCCACAATTGAAATGCCAGTAGAACTTTTCCTCAGTTGCAATCCTGTTTTAGAATGAGAACCTAGAAACTGATTACAGAAGTAATTTCCCTGACTTAATATATACTGTTTTTAATGGAATTGTGCAGAATGATTAGTGAGAGGCAAATGTCAAAACACCAGACAGAAACTGACTCACCAGTCATAGGATTTAATATTAAGGTCAGGCTATGGAAATAACAATGGCGCTCAGCCTTTATTATCTTGTGCCTTTTGCAGTGATTTACATTGAAGCAAAATGACTGGAGTGGATCTAATGTGCTAGTTTTCCAAATTTGGTGATATTTTACATATTCCTTCCACACTTGCTAGTGATGACACAGGGCACAAAGCAGTTAAAACAAGACAAGAACACAAAACAAAGGAACAAGCTCAGAATGTCCTAGAAGATTATTATGGGCAATTGTCCGCAGGGATTTTAAGGTTTACTCTTTTTTCTTTTCAGGCAGAGGTGAAATGTTGACATTCTGTCCAAATAGAACATAGCAAGAGCGCACACAGGGCACACTTTCCTTTGCTAGTCATTCCACTTTCCCCTGCTTTTTCTTAATGCATTTGCATGTGCCAATTGGTAACAAACCTTTAATGTTGATGCTTTTTATTTGAAAAACAGCTTTCATCAGAGAGCTTTGATTACGTGGACTGCTCTGTGGTAAATGAGCTTCAAATTACATTATGCTTGAACTAACTGCATCTGCTCGCTACAAGTATCTCAGTCCACAGTGGCACAGGAAGACAAGGAAAGGTTGTCAAGTCAAATGCTGATACCAGCATTCATGCAGCACTAGACTTACGTGTTAATGGTCCTTGATACTCCTCTATTACTGAAAGAGCCCCGAAATCTCACACTGTGTAAGTCTTCGTAAGTTCTGTCCTTTCACTGCTAGTCAACACCTTGCAGTGCTGGTTTGTGTTTTGATTGTAGAATGGTGATGAATTACAGGCTTCAGACGCAACGTGTCTTCTACCTATGTCCTCAATTTTTGTTGTGTTTGATTATCTCAGTGTTTATTGTCATGTGGCCTTTCTGCACTGCTGTCCAGCCTTGTACTGACTGGACACTAGATAACATCCGTAACAATTTCACTCTTTTTTGCCTCAACACCTTCTTAAGGTCATTTTCCAACTCTCCCTCATCAAGCCATGACGATAACTTACCTTGGGAGTGCAGGTCAATATATGGATTTTAGAATAGCCAGTGGCTATGATTTTGACTGCAGTAGCCACAGCAACTTCAGTACTACTTCATTTTGAATATATTGGTTATAGAGGTCACTTACCTAGCTGAATTTGAAGCAAAGAGCCTTTCAGTTATTTCTGAATTATGTGTTTCTGAAAATTAATGGTATGTTTTTCTATTCTCTTGTAGATACTCTGAAATATGAAGGGCTTGCCATTCTGCCAAGGGCTGAGTGCATTGATTATATTAATGCAGAAGGGATGAAATGCAGGTGTGACACTGCAGAAATGATGCATAAGGGAAAAATCAAATTCATGGAGATAATACAAAGTTGAAGAAACAGTCAGTTGATTATGGCATGATCCAATCCAATAAAGGTTTGTGGAATGATAAAGTATGGAAATGTCTATAGGATGATACTCAACAGTCTGTCACTTTCTATGGAGTGTGATGCCCCTGACCCTCTGGGTTAAAGAATAAATGATGTCTCTGTGTAAGGCCTAAATATTGGTGTAACTTTCAAATGTGGCAGAAGGTACATGAACAAGGATGCCATGCCTATTATTTTCAAAACCAAGAATTACATACAGGGTAGGAAGCTCAATTAAAGGGATAGTCAAAGGGTAAAACCCTGGCAAGCAGCAGAAGCTCTTCAAAGATACCATATGGGAATTCAGGCCAACTGCATCCCATTGTAGAAAGAGAAAAAGAAATCCAGCATGGCTGCACAGAAGGATAGGGAAGGTTATTAGATGCAAGAACCTTCAAAAGCTGAAAATGTGCCCAAAAGAGAATAACCAGAAAAATCATAAATCTCCATATAATACACATGAAAAAGCAGAATAGGACAGGAGATGAACTTCCAAATGGCACCAGTAGTAATAAAGCCTTTCTCAAACACATCAGAAGCAGCAAGCCTGCTGGAGCATCAGTATAGCAAATAGAAGATCAATATGCATCAACATTTTAAAAATTATAAGCCTTAGAAAAAACCCAAATGGATTCATTCTACCTGTGAACACAGTGAAGGAGAGCTCACCATGGCAGAATCTTGATCATAGGTGAGGTTTCAGGAAAATCTCTCTCTAGTCAAGATTTTGGTAGAAGTTTATGAGATAAAGAGACAAGAAGAACAGTAACTACCAGATCTGGCAATATTCCCAAAGGATCTTAGATGAATTTCCAAGTGAAAGAACTGAGCTGCAAACTGAGCTGCTAAGTGTGTGATGTTTCACTGAAATCTTTGGTACAGGAGGCTGGCAGTGAGATAATATGAGACAAACTTTAAAATGGTATTCCAGGGGATGAGTATGGATGTCATGACGATGAATAATTAAAGTTTACTGATACTCTCAATACAAAGATTAGTTAAGACATGAAATTAAACTAACAAGTTTTCTCTCCCTTTTTCACATAATGCATGGATGATGTTTCAACCTTTCCAGAGGATGCTGGTTGCTAAAAATTTATATAGGATAGAAATTGAACAAATCAATGGAAGTAAAGCCCACAGAGGGGTAAATACAAAGGTATTACCACTTGCTTAGGAAACATTTTGAATGTAAATCACTGGATTCTGGGAGAATACTCATCAAAGACCGACTGTATTTGTCCCATTTTAACACTCTTCTGTACATATTTGCCGTTTGCTGCTGTCAGAGACAATGTGTTGGATTAGTATGGAGTCCTGATGGTGTCGGCTTTTATGTTCCAGTGGTTTTAAGAAGGAAATAATTTTCTGCTAGTTGTTTTGCAGGTAATTAACAGGAAGAGGCCAGATTCCTTCTCCAGAATCATCCTCAATAATCTGTATCTACACAGGATTTGGGATTAGAAGTTACCCCTGGAAGATTAGCAAATGAGGCCAATAATCCCTATCTATTTAACTCTTCTTCATCTCTACCCAAAATATATAAGAAGAAACTGAAATATAAAGAAACAAATAATAGGAAAAGGGCAGGCAGCATCAGAACCCTCCATTTTAGTTTGCTTTTTTTTTTCCACACTAGTTTTAGTTTTAGTTTGTCCTTTTCATTTTCATACACGTCAAGTAACTGTATACACATTAGCAAATACTAAAGTGCACATTTATTTCTTGCTGACAGGAAAAAAATATTAATATTTTTATGATAATATAGTTTTCATCCTAAGATTGCTTCAGCACTTTTTGTGTCCACTTTATTTTAAGGAAATGGAAAACTCAAAACTCAAAAGAGTTCATTAAAAGGCAGAAACAGCAACTAGAAATATGTACTAGCCAAGTCTGTATGCTGTGTTCCCAAACTAGCAAGCACAGAAAAACATATTTTGATTCATATTTCATTTGGCATATAAATTTACTCTTACACCACTTATTCCATAAAGTAATCAGGTACAACATACCTCATACAGTCTATGAGTCCCCTCATCCTAGAAGTTTAAAATAATATTCACAACTGCTGCTCCAAAGAATTGCAACATATCTGGAAAACCCACAGTATTTCTCTCCTCTCCCTCAAAAATTTGCATTAGCAACCAATTACTGCAGCATGGCTGGCCTGTCTTAGAGCCTGAATCGAAAGATCTTCCAGGATGGTCTTTATTAGCTCTTGGCAGCACAAACGTGATGTTCCTGGGGTATATTACATTTTCCTAAGCCAAACAAATGCAAGAAATGTCCATTTAACACAACTCCTTACACAGGCTGAACATTACAAAGTGATGGAATAAAAACTAGCTAGAATGTACAAAAAGAGAATACAGATCTCTTAAAGAAAATCCATATCCAGTTTTTCAAAGGGCCATGAGAAAGAAAAGGATGATGTTTTCAGGTGTAATGCTACAGGAAAAAGCAAATTTAGAAGAAGGCTTCCTCACAACTCAAGTACAGAGCACACAGGAGAGAATCACTTTTGCAGACACTGTTAAGACTGAAAAACCTCCTGAAGGGAGCAGTCCCCTTTTGAATGTCATTGGTGGTGAACATCATCTTGGAAGAGCTTCTTGTTGATGCTTTTATCAATGACAGGGAAGCAACTGATTCAGGCAACACCAGTTAGTACTTTGGGAGCACACAGTTTTCTGCAGTGCTGGGTGAGTAACTGGATAGAAAGGATCAATTCCTCCCATGTTGGCATGGGAACATGGGATACTTTTTCACGGGCTTTGATATCACTTATGAGTTTGAGCTGGTAGGGCTGCTGCAGCAAAGTAGATGTGGGGTGTCTTGGTAAAGTCTCTGTGCAGACAGAAAGGACTATTTACTTCCTTGAGTCTCATGAGACATATATGGATATAGTGACAGTATGGCTGGCTTTGACAGTATTGTTTTTAAAGACTATCCAGATCTCTCTCACCGTTAGTTTTTATTGTTTTGGAATCAAGAAAAATGTGGCGACCCTACGTTTAAAATATGTTGGCCAAAGAATGGTCAAAAAGAAAGTTTTAAATGAAAACAATTCCAAAACCAAAGCCCCAAAATCTATTGCTAATGGATAAACCAAAAAAGTTTATCAGAAAATTCTGGGCCCAGTCTTAGTACTTGCAGACTACTCCAATGAGAAGAGTTTCCAGCTCCTGCTCAATTTTCTGGAAGATTCTAGTTTTCAAAAGCATGTGGCAATGTGTTGCTAGATTTTGGCTATGATCATAGGATCCCATCCTAAAATTGTTCAGCTGGGTGAAGACTAACCAGCCTTAACACCACAAGGATGGATTGAGTCCCAATACAAATGCTCAAACTGTTTAGCTTCAAATATTTTTACTTAAAAATGCATTTCAGTAAAAAAAATGTGTATTGTTTAGTAACATTTTCTCTGGAATTGCCCAGAGAGAGAAATATAAAGAGAAAAATAATTTCCTGAAGGGTCAGTATTGCTGAGATGAATACATATCCTTGTTTATTATTTCTGTTTTAAATGGCTTCACTCCTCTGTAATAACTTTCTCTGAGAGATAAATCGAATCTTCAAATTCTTCCTACTGAACTGTAAACAAATCAAATAAAACAGCTATAATCTATTTTCATTCACAAACAGAAAGTGGAGATTTTAAAACATATAATTGGGTATCAGGCCAAAGAAAATTAAATGCATTCCTGAATGCTAGCAAAGGTCTTTGTTTCCAATTCCTCATTCCAGACGAAGTGAATTAGCCCAGATTTTATGTTTGAAGGCTTTGGTAATGATGCTTGAATATGAGAACAAATTTTGGACATTGGCTGGCTTTCATGTCTTTCTACCTGATCTGCACTCACCAGCTTTATTTAAAGTTCTGCCAGAATAAGTATAGCAAGTATTTCAAATGTTCCTCAGAGATGACTTTCCTGAACTCAGTCTGTGGGCTGGGGGCTGAATTTTACTTTCCTGAGCCTGAAGGCAACATTTGGTCTTCCCTTGGAAAATGAAGAGATGATCTTCTTAAAATTTCCTTGGGATTAAATTGCAGCCTCTGCTCAAAATACTGAGGGAAGTTTGAACCAATAAAGTTACTGCATTTCCTAAAATACCAGGATCACAGAAAATACACAATTCTTCTGTGGTTTTTTGTTGTTGTTTTTTTTTAATGTTTTAATTCCTAATTAAACAAAAATTAAAATTTCTTTCAGCAGTTCCCAAAATGAGGTTTTAGTATCTCATGTGAACTGCCTTTGACTTCTCTACTCCATTTTATATGCACAAGCACAAATTTTAATAAACTTGGTATATAAGATATCCTTCACTTTCCTCGCCAGCTAGTTAAATATCTTCTGCCAATTCCTGCCCCCAAATGCATAAAAATATTAAAATCAGATGTATTAAAATAACTGGATTAAAAAGATGGCAGATACTTTTGAAATGCTGTCAACATAATTTTGATTATTTCAGTTTCACAGCAGCTGACCTCAAAGTAATAATAAAATTTGTTTATAAGGTTCCAGTTTCTACAGCATTGCTCTGAAATTTTCATTTGAGACTCATATTTTCATAAACTGTTCTTTACAATATTTTTCATTTCTTGGACATGGAGACAAATACCTGTCTACTTATGGAGAGTAACGCATATGTCAGCCGAGATCTTGGCCTTTTAAAAGGAAAACTCATGTCTTATCAAGTCATA
The DNA here is from genome assembly GCF_015227805.2 of Hirundo rustica. Classification (NCBI taxonomy): domain Eukaryota; kingdom Metazoa; phylum Chordata; class Aves; order Passeriformes; family Hirundinidae; genus Hirundo; species Hirundo rustica. Next base: position 146,639,798 of record NC_053450.1, on the reverse strand, counting down.
AGTTTTAAGATAAAGGATTTATTGGACATACTTTGCAAATTTGAAGCCCTGTCTTAACCATGGTCTGCAAAAATTGTATCTGGTTTTCTAAGGCTGTGAGCCCTTTGTGATGATACTTACTTTGTTTTCTTTAATCATCATTTTGAAAAATAAGGATGTCATCTGTTAATACCCTTTTTCAGATGTGATGCCAAATATTTTTCAAAAGGCCTCCTGAAGTTAAGTAACAAAACATAAAGAGCCATGAAAACCCAGAACATTTTCATTAGTATGAGAGAAAATTCTTTCTGTTCTGAATAGCCCCAGTTTCACTGCCTTTGATCTCAGGATGTCACTTCTGATGTACAATATGTCACTATTCTACTAATCTTTTCAGACAGATTTTACAGTCTGCTCATATTATAATAAAAGGGTTACACCTCTTAGCTGCAACCTCATTAAACCCCATGGACTATTGAGAGAGGGAATTTTATTGTAGCTTGTGTTATCTAGCAAAGAAAATCATAAAGGAAGAGCTGAGGTTTTCCAGAAGTATCTAACACATTTGATTCAATTACTTAAAAACTTGCCACCAAAACCGGCCACAAAATTTTCCAAAGTACAAAACTTTTTGTTATAGACATCTATAAGCTCCTAGAATCTTAAAATCCAAATAGGATCAACCAGGAAAAAAAGTAATTGCTGGACCAATGGAAGAGAACAGCATTTTAAAGGATGTGTGTTTAGCTTTAAATGAGAGACATCCGTGAGGGGAATTCACATGGAAGAAAAATCTTGAGGGAGGAATGCATTCATCAGTGCCTAATAGGGTAAAGCTCCCACTGACATTTTTCCCATGGTTAAAATATTTCTAACATTTCTGTATTCCATGAATTCTCTTCTTCATAGCAAGGCCAGAACTACTACTGTGTTCTTCTCTTCATATGGATAAACTGATGGAATTCTTCCCTTTTTGATTCAGATATTTTCATAAAATTTCTGGCAACTTAGTATCTATATTTCTGCAGTAATAAGATACTCTGGCTTTTTGGGAGCTGTACACGAATGCAAAAAACTTTCCTTGTTATATGATACTGCATATAAAAATCCACTGTAAACAAAGCAAAAATAGAATTTAACAAAATATTATTCTAGATATAACTCTTTAAAGTGATGAAATTTATTTATACTGTTCTAAGAATACATCCTCAGGTCTAGCTTTATTTTAAGCATTAGCCTTAGTTATATGATCCTATACACTGGCAATGGTAATGACTTAAAATCTGTATAGCCTTTGCTTTCAGAGCTCAGCTAATATTTCTGTTTTCATAGAGAGGGTGAGATACACACAAAAAAAGAATAAACTAGTAAAATAACAATAAAATAAAGCAAAAAATATTACCTATTATATCCAGCTTTCTATATTTTACTATGTTTCTGTTTTACATATGATTTTGAATATAAATACTCACATAGAACATATTTTGGGTTTGGTAGAATCGTTATATTGACAACCATACATGGATTACTTTGAGATTGATTATTTCCCTTTTTTCTCCAGTGACCTGCTATGCTTCTTTTGAGAAGAATAAAGACCACATTGCACCTTGGAAGTTACAATTTAACTAGGTAACCTGGCTCATGGAACAGAATGAAAACAAAATGTATTTAAAATGTATTTCCCAAGCACTAAAGCTGCAAAGCCAAGGATTCAAAAGTTTCAGAAGGGACTAAAGACTAAAGGTTGCCTGTAACTTTCTGTTGACATTCTGAGCGTGTGCGTTACAATTCAGACCTCCATCACATGATGGTATTTTCCCCCCAGTTATCTATCCCTTATTCAGTTCATGCATATAGAATAATTCTTTTTATTTTATTCAGTATGTGACCTTAGACATCCTACTTAATTCATGCTATCCAAACCCTCCTAAGAACAGAGATTTGTCAATTTTCTCGATGGCTGTTCTGCCGTGCTCAGTGTCAGAGTATTGGGATACTTCATAAATGAAATGGATTAATTTTCACAGCACCTGGATGAGGTGGTACATTATTAGCCCTTTGTAGGGACCCAGAGATGAAGATCAAAAGGTAACTACTTAATTTTGTGTTCCAAGCCAAAATGCCTGCAGCCTAATTGTTTAGGACTTCCTATGGTATTTTCCAGCAACCTACAAACTGCAATTTTAAGGTACTTTGGTGAGAGTGCTTCAGCCAGTGCCAATGAAATCAGCATCGAATGTCAGGCAGAAGCTCCCAGAAAGGCGCCTATCTCACTGGCATCCTGCAGGGGCTTTCCAGGGTTTACCCCTCATCCCCACAGGGCTCAGCCTGTCACCTGCTCTCCTGCCTTTGACGTGGCCAGCCAGACTGCCCTCCAGGCTCTGTGGTGCCACTCAGTTCTGCTGTCCCTCCAAGGGCCTGTCTGTCCCTAGGGACTGCAGCAAGAGGGGAACTTCCTTTGTGGTCTCGGCTTTTTTGAGGTACAGCACAGAGAGAACAGCTTTGACATCCTAGGCTTCAGGCCAGGCCTGCCAGCATGCCCCAGGTATGGCATCTTCTGGGGAGTGAATGCCACCTCCTGCAGGAAGACTTCATGCCTGGCTAAAGCAAAAAAACACGTCAGAACCTCACAGGGTCCCTCAGTGAGAGCAGCTGGGCAGCCTTCCACGGCTTTTTGTGAATGTGAGAGGTCTCTGGGAGATAAACCATTATTACACCAGCCAGGACAGAGCACTTCTGATCTCCCCAGTGAGTGCAGAAAAAGAAGCCCTGATAACCATCTTTAAATATTAATTGAGGCCCTTGCTTCAACCAGAAAAGCACTTTCCTCTGTTACCTAAGAAAACAAACAAAACTCCAAATCCTACCTCAAGCCTCCCTTTCCTTGTCGTTCAGCCTTCAGTTCAAAACAAAGGCTTATTTTTTATCCCATAAAACTGAATGAGTAGAAAAGGACCAGGCAACCCACTCTTGATTAGGAAAACAATCAGATGAACTCCAGCACATCCTTATCTCCAGCATGCAACAGCTTCAGCCCCCAGGTTGTTCTACACACACACACTCTTGATTGTCATCAGCATTCAGCTTTCATGGCTCCAGTGGCAGAGGTGGCATGAGGAAGGTCTTGAACCTAAATGTTCCTGTGATAAATATAACAAAGGGTCCCAAAGTGATTTGTACTCCTTGTTATCAGAATGTAAGCAGTGAAACAGAAAAGAAACTGGTTTAAACTTCATATAAAGAAACGGTCTTGTCCTCTCTGGTGTGGTGAAGTCCCAGGACAGAGCTAACTGTGATAAAATTTTAGGAGGAGCAAGAGAAGAGAAGTTTTTTGGGGGGAGAGGTAAAAACAGCTGGGTGTTTTGACCAGAGCCAAAGGAAAAGAGAAATTCTCACCCTGTTGTCTGTGTCTGTAGCACTCTGGAGCCACCACAGGTGTGTGTGGGAGCGCTCTCATCAGCCTGGGAAATGGCTTTGGGTGGGCAGGAGAGACAATGAGATTTAAGTCTCCTGGACCTCAACATAACATTTGTGCACGTGACATCTTTTCACATTTTGTTGTATTTATCTTTTGAATGCCTGAATTTTCAATCATTACACTACACAAGTTAACTTTGGATGTCATGTCAATTTCTGAATATGGTAAATTAACATCAGCTGGTATTATTCCCCTTATATGGTTGAAGTGTTTGTCATGACTTTCACCATGCTCTTCTGTAATGTGTCCAGGATTCCTGGTTCTGCTAATTATGAATTATTTTTTGTATTATGTCCTGAATATTTTTCCCAGAATATTTTCTGTTTCTTTCTTACATGCTTCATGCAGATTTTCTCTCCCCCTCACTCCCCTGCCTTTACTTTTTCTTCCATACAATAGGTATATGGAAAGAACAGCAAAACCTTTCTAATATTTTCAGTACCACCATGAAAAAAGAGCAATTGCAGGGAAAGAACAGCTCAAGCTGTGCAGGTGTGGACTGCAGCATACTGAGTGTTAATAAAATCCCAGGAGACTTACCCAGTTATTAAATACTGACAAGTTTCTATTGTTGACTGATTTTTTCAGAACTTCACATCATACACAAATTTTGGAAGATTTACTTAGGAATGAAGCCAGGCTAACCCTCCAAACCACAAAAGTCTCTTAATTTCATTCAGTGGAACGATTGTTTTAATGTGCAGTTGTTACATGCACACCTCCGACTCCCACTCACAACCCTCCCAAGCCTGTCAAAGTTTAGAGTCATTTGGATAATATCCTTAACAATATACTTGTCATCAGCCCTAAAGTGCTCAAAACATGTCTTGTAATGCTACTTCAGCCTTATCATCATGACATTAGTGGGCTTTTAGCAAGAAAACCTATTCATCTGCAGTATTTCTGCACTTTTTATTAAACAGTTAATAATTGCAGTTGTGTATGACAAGGAAAGTGCTGGAACCATTTCTTAGAATGTTACAAAATAATATCAAGTGAGTTTTGAATATTTTCTGTGTTCTCCTGTTTTGTTGGAAATTGGCAAGTTACAAGAGACTTTGGAACAGTAAGTACCTTTTAGAGGAATAATTAAATGAAACAAACTGTAGTCTAGATGTTAACAGCTTCACAGTTATGAATAAATTTGTTCCATAAGTGCTTGAATATGCTCAGCATTTTGGAGACAGCAGTGGTGAACCCAGATTAGATGGCAGCTCAAAACAGGAGCAGAATAAGGCTTTATGTACTGAGTCTGGAAAACCAACTACTTCAAGAAAGTACTTCTTAAAATACTTAAATACTTCAAGAAAGCATTCATCTTCCCATTTCAAGGGTACTGTACAATGCTCTCTCCTTGGGTTTGCTCCGCTTTGGTTTCATCTCTAGCTGCTATTTCTGAATATCAAACCATTGCCATCAAACCTATGCAGCACCAATGAACCCAATGAAATTGCCAAGCACACAACCTTTTTAATCAGTAAAAAATCCATGCTGAATACTTCTATGCTTTATGAACATAGAGAATAATAAGAACATAGAGAATAATAAGAACATAGAGAATAATAAGCTTTATAAATTTATTTTAAACTTCCCAGAGAACACTACTGTAAAGATATGATTATCTAATTAATTTTGCATAATTATATAGTGCTTTTTGAATTATACATTTTAAATGTTTTTTTACAAATTTAATTAGTTCACATAATCTTCCCTAATATTTTTTTAATTGCAATTAAATTGCATGGAAGTTTAACACAGACATTGGTATGGTAATTCCTGTAAATTCCATATTAGTTCAAGGGAGTAAAAATATTTTTAAATCTATAGTTAAGTCTCCAGCAGTATGGCCTTAAGTGTTTGGTTTCAGGCACGTTCATGTGGAGGAATCATGAATTTCTAACTTACGCTGTCAGTATGGTCAATATTACTCTAGCAGTCCATTCCCTTTGACCTTTCCACCTCTACACTAACCCTGAATACACATTCATCCCTGATGGAAGGGCTTTTTTATTTGTTTTAAGCTAATGGAATATTTGTAAATATGCATATTTAAAGAAAAAAAAAAAGTGTCTGTGGTATAACGGCAGAACACAAATTGGAAATGGTGCTGTATTTGTAGGCACAGTGGAGCAGCTCCTGCTCCAGGTGCCAACCAGCAGGACTCAATACCTGTTCCAGTCCTTAGCCCTGGAGTGAGAGTGCAGTCAGGGATGGAAGAGGAAGAAGATGTAAAGGAGCAGGAGTGTGTGTTCACAGTGTCAGCAAGAGGTGGGTTTTTCTGTGAAAGCCAACATTGTGGCTGCTTTTTATGGCCACATGGCAAGCCAAGACTTCAGTCTTCACCATGGGTCCAGTAATGCCAAAAAGCAGAGCTTGAGTGCTACACTCAAGTTTTGAGTGAATAAATTATTTTTATGAACTGCTTCAAATAATTTTAAAGCACTTTCTGGAGTCCAAGAATGTGCCAAGCTATTTCTCCATACACAGCCAAAGTGTTTTGTTGCCTTGGTGAAGGTTTATATGAAGACATATGCTATCTGGCCCTAAAATTTTTCTCTCACAGCCTGCATGGAATTGAAAGAAGGGGTGTAGGAAGAAGGCAGGATGGCTAAAGGGGATCTAAATTGATACCCTGAAGTAATATGAGATGGTTTTGTTGCAAGACTTATTTGCACAACTTCAAACTATAGTAATCCTTCTCAAAAGCAAAAAAAAGGAAACAAAATAGATATATTGGATTGATGACTGCTAGCGGTCATTGGTTGCTGTTTCATTAGTTGCATACTATGTCTCTTCTGACATTTAGTGTAGAATAGAAAACATTTTCAGATGTTAATGTGGAATATATCAAGAATTGTCTGCAAAATCTCAGGATTACATTGTGATACTGTAAAAAGTCAGTGCATATGAGCACTAGTGAACTGTGTAAATTCACAGCTACAAGGTGTTTCTATAGAATGAAATAGGTCAATTTGGATTAGATACAAGGGAGAAATTCTTTACTTTGGGACTGGTGAGATGCAAGATATGGTTGTCCAGAGGAGCTGTGGGTGTCCCATCCCTGGATCCCTGGAAGTGTTCGAGGCCAGGTTAGATGAGGCTTTGAAGTACCTGCACTAGTGGAAGGTGTCCCTGCCCAGTACAGGGGGATTAAAACTAGATCTTCTCTAAGGTCACTTCCAACCCAAACTCTTCTATGATTCTATGATTTAACTACTTTTCTACAGTCATTGTGTTACAACTGTGACATGGAGCCAGGAAGAGTCCAATAGTCTGAAAACATCTTAGATTTTTCTAAAGGAGAATTATGTTCACCTATAACTAATATAACACTGGATGACTTTTTCCACGAGATGTTTATTAGCTAGAAAATATGTTTTTTGAATAACCCCAAACCACTTATAATTGCAGACTGAATTCAGAAAGAAGTTTTTAATGAAAAATATTACTTATTATTTGTTCCTCATTGCTACAATTATTCACTTATTGCATACTATAAAAAGTTATTAGTAACTTATTTTCTATTTATATTAAGATAATCTGACCAAAACAGTGAAAGATAAATTATCAGTTAGAATCACAAAATACTGGAAGAGATGGAATCCTTTGGTACAGCAGTTAAGCTTTTACCCAAGGAATGGAGAACATGTACTTCCTTTTCTCCTTTAGAGATTGACATCCACCTCTCCCTCTTTCCAAGCATCCCTCGCCCCTTTTCATAGCCTGCCACTAGCTATACTATACTAATGACAGAAATGATGTCCCCAAAACATGACCACACACAAAAAGGGACAACAGCCACCCTGTGAAGTCAGTCTTTGTCTCAATGACAATATTGATTCTTACAGAGCAGGGCAGGAACACGGTAGGAAATGTGGGGACCTTTTAAAAACAGCAGAGGAGCCAACCTTAGAGTTCTAACCAAGAGTGATGACCTAATTTCTGTTTACAGAGCTCAGTGCCATATTTTCATTACACCACAGTTGAGGCTGAGGCCTGATATTCAAATGAAATATTCTGTTGATAGCTGAAAACATATAATTTAAATTTTTATATGTTAAGGAAAGATCATTAATTTTTACCTTTTTTTTTTTTTTTTTTTTTTTTCTGAATTGATAGCTAGATTTTATGAGATTTACCAAGAAATAATTACATTTTCTGTGAACATTTATATCATTGATGTCTTCCTCAACGCACAAGATCAGGAGCGGCAATCATAGAGTGGACAGCTTTTAGGAACAAGCAATTGCCTTCAGTTCAAGAACTGAGAAACTGTTGCAAGGAACACTGAGATTGCAGTTTATATAATCTAAGAAAGTTGGGAGAAAAAAGTAATGTATGCTGTGATTTCTGGCCTGAGTCTCCAGTGTTCTAATCCATATATTACTCACCAGAGTGCTTATTCCTTTGTTAGTGAAATAGCTGCAAAAGGATTTTGTCAACCAGATTAACAACATTACAAATTAGCAGCATTTGTATTACATTTGTATTTTCACAGCTCCTGTCAGAGCAAGATCATCTTATCATGCTAATTGTACAAACAAACATTTCTGATCTCTGGAGCTAACAGGCTGAATTCAGACGCAGTGAACAAATAAAATAGAAGGAGAGACTGGAGAAGAGGACAGAAGGGAAAAGAGATAAGAGCACTCAGTTGAATAGACCATGTACATCCATAATTGAGGCTCTATTTATAAACTAGAACTAAGCATAAGATACTAAGGAGGTTAGTAATCCCTGCTGGCCAGCTGCAGAGCCATTAAAGGAAGGACAATTTGTCTTTAAGAAGACTGTTCCTGCACCCCACTGGGTTGATGAGTGGTATTTTATAAATGCCATAGGGTTTATACAGTTTCTTAATTCTGCTGGCCTTACCTTCTTGAGTCAGCTATGCAAGGATAAAAATTGTCTTTCTTATGGCTGTATACACTCTTTAATCTTCTTTAACACTTACAGCAAATAAGGAAGTCCTTTCCCACCCCACACTCCACCTGAAGACCATTTGACATGTCAGGATCAAACAAATAAATTAAAGGTTTTTGGTTTTTTTTTTTTTTTTTTTTTTTTTTTTTTTTTTTTCTTTTTACTTATGTAATCTTTCCTAATGTCTGCTTTAGTAGTAATAAAAAGCTCTTATAATAAGCAGATATATCACATAGAACCATAGAAAGGTTTGAGTCGGAAGAAACCTTAAGGATCATCCACTTCCAACTCCCCTGCTCTTGACAGGGACACCTTCCTCCAGACCAGGTTGCTCAGAGCTCCATCCAACCTTGAACACTTCCAGGAATGGGGCATCCCTACCCTTACCCCCCTCACAGTAAATTGTTTTTCCAAGTATCTAATTCTAAACTTTCTTTTAGTTTGCATACATCCCCCTTGTCCTGTCACCACATGACCTTGTAAAAAGTCTCTCTCCAACTTTCTTGAAGGCTGCCCTCAGGTATTGGAAGGCCATAATTAAATTATCCCAAAGCCTTCTCTTCCCCAGGCTGAACAATTCCAGTTCTCTCAGCCTTTCCTTGTAGGAGAGGTGCTCCATCCCTCTGATCATCTTGGTGGCTTCCTTTGGGCTCACTACAAGAGGTCCATGATATTTTTTTCTTCTGGGCACCCCAGAGTTGGATGCAATATTCTGGTTGGGGTCTCACTTGAGTGGAGCTGAGGGACAGAATCCCCTCCCTCCCCTGCTGCCCACGGTGCTTTGGATGCAGCCCAGGACACATTTGGATTTCGGGGCTGTGAGTGCCATGGCTGGCTCACGTCCAGCCTCTCACCCACCTGCACCCCCAAGTCCTTCTGAGCAGGGCTGCTCTCAATCAGCTCATCCCACAGCCTGGATTGAAACTGGGGGTTGTCCTAACCTAGGTGCATCCTCTTGCACTTGAACTTATTAAAGCTCATTAGATTCCCATGGGCCACTTCTCGAGCTTGTCCAGGTCCCTCTGGATGGATCCCACCCTTCAGGTGTGACAACTGCGTCACTCAGACTGGTGTCATCTGGAAATCTGGTGAGGGTGCAGTTCATCTGTGTCACTGATGAAGACATCAAATAACGTCAAAAAACATTTCCCCTGAGGGACACCACTAGTGCCATCAGGATATGAGCCATTGACCACTACCCTCTCATGGTTTACGACTACAGTAATAAACACATTTCAGTAATAAAAAACTTCAGATTAAGATCAACCAGTCTCCTCCCTTCTTCTTTCTTCATGAAGTTTAATCACTTCCTATGGCATCAGGAGTTGCTGTTAAAACATTGCTCCATGAAATTTTTCATTTTCTCTGTGGCCCTCTGCCCAAGGCACAGAAGCACAGCCATCCTTGGGCTGACACTTCCACTCGCAGGGAAGAGAGAGGGGACTGTGGGGCTGGGGTGAGCTGTGCTGGCAGGTGTTGTGTGGCCAGTGTGTTCACAGGAAACACATCCATGTGTGCCTGACTGGATACTATCCTGACAGATAATTCTGCCATGGATTGCCATAGCTGCCTCTGTGCTGATCCTGGAAGACAAATCTCTCCCCTGTTTTAGTTCACCCAAGCCAGGACCTGACTGCAGCAAGAAAGCAGATGTTATCCATAGCAGTGAGTGGCAGGGAGGTTCATCTCTCATCTTCCCCTCCACCCTTCCCTCATTTGCCACCAGTGGTTTTTGAATTGTTTTCTAGGCTGGTATAAACAAGACAAACCTCTCCTAAATATTCTTTGCTGATAAGACGTTCACACCCTATGAGCTGTCTGCTGTACAGGGGAAGATCAGCTCAGAGCAAGAGGGAGTGTTTGTACCTTATGCAGAAAGCTGCTGGCTGGTGGGCAGTGAATTCACAGCTAGAAAGGAGATATGCAGGAGCTTCAATCCCTCTATAACCCATGGGAAGGGGCTGCATAGCTCATATCCTGAGTAAGTAGTGCTCGGCACTGGGATGCCCTGAGGAAAGCCACAAAAGACAAGCCAGTGGGAGCAGCCCCAAGCAGAGATGGATATGGGCCTTCCTGTTCTCATGCTTTTAACTTGGCTTCTGAAGCTCATCAGATACCAGGCCAGACAAATATCTGCTCTGTGTAGAGCTGTCTTTGCATTTTTGTAGTCCTGTCAGCTATCATTCTATATTCTCGTATTAGGAGAGTCATCTCAAGTCAAAAACTTTCTATCTTCCAAACATCATCTATCTTACTCCTCTCTCCTCCACTTTCTTGAATGCAGCTCTCTTTCACCTTCAAGCTTTTGGGCAATTTAAATTTTTTTTTCCATCTTTGTTTTCATACTGGCCCAGGTCCCTTGGGACTAGAATGGGAATAGCCAAAATTCTGTGAGAAAGCCTTTTCTTGGTCTATTTACAGCTTATCCAGAAGCAGAAAGAACTTTGAAAAAAAATTGTAAAAAACCAGTTCTCACAAGAATGTCTAACCCAATTTAGCAGATAAACCGGATTCGAATAGCTCAATAAACTATCCAGACTGTTGGCTGGTTCCCAGTCCTGAACCTTTTCAACAATTTATGGTTTACTGACCATCATCTGTATTTAGTAACAATGTTATGACATCAAGATTTGTTTCTCAATTGGGTTGCCTGCATGGAAGTAGATTTTACCTTTGTTTTTGAACACAGTGAATTTTACAGTCAATGAAGAGGTAGGTGCTTAACTTACATGTTTTGATCTTCTTCTAGAGCCAGAACAGATATAACACATTTGACTTGGCCTTCTGATTTAGGCACCTGCTACCTGCCTCAGGTTTAGAGTATTGAATATTCCCTTCAGCTTCAAAGGAAAAAAAATCTTGCCCCCAAACAGGAGATTTCACTGTGGAAAGTCTTAATATTGTAGTTGCACTCAACAGTAAAACTCGCTTTTCCAGCCATAAATGAAGTTAATTCTGAAGTAAAGATTTTCAAGCTTCCATGTAGTGGCTTTTCAGACAGATGGCTCAGAGGCTGTCCAGAAGGTGAGAAGAATGCTCATTTTCATATTTCATGCCTTGCTTGGAAGTTAAAAGGGAATTGGTACTGGAGATAATCCAGTGCTTTAGTTTCTAGGTTTTCCCTAACAAGAAATATGTAAGATATAACAAGAACAGATCTATCAGGGTTATAAGATATCTCCAGTCCCTGATGTGCCATGTTGGTCTCAGTAAATTCAGCGGCAGATCTCCCATTGACTTAAGCTGGAGTCAGGTTTTTCTTGGAAATGTTTGTAAAGAAAGGTTTTTCCCCTTAGGTTCTTTAAAAATTAATTTTACAGAAATTTGAAGCAGTGACGCAATTCTGAGGAGTGTCCAAACTTACCTGATGACCAGACAGTCAAGCCTAATTCCCTGAATTCCATATAAAAATGAGCTTTTGCTCCTAAATTTTGAGCAGAGGAATTGTTGCCTACTCAGCAGTGTTGTGGCACCCTTAACTGGAGTTACTCTGGTATGAAAGACCCTAACAAAGGCTGATTTACCATACTGAGAAATCTGCATTGTATCCATACCCATCACTGTAGTCACACCCATCACCTTTAATTATAAATCCAGCAAGGATTAGGAAGGAGAAATGGATGGACTATTAACCTTATGGGAGCAGGCTGTAGCTGTACAACAAAATTATAGAATGAGAAACAGCAGTGAAACTGGTGAATTCGGGGATGAATAACAAGATCCTTGGTGGAGTATAATGCACTATTTCCTACATACAAAACTCAGGCTGAAAGATCATCTTCTTATAGGCTACAACTCAAATCTCTTGTATTTGCAGCAACATTATAGCTACCAACTCTCTCAGCAAGACAAGTACAAGGAGATTATCACTGGGGTTTTTAACAGCAGGTTTAGGGACCTGTTTTCTTCACACATCACTTGTGTGGACAACGTTTATTTTGTGTCTCTAGCATAATAAAATGGTTTGCTAAGTTAATTCAAAGTCCTTAAACTGTCTCTTTGCATAGATGAATATCTTGACCAAAATATAATTAGACTCTATGATGATCAAGGGAGCCTGGCAGTGAAAGAAAGAGTAAATAGGCTCGACAAGGGTAAGTCTCCATTTGCAAACATCTTGCATTTCACATACAGCTAAAAGATACTAAGCCAGAGAATAGAAGAGAAAGAAATAGGCAGTTTCAATGGAAATCCATTGAGAAATAATGACAAATTCCAATTGGCTTTTTCTTCCTCTCATTCTGAGTAATTAGAAATGTCCCGGAGAAACAGAGAGCTATTTCAGGATACATGCAGGAATTTCCAAAGGGTGGGTGGGATTTGGGTTCAGTGGTGGGGAGGAGAGCAATGGCAAAGAGCCACTGGCCATTTGTTGGTGAGGGGGGAATGTAAGGCCAGTATGGGCAATGTCAATGTGAAAAGCTGGCACAAAAACAAGGGGCTCATGGAAAGCTTTGGTCGCTTGTGCATATCCAATGCCTCATTCAGGAGGTGACTTAAGTGTGTTTGCTCTTATGCTGACCCAAGAGAAAGCCTTGTCTGAATGATACAAATATCTGCTCTCCTCTGTTTATAGTACTTTCAGTCAAAAATAGCCAGGCCAGGAGGGAGTCATCTAAGGAAAGCAGTTTGCTTATGAAAATGTGTTTTCTTGTTCGTATATAATTTGTATACACACCCACAAGCTCACACGTGCAAAGTTACGTCTCACAGATGAGTTTTTTCCTAAAGCTGCTCAGTAGAGAAACTACTCATAATACTTTGTCCCAGCTTTGCTTACTAGCTGTGTTTGGAACAAAAATTCCAGTTCAAAGTCCATTGGAGTCTATGGAAAGATGCCCATTGACTTCACTGAGATTTGGATCAGTTCCCAAGTCTTTCCCTATTTAGAAGCTGCAAAATAAACTGCAATTTCTCAGCTGTATATGCTGGACTAACTGGGCTTGAAAGTGAATGCAGGGAAAAGCTTCACATACCCAAGGCTGTACCTTGCAAATGAGTCTTTTGTTTCTGGCTGTTCATGGATCATTGAGTTCTTCAAAGTCAGACAAACAAATAATGCTCCTAGTCATCGGGTTTTCTGTCATTACAGGGTTTGGCAGCTCTCAGAGTTGTCATCTGCAAGATGGAACCATTCCTGTGGACATGCCAGAAGACACAAATTTGGTCTTCTGCAACAATGAAAACTAGTGGGTTTTTAAAATTTAGGAGAAAGAAATAAGTTTTGAAACATACTTTTTCAGATCCTCTTCTGCAAAATAGATATTCTTCACATATTCAATAGGCTTGAATAAAAAGAAGCATCCATGGCTTAGTCTTGGCATTATCAGATAAATTTCCTCCTAATTTATCAAAGAGGCTTTTCAAAAGATTTTAAATTAATGACAAGTGGAAGCTTTTGCATGATGAGGGAGGCATTGACTGTGTTGTTTCTGATCCACTTCTTGAAAATTAATTGACTGCCCTCATATTTTTTTTTCCCAGGCTTAATTTCTTTTTTTTTTTACTGTAATAGTAATCCAGAACATTAATTTTTGTTTTGTTTTTAATTGAAACATTATAATTATTACTCCTACTCCTGACAGGGGAGGATGTAACTAGATGATCTTTAAGGCCCCTTCCAATCAAACACATTCTATGAACAGACATGTAAAATAGGCTATATCCTATCTTTCATATTTGAGGAGCTTTGCATTATTTTAAGGCTTTTTAGTGTCACAGAGAGGTTTTATGTTGATTCCAATGTGAATTTCATTGTTCTCAGGCCCAGGAGAAGGGCTGATGGACAAAGGTAGCTTTAAGCTAAATGTCAGCACTCTCTTATTCTGCACCAGAGGAATCCATTCCAAGACTACTGTTTTATGCAGTGATACATTACTAAAGTGACATGATTATGGAGGTGGCATAAGAGTTATGATATCCTTAATTATTCATTTATTTAAGTGTTTAGGGATTGCTCTTAATGCAACAGATGTACACACTTGTCAAGGCACCAGCTGAAGTGTCTTTTTCTTTTTTAAATAAAGTTATTTACTTCTGGGAAAAAAACCCCAGACATAGATTGTTGTCAATCTTTTTCAGTTTAAATTTCATTCAGACTCATAAGAGAGTTTGTTTAATTTTCTTATCTTCATTATATTTTGATGACAACTTAATTATTTTAGAAAAATTAATGATTACTCCACTTCCCTGTGTTAAACATGAGATGAGCATTATGCACTAATTATAAGGAATGAACTACAACTGACGTCAACAGAATTTGTGTGACTGCACATATAATAAATTAAATCTGAATATTATACAACAGCTGGAAGACAGTCTAAGAAATAACTTTTTGAATGCCATGTTAAAGGACATGCTGACTCACGCATCCATTTAATTCAAGAATCTCTACACAAATAATGTTCTTGTCTACCGACTTTTGCATAGCCTGGAAAATGTAAATGAAATTATTTCCATGCTAGTTCTGGCCAAATGTAGTGATTCCCATTCAAAGGCATCAGTTGTACTCTGATGAGGAATTGGCTTACACTGCAGCGAAGTCTGGCTTAGGCAGAGCCTGAAGAGCTCAGGGTAGCAGTCACACCTCTGGTCACTGTGTGCGTACAGCCAGTAAAAGGCTGGGAAGGGAACTCGTCACCAGCTTCAGGATCTGGAGGGACAGGTACAGTTCATCATCCTTCTCATTGTGCTCAAGAGCTCATTTTAATGATCCATGACCAAAAAGAAACATCCCAGCTTTTGATCTTCAGCCACATTTATTCTGCTCCTTTCTGGGTAAAGGGGATTTTCTATTTTTGCAGCACTGCACGAGCAGGGCCAAGCTGTGCCTTACCAGAGAGCCTGCAGACAAGAATGGCAGGCCTGAAAACACTGTTTTCTGAAGTAAACAGTGGACTCATTTCTAGGATAAGGAATTTCTTAAAGGGGGTGACAGTGAAACAAAATTTCTCCATTCACACCTCTGATCTCATAAGCAATCTCCCAAGCACAGACTAGTAAGTGTTTGTTGCACACTCCAGTCCAAGTAGAGATAGTAACGTGTGCAGACATTTGAGATCAGACCTCTCCAAAGCCCCCACCTGTAAGCTAAAAGAAGAACTGCCACTAACATCTGTTCAAAGCATACATGGTAACTAGAAATCAAACCAGTCTTTCTCATGCAAAGTCTTTGTTGTCATTAGCACACTGACATTAGGGATTCTGTGGAACAGTTTGTTGGGAAGAGAGTGGCAGAACCAAGTGAATGTCCACTGAGGATCAGCTCCTGCCAGACTCATTCCAGAAAATGGAACATAAATTGTCCATTAGCCAAACACCATTTGTACAAATCATTGACAAGATTATATTGGAAGCTTATTTTGTCAGGTACTCATTCATTATATTTATGGTAACATCAAGGACCTTTATTTTCTCAGGCTTTTTAGAGGGAAAGTTTTCTTTTTTGCTCTTGCTGTCCATTTTTCACATGTGACTGAAGAGAATTTACTTCAGTAGACTTTAAAGTTGCTTATGAAGTTGATATGGCAATTTAGTCTATGAAAGCTTATCCTTTATTCCAAAACAACTTGGGTTTTATATATGGTATATATTTTTTCTTTTATTAAACAGTCAGTGAAGACTACATTAATACTCTGCAAAACCACTGAATATTAGATACCAGAAATTGCTGGTTCATTCCTGCTGCTGGTACAATGATTCTTGGCTGCAGGTGAGCAGACTGAGTTGTGCAACTGAGAATCCAGAGCTGTATGCTTGATGTTGTATCTTCATATCATAGGTCAGAGTGAGGGTAAAAAGAAACCATCTCACTGAACACAGAGCCAGCCTTCAGGGGCTGAGAGGTCTCACTGTGGTTCTCCAGCATGGATAACTCCTAGGAAACAGAAAATGTGAATGAAAAAAATTGTAGTCGTTCTTGGAGAGTAGCAATCCTCTTGAACACGTCTTGAGAGAGTAGAGTGTCAAATCAGGATGGTTTTGGTTTGGTGTTTTTTTGGTTTTTTTGTTTTGTTTTTTTTCCTGGGTTTATAGGTCATTCCCGTTCTCTGCATTTACCTGCCAATAATACACAGCAAATGCTGGGACAATAGTGTTCTTTTAATATTTTCTCTTATCCTTTGATAACCTTCAAGCCCACAACGGAAAGTGATGGAAAATGGTATTTATCTTTGCTTTTCACTGTGAAAATAAAGAAGTTTCCTGGTAAGGAAAGAGATAAAATCACTTGGCATGAGGACTTTTAATTCACACTGGACAAATTCAGGACAGTGTTATATATATA
The DNA here is from genome assembly GCF_015227805.2 of Hirundo rustica. Classification (NCBI taxonomy): domain Eukaryota; kingdom Metazoa; phylum Chordata; class Aves; order Passeriformes; family Hirundinidae; genus Hirundo; species Hirundo rustica. The sequence continues at coordinate 146,623,134 of NC_053450.1, read as the reverse complement.
TATATATCAACAAGTAATGATTGAGGAATTTCCTTATCATCTGACGATATTTTCCCAGACTTCTAGTAAAAAAATACTGGTTCAAGATTCATTTGATGGATACAAAGTTTGCCAGGACTCCAGAATGGTAACATAACAGAAGTTTAGGTGCTGATATAAATATATTTTACCTATATAATTTGATATAAAATGTCTCACATATCTATGTCTTATCAAGCTTTATCTTTTAATGCATACACATTCCTGACAGGCAGGATCACACACATCACTCCTGTGGTCACAGAGCTATTTCTATACAATTTGTAGCTCAAATTACTTTGCCTCAAAACACTTATCTGAGTGTATTCAAGATGTCAAGGACAAGGTTTGGGAGCAGAAATAGGTGTCTTTCACGAGAAAAGTTAATCTCGGTGGGAAAACAAATAAATTTGGGGAAAAGGTCTCTTGTTAACAAAAAGGGCAAGACAATACAAAGTTACTAAACTGTATCAAAACAAGTGAAATTTAAGCGTGCTTAATCTTACTGCAACTACTCTTTTTTTTCCCACTCTTGGTAACTTTGATGAAGCCACCTGGAGCCCCAAAGCTTGTCATTTCCCCCAGGTATATAATTTGAGAAAATGGAAGTATATAATAGTTTCTAATTACCTACTTTTTGTCTTTTAGCAGGTTCAGCTGGAGCAGCTTGCACCACTCCTCCAGGCAGTTCACAGCTTTGCAAGGAGGACATTTCCCTAAAAGATGGGTGCAGAACTGCTGAGATGAAAACATGCTTGGATTTCTCTCTCTCTTTTAAGGCTGTGTGTCCTGTAGTACAAAGGTGTAAAAATAGGGAAGGTTATTACATTTTGAGAAGCAAAAATGGTTTACTCAGGAACAAAAAGAAAGGAAGATCAACCTATACATGACTCTTCAAAGAATGGTTACAGGCTACAGAACTTGAGTATACAGAGTGCACAGCCCTGTGAAAAGTGCTGCAAGGTGGGTTCTGTTTCACAGGTAACTCCAGACCTTAGTTTTGGTCTTCTCAAGGGGTCTCCATGGCAAATGCGACAAGAGCTGGATATTCACCCTCCGGTGCAGCATGGTGAGTGCAGTGAACTCTGTTCTGGGGTCGGGCTTTAGCAGCTTAAAATTAAAACATCTAACTATTGAGTTCCTAAATCCCAGCAGGTGTGAAGAAATAAGGCCAACCAACAGTCTAGGTAGTCTAAGGGTTATTTGAGACTGAGGCAAGAATTAAATTGCCTATTAAGGTTTGAATAATTGCTGTGTGTGAAAATGAACTTTTTCAAAGAACATTCAGGAATTTCCAGGGTCTGATAGGCTCTAGTTTCTGTTCACCAGTGAAACCTACCCAATGTGCAAACCATATAACTCCTATCCAATTTTTACTATATTTGACTCTTAAATATTTTCCTCTACGTTTCATATGTGAATAGCAACTTACAAGTATTTTGTTGTGAGAAAGATTACCATCTCGCCAGCACTGACAATCAGTCCCTATTTATCCTTCCAGCAATATGCAATCTTTAAAAATTCCCATAGCTACCTGATATTTATAGGCACATTTATTATCCAAACCATAATTTTACTTGTGGGAAGGCACACAAATACCCTACATTGCAGAATGCCTGGTTTAGGTCTTCTCTCCACTACAGTATTTCTCTGAATTTTTTTAATCTTAAATGGGATTCACTTCACCTGAGAGGAAAAATATTTGAGTGAAACCTTTTGAGCCGCCTTTTCCCAGGAATTTATAAAAACAGACAGCAGGGGAAAAAAGCAGCTCATCCCAACAGTCTGGGATGTCTGCCTATTTTCAGGAGATGCCTTTGAGCCACCACTGAGATGGGGGTTCTTAGATTCCTGTCCACCTTTTAAATGGTGCTTATTAAATGCGGTGAACTCTAATTTATTTGCAAAAATAATTCATAAATTCCAGGTAATATTCTGACCAATACCAAAATTACACTTAGGTTCTGATTTAAAGGGTTTAACCGTTTTTGTTGTTGTTGTTGTTGTTGTTTGTTTGTTATTTTATTTTTTTTAAATGAAATTTTGGGTCTCAATTTTTGCAAACAACAGTATTTTAATATAAAGAAAAAAAGAGTTAATGTTGACTTTAACTTAATTGCACAAACTTACAAAACTAATATCAAGTGTATTATCTTTTTATCTGTGTTTTCGTTCTGGCTTTAATAGGGCTCAATTTCCATTCACAGTCCTGTGGGAGTAGTGTGCTCTATCCCTCTATTTTTATATGTGAAAATGCTTATGCCAATATCAAAGTATTTTGTATAACAAAGGACTTTTTGTCAATATGGGAGTATTACCCCAAATATGGGTAGACAAGGACCAGACACACAACTGGAATTTCATTCCAGACAATGGAAAATTAAAAGAAAAAAGAGAAAAAAAAAACCTGTCAAGCATATCTGGCCCTCTCTTTGATCAAACCTTGTTAAGAAAAAGTGAGAGATTTCCTAGCAATGGCAAGAGGACTGGACTCTATCCAGACACAGACCTCAGCACCGACAGTCTGGGACCTCACTTGGTGCTGGAGGAGAGAGGATATTACCATTTTCCTTTTCTGATGCATATTGGGGAAAAAACTTCCAGTCTGCAAAAGACAAAGAAGTAGATGAATTCCAGTCACAATGTACAACAATGGCATTAATACCAATTGTTCTGTTGCCCAGGCACCAAACCACAGCTGTATTGCTACTTATTCCCTGTGTAAGAAAGGAAGAAAGAGCCTGCATCCTCCTGGGATATCCCTGGACATTCTTATTACATGGGAAATCTGGCTGAATTAAAACCCAGACAAATTCCTCTATTTTATTTTATTTTATTTTAATTAAAATTTTTGTCTCTGTTTTGTGGGCACAAATATTGTGGACATCTTATGTGGAAACATTTCCCTTGAGCTATATTTTTCAGTATACAGGGCTGTGTGCCCTGGAACTCACAAAATCTTTGATGAGACAAGCAATGATATAACTCAGATCCTTGCTTTAGGTAAGGACTGCTACAGTAGATTTTTATTATTTTTCAAAGTGTTGTTGGTAATCACTGCTGGAGAAGCAGGGTATCCAGTTCTCATTTTGCTTTTACAAATCCCCCCGTGCTTCATAGTAAATCTGTCCATGTTTAAATCCCTGAACACCACCAACCCCTTCTTTGGAAAACAGATGAAGCAACATCTTCTGTTACTGAGACTGCATAACTAAACAGACTATGATGGACCTTTCGAAAAAGCAGGAAAAATAAGCAAAATAAATGTTCAAAACATTGGCTGAATTTGGCTCTCAATTACCCTGATGTAAACCAAAGAGCTTTCTTGCACTTAGAGTAAATAAACTTCATTTGGGTGCTTTGTTTTGAGATACACAACCAAAATTTTTTTGAAGGAGGTTTCTAAGAAAATCACAGATTTTGCCATATTTTGCAAAGGCAGAAAGGCAGAGTTCTGGGACAGAGCAGGAAAAAAACCCCACTCCTGGGGCTCTTGACTTCTGCCAGCTGTCCACACTGTCAACAGAATTGTGGACAATATAGGATGCATGAATATATTTCTTTCTCTTAAAATTCTTCTTAACTCTCTCTAACACAAACATGCAGAACAGGAACAAAGTTTCTAATGTCTTTCATCTTTCCACTCCTCAGAAACTGGACAGATTTTTGGCCTGCAGCTGCCTATTACTAACTTTAACTTGTTTAGTTGCTTTCTTGTACACATTTAACCAATTCATCATGTAAACAGCTCCATGCTGACTCCAGAGCTGGCACATCTGAAAATACTTACTTCCCCTGTATTTTTAGTTATTTTTTGTCTCATCGATTATTTTCAAAATCATAATACACAGGAGCAAGTCTTCCCATCAAAATATGATTGATGTGAGAATATTTTAAAGCATACCTAGGAATTTAGGAAACAGATAACTGTTATGCTGATATTTTTCCTGAATATTTATTATTGTTTGGATATGTAAACTACCCTGAACTGCATCATCTGCTTATTAAGGTTGAGTTCCTTCAGAGAGCTGAACAAGATCCTACACAAACTCATTGGACCCAACCAGCATGGTTTGCTTTCTTGCCTAGGATCTTACTGATTTCATAGGCTGAGTTGCTCAGAATGTCTTTAAGATTCCTTTGTCCTATGCATTAAAATCCATATATCAAAATCTTGTACAATCTATTGTGTATGCATACCTTCTTTAGCGTGGAGTTCATTTAGATTTATTTATTTATTTATTTATTCATTTGAGAATAAAAAAGGATTATGCTTTCAGAAAGCCTAGAATGGTGGATGTATGAGAAAAATCCTTTTGCAGTTTTTTGCTAAAAAAGGAAGCTCCATAAAATGTACATTAGAAGCAGCCCAGAACTATGTGATGATATTGCAAAGCAACACAATTTGTTTTCTGTTTCTGAACCTTCAGTTTTGGGGCTTGTAGGAAAATTTTGGATGAGATACCATGGTACTGACAGATAGATAGATAGATAGATAGATTGATTGATTGATCCTTTTTTTGGTTTTTGCTTTTGTTTTTTTTAAAGAGCTTATTTTACTTCCTTCATGCAGACATATTAAAAAACTCTAACATATTTTAAAAAAAAAGTCTTTTTTTCCCCTAAAACTGTAATTTAGATCAGCCCTCAGTAGTAACTTATCTGAATCAAGTTCGCTCTTTCCTCCATCTTCTAATTTATAATATCTGAATTTATACATTAACAAGCAGAAGGAACAGGTTGCAGCTGATGGAAAAAGATTGACTTGCTTATCTCTAAGAACCATACCTGAGCCAGGGCACACCTGCCAAGATCTCAATCTTCAGACAATCTGATCAGGAAATTATGAACATATTCCAATAAAAATGTGATAGATAGTCATGGCAGCTCAACAACATTTTGAATTCTTTTTTTTCTGTTTAAACTGACGTTTCTTCCTTTGAATTCCCTATCCCTCAGTTCACTTTAAAAAATGCTTAATAGAAAAGACAATAGAAATTACAGAATTCACTGAATTAAAAGTAATTTTTTTCACAGAGGAAAAAAATCAGAAAAGCTATCAGGAAGAAATAAAAACTTTTCGAAAATGGCCTTTATGGTGACCTCATGTCTTAGGTTGTAATGCAAGACGTAACTAGAAGTATGTATTCTATCAACATTTGTTGAAACCAGGAGGAGCCGTGTTCTTTATCTCTTCTATGACTCATCCTCCATCCAGGGGGATAGCTTCTGTTAATGGGCCATCCAGGCTCACTGCATGGCTGATACAATTACATCATCCCATTGGGAGATGCTCCACCCAGGGGGAGGAGCCAAGCATACCTACCTGGATATAATCTGAGATTTGGAACACCACAAGGAGCCTTTTTTCCACTGGATTCCCACAGGAAGACCAGACTCATCTCACCACCACTGGACCTTCAGAGGAAAACTCCACCCTTCTACAGGATAAACTCTGCTCCAACAGAACCACATGCGTCACTCCAGGAGGACTTAATTGGACTGCTACCAGCACTCTGACCAACAGAGTGTCAGATTGTGTTCTGTCAGTGGGTTTTTTTGTTATAGTGGATTTTTATTTTAATTTTTCTAGTAAAGAACTGTTATTCCTATTCCCCATAAGGGGCCTGAGAGCCCCTTAATTTCAAAATCATAATAATTTGGAGGAAGGGGGTTTACATTTTCCATTTCAAGGGAAGCTCCTGCCTCCCTATCTTTTCAAACCAAGACACCTTAATCATAAAATAAATCATATATCAAGAGTTTTCATTCACTCAGATAAATAAATGCATAAATAAATCCAGAAATGTCTTTCCAGATTGAAAAATAATTCTTTCACATTCAACTCATGTAGCAGAAAGTCAGAAAAAGGATATATCCTGACATATTTATGGTTTAAAAGTACTGAGAACTTCCACATATTTCAAGGTTAAGCACATTCAGAAGGGACTTAGCCTTGGAGAAGGGTATATATATTTATAGTTATTCCATAATTCTTCCAGTACTAAGAAGTGAAACACTAGTCTTTTTTTTTTTTTTTTTGACAAAGCAAGCCCTGATGCACTCAGCAATGGCAGCAGTAATATAGAGACAAAAAGCCCCAAAGACTGTGCAAACATGATCTCTGGCTTTCTCGGCAGCATGCTCAAGTGATTCCACCTCAGCTCTGGGCATGGGGCGATGCAGGTGTAACACTGGAGTGACTCCAGGAGAGGCTGTGGTACCACCTCAGACTTACTGCAACAACGTTAAGAGCAGGATTGTGCTCTTCTACTTTGCTCTGTGAGAAATGTATACATTAATACATTTGCTTCATGGAATCACAGAAATCACAGAAACACTTGGATTGGAAGCGACCCTCAAGATCACCCATGCCCAAACCGCCTTCCCCAGAAAAAAGTGGCCCCAACTTCACCAGGTTGCTCAGGGCTCCATCCAAACTGGCCTTGAGCTCTTCCAGAGATGGGACATCCACAGCTTCTCTGGGCAAAGGGAGAAGTGGTAACTCACCTCACAGTAGATTGTTGGTACAGATGGAGGTGATTTTTGAAAGTGCTTCTACTTCTGCTCTGACTTGGCTGGGCATAAAGCTTAGTCCAGGCTGGGATCATTTGAGGAGGGTTTACTCCAGCACATCGTGTACATGGCTGGCCAGGCTTTGTCTGGCCCGAGCCTGGCCAAGTCTTGTCTGCAGGGCTTTCACAGAAAATGTCAGCTCACAGTTCCACCTCAGGGCCTCTCAGCAAGGCAGACACCATTTCATTTTCCTGCACCAGGTCTGAGGAACAAGGACTCATACCTGTTGATTCCTGCTGAGAAGTGAGGGAAGGAAGAATGATAAAATCAAAGCCAGAAGTCAGGAACAAACTAAAGAATAGCCATGAAAAATTGCCTGACAGGAAGAGAAGGAGGGAGCATTGGCTCCTGGTGGAAGAAGGGCTTACCAGCACCCCTACTCCAGACCTGTACCCAGTAGTGTCCTGTCAAGGCAGAAGTGGCTCCAGTTTCTCAGGGCTCAGAGGTAAAACAAACACATTTTGGTCCCATGGTGGCTTTAGAGTGCTGTGGCTCCACCTATGCCATTCTGCAATGAACTGCTCTGGGAGTCCTGATGAATCCCATCCACCAGCTGAGTATCTAGGCAGGCTCAGGCTCTCCCCTGCTCAGCCTCTATCCCTTCACTAGCAAAACCAACTCTTCTGAGCTGCACAAGGCAGAGAGGGGAGGGAGGGTGTGTTTGCCATGTTCAAAAATAGTTCTCTGGAAAGATAAGCTAACCCTAATGACTTTCAAAAATTAGTACTGCATATCACCAATTGAAAAACTAAGAACTTTCTGTAGGCATTCCAAAGTGCCACTTACAACTATACTTCAACTAGCAATTCAATTTTCCAAGGTCTAAATTCAGGATATGATGTGTGAAAATGGCCCAATTCAAAAGATATATGAATTAAATGGAAATGCAAGCCTGTGTGATTCATTCTGTCAGCATCATCAACTTCACAAATGCAGGTTCAAAATACCCAAGGTCAATATTTCTCAGTTATTAAAGTGAAAGGAAACTGCATTCATGAAAATCAGCAGTAACTTCAGAGCAGTAATGAGGAATCTTGTGAGAAGTAACAGCTTCTTTCTTTCTTTCTTTCTTTCCTCAAGGCATGAAAGGTAACTATAACTGCAAAGGCCTGACTGTGAAAATAGCCAATGGCTTGGCTTTTGTCTCAATCTGGATTCTCCCATACAATCAGAAAAGAACTAGGAAAAAAGAAGAAAACCGTTGTCTATTCCCCTTCCTTTATCACATTTATGTTCCCTAAGTTCCTCCAAATCTTCGTGCATGGGATGTTATTTTCTATGACCCTTTTCCACATTTTCCTGTCAGGCAGTCACAGTCCCTGTAACTTCATTCCAGGACATCTTGGAATTATGGAATTTTAGGAAAACCCTATAAATTTGTCATAAATTAATTTCTGCACAATATTTACTATTTTTCCATAACACTAGCTTTTAAAATTATGGAGAGATACAGATGTGAATTTAGAAGTTATATTAGAAATAAGGATTATTTTGGTCTTGAGTTACTAAATTTGCAGTGACCACATTTATTTAATTCAATAAGTGATTCAACTCCAGCTCATAACAGCTTTTCCATCGGATCATTTCTCAAGTCTACATGAAAGAAAACTGTCTTAATACTCATTGCCCTTAAATACAGTACCAAAATTAGTAAATATTTGGTGCTCTGCATTGTTTTTATGACTGCTTATTAAGCCACCTTTTCTTACAGTGCTGTTCCACTTTCCTGTTAGCTGATTGACATTAGTAAAACATAAGTGGTGTCTGTTGTTGGATCACTCTGTTCTCACTTTGTCTGTCTGACTTCATCTTAAAAACTTGTATTTTCAGTGCCAAATGCCACACTGAGAAAACCTCTTTGACATCAGTGCTACATCGAGTACACTTCATCTCTGGAAGATATGCCCTGGTATAAAACCATCTTATATTCTTCCTGCTTTTATAGTACTTCAAGAAGGAGGCTATTAAATATTTTCTTAAAGTATTTGTTGCTGTTTGGTATTCTCTGACATAGTCTTTTATGGCTAAAAATGTGCTTGAAGACTGGTTACTCTTGCTAAGCTTTTTTTCATTCTTTTAAAGATACTTTTGTAAGTAGCATATTTGTCTTATCAATTCTGTTGTTGACGTTTTCCTAGGTTGAGTTTCATAATTTATTTAGATCTTATAACTTAATAGTATAGATGTCTGTCAGCCTTGTGATTTACTACCACATCTTTTAATATTTATATCAAATTTCTTACTATTCATGTAAATCCTCTTGGATTTTTCTCTACTGCTTTTATTGATGTGATTTTTATTGATTTTGCTTCACAGTGAAGAGCTAGGAGTTGGCTGGAGTTTTTTAACATTTTTTCAAAAAGTGTATTTTGGCTGACTTCCTTGGGTTAGTAGAGCTCTATATCTACCCATGCTGAAGGATTGCCTCTGTGGAAATTATTTTTTTCCCCTTAATTTATGATATTGTCATAGAGAAAAGGCTTCGGGATGCCAGTGTTGATGGGCTGTGATGGATAAAGCTTTCCGCACGTGAAATCTTAAGTTCAGTTTGAAAATGTGCAGTAAAAACTCTAATCCTCCATGGTCAAGTTACTTTTTTCAAGTGTTAGTTTTTTTCCTCATGTTTAATCTGCTTTCTTATCACATATAGTTTGTAATATTTGGTTCTCAGGATTAGGATTGTGCCAAAGCCAGATATGAACATGTTTTCCGATACATACATGGTACCTGGTAGCTTTGTTCGGAGAATTCTAATTTCATATATCTCTTCATGAGGAAACATAATTCATGAGCTTCTGTGCCAGAAAAAACTCAGATGTCTGTGCATCATTCTAGTTTGGAAACTCATGCTATATTTGTACATTTATTCAGAGCTGTTTTCCCAGCCACTGGATCTGAAGTTCCTCATTAACCTTGCTGGAGATTTATTTAAGTAAACTGGGGTTGGAGTTTATGTGAAAAGAGGAAAAGTTCTTGCCTAGATTATTTGCTTAGTTCAGATTTGTTTTTCCTTTTTTTTAAAATTTGTTTGTAAATTTTTTTTTTCCTAATCTAAAAATGAAAGCTCCCTACAGATAGAGATAAATACTATTACACAAATGGAATGAGACACAGTCAGACAGTAAATATTTCTTCATATTATTTTCCCGCATTGTCTTTGACAGTTTGTTTGTTTTTTTTTAATATAACTTGGAAAAAATACAATATTAGTAATGAGGAGGTTCTCAAATCACCAGACTGTGCTAATAAGAGGTGGCAAGTCCAGGTGGTGGACCAGCATTGTGGGGTTCTTCCAACGGAGCCTCACTCCTTACTCTCTCTCTACTGAATTATTCTTAAACCTGGAAAATAAACTTTAATCTCTACTTAGCCAAAGCAATCAGTGCTGTCAATTCTTTAACTAAAATGCAATTTAGATTAGAATTTAGAGGTAGATATCACTTTTCTTCCAGACAGTGACTTCTGGGGAATGCAGCCAGTTATAATCAGCAGTGCCATTACCATAACTATGTTAGTTTCAAATATTTCATAATTTATTTATTTTTGAGTACAGTATTGTTGATATGAACTAGGAGCTAGTAGCACATGTTTTTATTTCTCTTATCTCCAGTGACCAATTTGTATTTCATCTCCTGCTGTACATGACAAGAATATACTGCCATGTATTCAAAAGAGAGTTAAAGCAGAGCAAGTCAAATTGGAAAGAGGCCTTTGGAATAGATTTAAATTCACCATATGGTAAGAGTTATTATTATACCATTTTCATAGGTATTAGTATAAATTAAAACATTTAGAAGGGCCTTCTTAAAACCCTAGATGTTTTTAAACAATTCATCCAAATCCCTAATCCCTGAAAGGCCTTTTGGACCATTAATCAAGCCATGCTGGCTTTTGCCCTGAACATTTTTCTTCAAACTAATCCACAGAAACAAGCAAATAAATTACACATTAAAATTTATGAGTACAAATTTTTCCTTCCCTCTTAATAACGTGTACAATTTTCCCTGGAGAAATTCCCTCCTGCATAAGAAATTAAAGCTTTTAAGCAAAGAATAGTTCCATTGTCACAAAGAAAAACAGAGCCATTGCCATAGCCATGATATTTTCAAATATTTAATAATACTGTACACTATATTATTGATGCAAATGAGGGCTTATTAGCATATATAACCAGAGTAATATATATAACCATAGTTGGCTCCTGAATATTACAGCACTGTAATACAGTAGGGAAAAAAAAATAATTACTTTTTTTTTTTTTTCCTGCCAGGAAGGAGATGTTGTAACAGTTTGTTCTTTAAAGAAGCCTCAAAAGGAAAAAAAAAAAAAAAACCAAAAACCAAACCACACCTCAAAGCAGCAAACCTTTTGGTTCTTTTGATCTCCTGGCAGCCGAAATCAACAACAGCAGAGCCTAGGGACACTTTGGTTTCCAGCCTAGATGATGGACTGCATTTGCAGGACATTATTATGTGTTTGTTGGGAACAGACAGACTAACCAGATGCCTGAATTGAGAAGGCTGTCTCAGTTCAGATTAAAATTTTCCTCAGTTTGCGAAGACTCAGCAAAACTCCAGCATAGGTTGTTATTTTAGTCAAGAGTAACACTTTGAGGTCAAAATGGACTTTTTAAAATCATAAAAATGTGAAAGTAGGCATTTTAAATTCCTACTTGATCAATTGCCACGGTATTGCCTCTAAAGGTTACTTCAATATACTTACTAACATAATTTTGAATGCTTTTGAAAACCAGATTATTTCTGCAGAAAAGTAAGGGCTTTATCTTGGCTTCCAAGAATATAACCAGTGCAGTTATCTGCCACACTATAAATACACAGTGCGCAAGAGGGAAAGCATAATTATCTAATGCCATTGGAGCTGATGGTTAGAAGACAGTTATTTTGTTGGATCACATCAAGATGGAGCCTTGATTAGTTCTATATTAAGCAAAATTATTGCATCAAACACTTGAGTCAAGCAGGCCTTGTTTTTAGCATAATGTATGTAAGAATTTTATCAATGTATTGCTAATGTGACTTTCCAGTCGTAGAATGGAAGGACCTGCAAAGGAATAACCAGTCCATGGTTGCTGAATTTTCACCTGGTACTTGCCCAGCATTTGAAACATGTAAATTTGTACATGGAATGTAAATTTGGCTGTGGGCTCCCAGCAGTTAAAGGCCTCACAAAGCAGAGAACAGTGGGCTGAGAGTCTCTTTGCAGTCAACTTATTCAGTGCAATTATACCTTCCTGTTGCTCTGATAGGTTTGTTCCTCTGAAAGGCAGAACAAGAGTGACTTAATTTTATTTGAATTACCTTGAAAACAGATTTCCTGAGCTCAGCTGAGTATTATATGTAAAATCAATAAAATAAAATAATTTTAGAATCCTAATTTCAGAGTCAGACCTGCAATAAACTGGAAAGTGGTTTTATTTTACACAGCACAAAAGCAGAAAGATAAACTTTTTTTGAGATATACAGTGATAAAAAGCAAGTATTAGAAGTTATTAGAAAGTTTGCAATTTCTCATTTTATCTTCAAGACTAGTTAGGGGCTTGACTTTTTCAAACTAGGGGGAATTCTAAGGCTGGATTATTAGACAAATCACATAGATGTTTACTTAGTAGCCAGACGCCAAAGTAGAATTTGGAAGGGAAACACAGTCCATTTTTAAGATAACACTCCAGTAAGTCTTAAAACTGTAGAATTCATCAAGAAACTCCGTGTTTGATCCTGACTGCTCTGCTCCAGCTTTTCAATTTCAATGTAAAATTGATATCTCTGTGCAAGGCAGAGGTTTCCCATGTTCTACAGTGCTCAGAGGAGAGCCTGCTGCGCTCCAGAAATGAGTGCTGCCACTTTCACTGGGACCATCAAGCTGTATTTGTTCTCTGCACGTGTTGAAAGAATGAGGACATGGAAATCTGTCGTGACTTGTTCCTGAGTTTTCATCCAGAAAGAGATTTAGTGGACCCAAGAGATAACACAGCTTCATACTTTTTGGGAGAAAATAGTTCTCAGGAAAGAGGAGCACTTGTTTTTAAAATAACTCAGCGGCATTTTGGGGCAGCTTGGAAATGAGATGATCTTTCATATAAAGAAAAAACAATAATAAATAGCCAGAGTTAGATAAATGTCTTTGACATGGCCACAGTCTCAATTTCATTAGAAAGAGACAGAATTACAGAAAAAAAAAAAAAACACGAATATAATAACTTTATTTTCATCTTTCCAGATCTGCTTTAAAGATTTAAGAAGCTTAGTGAAGCCACTGAGACTTTGCATGCTTAGTCTAAGATAAAATCAACAGCCAAAATTTTGATACCTAACTCACTAAAAGTACTGGAAACAAACATTATCTTTGACCTAAACTGATGCTACTTGTTCTCCTAATTTAGAGGAGGAATTTAAGGGGTTGCTATTTGTTTTGTTTGTTTGAAAACATATATGAAATTGCCGGTGGCTGTGGGAATGGGCACTCATAATAGCAGCTTTTCATGTTTCTCTTGATAAGCTTAATCAAAGTATCTGATTATAACACTTTCCTTAGCACTCCATGTATTGTTTCTTTGGGAGCACAACAGATGTAATTTCACTCTTTCAGACTAAATGATTTTCATGGTAATTTCATTGCCATTATCCAACCCACACGTGGTGGTTTTGTATATAGATGTGTCTGACCCACGGCTTCTCACTAGTAGTCTGGAAAAAGTAGTTTCCAAACATAAAAAAGGTACAAGTCATAGCAGAGCTAACAACAGCAAGTATAGATAAAAAGACATAACTTGGACAACAATTTGCTAAATGGAAGCTGAGTATGAGGAGCATGATGAGATCATACCTGATTACTCTGTGATGGGAATAATTCTTGTAAACATATCATATAAGTTAGCTCTTGCTACATTATTCTACACCTCAAATATTTAATTTTCATAAAAGGCTGATGCATCTAAGGGCTCTCTGTGGAAGAGAAGATATTTAATGTGATTTACCTTTGGTTGTGAATCGTTGAATACTGATATAATCACGGACAAAGACTTTCTGACTAGGTAAAGTTAGAAAGTGGTATGTTTATTCACTGGTGGCATGGGAGTCATCTCTGAAAGGCGTGGCCGCCCTGAACAAGGCTTTTTGCTCTCTATTTATTTTCCAAGATCTTACATACAGTACATATGCATAACCCCAGCACCTCCCATCCCCGCTCTGTATTAAAATGAGGCTATCAGTCCTTCCCGCGTGCGCAGTTCTTCTCTTGAATTGGGTCGGTGGTCTCAAATTCGGTCAGTGGTCTCAAAGGATGAAGTCAGGAGAGTCTTCATCAGGTCTCTGTGACCCTCTGGCACAACCCAAGGTCCCCTGCTTCATTATTGATTGATATGAAGTCCAGGTGCTGGCCATTGCTCTTACTGGTTTCAATCTGCTCTTATGACGGTTCACTTACTCCACTTTCTTCTACAAACATACTCAAAATACAACAATTAACTCTAGCTTAGGCATCTAATAATCATTGACCTACCATTTACTAATAAATTGCTTCTAGCCCTTAGCTAAAATCTTAACTCTTTAAAATCATGATTCAGTTTCAGTATTCAAGTATTACAGCTTAATCTTGTGAGGACCCTGATTACAGTGAAATTTGGAATTCAGGATTCCCTTTACGATGAACAGACAAAGCTCTCCTGTTTGGCTGGGCTGTTCCCCAATGTTGTGAAGCATCTCAGCTGCCTCAGGGTTCACAGCCAGCACCTTCTCCTGCAGTTAACCAAGTTAACCACCTGTATCTGTTCAGTCCTTTCCCATAATACAGACCCCACCTGAGGATGATGCTGGCACAGCAGGATGGATAAATGGGATAGCTCTCTCCCTTCAGGTGGCTGAAACAATGGAAACTTGAAACAATGTCTTCCATCTTGCTGGAATGTAACATTAAAACTGATATATTTGCTTTCGTCACTCTGAAATGCAAAGCACATGAATGATGGACAGAGAGGACTTGGGAATGTGCTGAATTTCAAGAGAGCACCTGAAAACCCCACAGGGTGATGATATGTGGGCTAGAAAACAAGGGACTTTTGCTTCACTTTAAAAGAATGCATTAAAAAAAGAGTGACCCACTACTTTTGCCCACCCAGAATGTTTTCCCTCTCCAGTTTACAATGCACTACTCGTTAATGTTTAAGAGGCTCAAAGTTTTTTTCTGTTTTAATTTGTCTTTACACTGATCAGGGAAGCCATCATGTCTACTACCCTGGCAGAGCTGTCTTTCCTGTGTAAAAGGTGGCATATGACTATGAAATACTCAAATTAGCTCAATATTGCACCTAAAATTCCTCTGAGGGCTTCAGCTTGAAAAAATTCACTAAAATATAATGGTGCATTCTCATATGACTAGAGCTGGCAATAAGGCTTGTGCTCAAGAGAAAAGCTTATTTCTATAATGCATGGTAACCAATATCCCTTCATTCTTTCTTGGTGAAGTATCAGGAGCTGTTCAAGCTGTTTTAAAATAACATTTTATTATTATTTATTTATTGTTGTTATTCTTCTGTATTTCTATTTTGAAATTCACTTCAGTATCTGTGTTTGGCACTTTGAATGGTGTTGTGAGGGCAGGTAAAAGGAAAATTTGAAGTTGTTCCAAGGAGGAAAAAAAGCAGTTGTTGCAGAACAGACAGTTTTCATTATATTTAATCCATTAACACAGAAATCACTTCTTGAATGTGATTTATACAAAGTTTGGTTCCTTTTTAAAAGGAGAGAGAACTTTCTTTGTCAGAAAGAGATTTCAAACTCAGAAAATGTACTAGAATGCAGTTTTAAATTACTTTGCAGTAATCTGATAAACACACTCCACCTTACAGGAGTGACAACCTACCATGTTTGAGCAATCATGACAGACAATATACCATAGAAGTATTAAATTTTTTTCCCCAAATCCGTAAATGTGATGAAGAAGCCTCTGCTTTACTCAGCTACACCTGAATTCCTTGAAAGACCAAGCTGATATCATCCAGCCTCATCATGAATCCTTGCTCTGGGGTAAGGTTTCAGTTCATCTTGAAGCAAACACCACGTGGGGAGAGCACCTTGCATGGCAGCAGGCCTAACACACCTCCTTTCTAAGGGCTGTGCCCTGTTCCCAGAGGATCCCTTAGCCCCTGACTGCAGCAATGTGCCTCTGATATTCCCCGTGCTAGCTCTCTCACTGCTTTCTCCATGTTTGGAGAGAATGTCTCTGTGCCTGTTCCAGTGGAGCCATTTACCATCCATTCAGGCTCGGCAGCTGGAGCTTGGGCTGTAGCCAAAGATGCTTTTTGTTTATTCTTGGTGTTTGTCTTCCAGAGGACTTTGAGAGCAGTCCTTGAGCCTGGGTGGACATCCAAGTGAGGCTGGGCAATGTCAATGTCAGGAGATGTCCCAGAGCCACCTAGTCCCTGTGTGACAGATGATGGGCTGTCACCAAACCATAGATGGGATGGTTGTCATGGAAACACTAAAAATAAAGCTGGCCAGACAAACTTGATAGTTTATAGGCAGAAAACTGAGGTCAAAGAGTGTCATGGGTATACTTGGGTTTTAGTCTAGAGAGAAAATTAAATCAGTTTGGCTTAGACAACAAGACAATTAGTTTATTCAAAAGCAGGCTTTTGAGCTAATAACAATGAAAATTATGAATAACCTAAGAAGAGATAAATTGGCTGGTGATATACCACAAGAATAAGTTCAAAGTTTGGATAAAGTGATCCACAAAATTCTATCAAGAATAGTGAGTTATTCATGATACATGTAGAAGAGAGAACAATTTGGAATGATTCACTAAAGTAGAGAATAACTAATTTGTATCCCAGCACTAACTGCTGTGAGGTATGTGGGTGCTTCATAAAATACATGACCAAATTCTCCAGCCTTACCAACCAAAACACTTTGGACTTTTATCTGTAAGTGGAAGCTTTCTGTGGATAAGCCTGATTTTACATGTCTCCTGCTATCAGAATAAGGATAAAGGTCTGAGAACTGGGCTTCTCCTTGACAGGAGAATCCAATAATCCTTCAGTCCCAATTTTCTCGCATTTAGACCTACATTTTCCAGTATTTCCTTTAATAGTAACCACACCAAGTAGCAGCATAGCAGGTAACTCAGACCTGCGGGTCCCTGGGCTGATATCCAGCAACGCATTGAGGAACACACAAGTTCCTTCTCTGTGGTCAGGTAGCTCAATAAATAGTGGCAACTTTATTCAGCTGAGTTAGCATGTGTGATTAAATTAGACTCCTGCTAGTAATCTCTATGATAGAAAAAGCTCTTTTATCTTCTTTATAACAAGAATATTTTTACTGCCTGGTCTGACACCTCAGCTGTGGAAAGCATGGTGCTAATAGGGTAAATGGACTATGCAGAAACATTTGGGACAGCTTTAGCTGTCTCATCCTTGACTTTACTATTAATCATTTAAGTCATCCAACTGTTGTAAACATCAACTTTAAGTAACACCAGCAGCTAAACTTAAAAATGCATCAGTAGTCAAGGCTTGTTCTCATTTTAAAACGTGGTGAAATAGCTAGAATAACTGTTCCATTATAAATCCTCAAACGGTCACTGTTTACCTGGACAGCCATTTCACTTACTTTCCGAAGATGGAGAACCTTTGAGTCATCAAAACTCTCTTCCTTGTCATTGAACAGGGATTTTCGGATAACTGGTTTTATTTTATATCTCTTCCTCAGTCTTCTGACCTATCTATTATTCAAGTAACAGCATTTTCCCCTGCACTTGAATTATTTAAACTGTTGTGCATGCAGACAAACACAATCCCCAGCTCTGCAGCAAGATTCTATTATAAGCATACACTTGTGTCTAATCACATGCATTAGTGAACCTAAAGACTGAACATATCCAAAATTGTGATATTTCGTGGATGCAAACCCCCATTAATACTATTTTAAAAATACTTAGGGCTTTCACTTTAGATTTCCTATTTTTTTTTTTTTTTTTGGAAAGTAGCCAATCTGGCTGTGCTAAGTTCATATTCTCTTAAAAGGTAACACATGGAATCTCAGGCTGAAGGCAATTTATATTCGTGGTTTAAAACTACCATCTTAATCAGAGTATTAGTGTTATTATCATAATACTCATTAATGTGTTTCTCATAGATAATTCAAGTATGAATCAAGGCCCGAGAATAACTGATTCCTCTGAGATCAAATAAATTAAGGAACTGAAAGATGTAAATAAAATCTATTTATTTCAAATTAAAGTAGCAACAACATGTTTAAATTTTAATTTGAGACTATTATGCAATGGTAATGCAGGGAGAACTAGCTTAGGGAAACTCACCATCAAGTTGAAGTATGCATACCTGAGAGATTCAGTTTTGCCATGTAGAAGAGAGAGCATTCTAGCTGCAAAATGTATGAGAGTGGTTTGGACTATGTTGTAAAACCTTTGTGGTGAGAGACAGAGGGAGGCACCTGGTAGAGTCAAGGTGATTTGACTCAAAATTATAAAGCAGAATACCCATTACAGACACTAAAAAAACACGGTGGGTTTGAACTCCAAAAGACAGGTTTCAGACACTGTGAAAGCTTTTAAATGACTGGAGACCCTCCACCTCTCTCTTTGCCAGCAGGAGAGGAGTGTGCTCAGGATACCATTCAAATAAGGAATTTTTTTGGTACAGTATTTGCCATACTATTTTTCATGGAATAGATGTGTTCACTAATACAGAGTCTTCGTCCTTTCCCTTGAAACCATTGATGGGACACAAATCAGAGGCCCTTTCAAACCCCCCAAATCCCATCTGTGCTATTCTTAAATTAGTTTGATGAGGTTTCCATGTGGTTTCAGTGGACCATGGCATTAAGTATGCTGTTCGTGTGGAGACCCCCATTTCAACCTGTTTTTTACATTCCATACATCTTCATGTTAGAGGTATTTTGGCATATAAGTAATATTTTAAGAAAGTTTGGCTTTCTTAAACTTGGCTGCTGAGGGTAAAAAGAAGTTTTAGAGGAAAGGATTTATGGGTTGCACTTAGAAACTACGAAAAGAAAAATCTTAGAGACTCCTAGTAACACAGATCATTTTAGAACTATTTGTTTGGCAAAGGTTTTCCAATTCTAAACATTATAAATGTAGGTAGAAATGAGCAACGGCTGAAGTGGTTGGACAAATTAACTCAGAATGTTTATGAATCCTGTGATACTATAAACGTGTAGCCATAGGATTGTACAAAAATGTCTACTTTCTGCTATATATTTTCTGCTCTTAAGATATTTAGTTTGTGATAAAATATTGTTTTCTCCTAACCACTGGAAATGACAGGATTTCTGAGCCAGAAATAAAACAGTGATGCTTCTTCCAACTCAAAAACCTCCAGTAAACATTGTCTGAAATTATAGTTGTGTAGTGGCCACAACTGACATTGTAAAGATTCAAACCTTTGTATAAAATATCACTTGGACACCTCAGATTTTATGGCATGATTTTTTAAAAACTGATCAAGATTAAGCTCTCTATGGCTTTTGTTATATTTATTGTACTGGAAAATTGTTCCAGCTCACACTGCTTAGATGAGTAAAACTAACCCTGACTTCCAGCCCACCTGTATTCCTAGACAGTTTGGATTCATTATTTCCCTTGTTAGTCATATTAAGTAATACTAACAGCACGTTGTTTTACCTTGTTTTGATATATTTCCAAACCCATGATATTCCCTCTCAGCATTTGCTTCATGTAGTTAAAGAAGAATAATCTCTTGCACTGTTTTGTTGGGTTTTTTTCCTCTTCATTGCCTGCATTTTTTCATGGAGACTTGAACATAGGTGATTAAAGTTTCATGTCATACTCTATCAGGGTCCAACCATGCTTTCCACCAGGTCCTTAAAACTACTCTTCCTCTAAAGAGGCTGAGTAGCCTACAGCAATCCTGCTGTTGCATTTCATTTTTGATGGTTGCACATAACAATGGATCAAGGTCATTCTGTGTACTAAGTCAGCCAGATTTCTTTTTATTTCAGTGCAAAAAGGAAATTGGTAGCTACTGCCAGTGAACAAGTTTGTATTATCCATATACAAACTTGTTCATTGGCGGTAGCTGCTTTACATTGTGCATTGCATCAACTCCCAAATTTGCTACTTCAGCCTGAAAAAAAACAGTTGAAATCCTGAGGACCACGAGGATGACTGCAACCAAGTGACACAAAACACCAAATCAGACTAACAGGGAAAACTGAACTCAGAAGGGTAAAACAAGGAATGTTATTGTAGAAAAAGTCACAACATGCACCTTATTATGGTGTTTTATCCGCACACAATATTGTACGTGTGCACAAAGACATCTTAATGTAAATAAATCACAAGGTAGGAAAAAAAAAATACCGTGATAAATCTTAATATTGGAAATCCACAGAACTGGATTCAAAGGTGTTCACACATTTTCCTTAGAAATACAAGTCATTTAGTGTTATATAATAGTGTGCAGAAAAACTTTAGAGGGAAGTGCTATTGTAATGCAGCAAAATAATCTGTTCCTTTATAATTAGTAAAGCATTTTGAAATTAGCTTCCTTTATAACATGAGCAGTCATGAGCATAAAATTAGATGCATTTTGACTTTTAAAGCAAATTATGCCCTCATTTTAGAACACAAAGTGACGTAAGTCAGTTACTTCTCATGCACTTGTATGAGACTCTGAGGTATGTGCATCCCATACAGCAGAAAGATATTAAGTAAAAAACCAAAAAAACAAAACTGTTTTCATTCACATTTTCAAAGTTTTCCTATCCTGATTAGTCCATTTCAGGGAAAAATCTAAAGCTCTGGGCCTCACATTGCCTGAAAACTCTCATGTCCCATTGTCCATGTTACAGGCAGTAATCTAACTAGAGAGGTCACTGGTGAACTAAAGAAGAAAAACGAGTATTTCTATTTTAAGATACACATGAACCTTGTTGGAATTAAAATACACTGGAAATGTAACCCCTGAAGTGGCAGAAGTCTTTTAAATGGTTTTCTGAATTTTCAATGGTGCTGCACATACAAAAAAATTACTGTTACTGGAATTGTCAGTAACCTGTTCTCCTAAATTCTAAGTTCCATGTGTGTAATTTTTATATATATATATATATACACACACACACTTTTTTTTTTTTTTTTTTTTTTTTGCCAAAAAGTTAGCAGGTGACAATCAACACCTAAAGCAGAATTTCAAACTGGAAACCCCCCACAAGTGCCCTGCCAAGTAGGCTTACAGCCAGCTACAGAGTATTTTTAGAAGACAAGAATCTACACAAGCCTTGAGTTTTCCCCAAGCTGAAGAGTAATAATTTTCCTCTGGATTCTTCATTCATGCTATAGTACAAAAGACCAGTTTGCCTGGATCAAACTGAAACAAAATTATTTAATCCCCTTGCAGTGATGAAGATGCCAGTGTTACAAAATTCTAGTGATGTCTGTTAAAAATCAAAGAAAGACACCAAGCCCTCCCATCCCAGAAAACTCAGAGACTAATGGATATTGCTTTGAATCAGCAACTGCCATTGTTGCAAAACTTCATCTCAAATTACTAAGTATTATACTGAAAATAGAGAATTTTGATTTGTAATCTGTGCTGTTTTGAGCTGAGCTGTTTAAGTTTTTCTACTGGAAAATCCTTCCTCATTGCTTGTGACATCCACGTTCCAGAGCCACAATATACAGGCAACAGTTTGCCCTGAGCAGTTTTATTCCTGGTGTATCTGTAACACCATCCAGCTCACCCTCTGCATGATTTTTTAACTGCATTCAATGAATAGTTCAGCAATAGCACATCTTGTGATTTTCCCTTTCTGGGCCGTTTTCCCTAAAGACAGAAATGGAAGATGTGTGGGACAGTAAAGAAGGAAAAGAAATGAGGAGAGGAGAGTTTCACAGAAACACCATTGCTCATGTGTACCATGTGTGAGCTGCGACATAAAGTGAATGAACCAGATTTAGTTTTGTGGTATTTTTTACTTTATTTATTTTTACTTTATTTACTTTATTTATTATTTTAGTTCAAGGGGGAGCAGGGCACTCTAAAAAGTGTGGCCTTGGAGGAAAGAAAGTACCTTGATTCACTGCAAGAGAGTAGCTGGGCAGTGCAACGAGAAGCAAAAGAGAAAGTTCTGCTAAGGACTTGGAGTGGCTCTGGCTCCTGCTGCTGTTCACCTCCAAGAGCAGTACCTGCATGCTTTGCTTGATGATTCAGGATGCAGTATTTGCTATGGTCCCATTTCACAGGTGAGTTATGGAAGAGTTGTGGGAAAATAATATGAGTTTTGGATGCTGAGTTTTGGGGAAAAAAAAGAAAAAAAAAATTATCAATAAATTGACACATTCCTCAAAATGTTCCTTGACACATTCCTCAAAACGTTCCTTATGCCTGCCTCTGCTTCTCACTTCCCCAAAAATCCTGATTTATTTATTCCAAGATAAAACGGACAACTTCTGGTGTGTTTTTCCATGTATGCTCAACTCACCATCCTTAGCTCTCTTTCCTGTGTTTCTCCACAGTCTCTAGTTACTGACCTAAAGTAAATAAATGCTCCTATCTCTCAAACAATTCTTTTTGTATGTTCTTCCGTGTGTCATTGTCTTTTTTCATCTCTCTTTGGGAATCTCCTACAGTTTTGTCTTTTTAAAGTAAATGCCATCTACAAATATAACTTCTCCCTCATGGCTACCCTGTGTATTCTTTGCCCATGATTGGGATTCAGGCATCTGAATGTAGACATTTATTTCTGAAAAACCCATTGCAGAGTCTCTGTTTAGTCTGAAAAGGAAGCTAATAATGTTTAAAGAACTGTATAGTTCAATTAATCCAAGTGCTAAAGAACATCTCTGGCAGCTGAATGACAATCTAACTGAGCATCTTTCACTATGAAAGGTAATATCTACATTGCAGCTATTGAAAGTTAGATAGGATAAATCCAACACTTTTGTCTAAAGTCTAAAATTCTAGACCACTTCTAACACTTTTTGTAGATGTTTAAGCTCAACATAGGCACCGTAAAAGTAATATTTCTCATCATATTTTTTTCTCATTTCTCATGGGCAGAACTATTAAGCCACTGATCACACAGGACCATAATCTGGCCTTTATTGTCTTCTGACATCTCTAAAATACAGTTTCTGATTCATTCACTCAACTATCCATGCTCTGCTGTCCTGCATGTGGTGTGCTTTCTTGGGACTGAGTACATCCCATGCCTCCCCTCTACACTCAGAAGACCTTTGCAAGGATAGTTTTCTCTCTGAGGTTCCCAGTATGTCCTCACACTCTTTCTTAAAACCTCTTTTACCATAATGTTTCAACAGCCCCTTTGCTTGTTTGATAGTTTCCTGTGGCGACTGTTCCTTCTTCTGTTGACAAGCACTTGTGAGACTCTTATTGATCTGCTGCTTCTTCTTCCACATTAAATCAAACTTGTCAAGTTTTTGACTATGTTTTTCTTCTGTTTTCTGTGCAGCTCCTGAAACACCAAGGTCTCAGGACACATGTTCAAGTAGAATATATCTCCTCTAGCTCAGCAAATATGCCAGATTTCAGAAAATTGTCATTTTGGAAAGATGCAACAGTTATAAGGGGTTTTACCAATATGATCACAAAGTATCTATACTATTCCAGAATTGATTTTTTAGTAGTCATTTCTTTTCTCAGCAGAAAATAAGTTTCACTTACAAAGCAGAAGAGATTGCCAATTTAGAGCACATTTATAAAAGCATACAAGACTTGTCCTAAGGCAAAAGGCATTAAAGGAAAAAAGTTCAAGTGTTACTGTAACTGTCACTCAGAGAGGAAAGAAAGAAAGAAAACCCCATAAGTTTATTTAATTTTTAAATCTGTATTTATTTTGCATTCTTGATTAACTAAATCAAATAACAAGAAGAAGTTGCTGTGAATATTCTCCAGCTGTCTTGGAAGTATAGGGATAATACTGCATGTGGATTTTCTAATTTCCCCTGTGGAAATAATGCTTTTAGTGCATAGTGCACTGAAGCAAAACAATGACAGCAACAGATGCTCTCAGAGTGTTTCTTAAGTGGACAAATGGCCTTTATAACACAATAGAGACTCAAAGTGTTATTTATCAGAAGCTCTGTAAAAGCTGACATTCAACTTTATCTTGAGGAGCTGGAGTTTCACTTTCCTCTTCTGTTGTAAGACAGCAATTAGTTCTGAAACAGGCAAAGTCCTTACACACAGTCATTAAGGTGCTACATAAAAGATTAACAATAATTGCTGAAAAGGCCAGTAGAATGTTCTAATTAAAGGTGAACAAAACAATGCAAAAAAATTCAACCCTCACTTGCTTAGCTAGCTTCAATTAGTCAAAACACTTGTTCAAACAATTAAAAAAATTAGTAGAAGACTAAAAGGAAATCATATTAGCACAAGGAAAACACTGTGTTTCATTCCCTCCTTCATCTACTTCAAAAGCACTACACCTTGTTAAGTGGTGTATTTCTCCTCCTGTGCTGCTTGGATGGACCTAATAACCAAGTAGACCAAGTATTTGCTAATGATTTTTCTTTCCTTTGGTTCTACATAGGTATAGTGTTGCTTTCAACCTCATTATTTCCACTTTATTACAAGAGATTAAAAACAAGATAAATTCAAAAGAAAGAGGCATCTGGTTCTCCTCTACAAAGGAAGAACAGAAGATAAATTAAAATGATAATAAGATGAAGGCTGCTATATAGTAGAATTAAATAATGTTCCTTGTAAAAGGAATCAGAACATATTAAACAGCAAGCATAAGGAAAAAAAAAAAAAGTAGAACTAAAAGAGCCATATGTGTATCTGTGAGGGAAATCACAAAGAGAAAATATCCACTCTTTTTAAAAGGCTTAAGCTAATGTAGAAGTAAGAAAAATAATATGCTTTAGTCACAAGAATAGAGTCACTGCATGTTGTCACAGTGGCGTAGGTTTACAGTTGCCCTAGTACAACTGATACTGTTTTCTGATTTTGATTTTTTTTTTTTTTTTTTTTTTTTTTTTTTTTTTTTTTTTTTTTTTTCCTCACAGTAGTTCTTAGTTTTCTGAGCTTTTTAAAGACTGGATAAATAGTGATACGTGTTTTTGTCACACTTAAATGGTCAACTGTTCTCAAATTCAATGCCGCTTAAAGTGTAGTTTGAACATGACTAATAATACTTAAAGTGTAGTTTGAACACGACTAATACTATGACCATCAGTGCTTTAAGCGTCCTACAAGAGAACTGAATGGGAAGATGAAATTTGTTCTGATATGAAGCAGTCCTGGTTAACTGGGGAGGTTCCAGACAGCTGGACACAAGCCAGCATGGAACCATCCATCAGAAGAGCTGGAAGGAGAATCCAGGGTATGTCAGCCTGACCTCAAGGCAGGGGAAAGTCATGGAACAGATCACCTTGAATGCCCTGTGCCCATTTCTGGGCCACTCACCTCAAGGAGGACATTGAAGTGCTGGAGTGTGTCTGACAAAGGGCAGCAAGGCTTGTGAAAGGTCTAGAAAATATGTCCCACGAGGAGGAGCTGGCAGAGCTGGGCTTGTTCAGCCTGGAGGAAAAGAGCTCAGTGGAGACCTTGCTCTCTACAGCTACCTGGAAGGAGGGTGCAGCCAGGTTGCACCTGGAAAGTTCATGTTAGATAGTAGCAAAAATGTATTCACTGAAAGAAGTTAAGCACTGGAACAGGTTTCCCAGGCAGGTGGTGGAGTCACCATCCCTAGAACTGTTCAAAAAATGAGTGGGCATGGTACACTGGGATATGGTTTAGTGGGCATAGTGGTATTCAGTCAAAGGGTGGGCTTGGTGAACTTGTGTTGGAGGTCTTTGCCAACCTTAATGATTCCAGGAATAGAAAACAGTAATTGTCATAGAGGGAAATCAGTTTCATCTGTTTGAAATGGAAGGCCATCTTCTGAATCTAGTAGCTCAGAAAGTCTGAGATTTAGCTCAAATTTTGTAAAGTAATGTAATTTCCAACTTACACATATTCTTAGTACCCTTTTTGTCATTCACATTGTTCATATGTGTATTGGTTTTGAAAGACAGTTGTCTGACAAGGAAAGCTAGAGCCTCCCTTGAAATGAAGAATGTAAACCCCCTTGCCTCCAAATTATTATAATTTGGCAATTAGGGGCTTTCAGGCAAAGATATGGAATAGGAGTAACAGTTCTTTACTAGGAATATTAAAAAAAAGAAAAATACAAATGTAGTAGTTACAAAAAAAACAAGCAAGGAAGCAAACAAAAATCCTGGAAAAACCCAGACAGAGTCAGGGATATGACCAGGCACCCTGTTGTTCAGGGTGTTGGAAGCAGTCCAAATAAGTCCTCCTGGAGGAACAGATGTGGTTCTGTGGAGTAGAGATGGTCCTGTAGAAAATCCAGTGTCAATGAGACAGGTCCGGTTTTCCTCTGGGAAGTCAGTGGAAAAATCAGATACCTGCTGGTTTTCAGTCCCAGTTTTTATCTAGCTGGGAAAAGTTGTCTCCCCCCGCACTGTGTGGAGCATCTCAAAATGGGATGATGGAATGTGTGATGTCATTGGTGGGCTCTGATGGCCCATCATCAGAAGATGTCCCCCTGGAGGATGAAAGGGTTGTTAAAGAGAAAAGAAACGCTGCCCCACCTGGATTTAATGGCTGGGCCATTATCAGAAGGCATCTGCCCCCCTCCCCCCTGGAGTTACAAGAAAAGAATAAAACACCTCTCAAAAAACAGCTTTCAACAGATGAAATAGAATACCCTTTTTTAGGTTACATAACCCAAGACAATATGCTGAAATCTAGCTAAATTCCCTGGGAATCAGTTTGAGGGCAAAATTAAGGGTGCCTTGAGGAACTAAAAGAACTAAGGTGTTAAATGGTTTCTTGGTGGACTGTGGCAATGTGAGAATTGTTTTATTAGGTTTTTATAAGAAGTTTTATGTTATAATTCATTTCACTGTATCCCCAGTTCTGTAACCCTTTTGTGTTTTCTGTATAACAAGGTGTTTTGTGTCAGTCCTCCCACCCCTCACCTGACCTGGACCATCCCCTCTGCCCCCCCCTTGCTCTGGGGCAGCCTGCCTATCACTTCGGGACCCCCCTCCCAGATTGAGAAATCTCAGGGAGAGGGCTTCAGGTGATAGGTCCCCCGGGGGGAATTATTTTCCTCTGGAGGTGGTTGGTCAGAGGCTTGGGGGTGGGCACACCTTGTTACCCCCTGAATCCCCTGATTTGTTGTCTTGTGGTACCCCCCTTTGAACCCCTCCCCCGCTAATAAGGTGGAGGAGGGAGATTCAAACCCTCTCTGCTCTGCTCTCTGCTCTTGGTCTCTGGGCTCTCTGGCCTGAGGCTTGGACCAGCTGCGGACTTCCCGCAGCTGGGCATGAATAAACATCTTTTAACCTGCTAAGCTGAGAGCCATCCTTTTCTGCTGCTGCCGCTGTCACAACACTATTTAGTCCAGCTGCTGCTGAGAAGCTGAGCCAGCAGGTAAAGATAACCTGCGTGCCCATCCGAACTGGGAACATCTTGTAGCTGTGCAGATCTGAGCCAGCCAGAGACCGGCATCCACCCGGTGCGGGACAGACACAGCAACAAGAGAGGACCACCCAGTAATGCACAGACACGTGAACTTCATCAAAGCAAGCTGCATTTGGAGTTGCAGTCTCACTGAAGCAAGGAACCAAAAGATAAAATGATGCCTAGATGAAATGCCAGCTGTCAGATCTAAGTGGTGGAAATCTTCCCAGCATGCAAAAGCAGAGCCTGAAACTGTAAAAGTATATCAAGCTATAACTGTGAGATGTATCAGGTGGCAAGTCTCAGTTTGTTGTGCTCCGTTCTTTCAGCTTTCTTATGAAATTATGATGTATATTTTTTATAAAAAATATAGATAAGCAGAGGCCACTCTGAAATTGTAACAGGCTACATGTGAATTCAGTTCCTTAATATTGCCATGATGAAGCAGGGTGGCAGAAGGCCAGCTATTGCTAATTGGGGAACAATAAAGCTAATTACAGCCAACTGCATCTGAACAGTCACCAGACAGCAAAAATTCTCTTCATTAATGGCTGACTCCCATCCTGAATTTCATTTCAATTCAATCTGTTCTGAACAGCAAAAAGTTGGAGTATAACAAAATCCTTTCCAAGGCAACTCCTGGAGCACCAGCTTACAGGCCTCTATGAGCTATGGTCTCCTGCTTTGGAATAGCAGCCAAGATCCAGAGAAACCAAATTGGCAGAAACCAAATTGGCATAATAGTTTCTTACCCAGGACAACTCTCCTGAATTGTCATGGAGACTTCTCATAAAAATCTTTCAAGTTCTAAAGATTAACACATTATATCTGAATGACGCTTTCTCAGCTGGTCTTCAAACACGCTGGGTGCTACCCGATTTTGAAAAAAAAAACAGAGATGGGCTGCTAGACAGAGCACTGTAGGACTTTTTGGGGGGGAAAGAAGTGTCAGATAAACTTCATAAACCCTGAGATCTCGACATGAATTGTGGGGTTAGTTAACAACTGAGCCTACTCTTGAGAGACAGCAGAGTTTTCTCAAAATCTATTCTAATTATGACCCTGTTTTCCATTGTCTGTTGTAAAATGAGCTTGACACATGTCAACTATTCTTACATTTACACGTCACAGACACAAAATGTTCTTTTATTATACATATGAAATGCTTTCTGAGTGCAGCAACATTGAATTAAATTAAACACTAGAAAGAAAACAAGTGGTCTCTCTATGCCATGAAGGTTTCTCCAGAAGGATCCATCAGTTTTCATCAGACACTTGCAATGGGACACATCTTGCTGTCTCGAGTCCCCTCTCAAGGCCTCATGAGGGACATTTGTACCACTTCACATTAACAGAGTAAAATGGAAAACAGCATGAATTCCAGAAGTAAGATTCGGTATGTTTTGATGATCAGATTCTTGTCATGCATAAAAGTATTTTAAATCAGCTAATCCACTGAGTGAAGAGGACTTTTTGCTGAACTAAATCTATGAAGAATAACCAGTTGAGGCCATTTATATGGAAAAAGAATAGGAATTAATGTACATTCACCACTTTTGCTATTGTTCAGGCCAGCAGTCATATATAACTGACCTTACAACATTTGGCCAAATAATGTGCTTATGAACACTTAAATTTTGGAACATGAATCAGTGACGGGAGGAAGCAGTATTCAGTAAGACCTTTTTCAGAATATGGATCTTTACTAGCTTATGGCAACTCTTCTGCATTTAGAAATCAACAGGCAATCACAAGATCTGGTATAACTTTCAAAACCAATTAAAAATAATTCAAAATTTATCACAATCTAGAGACATTACTACATAATGCATTAACATTTGGTACTGAAACTGTTGCAAAATTTTCTGATTAATAACCTGTAAATTAGTCCTTTCTTGTATTGACAGGAGTATTATAAATGCCTGTGTTATTTTGAGCAGAGTGTATTTTGTCATTCAGTGCTCTCCTGGCAGGAAAACTAAATTTTTTTTTTTTTTTTTTAAAGACAGGACTGCAATTCCACAGCACACAATTTAGTTTCAATAGTGGGCACAGGACTTTGCTAATGGGAGACAGCTTTCATTATTTCAAATGCTATTCCAGGTGAACTGAATCATTCAATAGGAAATTTTGCATTTGTTTTCCTCCTTTTGCTGGGCTTCTCTGACAGGAAAATGGCCTTACTGCCAGAGTAGAAGATAGCATAGGAAAACAGAGCAAAAAAAATGCTGCAGATCAAGAGTCTCATTCTTATGAAAACAGAATCAAAACAGACCTCCACCACAGAGGAGGTACCATTAGGTATCATTATTTATATTTTTTTTAAAGCTGCTGCTATATCTAGATAAAGAATAGGGAAATTACTGGGTTTATTTTTCTCTGTAGCAGACACTAGATTAAACACTTTCCCAACAGAACTGATCTAACCACAAGGCAAAAGGATTGCCTTCATTGAGCACAGTAAGGCCTTTTGGAGGGAGTTTAATGAGTTCCTATGAGGCATTCCAAGATAAAAGGAGCTAAAACATGGCACTTTTTTCCTGGCAAAAACCTCTTAGTGCAGGGGCACAGGGCTGACCTTGGCCCCTTCCCTTCTGGGCAAAATGAAGCCTTTTCTCTTTTTCATTCTCCCTTGGGTTAGCACCCACATTACTTATAGAAAATAAAAATCCATGAAGAAATTCATAGGAAAGCAGCTTAGTTACTTTTGAAAAAACCCTTTGTGTTTCCAGTTCATCTTTAGGAATTTAAGTGTCTATCTGCCTGCTTCAAGATTGAATCCTCTCTAAAATATTTAAATAGATGAAACACTTTAATAAGCAGGAAATACTGAGATAAATACAGCTTAGAATCTGTGACAAGAGATTTAAAGAATATTTTTGACTCTTTGCTGCTTCCACAGGGCTGATGCTCAGGCTCAGCAATATGAAACAAGTGAACCTAATGATAATAATAACATTCATAGATTCTCCTTTAGCTTCCCACAGATCAGAAACGGAAAATAAAGTAACCCAAGATGGGTTTATAAACTACTTGCTTGTATTGAGACATGTGTCATGGAACTTGGCAAATTTTCTCAGGTCACAGTCTTTGCTACCACAGTGCAATGTGAGCGGTTTAACCAATTGAAGTAAAAATAATCATTTCCTATCCTTTAATCATAAAATGTTCCTAAACAGAGCACAGATAACTCTCCCAACATAGTACAGAGCAAGTCTTGCAAATGGGATTTGTTAAACACATGTGGTAAGAAGACAGACTACTCAGTGGGTTTTAAGTTGAATTTGCATTTCCAAGCTTCAGATTATGTCTTTCACTTCCATAAACTGAACAGGACTGGCAGATGTTTTCCAGGCTAGTAGAAGAAAGAATTTCCCTGCTAGCATCATCCTTAATTTAGGGCTCTGCTTATCTAGTTTTCAAACTGAGAGAGAAAAACTACCTGAAGTATTTAGTAGTTCCAGCTACTGTTCAAATTAACCTTTTTGGGATGCTGAAAGTAAACTTCCCCGTGCTCTTTGGAAGACAGCATTGTCTCAGAGACTCTTCCCCACTCTGAGAATTCAGTAATCATTAGTGTAACCTCCTCACTGTGATTTAAAGAAAGCTTGGGTCTGCAACTTGTTGCAAGCCATGGACAATGGGAAGGCTGGAAAAGTTCATCTAGGTTTTAATTACAGCTGCAATGATGCTAGCATTTAGAAGACATTTAACAGCAAGGTTAGCAGATGAGTATTCCTGCGGGGTTTTGTTCATTTTTCATTCTTATTTGTAACAATTACAAAGTGTTTCAAAAGCAGAAAGATAAGTTCGGCCTGCATGTAAGAATGCAATGACAACTCTGTTAATCATCCAGAAATCGTCTGCTTGGGACAGTGTGATAAATAACAGGCAAACTACCCAGCCAGTTCTTGGAAGCAGAGCCCCTGCTTTGGAACAGTGTGAAACCACAAATACTATCCATGTGCAAACAAATGTGACTTACAGTTTATCATTTATATTCATGCTGCCCTGAAAATGTCTTTCCTCTTCCTGGATCATTAGCTTGTCTGAAAAAAATAGAATCAGACACATGTTAGAAGAGGTCGATAGAGGAGAAGCAAATGACACAAAATTAAACAAAACAATAGGCTGTGTTATGTTTCCATGGAAAGACAGCAAAGAAAAAAAAAAAGGAAGTCCAAAAAAAGAATGACAAAAGGATTAAACAGAACATAACCAATATTTCAGTAAAAGGTGGCAGGTTTCTCTTCCCTTTGCAAACGTTTCTCATGTATCAATAGTTACGGGTCTTACCATGGGCAAGCTGGGCAGACCTCTTCCAGAGAATCACAGAATCACAGAATCAGCTAGGTTGAAAAAGACCTTGGAGATCATGAAGTCCAGCCTGTGACCTAACACCACCGTATCAACTAAACCATGACACTGAGAGCCACACCTAGCCTTTTTAAAAATACCTCCAGGGATGATGATTCCACCACCCCTCTAGGCAGCCCAAGTACTCTTTCTGTGAAGATTTTTTTTTTCCTAATGTCTGGCTCAATACTGTGTCCTCTTGTCCTGTTGCTGGTTGCCTGGGAGAAGAGGCTGACCCCCCCGCCCCAGCTGCACCTTCCTTTCAAGGCAGTTGTAGAGAGAGATAAGGTCTCTCCAGAGCCTCCTTTTATCCAGGTTAAGCAATCCCAGCTCCCTCAGTCGTTCCTCACAGGGTTTGTGTTCCAGACCCTTCACCAGCCTTGTTGCCTCCTCTGGATGTGTTTGAAAACCTCAAAGTCCTTCCTAAACTGAGGGGCCCAGAACTGGACACAATACTCAAGGTGTGGCCTCACCAGTGCCAAGTACAGGAGAAGAATGACCTCCCTGCTCCTGCTGCCCACACCATTCCTGATCCAGGCCAGGATGCCACTAGCCCTTTTGGGCACCTGGGCACACTGCTGGCTCATGTTGAGTTGGCTGTTGAGAAGCAGCCCCAGGTCCCTTTCCTCCTGGGCACTGTCCACCCCACTTAGGGGATCTCCTCATTCCTCTATACACACCAACATATTTATTTTACAAGTTAGTTTGAAGAATTCTTTTTTTAATTTCTCAAAGCCTCTTCCATGAGTTCAGAATCACATGAACCCAAGAGAAAAAGATGGTTATGGCCCACTGACATGAGTGACAGACTACTACAGATGTAATTACACCCTGGGTCTGCATTTTCAGCATATTGCCCCTCACAGCTCCAAAGCTTCTCAAATCTGAAACCTCTTGCTATTATCTTTAGAGACATGGCTGAGTGAGAAAAGCTGTGGATGCTGGTGTTTATATGGAAGCCTTGGCAAACAGAATCCAAGGCAGATTTTCACAAAATATATTACCCTGGTAATTGCAGGAGTGATAAATAGCGGATAAGTGGGAACACAACACCAGTGGGCAAACACAACAGACAACTGTTGAGCATGTTATGGTGCCAGGAGAAAGTGAAAATAGGACCTGAAATTATAACATTTACTTTACGGTAAAGGTTCAAGGAATAGCTGCGTGCTACCCACTCTGATTACACATGGAAATCCATTTTTGCAGTGTGCTGCTCTGGTTTTGCACGTGCCATTAACACATTTGCATTTAGAAAATGCAGAGCAGAGTTTGCTTTTTTTCCCCACATGCAATCAGTTTTGGGGGCTATTTTTACCAACTATTAAAACCATAAAATAAACATGATTCTAAATATTTGTGAACCATTTTCTTTTTTCCCATGCTGCATTTATATACATTGTTTTACATTTTATTTTCATTCTGCTCGCTCCCATTCAGAAAAGGATGAATGTGCAGAAAGGATGATAAAAAGCAGATATAATCCAGATTGTGATTTTTTGCATTTTACCTTCTTTTGCAGACATAACTTTAGAAATAAGGATACACATTCCTTTAGAAATTTAAAATAAAATAGAGAAAAAAGCAATGTAAGTTTGTACAGAGGTGATGCCTATTTCTTGTTCAAAAGGTTAAAAGTGGTGGGTTTCATCTTCTGTTCTGATAACAGCACAACGATTTGTACTGAAAAAGAGCAAATTAGAAGATCAGGAAATAGGTCATAACCATGGGAGCTATGCCTAGCATTAGTCAAAAAAGCTGTTGTGAAATTTCTCAGATGTAGCATTTGCAAGGGTTGTAGTTCCAGCCTGGAGGGCAAGGACCAGTCCCTGGTAAATGGTAACAACCCCACTGAAGTCAGAAATGCTTCCTCAGTTTACACAGGTTGTCCTTTTGTTTAGAAAATCTTGAAAAATATATACTCTTTAGTTAAAATTACCAACACACAGGCCTGGAAAACCCTTTACAGAGAAGCTGAATATTAATCTCTGATCCATGAAAAGCTTTCCCCAAGACTAAATCAAACAGCTGCTCTTAAACATTTATTGTTGAACGTGCCTCTAGCAGATAGCAGTATAAATTATCTCATGTTCTAGATGTTATATTCGAATTTATAAAAGATGTAACTAAACCACAAATTCTTCACTGGGCACAGTACCATGCTTAGCAATTGCTGTATGAACTAATTATCAGAATTTCATCTAGCTGTTTATAGCAGCAGAGCAGGCTTGGGGCTCCAGGATTTTGTCACTGCAGAGTGAGAAAGTGTTTTCTGGTGTGGCCGAGGACATGATTGCTTCTCAGCACTGTGAGAATCCTCAGGAAAACATGTTTTTGTTACATCTGGGGACTGATGCTAGTGTGTCTGGTTTCTGTTAAATGAAATCTTTTATCCTGTCTAAATGCAGCCGCAGCCACATCCACTAGGGAAGGCACAGTTTTCCCTGTTTCCCCATGGCAGTGCTGGGGCTGCTGGCCACCACTCCAGATTTCTGTGTGTCACTGTCTGGGCACACCGTGCCACCTGCTGGGACGTGCCATGGGAAATGACCTTGTCCTCTGTGCCTGCTCTGGGTTGCATTGAAGTTACCTAAATGTTAGAAGGAAGTGGAGGTGAATAAGCTTTTGGTGTTAAACGACCCTTGAGACACTATTAAAAATCTGCATTTCAGGCTTTATAACCTGTGTTAGGTGTGAACAGACGGCAGACAGCACCTACACTGACCATTTTGTCAATGTGTTTTCTTAAAGCATTGCACTCTTTTGGTTAATTATGTCCAAACAGGGCTACATTTTTACCTGTCTTCTTGTAGAAGAGATTCTCTAGTAAATAGTTTCCTGAATATTTGTCAATGTAGGGCTTACATACATACAGAGGATTTTATGTTGCTTGCTGATTATTGGGAAAAAAATGTTTTAAGTTCACTGCCAGTAGTTTCTTTGCACCTTTTGATTCATTTGTGGCCAGAGACTTTTGCACATGGCTGTACCACAGCCATAGCAGGATGCCAGGGTTACTGGTTAAGAACATTTACTTAGCAGGAGATGGGGAAGGGCGAGAGGGGCTGCTTCTGAAAGATGCTGCCAAGAAATCTCAGCAGACATGAACCCCATGTGCAGCACCTTGCAAAAGGAATTCAGTCTCAGATCCATCGTAAGGAAGGTACAAATGTCTCACTCATTTAACTTTGTGGAACTATGTGTACCTGCCAAAGGCCACCTAATGGCAAGAATTTTAACTGTGGATTTTTTAATATTTTAATAAAACTACTTTGACAGGAGCGTCCAAAAGGTCTACTTTTTTTTTTTTTTTTTTTTTTTTTTTTTAAAGTGCTTTCCTTGTATTCACAGAAAAGCAAAAAGCAATCCCACACAATAGCAAAAACACAGATGACACATCTGATAAATAGAATATGACTATTTTGTAGTTTTTGCCAGGATTCAAACCTGTGTGAAACAAATGAAGAAGCAGCTGTCATGCTGGGAACCCTTCTAGAAAAAACCAGAATTCAGAGGTAACAGGTCTCAGCAGCATCACTGAGCACTCAGGACTTTGCTCTCCTTCAATTAATGAACTGGTCTTGGGGTATAACAACTGGTTGTTTCACAACATTTTAAAAGCACAGTTTCTGATTTTAATCTAGATGGATAGCACATTTCATTATTACAGTTCTGATGGGAGGACAATTTTTTAAATAGTTTTCTTAATGTATATTAGCCTATTTTTTGACTCTCTGATCCTAAAAGTCAAAAGGACACCTACAAAGCTGTGTTATCCTCCCTTTCCTCTTCACAGAGCACCTAGAAGCTTGGATCCTCCTATCCCTGCACAGTGAACAGATGGACAGCCCTTTGTACCAAGAAGAGAGGAGTGGAGGTAACTGAAGACAGCCCTGAGGGACACAGACACCCCAGCATGAACTTGGTGCGAACAACCTGCATTCAGATACCAATTTCACACTGCTGAGCTCCACGTCTTTCAAGATATCTTCGGGGACAGCAACTCCACCACTTCCCTGGGCAACCTGTTCCAATGCTTCACCACCTTTTCGGCAATGAAATTTTTCCTAATGCCCAATCTACACCTCCCCAGATGCAACTTGAGGCCATTTCTCCTTGTCCTATCACTTATTTCTTGGGAAGAGAGATGGACGCCCACCTTGATGCCTTGGAACAGCTACCTAGAACAGAGGCTAGACAGAATTAGGAGGATAAAGTGGGTATTCAATAAAGGCCTTCAGCACATACACCTTGGGCAGCCAAAAGCCTCCAAGAATCAACCCTCAAAATGGATGATGGTCACAAGTTTTTCAGACAATTAAAACTATTTGCTTATCAGGAGTACTATTTGCATATCAGGAGTTAGCCCTCCAATTACAGCTTCAGGTGACGAAGTCATATTCCCCCAGTTTGCCTCTCTCCAATTCAATTTTGTTTATGCTTTTAGGGGCCTGAGTCTGTGATGGTGACTGGTTCTCAGGCCTGGAAGGATTGTTTTGCCTGACCAAAATGTGAAGAGAGTTTACTAACACTCTATATGGAGATCAGAGTAATACACTAATGCAGTGCGGAATCTGAAAAATATAAAAGCTAAAAACTTAAGGCATAAACCTTAAGTTGCTGAACCTCTTTTCAGGAGGCCTTCTTGGCTTCATTTAACCAAAAAAATCGTTGTGGTTGTGTGAGCAGAGCTGTAGGCTGAATCCATGCCCAATAAGCTAAGCAGGAACAGAGAGATATTTTTGTTGGGAGACTAGTGGCAGCTCAGTGAGCCAGGAGGATAAATATTGATATGACAAGGTAAATACTGGTATGACAAGGTTTAAAACCTGAGGAGGAAAAGCAGGGTGTAGGAAGATGGCAGGTGATCAGCACAAGGATCAGAAGACCACAGCCTTTCCCCCAGGACAGACGTCTGTGCTGCCAGCAAAGGCGTGCAGGATTTCTCACTAGAGACAGTGAGACCCCTCAGTGCTCAGACTAGTAAGTTATAAGTCCTTGGCTTCTGCTGTGTGCATTAACCAACAGATAACTTCCCTCGTCTCTTAAGTGGGTATGTCCCCCTTAGTGTCCCTGCTCACAGCAGTAGGTGATGAACCAGATGTGACCACTGGCAGAGGTTCATCACTCTGCTGCCTGGGGCTGTGGCAGCCTCAGGGCTTTGGGGGCTCCAGTTCCCCCAGCTGGAGGAGAGCCCAGGGCACCAGGTGCCAGTCACAGCTTTCTTCCCTGCTCAGTGACAGGATTTCACTGCTGTCTTGATCTGAGGTGCTTTCTGTAGCTGGACCTGAAGCAAGTCTGCCTTAGGCCACCTGTTCTAGTGCTGCCAATTCAGTCCCTAGCAGGAGTCCAGCTCACTATGCAGAGATAAAGCAATAAAGAGAGGCAGAAGAGCATCGACCTGGTTGTGATATTTCCTCCTGGTTTGTCCCCTGCTTTGTCCAACGTCCTTCTGAACCAGGGACTGGGAGACACAGCAGATATTTCCCAGAAGTTACAGCAGTGCAACTCCAGCTCTTCCTGAGCCTGTCCAGCCAGACCTGGGTCTGTCTGTAGGTCAACATCCAGAAATCCACTGCAAGGTGCCTCTTATAATTCACGCATTGTGCCTCTTGTAACCCAGGTCCTGAATCAACTTAGGCGCTTTCACATTAACACAACAGGAAATTATGCTCAAGGTATTGCAGAGATTAGAAATACTAAATCAACCATGAAGACCTGTCTATTTCTGCTGTTTCTTCGCTTGGACAGCACACCCTTATCTGCTCTCCTCTCATGTCCCAAACCAGGCAGACAATCTCTTGGTTTCAGCATTTCAGACCCCAAACTCATCTCTCTTCCCCTGGAACACCCACCATAGCTCAAACAGCCAGCCTGAACTAACAGCCTAAAATTCAGTTTGCTCACAGCCCTTTAAAGAGGAAAAACGGTGGTCAAAATATTTAAGATGCAACCTTGAGAAAGAAGATTTCTTAGTTACCTGCTTTCCACAAAATCATTTTCATTGGGTTTTCAAATGAATCCTAAATTACTATAAATAATGGCTTTCAAGTCTGTAAACTCCAGCACTACACCCTTGGATGCAGCATTATTGGCCCCAGTAGTTGGTACCAGAACACTCAGAGAAACACTTGTACAGGAAACCACCAGACAGCTTTCTCTTGAGAAGTTTTTCTAATGTTCTCTCTTTTACAAGGAATTAAACACTTGCTGTAGACTCAGAATTCACTAAAACTGAGACCAGCCTTTAAGGATGATCAGCTGCAAGAAACTAAGTGGCATACGTGGTGAAGTCAGCCTCTCTCAGCTGAGCTGAAATGCACACAGTTTTCATCTTCTGATCATGTGAACTGAAATACCCTTGCTTAAACCATTGTAGAAGGTTACAGTGCACAAGTGAAGACAGTAAAGTCAGTAAAATTGTTTTATTTCCATTGCAGTGTGATTTATTTCTACACAGGCAGCCTTCATGCCTGGGCTTCAGGGCAGCCAGTTTCAGCTGACAATGGCAACTTCTGGGTGCTGAAAATGCTGACAAAGAGCTTATACCCTCTCTTCAAACCTGCAGCCCTTTGCCTCAAATGAAAGCTCTGGTTTTAAAGTCTCTCCCATCGATTTTAGGGCAGTGTGCAAGACAGTCACAGTCACAGAGAGGAATATTGGATGCCTTTCTTCTCAGCTTCAATCAGTTCTGGGTTTGAAATGGCCATACAAGTTTTACAGAGCTGGGCTGCTCTGATGTTCATGTTCTCTTACCCTCACCCAGCTGAGCAAGGTGGCTTTACTGTGATTTCCACATGGCCCGCACAAGGAGTTGGATACTTCACTACAGCTTTAATTAACTCATTATGAGATACACCTCTCAGGACCTGGTCCAATTGGATACTTTTCTTTAGGCATCTAATCTAAAGAAGCAACTCAGATATTATTTTCAAGATGGAAAATTATCCTTCTCATTTCCTCAAATACCTGTGAATTTCTCTACTCTTGTTTTTTATGGCCAGGCAGCTCTACGGCAATGTATTGTTCTGTCTTGTATGTGTTTAATGGTCCTTTACTCACATCCACCTCTTATTTTCTACACATTCATTTATTTCTTGGATGAAAACCAACAGAACTCTTTTACATCAAATAAGGGAATCTCCAATTTTATATGAAGTATTACTATTTATACATCAGCATTTGTGTACACACAATCATGCACAGTATAATGTGCTATATGTGCAATAAAATATAATATGGCAATACTCTATATGATGTTATACGTTTCTCAGGGCTGGAGGGGAACTTCCCTCCCTGTTGCCTGTAAGATTAGAGAAACTTGGTTCAAAAAGTCTCATAATGGAGGGAGGAAGAGGGATTGCTTTTTCTTCACTGCTCCAGCTTTCATTCCATACACTGGAAAGATTAACCAGTATTTCTGGATTCTTGGCCCACCACAAGCTGAATATCAGGGCCCAAGTGAGGAGACTAATTTTTTTTGTTTTCCTGTGGAAGCTGAAAACCCTGGGTTTCATCCCCAATGCATGATTAAATGATTTGGTGAAGTGTTTTTCTTTTACAAATCCATTTATTTCCAACACAGTGCATTTAGACTGGTGCCTCTAGTCCAGGAGCCATCTGTGACTCTCATGAAACACAAGTCAGTTCCCAAAGAATTAAGAGAAAAGGGTTTATCCACTAAAATTTTTTCAATTACATCCATTTCACTTAAAGATTTAAATTGCAACCTGGAATTTGACCAGTATTTCTATTAGCTTGCCCCTTCATCTTATATCAATAAAACAATTATTTTAACTAATGAAGATAATGGATTATGAGAAAATAAAGGACAACTAGAAAGAGAAAGCTAGCTATATTAAAGTTGCACAGAGAATATCAAATTGCTCAGTTGTGAGAACATGGGGTATGAGTCACTGCAGTAAAAGTTAAATGTTACCCAGAGAGAAAAAAATCCATTGAGAGATGAGTTTAATGGGTTACATGCCCTTGTTTCCTTCCTCTTATTGTTTCTTTGTCCTAAAACAAACCTGACAGTATGTCTTCCTATCATCAGGTTACTGAAAGATATGTTTATTGTGAAGGTTAAATAAGAAGGTTAAAGAAGTTTCACAAGAAAAGCCTGAAGCAATTTGAATTTTTCTTATGCTTCTGACTCCTGATGCATCCACTAAGGAGGCAATTTGACAAACATAAAGCGCTCGGGGCTCTTTGTCCACAGTTGTCAACTATTTTTTTGTTCAGTAAAAGCCCAGTGGAAAGAAAGGTCTTAAAACAGTCATTTTGTTAACACAGAACTTGGAATTAATCGCACACATCTGTACCCAGTGGTGCTTTTAGCACTGTTCTTTGGAACTGTAAATCCCCCATAAGAGGAATGTGCAACCTACACGTGGGAGCTCATCCGGCTGCTCCTACTGCTCCTGCTTTTAGAGTCACCAGGGGAACACAATGTGAAAAGGTTTTTAGAAACAGGCCACCAGATTATGTCAAGTATTTTTACTCCTGCTTTTTCTAATGAATGTGTTTCTCAGTGCACACATTATTTTTTATGCATCTATTTTTAAGTTCTATTTAAAAACTTGGATAGAATTGTTTACCAACATGCAAGAGCAAAACCCCCAACCTGTAGCTCTGCGAACATCATTTAAATCAGTGGATTTACAGAACAATCAGTAGGTAGGAAATAACTCAGTGTTTTGTTTCCTGATTTTTTTTTTTCTAAAATCTTTTATCCCTCATTCCATTCATGCAGAAAATAAGGATACATAAGAGCTGGTCTATCAAGTAAGACCAGTGGTTCATTAAATGTACTTTCTCCTCTTCCGGTGGAAAATGCCAAATGCTGGCACAAAACTTTGTGACAGATAATTATGGATTTCATTACATTGGGGTTTTGTTGTGGGTGTTTTGGGATTTGTTTTGTTGTTTGGTTGGTTTTTGTGGAATAGCCAACCCACAGGGAAATACCAACTTACTTGCATACTTCAATGGCATCTATGGAAATGTTTGGTGACTTCCCAGGAGCCCAAGGCAAAATGGAAACTGTAGAGAGTCTATAGAAATTAAAGACAGCTGCAGGAAACAGACAGGCCTTGGAGACCCTCAGAGGAATTGCCTTACGGATATATATTACTAGTTTAGTTCCACATTTCAAAGATTAAACATCACATTCAGGAACAATGATTTCCACACTATGACAATAAAAATTCATTGTATGTGTAGGACCTTATAATTTTGGTATTTTAAAATAATTTAGGTTTGTTGTTCTTTAATGCAAGCACTTTTCAGCAACTAATAAACTAAACACAACTATCCACCTCTGCTGACTCTCACAGATCCAGGATGGGCTCTGGATGTGGCACCTGGATCCCCATTAAATTGTCCTGTAAAAACTTTTCAAGAGAGAATTGGCTGCATTTTTAACCTGAGTCAAACTTCACTTCAGCAGTATGATGTGAGATCCTAGGGAATGAACTCACTTTTGAGGAGTCTGTAATGCTTACCAGGGTTTCTGGGCACAGAGATTTTCTTTGGAAAGAAATGATCCAACAAAACATCTAGTCCTTGGAGAGTCAAGTCCACTATTATATATGAATAGCGTTAAACTTGCACTAGTTAAACTTTTTTTTTTCCAAAACTGACCAGCAGGATTTAAAGAGGGTTTGGTCATTAAAAATCTCTGCTAGGAAAGAGAGGCAGCTCTCTTCTGATCATTATAGTTATTGATCTTTTTCACAGAACTTAACATGTAAAAATTGACTGGACTTTTAAGAAAAAATACACTGGTGAGTCCAGATGTCAATGTGATTTACAAAAAACCTCTTAAACTGTTAAATGCATATCCTTAAGAACAAAGTTTGACCTCACTTCTTCTTGGATTACTAATAATTCACTTTCTTGTTTTCCAGAGGAAATGGATTTAGCAAGAGCAAATAGCTGAAACTTGCTTTCAGACCTTCTAGCTCTAGTACGGTAAGGGAAAGATGAGCTGATATCAGGTTGCATCAGCAGATGGCAAAACCATTAAATTTTAAAAATGCTGGTAAAAATCAAGGAGTGGAACTATAAACGAGTCTGTTTTGCAAAAAGAAAGGAGAGAAAAAAGTGGTTTGATTTCTAGAGTTTCTCCTTGCAGAAACTTACTGAAGATACTTTGCTAGCAAGAATTATTCAGAAGATTGTGATGGTCTTTCAACATCAGATCATTCCTATAGGCTGGTTATATCTATTATATGTGCTAAGAAGGATGCACCAGGATTTATTCTCCTTGAAATATGTCCCAATTTTTAGGGTTTTTCCTATGCTATCGTTTTCTCTACTATGTTTTGATTCCACGATTCTGATCATATTATACATTCTCCTGGTAGCTCCTCACAGTTTCATGTCCTCTGTCTCTTTAAGGAGCATTCTCATTCTCTGTCCCTCCATATTTAATGATAACAGGCTCCACAACATCCCCCTTCATTTTCACTACAGAATACACATTTCCAGCTTTATACCCCAGCCCTTTGTAGTTCCATTTAGAAACATATTTGCAAGACCTGCTTGTGAGAATGCTCCTTAAAGCAACATCAAAAGCCTTTTTGCAGACACCACCCTGGTATCTTCCGCTTGTCTTCCATTCACTGAGCTGCAGAAGGAAGTCTGAAAAGTCTGACATTATTTGTTCTTGCCAAGTCCATGCTGGCTGTTGCTCAGCTCTGCCCTCAGCTCCCATCGCTCTCCCTTCTGCTCTGACTCCTGTGCAGTTGCTCTTGCCTCTGCAGCTTTGCTTCCAGCACACTGAGGTCCGCTCCACTGACAGCGCTTTTTGCTGTCTGTAGAATGCAGCTACCATTCCCTTGGTTTGTAATCTGCACACTTTGACTTGCATTTCCTGTCTCCTCCTCATTTTTCTAAATATTTTCATGTTTCTCTATCATTTGAGAAAACTTATGCATTCATTCTTTGCCTCGAATGATATTCCATATCTCTGTCTGCTTCTTCAGTTTCTGCGCCACTGTTGTCTGTTTTCTCCTCTGCTTCTAATCCTTCAGACCACCCTCTGACTTCTTTCTCCTCTTCCAAGTACCCCCACAGCTATTTAAATCATCCTTAAAATCTAGCCTTCAAATGCCATTCTTGCTAATTCAAAAAAATAAAAAAAACTCCTCTTTCACCTCATTTGCATCATGCTATCCTCCACCACTGAAAATGAATAAACTTTTAAATATCTTTGTCACTTCTGAAAATGAAGAGGGAAGATTAATCCCTTTTACTGATTTATTTGGGGATTCATGAGCACTATGGTAATCCAGGATTAGCTTCCTGGGGTTATTTTTTAAAGCATGCATAACCATACTCCTATTTGCTAGTTTGACAGTTCACAGCAACATAGTCATAACTTTTTACAAATTGCCAATAATCCCAAGGCTTCTGTCTTCTAAATAAGGCCATTCCGAGTTTCCAACTCTTATAAAGTAATTATGTTTTGTACCTCATTTACAATGAAAATGGGTGAATTCAGTCTTTTTCAAAGGAAATCGGATGGAGGAAAGTAGCTTTGCAATCTGAGAATTCACAAAGCAAGCAGCTGATCTTGCCTACACACACTGGAAATTTCTGTTAAAAGGAAAGGTCTAATTATACTTTGCACTTTGAAACCAAACAATTCAGCTTTGTTGTAAAGTGACATAATTTTTCTGAAACTGCTGACATGGGGCACAATGTGCATCACTTGCCATCCTCTCACCTCCAATAAAAAATATTAAATATAACAGAATTTTTGTTTCATTTTTAATGTCAGAATTTTGGCATTTTCTTTTGCAACATTGTGTCATGGAAAAGATTTAGCGAAATATCAGGCCAGGAAAAATAATGAAAATTGAAGGGCTTGTTTGATCCCCTAAACTGTGGTAATAATCTCAGAGAAACAGTATTCATGCTTCAAAAGTATAATCTGAAGAATTTGCAAATGGTATTTTTAAAATCTGACAGATGACCTAAAGGGGTAAATCCACTTAAATCATATTATTTTAAACTTAATGTCATTCTCCCTATTCAGAGCAATATTCTCATATCAGAATTTCCTGTAACAGGCCAAAAAGCTCCTAAGTTAATGTTAACTGCACCAGTGATGCAACTCATGGCTGGGGATGCAGGAGAGAGCTCTGTGCTCCAAAAGGAAGATTTCTCACAGGTAGGACATACAGCTGGATTCTTCAGATTTTCTGCATGGGAAACATGTGAGACCTACCTGGCCCAAGTCCTTGGACAGGGAAAACCTGTGAATGTCATCTGAGAAATGTGGGCAGCAACACCTACCAGTGTATTCATGAAGGATGAAAAAGGGTAATTTTAGCCAGGATAATTTTCTAAAACTTATCTAACTCTATATAAATAATT
The DNA here is from genome assembly GCF_015227805.2 of Hirundo rustica. Classification (NCBI taxonomy): domain Eukaryota; kingdom Metazoa; phylum Chordata; class Aves; order Passeriformes; family Hirundinidae; genus Hirundo; species Hirundo rustica. The sequence goes on along the minus strand of NC_053450.1, from coordinate 146,579,279 downwards.
GATAACTATTTAAAATGTTTGTGGTATTTTCTTTTTATCGCATTGAGGCGTGACCTTTCTATCACTTGGTAGTCCAGACTGATTCTTTCTGCATTCAGCTCTTTTCAGTCTCATCATCTTTCATTTAAAACAGACTTCTTCAACAACTTTTATGCTGCAATTACGAATTTAGAGTTTCTGGTTCTGTACAAGCACTTTAAGTGGCTCCTTCAAGTGGCTCCATACTTGGCAAGCAGTGCTTTATTCCTGACAATGTTCATGGATTTATTGGAAAATATCTTCAAAATCATCTAGTCCAGCTGTTGATCCAGCATTGCCATGCTCACTAAAGTACCACACCCACACACCTTTTGAAGACTTCCAAGGATGATGATTCCATGCCTTCCCTGGGCAGCCTTGATTTTGTTTGTGGTTTTACTGTTTGTCCCTTTTTCCTTTGTCTTACTGCCATGGACTCAAAAAAATGTTACCCTGTGACCCTACTCCCTTTCTAGTAATGAGCAGCATGGAATTAAACCTCCTGGTGACTGGGTCCTCTTCTTACTCCCGGGTTCCTCTCCCTACACTTGGGCTCTTCACCAAACAGACTTCCATGCTGTGTTGATTCTTGTGTCTCCATTTAAAGCAGCCTGAATGGCAGAGTCAGCCTATTCCTGCAACCAGGCTGCTTCTGAGCTGACTGAAAGGCAATCAGGAGTACATTGTCTGAAAAAGTCCAAGCTTTAAATGTCTCCTTGGTCTTTTACAGTCAGATCATCAAACAGCTGCACAGCATTAACACAAGTGCATTGCGAAAGTTTATATTCTGATGAAAAGAAAAATTCAGTTTCATCTCCGTCTGCCAGAGTTGTCAGTGATGAATGACAAAGTATAGGGAAAAGTAGAGAAAGAAAAGGACAAAGAATCTGCTTCTCTCTGTGTTTACAACTGGACCAATCCATTATCCCATGGCGGGGCTCATTCCACCTGCACAGGAGGAACTGATTCTGGCAGCGCACCCACTACCTTGGGACAGGGCACTTCAAGGATGGGCCTGCTCTACTTTCCAGCCCTGTGCACAATTTAAATTCCAGTATCACATATAAGCTTCTCAGGCAGACCTACAAAGAAGAACAGTGCACTTGCTGAAATGAAAAGCATTTATATATCTGTTCAGATGCTACATTCTCAATGAGGCAACATGTTCCTTAAGTTTCCCAGTTCCAAATGAGGAAACTTTTGGAATGAAATCCCCTAGTTTCCAAAAGCTCCATAGCCTCGAAGTCCACATGTACTTTGGCCATGCCCAGAACAACGTGTCACAATAGTCCCGAGCAATTAGGCATTTAGGTAATCCCAAAGTTTTGAAAATATCCAGAAACCCTTCTGAGGCTGGATTTAGAAGTCCTGCTCTGAAAAACCTGACCTGGGCTGAACTTGTGCAGTGCTCTGCTGTAGAGATGGGATGGCCACACTGCAGGATGGGATGTGAAAGAGAAACTATCTGCCAGGGCATTTCAAGCCAGCTTTTCTAATTGATAGTCTTAATTCACCAGGTTAAAAGATAGACTGGTTTTGTGACCTGGCTTGTGGGAAGCGTGTTTGGATGAATGGGGAAAACAAATATGCATCATGCATATGATAAAAAAAGGTTACTGGGAGAAGAGGGCAATTAGTTTTTACCCTCATGGTTCACCTGGAACCAAGGGCTCCTCAGTCCCTGCTCCTAAGAATATATACACAATCTGTTTCAAGATCTTATGTTCTGGCTTGTAAAAAATGTGGTTTTAAACCCAAGAAGTGTTGGACTACACAGTGAATGTGCACTTAAAATTGCATTTGGGATGTGATCATTTTAAAAGAAGATAACATCTGTTTGAAAGCTGTTTGAACAAAAATTGAGCTCATGCATTTTCGGAAACTTATTAAATAACATAAGACAGATTGTCTCTCTTTCATATAAAACCTTTTTTTCCTTTAGAACAAAAAATACAAGCACTACACAAAATGAAGTCAAAGGCTGCTAACACTTCCACTCTACAAATAGCTTTTTACTAGTAATTTCTGGATCAAGCTGGTAATAGTGCTGGTGGGCATCCACTGAAGATATTATTATTATTATTATTATTATTATTATTATTATTATTATTATTATTATTATTATTATTATTATTATTATTATATAATATATATCACTGTCCCTGTCTCTGCAGGCTTCTCTTGCTTTAACAGTGATATTCTGCACACACAGCTGGATACAACAGGATTCCAGCCTCCTCTCTACAGTATGTTTTAAAACTGGAAGGTGTTTTCACATCTGTACATCAATTGAGTTCTGCAGGTCTGATAGGGAAAAATAGACAAAGAAAATGACAAGTGGAAACCGTGAGAGTTTCTGCATGGTTTTTGCAGCTGGTATGAAAGAGTCAAAGGATCCTTCTTTTTACCTTAGATACTTTAGGCTTACAAGGGGTCCATTGTAAACAATGTGTAATAAGCAGCTCATGATCCATAATAAATGTAATTTGTATTTGTGAGTCAGACATAGTGTGTGTGCACATTTTCCTTCCCTAGAGGGAGAGACATCTTTGAAGCCTCCTTTGCAAAGGGACATCCCACTCACCTCATTCAAATGCTTATATGTTTTGTCTAATTGCATATACAGAAATACTTATACATCTACTTACATATACAATTATAAAAAAAGCCTTTCAGTCAAAGTGAGAAATCATGTGATGATATGTTTGGTATATCATTTAGATTTTCTATCAGTATAAAATATTTAGTGTAACATAATGACCTGAGGACAAAAGTGGGTGAGACTCCTATTTACATGGTATTCTTGATACCTTTAGTACTCTGAACTGAAAAATCTCAAAAAACCCAAACCAGTCCTAGAAGAAGGGTGTTTCAGGCTAAGGATACAGAGGGTGGATACAGCAGTTTTGTCAAGGCAGGCTGCACTGCCTGCCAGGACTCCCTTCTTGCTGTCCTCCAGAGACAACATGCACATAAAAAAGTGAAGCACATTGAGTCTCCTGGAGGACTGAGAGTCCTCTTCCTCTCCCCATTGACAAGACAGAGAATTTACACGTTGTCCACCAGAAAACTAAGAGTAGGAGAAAATTAGTTTCTTGAATTTGTGGGTGGGTCTCACTAAAGAGCGGCAGCAGCAGCAGAGATGCATTTTCCTGCAAAATGAGGATATAGAATAGCTGTGGCTTTATGCTAGCAAGGTCTTCCTTCAGTGACTCCAACACTATTTTTCTGACTTATTAAAGCTTTCTTGCTTTTAATCTTTCTTTTTGAAACAGGTCTGTAGTGTTTGTACCCAGAATATTTTCATACATTCTTCTGTCTGCCTGTAGATGCTTTTTTTTTCTCCTAGGTCAATTTGCATCAAGATATCAGTATTTCACTATTTTTGAAGTTTCTTCCTTACTAGCTACAGGGGCCTCCAACATTGATGTGGCCAGCAGTGAGGAAGTAGAACAGGGGTTGCAAGCTAAAAGCCTGTTGAGGACTTCCTAGCTCTGCTGGGACCCACAGCTTCAGTGCTGCAGAGAAATCTGGGGAGCAGGAGCCATTTGAAGAGGGGTAATGAGATGCCTTTGAGGGATGCCTTTTGTGATAAATGGCATTATTGGGATGAACAGCCTTTGAGGGTCCAGGTCAAGCAGTAAAACAAAGGATAGATAAAGGAGGCAAGTGAAGGAGAGGGGAAAAAAAACCCCAAAAAACTGGTCCAGCCAGGACCAAATAAGAAAGCTTCTGGTAATCTCCACCCTTGAACATGCTTCGAAGCTGGAGAAATTCATCACACTCTTGCAGTAGCATAACTATTCTTCATATTGTATAAAAATGCTGTCAGTTGCATAAAGTGACCACATTTGCAACCCTCAGGGAGAACTGGACTATTTTCTCATCACAAAACACAGATATTTATTGGATAAAAACAAATTATGGGACTTGAATGTATTTATTTTCATTTGTTAAGCGTTATTTTGTGGACTTGAAGGGATTTCCTATATAAAAATATCAATCAGAGGGAAAACTCTTTTTTTTTCTGAGAAGCACTTTGTGCTGCTAAAAACATTTGCTAACACCATATGCAAGAAAACACAACAGCGACTTTTCCTTTTCTGTCAAACTCAAGTTTCTGTTGCCCTTCTCCTTTGCTAATATGATTAACAAGAGCTAGCCGGAAGACTGAGCTTTTCAACTTCTTTAGTTTAATAGATTTCTAGTGGTATGTTCTCACTGGGGACCACAGGCACTGCAGTTTGGGTTTGACAAGTACTAGGTTATGTTTTAATTCTGGGACAAAACCTTAGGAACACCCAAGTGCTTGGGAATTGCAGTAGAGTGGGGCATTCAAGAGCAATGTCCAGCATTGTTCAGGCTGTGCAGAGCAACAGAAGTTTGGCTTACTGTGAGCCTGCCAATACTGTGAATATCTGAAATGGTCAAACCTTCAACTCAGATGCAGAAGAAAGCCAATAAAACACCATCCTCTGAATTACATGTTCCCTCCCTCTACTATTTAAGCCCTTTCTAGCCAAAGGAACTAAGCTATCCACTGTATAATATTTTAGGCTTTGCCTTATTTGCTTTCTCATAACTCTGTTTAATGGCAGTTTTCCATTATCCAAGTCCTGAAGGATCCTGAAGCACTCCACAAATCATAACACAAACTATTAGCTGGGGTTACTCTGTTAAGCATCCAGGAGCAGCTGTCCCTAAGGCTCTTCACTGCTCCTTTTCATCCACTAAATCTATTTTGACCTCAGAGTTTTGTGGTTTTTTGGTGAGTTTGTTTGTTTGTTTGTTTGTTTTTTAATTGTTATCTTCTGAGTCTTAGTATAAAAATATTCTGGACACTAAAATTCAGACTGACAAAAATTCAGTCTTTAAACACATTAATATGTACCACTGAAGTACCTTATCTTGAAACACTCAATTGGAACTAAAAATACTTACCTGCTAATATAAAATAGTTCTCCCAATGTATCTGTAGATATATTTCCCAGGAGAGAGATGAGGGAGTAGAAATGTCAAAACATCTATTCCCAAATGTTTTTAAACTTGTGCATTTGTCTTGTTCCATTCACTGCAGACATTTCCTTGTTTTTCTTTCACCTGTCTCTGCAATAGCCCAATACTCAAATGACAAAGGGATAATTCAGCCCATTTTTTATTTCAGTAATTTTCCTAGTAGTGACCTTTAAGTTCAAGACAACTCAAGAGGTCTGTAGCTCCTGCCCATATGAAGTTTCTACTACTTTTCACTATTTATTACTCACTCACAATTCACCATTTACAATCAGAACTCTGCTTCTCATTGCCCTTTTCAGAACAATTCAGAATTCCTGAATGTCTACTGTACTGCTCCTACTCTTTCATGCTAGTTACTTTCTCCATTATCTAATATTGACACTTTTCCCCAGTAACCACTCCATTTGGCTGCATGATACAATTATTTTCTAAATGGCTGACAACAGTATCACAAATCTTAGCAAGGTGAACCCATAAGCTTATGTCTTAAAAGAGAGAAATTATCAAATGACATAGTGTGGTAGAGATATAAATGGAGATCATTTATGAATATTCCTAGGCTGTGAGCACACAGGTTTGGTGTTAGATGCCACCCTTTAACAAAGCATGAAAACTCACATCATCTTAGACAAAATAAACAAACAAAACCCCCAAATCAAATTAAAAAAAAAAAAAACAAACACCCCCAAACAAACAAAGAAAAGACATTTTATCCTTAGATAACTCCATTTATAGCAAAAGCATATATCTGTCTCTCTATTTTAAATATACAAGGGCTATCAGTCCCAAGCAAAGAATTTGCACATTGATTTACAAATGTGTCTCCTTGTGGCTCACTCTGGACCCAGTTCTCTTCGTGGAAATGTCTGCATAAGACATTTATTGGAATCTGAGTCATTACAGGTCCATTATTCAGAATTTTAAAAATAATACTAAAAAATCCTTGTAGCAGAACTGATTCTGGACCCAGGGTATGAAAAGCCTGATCTTCCATAACCAGAGGCTAAATATGCACAGTGCAATAGAAAAGCACTCAGAGGAAATTGAAAAAGAATTTTGAATTAAGAACCTGTGAGAGAGAAGAGAGAAATATTTTCATCTGCAGGCCTCAGCTTAGTTTTTTCTACCAGCTGATTTAGCTTATGGTTGCTTTAAATCCCATTTTTATGGCCTCACTTAATACTTACTTTCAGCATAGCAATTTAGGTGTCCATCAAAGCATTGTGAATTCTTGGTGCCAGACAGCTAACATTTGGGAGCTGCAGCACTGAATATTTTATTGGATTTTTGATTCTTTTCCCAAGAGAAATCATAGTTACAGGATGCTGTGACCAGGAGCCCCATAATTAGTCTTCCTGCAGTCATTAGCTTCTCTTATACAAAAATGTGACCTAACCAGGCTGTGCTCTTGAGCCTTTATCATCCACTTTGATTCCACGACTCTAGTGTTTGCTCTGTGATGCATCCTGGACTCCACAACTTGCCTTGGCTCTGTGCCAGACCAAGAAAAATGGTGGTTATCACATTTTACACAGCTCCATGACCTCTTGGAGGATAACAGCAAATTGCCAGTGCAGCTGTCAGCTGGGAGGTTGGTGTCTGGCTGAAAGCAAATGTCAATAATAATCAGCATCTGTTATGGGTCTCACGCTGCTGGGCACATCTTCAAGTGTACAGCGTAGCTCCAAGTGAGGCCACTTATTTAGCTGCCTAAATATGGATCAGGAATGAACATTTATTTGTTGTTGCTGATTGTATGCATGAGAAGTGATGCATCTCCATGCCCATTCCAATCACCTTGGACTAGGGATGACTAAAACATGGATAGGAAGAGGAAAAGTTTCTATTAAAATGATTGAGTTTTAATGCATAGTGAATTCCTATGCTAGACAATACTGAGTTATGTTTGAACCTTGCCCAATTTCACAGAGTAAACGAAGTTTCCAGCAAGACTTTAAAATACTAAGTCTGATATTTATCATTCAATTTGCATCAGAAATCTCATAACATTTCATGCAGTTTCAGACTAAAAGAAACCGTGATCTAAGTTAGTCTGACTTGTATAGTGCCTTTTGCTAAAGACTTGACCTACTGAGGGTGCTCCAAAATGACCACAGTGGTGGAGAACCAACTAGGTCAGATCACTTCAAATGACCTTGCAGGCAGTCTATGTCCCATAGAGAGGACAGGGAAAAAAGCCAGTTAGCTCCAGATTGAGAACTTGCACTTCAGATCATTCTGGAAGCAACCAACTTGCATCTCCCTGGGAGTCTGTCACCATGCAGGTACAGCCCAGGTGACAACCCTTGCCCTCCAGCAAAAACTCACTGTCCCCTCAAAAATTTTATATCAGTCTCTAGGTCATCACATTTTAAAAAATATACCAAGAATAGAACTCAAGTTATGGTGATACATCATTAAAGTAAGTCAAGATCCCTGGAAAAATTCCCTCAGTCCTTATGAGCTGTAATTTGGCCACGAAGTCCAGGGAGATGCTGTACTAATCTCTTCAATCTCAGTATCTGGTGTCAAGGATGAGAACATTACACCTGGACATAAATAAAAGTAGGTTACTCTTTATACTCAGACTTATTCACTTTAACAGGACACAGTTCTTGCTCACTGTTCATTCCCAGGATTTATGGTTATGTAACAGGTTTCTTAGACAAGGATTCCTGTGATATTTATAGTCGGTTTTTCTTTTTCTTTTTACCTCTCCTTTTAGGCAAGGGTTTCAGAACTCCTCTAGTATTTAGCCTCAGGGTAGCCTTTCTCCCCTTCTCTTTCTCCTTTAGACAAGAACACTTTTCTCTGCTCCCTTCCTCCTGCCAGCTGAACAGCTGCGGGTGAGAAGTTATGTCCTTGGCGAAAGAGAGGCTCTGAAGATGTGCTCAGGACAGATACACCTGGCTCATAACAGGTATCACTGAATTCATGGAAAACTGAGCATCTCAATCCTCCAGTCTCCTTTGAAAAATTGGTCTTCAGCCCTTCTAAACATCAAACTCTCCTGAGTTCCCTTTTTCTCCTGCCTTAGACTTATGATACAGTCTCAGATTCAGACTCCAGACTCATTGCCAGCCTAAATGAAAGACTATGGAGGGTAAAGAAAATTACAAGACTGATACTTATGTGTGGCCTATATTTTTCAAGATATCTTAAGAATCAGTGTCCTGCCAATATTTTATTTATCCTTAGACCTCAAACTTCCTCCCATTTCAGCTTTTAAAATAACCTCATTACAGCACAGTTTTTAAATGACACATCTGACTATTCAGCAAAAGATAAACATCTTCAGATGCATTTGCTGTCTGAGTCTTCAAAATGAGTGTTATAGATTCTAAAGGAAAGGAAAAAATAACTGTCACTGACTGCATCTGTGTGCACATGCTACCCTCTTTAATACCCAAAGAATTTGTTATGATTTGTTATTCCTAAAACCACATAAATTAAAACAATAAGACAGTTAGAATAAAGTGTTACCAAATCCTAATCTCTAAAAGTGATGTGAAATATTTTCCAGCAAATAAAAGCAGAAAGAACTAATGAGCCAGAGCTTTTAGCCTATTTATGTGAAAGATGAAAATAAACCTAGATTCTAAGTCTTGATCAATAATAGAAATGTGTGGTCTAGAAAATTGTCTAAAAAGTGTATACATTGGTCTCCAGCTGAAAAACGTGGACATTTTTTAGTTAAATATTTTGGTGGGGGAAATTCACTCTGCAGTTTAGGGGGTTCTGTGTTAACTTCAAAAGAAATGTAGCTATTTCTGGTTGTTATTACAAGAAGCCATTCATAGACCTAGACCTCTTTGGAAAGAATGCTAACAATTTCAAATGTCATAGGCCAGTACTGACATGAGCTTTGCAAAAGGATCACATTCAGTGCACTGAGTCAAGTGATTTCTTTCCAGGTAATGATTAGTTCCCTTTATAATGGAATTGTGCAAGGACAAGCAAACTCACCTTTTCATCACAAAGAGAAGGAGGATTTAGTTCATGATGAAGGTTTTTTGCCTTTGAGAATCCTTTTTTGTTTATGCAGGATATAGGAACACAGAATAGATAGTGCTTAAACCTTTGTTGCTTGTGACAGAGAACAAAAGCACAGATCTCTCATCTTCTCACTTTATATTGCAAGTAAAAGAGTCACGCTCGCAGTGTTTCGTAGAATAGGAGCTTACCCTCTCTAATGTCCTAATTATTTAATTTATAAGTGATAAGGAAGAGGGGGACCTTGAGGCCACCACGTTCAGTGGGGAGGTGCTGGTGACCTCACCCCTGAGCAGCTCCTGTAGAAGGGACTGTGCTGCTTTATTCTGAGGAGATGTTGAGACTTTTGGGCTTTGCAGCTTTTAGGACACCTTTGGCTGGACAATACGGCTTTGACAATCTCTGGGCCAAAGTGCTCCTGAGCAGCACCCGTGCCACACTGAGTCTCCCATGTCAGAAAAAAAACCCCCCAAAACCAAACCAAACCAAACCAAACCAAACCAAACCAAACCAAACCAAACCAAACCAACAAACCTTCGCACCCCCCGCCCCCAAACTTAATCCTATAATTGATTACTTTTTTTCTAGTCTAAATACAGGACCTAGATGAAATTTAGGTGGGGAATACCTCATGCCCTTCTGGAGCCAAGGGAGCCCAAGGCCATTGAGCACCTCAGATATCTCTACACATCTATATGTGGGCAAATGAACTGAAGACTGACAATGACTGTTTTAGATGCAATATAAAATTGTTAGTTTGGGTTTTTTTTGTGGTTTGTTGTTGTTGTTCTTTTTTAACATGGATTCTACGTATGTTTATTCTAAGTGGTGCACCAACAGTCTTGGAGGCTTTTCCTGCTGTCAGCTGAAAATTTCACTGAAACTAGTCCCTTTTCTTGGCCCCTGTAGTCACATGTCAATCTCTACTGCCTCACCAGACTTTGTACTTTTTGTCACTTGTTCTTGGCTCAGCAGATGAAGATTAGTTTAGAAACAAATATAAGAGGATTAAAATACAGATGCTAAATAAAGTAACACATGTTAATGGGCATCCTACAATTTCTCCCACTTTAGCCAAAATTGTCTCTAATGGTGAATGAAAGGGAGAGGATGGGAAGCAGATGTTTTCTACTGTCTTGATTTTAAACTGGCCTGACACTTCCTCCCAATGAGTTTATCAAGAGGGTTTGATTCAGTGAAGCACAGACATAGCCAAAGAGATCGACTATTTGGGCCTCATGGGGGAAGAAACCAACAAACCAATCAGAGAAATTTTTTTTGTCCTTACAAAGACACCTTTCTTCTGTGACAGGCAAATACTTAAAACAGTAAAGGAATCCTGAAGAATAGTTACACCTCACACTGATAGCCCCAGGAGTTAGCTATAGACCTAAGTTTCAAGCTTTTCTTTAAAAGAAAATTTAAAATTTTATTTACTCTGGAACATGTTCCCTTGTAGGATAGAACAGTACCATGTGGAAGGAGTTGCCAATTGAGTTCAGAAACAGCAGAAGACAGGAATAACTGATGCCACAAGTCAGCTGTGGGACGTCTGCTGGGCTAAATGAAAAGAGAAAACAAAGACACAAAAACCTGAAGTAACCAATCTCAGTTAAATTTTAACTGAATTCTAGATTTACAACTGTATTCTAATCATAAAAGTAGGCTCTAGTGTTAGATATGAAATACAAATCAAAGCATAAAATAGAAGAAAATTATTTTAATACACAGCAGTGAAGGCATACAGAAACACTACTTTAGCTTGTCAGAAAACCAAATTGGAACAGCAGTCATAGTTCTCATACAGAGAACATAAATAAATAAAAGAAAACTAAGAACCATATGTCCTCATTTTGGAGGATGAGGAAAAGTAAAACAGCCAAAGAAAGGATGTAGTGAAAACAGCATGGAGATAAAAATACTAAAGAAATGGGATATCAACGCTACTGCCAGAATGTTGCGTAATGACTGCTTTTATGAACAAACAGAGCAGAAATGTTGCTTTCTTGCTTTCCAAGAAACCTCCAGCAAGTCCAGAATGTGACATGATTAAGCAGGAAGATAGTTTTTTCCCTCTGAAGCAGTGAGGATGGGGCACTTCTTGTTCTCTTGGAGAAGTACACATGCTCTTCTGGGTAGCTTTTCAACACGCCTCATGTTCTGTCCATTTTCTGTATGCTCTGGGGAATTGAGCAACATGCTTTAAGGATGATGGAACTTGAGAGCTCATCAACTTCAGATCTGTAGAGTGATAAATGATATATCAATCAGAGTCTGGAATGATATTTATTTTTCCCAGAAAATCTGCAAAATTTCAGGCACAATTATTTTCCTGGATTTTTCTGATGTCCTTTTCTTTCTGAGATAAGAGGGAAAACACAAACTTCATGCTGGAAAGAGGGATTGTTCTACTACACACTCAGTGGCACAGATGAGTGTTTTCCATGCCCTGAGGTACAACCACTGAGGGAGCCACGATAAAATCTAAAGATTAACACCTGCTAAAAGAAGCTTTGACAAAGAGAAGAGAGAAAAGGAAAGAAGAGGAAAGAAGAGGAAAGAAAATGGTAAAAAGAGGGTCATAAGAGAAGATAAGAAGATAGAAGATGGAAGAAGAGAGATAAGAGAGAGAAGAAGAGAGAAGAGAAAGAAGAAGAGAAAGAAAGATAGAGAACGATATATCACTCTCTCCGCTCAGAATTCCCGCTATACAGAATCTCAGAATCCGCGATCATCTCCTATCGTCCTCCCCTACATCCTCTCTCTCTCCCTCGAGCGAGAAGATAACTAGCTGCCTCTTTGTGATGGAACTGTTGGTTAGAAAACACAGCTCTCTAGGAAATGTGAATATTGCAGCCAGAAATTACGGGCTGTTCATGGACAGGGATTTCATGTGGCACATTGTAGTAGCCCTGCAAGTCAAAGGAGTTTTCTGTTGTATTCACACCCCTGTGGCCCAGCTGTGTGATCCCCCACTCACATCCACCTTCAAGTCTGGACTGTGGCTCTCCATCCATCAGTCTGTGCTGAGGCCAATATACCTTAAAATAGTGTCTGAAATGGTGGAAAAACATTCCTGTGATGGGTTGGTATCTGAAGAAGGAAGAGGAGTCCTTGATGGGGAAGAGGTAGTTAAAGGAGGACAGGTAAGCAAGAAGAGAAAATATCCATACACACCTGAGGATGGTATTTTTCATTCTCTGAGAAGACGAAAGCTTTCTTATTTTTAAGAACTTCCATTTGTGTGACCTACTATCCCATGTAATCTTCCAGAAGTGTTACCAAGACAGGTCAGTGAGATTATGTTCACATTAGTAAACTAACCAGTAAATAGTAGTGATAAATAATACAGACCAGTGTTGGCTCTGAAACTGTATGTTTCTGGGTGTCCCCTCCCACCCAGAGTGAGCAGCTGCATCCAGCCCCCTTAGCAGCAGGATGCCCCCATCTGCACCATGTCCTGCATCTCATGGCAGGAAACCACTGGAGTAAGAGGCAGTCATGCCAGGCCGATCTGCACTGGTAATAATAGAATAGCTTCAGAGAATTATAAAGTTTGGCAAAGACCTCCACCCCCATCCTGTTGTACTGCAGGACCCAGCACTTTACCCTATTGAATCTCAAACTTTGCCCCCAGCCCAAGTCCCTCTGCAGAGCCTTCCCAGCCTCCAGCAGATCAATACTCCCACCCAGCTTTGTGTCATCTGTGAACTGGCTGAGGGTGCCCTTGCTCCCCTCGTCCTGATCACCAAAAAATGCGGCTGTGCCCTTCCACGCTGGGCAGGCGCGGGCCCCTGGCTGGCTCAGATCTGCACAGCAGCCAAAGCGTTTTGGTCTCGGTACGCAAGCAGGCTATCTTTACCTGCTGGACTCGGCTTCTCACCAGCAGCTGGTCCAAATTTTGTGGTGACTGCGGCGGCAGATAAAAGGTCGGCTCTCAGCTGAGCAGGTTTAAAGATGGTTTATTCAGAGCAGCGGGAGCTCCGCCACCCTCCCACTGCCCAGCCAGAGAGCCTGTTTGAATTTTCCTCCCCGAACTTATAAGCGGGGGAGGATTCAGGGGAGGTAACAACAGGTCAGCAAATCAGGGAATTTCGGGGGGTTAACAGGGGGTGTCCACTTCTAAACTTTGGACCACTCACAAGGGGGGAACAGGGGATTTCCCCGGGCACCAGCCTATCACTCGACGCCCCTCTGGGAATTTCCCAAGCCTGGGGAGGGGTCCCGAAGTGACAGACAGGATGCCCCAGAGCCGGGGGAGAGGGGATTGACAAGGATAGGTGGGGGGGTGGGATGATTGACATGAAACAACTTGCTATACAAAAAACACAAAGGGGAGGAACCGTTACAGAACTGGGGGCACAGTGGAATGACCCATAACATAAAACTTCTTATAAAACTTGATAAAACAATTCTTGCACCGCCACAAATAAAGATATTACACAGGACTCGTCCCAGTACTGAGCCCTGGGAACACACTTGCTACCAGCCACCAGCTGGATATAACTCCACTCCCCACCACCCTCTGGGCCTGACCATCCAGCCAGGTTTTTTCCCAGTGAGGAGCACACCTGCACAAGCTCCTCCAGGAGAATGCTGTGGAAAGCAGCATCAAAGGCTTTCCTGAAGTCCAGGCAGACATACCCAACCTCTCCCTCACCCCCTAGGCTGGTCACAGAATTGTCCTCCCCATTGTTTGTGACTGTTGTGGCGCTGGTATCCTGTCCCCTGGTCTGAGGCGGCTCCCCAGGGAAATCCCCCGAGCAGCTCTCACTCCCCGGTCCGTGCCAGGCGCGGCCGCCCCCGGGTCCGGCTTTGACCCGAGTGGGTTCAGAGCAGGGCTGTCCCTGCTCCAACAGCAGCCGGTGGGACGGCGTCCAGGATCGGGGCCAAGAACAGGGAGGAGCCTTCCGTGTGCTTCTCAAAGGAGTTCATTCCCTGAGAGAGCACAGACGAAAAAACCAGAAACCCATCTCTTGCACAGTCTTTTAAACGGGGGAGGAACACGGGGGGGGGTACAATTCTTCAACCAATCAGGGATACAACAGGGAGGATATTAAGGAGGAACTCACAATAGGACAACCTATAGGAAAGAGAATGGGAGTGGAAAGGGTCAGATCGGCCAATGGGGCCTCCTGGAATAGGGGAATTCCTGGGAGGGGTCTAGGCAGGGGGCTGGGACAACAAGGACTGACAGGGAACTCTCTGGAACAAGGGCAGGGATTAGGGAGGATTGACATTATGTAGATGAGGTGACAGGTGGATCTAGGGAGTGAATGACAACTGGATGAGGGAGGAGATAACCTGGACGATATCAAACATATCAGGGGGGAAACAAGGATGATCCATTGGGAGAATAACTTCACAACAGCTTAACAGAAACACACCACCACACTGGTCATTCTTTGTTTACTTATAGGGACAGAGCTAACAAGGCTAGCGAGTGGCAATGACATCCTTACCATGGTTTTGGCTCTCCTGGGCCAGGTGTAGCACAGTTCAGGGGACAGGAAAGGCTGAGGAATGGGACCTGTTACCAGTGTGGACTACTATGGGCCAGTATCTGCCAGCATCTGCCAACAGCAGTCAAGGCCTAATAATGTCATATTGCAGATATAATAAGTGTGCAAGTTTTTATTTACCCAGGCTTGGAAGACTGATGGCCCAGGGACTGCTGCTGACAGGAGTTATGGTACTCTACAAACTTTGAAGAGGACTCCTGAATATGTCTCATAGCTCAAAGGAAATGTTTTAGATACCATTCCTGCTGCACAGGGAAAGTAAATATTTAAAGTTTCTTCTGAGGGATGAGAAGGAACAAAACGTGCAAATTTTACTTCTTCTACAATAGAGTAATTTAAATTCACAAAGGTAGGAGTTTCCTGTCAAGACACTAAATAACAAGATAGAAAATAGGACAAACTGCACCAAGAATAGTCTATGATGATTTATTTTACAAGAAGCTCCAGTGAATTGCAGCAGCTTAATCTAAGATCATGTCTACTATTAGGGTTTTAGGCGGATGCTTTGTTCAAATTTCCCATGAATTGATTCACTTCATAGGGAAGTCTCTGAGTTTTCTTTGGGTAAAATCAGAAGGTAACTGCATGTACATTCCTTGTGGGCTCCAAAGGCACAGGGTAGCTCAGTCCAGGTGCCCTGGCCACAGCTAACCCAAAGCAAATCCCATAGAAATGTGTATGGTATGGCTAAAAGCACCAAATGTTTTACCTCCCTGCTCCCAATATCTGCCCTATTTTCTGGTGTAAACATAACCTAGAGTGCTTTCTGTCTACAGCTCAGATACTAACATCTTTTTAACATTTAAAAAAATAATAGATGAAAGAGGCAAAGGATTTTAATGTGTTGTTTTGGAAAGAAGCAAGGCACAAACATTGTACTATAACACATCTAAAGAAAATCCTAACCTTTGACTCTTCCTAGTCTGAAGCAATATATCTGGCATTACTTCCAACCATCAGGTTGCCAGCAACTTAGCTTTCCATTCCAACTGACTGAGCCAGTTCTGGCCTAGCCAGATGCCCTGGTTGCATGCATACATCATTACCTATGTCCAGTGCTGCCATGTCTGTGAGGTATATGTGGATTAGCCTCACAGTGCAGTATTTGATTTCTGTAGAAATACCTGTCCTGGAGTCTGTGAAGCTCTGCAAAAACCAGGTATTCACCATTCTAATTTCTTCACTAGCGTTTCCATTGGATAATAGTCAAAAATGCTTAAAACCTACAATATGGGCTGTAAGGGAATCATTAGTGGTCATCAGTATAATTTATGAGTATCAGAAATGAAAAATCCCAGGGTTTACATTTTCAGGGCATTTGGAATTCCCAAGAGAAGATCAGAGCAGGCGCCCCATAAGCAACTTTCATTTCAGTGCCTGCAGATGTTGGTAGCAAATTCTTTGGGCCAGTACAAGAAATATTTTCTTTAAACAAAAATTTTCAGGTGCAGAAGTAAGGCCAGTCCCAGCAGTTAAATACTCTTGCGACTTTCTAAATATAGGTACATGCATCACAGAGTTTTATTTCTGTACAAACAGGAGGCTGTGCAAAGTACAAGTGAATCTGCTAGTCCAACACTTAAATGCTCATGGAATGCACCTACCTGAGAAGAGAGGTGTTACATACTCTCCACAGACTTTATAAAATAAGATCTGAATATGGGTTCTACTATGCTGCTTCATGTGTGGAAGCATCTACTCATTTATAACAGCACAATAACACTTGAGATAACGATGACATAAAGTTACTAACACTATACTCATATGCTTCTGCATTTATTCTTCCATTTTTACTGCTAAGCATAAAAAAAAAAAAAAAAAAAAAGGTAAAAGTTAATAACTGGGCTAGAGTCTAAATTCTTCACTCCCCTTGCAGAACAGCTACTTCTCTGAGTATTTCCCCATACATATACATTCAGTATTCACAGTGTGGACCCAGACTACAGGAGCTTATGTCTGAGAAGTTGGAATAGCCATGAGATAAAATCTGATGGAACTGTAAGGCTGTATCTGAAAGGGCAGCTGAAAATACAGAAGATGCAGACACATGACACAAAGCAGAACAGCTTGGTTGGAAATGAAATGGAGAAGAGCAAAGTGCACAATGATCAAGGTGTTGAAACAAGATACCAGCTTCTACAAGAAACAGGTCACCAGAAACCAGATGAGCAAACTGAGACTTGGGGTCAGTCTACTTTCCTACTGATCTCTATGCTTATTTCCTAGTAACAAATTATCCTTTTAAGAAAGAAAGAATATACCTTGGGTTACTTCTTTTCCAAACAAAGGAGACAGCTAACGGAAAGCTGGAGGACAGAGAGAGAATCACTTATGGCAGGGGAAAGAAAAACAAAACTGGAGGAGGCAATGTGATAAATGCATGCAAAGGGAGCCTGACTACAAAAGTTCACATGATGCCAAACAACTTACTGAACTACCATGAATGCAAATAAAAACCAAAGTCAGTCTTCAAAATATAAATACAACAGAGATGCACATCAGTGGTCCCCAGCTGTTGTGCTATAAGTAGCATAGAAAAGGTAGTGGGAGGTCAGAAATAATGGGAGCCATCCAAGGGCAGGCTGAGGCTGAGAAAAGGCCAGATTCTGCAAACCACGGAAAACAGTTTGAATAAACACAGGAGCACAGCATTCTTGGTATCAGGAATGAGCTGTTCGTGGGGGGGTCATCCTTACCACCAGCACAGCAGGTACAGCTCTGTGTTCTACCACTACATTTCTGACTTGGCAATGTCATCTCAGACAGATGTTTTATCCAATTTCCAGCTGTCAAATTCTCAAAGCAGGGTAAACAAGATTTTGCTGGCTGCTTTCCTCCTTCCTGGATCTGTTCACGAGATCTCATGGCTAGATCATTTCACAGCTGCTTTAGGGGTTCTGTAGCTTATTACACAAATATTTACTTTTTCAGAAGGAGAAACCAAGTGCATTAGACCCAAGTCTAAAAAGCTTTTTTTCTTCCAGCCCCTTCCTGGGGGGTTTTGACAGGATGAAACAAATGAGTGTGAAGACAACACGGTGTACAGCACAGTGAGTCATTAAAAAGTCAGAGCACCTAAGTGCTATGGTGCAACATCCCAACAGCCAGCAGAGCACAAGGAGGTGATGCAACTGCAAATGCCATCACAAGGACCTCTCCAGCCCCAACAGCTGAAAGAAATTTACAGTGGTCTTTTGGAAAACAGCCTTCAGCACACTTTACTGAAGTCCAAGTGAGGCTTGGACACGTGCTGTAGGGAGATACCTTCTGATTCTCAGAGATGCACCTGCACTGTCCTTGCAGAAGAGCAGGGTTTCTGAAAGTTTTCACAGTCTCTCTGTGGCTTAGTATCTCAAGTTTTTCTCCGAGGCAACTTACAGTTTGAAAACAAGGTCCAGGTTCTTCCACCATCATTTACACAGTCTGAAAATGAGTGGTCAGAATTTTGGAAGCTGGGCACATTTGCATCGCTGAAAACAACCAGACAGAGGGCCCAAAAAAGCAGGTACCATTAAAGAAACATGAGATTATTCAGGCCCTGAAAAATCTCACATTACTGACTGCCTTTGAAAGATTGCAGCCACACTGCTGTTTTCACACTGTAATCATACATCACATAAATTTGGATCTCAAAATGATACCACACAGAAAGTATCAGTCTGGCCTGACTCCAAGGGGTTCATTTAGGCATTTATTTTCATTTAAATAATATGCAAACAAAGTGATCTCAGGTTACTATGAATAAAGACAATTTGTAGTATACAGTAATGGATATATGGAAAGTATGTCAAGCTGTTTTTCTTTCTCAGGTAGATACAATTAAGTATTTAAAAATAGCTAATATGGTTAAGTAGCATTTATTGGCTATTAGTGGCTATGCAAGTGCAGTTCTTACTATATCAATACTGTTCCAGAGCAGCCAGATTTAATAGCCAGATTTAACTCTGCTCCGTAAGCAATGGTGTCAGGTACATGATAATGTATTCCTGAGGTGATAAAAGTGAGAAAAAGTCACACTGTCACTTTAGGGGAGTTCACAGTTGTTGCTCTTGAAATATTAATTTTCATTTTGAAATGTCAACAAATTTCATGTAGAATGATCAAAAAGCCCCCCTTTCCCTGTTTTTTTTAACCCCTCTATGTTGATTAAACTAATCTTGTAAAGGTATAATGTACTATGCAGTAGACTCCTCAAAATAAATTCCCTGCAGATGCATAAAGAAGTAATGTTAGGCATGCAGCACATAAAAAAATTAGCAGCATATTCCAGGCCAGGATGAATATTTCACCAAGAAACCAGAGGCAAAAGTTTATCTATGGTATCAATAATCATCTTGGGAACCAGCAGTGCCAGACGCTTAGATTTATGTAATTTCACTGACCTGGATTTTGGGGTTTCCAAATTAACTGGAAACTTTATATGAAAATACTGGTGTGCTGTACCTTAAAAATGGCAATAAATATTTCACCTCTCTTCATTAAGAAGATTGCATCCATATTGCCTTCAAAAGTGACGTTCCTGAGAGCTCCCTTTCATGGCATGGTGGGACAGCAGAAAGAGCAGAGCGTGGCACAGACTTCACTTCTGCCAAGCAGGCTTGATGAGGTGGCATGGATTTCCCAGAGAAAGCCCTGCCAAGGGTTCCCTGCCTGAATCACTTGGGCTGGAAAATCACATTGTTTTAATTCCCAGCTAGATGAGAGGTACTGGAGACAAAGCTCACACTGCTGAATTCAGCGTAGGGAGACAGACCATTAGTCAGTCAGCTGTGAAATGTAAATAATTTTTGCCTTTCAGAATATCCTCCCTGATTCTGTCAAAATCTATCATGCACAGCTGCTTATTCAAGCAAAAGGTTGAATTCAAGCAAAGTCAAAATCCCCCAAACTTACAATCTAGCAGAGAACATCTTAATTTCAGTCCATCATTCTTCTCATGACACTTTGGTAAAAAATGCTGTTCTTCCAACATCAGTCAGTCCTGATCACTTTTGAAATAAGAAAAGCTAAATCTTTTACAAATCAGAGACCTCTGGTCTCCCTCATGAACTGTGAATTGGGAATAACTCCACTGGCCTCATGAGGTTACTTCATTTCCAATTGCAACCTGGGGTAACACTTGGCCCACAATTAGTGAAAAAAATCAGTAAAGACCAAACCACAGCCAACCTCCTGCCCTGCTTTCCAGGAGGTCGGTGACCCCTCTGCGAGTATCCCCTCTGCCTTTGCAGGGGTGGGAAAGGGAGAGGAAGAATCAGCTTTGGAATCAGCCATCTGGGCCCTGTTTTGGTATTTTCCTCATCGGATTCATAAGCTGATTATGTGGAAAGTTGAATTTGATTGTGTTTCACTGATGCAAAGGGTCATGACAGTGTTCACTTCTGGATACTTTCAAAGGTCCAGTCCCACTGCAACAGGAAGGGCAGGCTCCTTGGGAAACGTGAACCTCCTGAGTCAAGCACATATCCAGAAATACTTACCAAACCCAGTATTTTGACCATTTGGCTTTGCCATCACTGATGTCACCCAATCAGCAAGAGTATGACCATAAATTGTTCCTTAAAATCCTTGTAGATGGAAACTAAATTTCACAGAAGATTTAAATAAAACTTACCAACTTAGAACAAAACATATGTTCTGCTAAGCCACATTTGGGTTTAATTAAAAAAAAAAAATAGAAATACTAGCATTAGCTGTTAAAAGAGCTATAAAATCAAATCAAATTTAAATACTTCAATTTACTAATAGAAGAAAATAAATACATAGAAACATTGAGAAACAGCTAAATATGTTAAATGATTCCCTGGAAAGACAGAAAATAAAGCTTAATCTGAATATCCATTTCGACACTAAAGTTGCCAAAACCAATGCCTGCTTTTATCAGGCATAACTGCAATAAAATCATCCATAGGGACAAAGTCTCCTGGATGTCAGCATTGAGCCTGCCTTTAACTTTGGGTTTAGCACTTTTTGTCTTTTTATTTTTCTTTCACTTACTAGTTTGTGCCCTAAGATATCTTCCCCAGTTACTGAGAGATTCTGACGGGATCTTTACAGAAGCTGTCAAGCTTAATATTTTGGTCAGTGATAGTGAATGCTTTCTTTAATCTTATGCCATGGAAAAGAAAACATCTACCACGTTCTATGTTAGCAGCAAAGAAACAGCTGTCCAGGTTAAATGTGATTGCTTCCATCATATCTGAGATTTTTATTTTTTCTTCCATTATTTTCCTCAAGGTGCACAATGTAGTCATATGACCTGCCAAAGCATTCAGAATGTCAGTTTAGTTAAGAATACTGCTATACTGAAGAGCCTCAGAAAAAGTATGGCTATTTTTTATACAAAGAAGTAAAGAAACCCATCAGTCAGAGCATATTTATTTATAGGGATTGATTGATTAATTAATTAATTAATATTAATTTTAATGACCAATCTTCCCCGCCCAATGTTGTCTTATGTCTCCTAGTGTAGAAATTAAATCATACTTAGAACTTAAATTATATTCTTTCATCTGCTAAGTCATCTCACAACTTAAATATCTCTAGTCACCTTGATTGATATAATTGATATAATTATATTATTTCAATATAAATATATTATAATTGTTATAAGCTCCTTAAAATTATAAAACCACAGAATAATTTAGGTTGTTCTTTGAATTAAAGTAGCCTTCCAGCATCCCACTTTCCTTTATTCTGTGTTCATAAACTTTTTAAGGCTGTATGTTAGAAATCTACTTTAAGAATCTGTTGTAAGAATTCTTAATCACAATTAAAGAAGTCAATCCTGCTGACTGACTTCCAAAAAAAAAAAAATCTGTCAAATGGAACAACCATGTCAAATTTGTCAGTAGTGCTACAGGTAGCTTCTATTTGAAAGAACAGATGCTATGCAACAGAAATATGTGGTTTCTCTTCCCCATACTCCCCCACATCCCTCACATTTCCCTCTCTTTTCCCACCCCCAAATTCCTACAGGCAATTAGATTTGTCCTGGGAATGAGACTCTTTAAAAGTAAAAATCCATCTAGATACTCCTTTTCAGCCAGTGTTAAACAACCAGATTACAAAATGCCTCCTGTTCCTGATTCCACAAGGGCAAATTCTACTTAGCCCGGGATGAGGTCATGCTGTGCCAGAATTACAAAGTTAAGAAAGGTTCTGATACAGAGCAGCTTGGAGATATTGAGGAAAAATATTCTTTGTAGATAACCTAAATAATTTCTGTCATTCGTTTATATTTCGCATGCCATGTGGATCTTTTAGAAAAGTCCATTTCAAATACAACTGGATGTACTCATTTTTCTTTTCAGGATAAGGCAGATTTATTTCTCAATTTCTAACTTTCATGTCAACGTATGCTCCACACCTGATCCTCTTTTTCTGTCGTTTTCCCCTTGTGCACCTGCTGCTCTTTCCCCTGCCCTAAACAGTCGGATTTTGGAACTCAGGCGCCATCCTGCACCCACGGTGATGCAAGGGCTGCTCACCTTCAGCCACAGCCTGACAGCTGAAAGAAGGATGGCTCAGTGTTCCAGCACTGCCCTCAAATACCTCAATCTCTATATTCTGATTGAGGCAGTCACAAAGAAATGCCCATATTGCATTAAAACACAAGTTCCCAGTACCAGAGCATGTAAACGAGTGTATGAACACATGAAAGTGCTTGATGCAGAAAGTAAGAAGGAGAGAAAGAAATTCATCTCTTGAATAAGGCTACTGGTCTCCAGCAAAGCTGGCTCAAGTAATGTTTGTCGGTGTGTCTGAGGAAGAATGAAACTTAGTGAAAATAGCAAAGCAAATGGATGGATTTTTTTGAATACTGCAGATTACAAGTAGGTTCAGGGTGGGGAGTGTTTAAGGGCACCCCTCTGCAAACTCAGTTCCCTGGTCTGGATATTACTGGAGTCCTGGTTTCCTACCCATGGGCACGAGGAGAGGCACAAGGCTGGGGCATAACTGTCTCTGAGTGTCCTCCAGAATGGATGCTTGGACCTTATTCCAGCTAAAAGGGTGGGCACAGCCATGTCATGCTGATCTCCCATTGGAAAAGCAGAGCAAAAAGCAGAGCTTGCCAAAGGCTGCTGATGTTCACGCCATACCCTTCCCCTCTCTTTTGCATAATGAAGCACTGGTGGTGATTCAGCCACTACTTCTCACCCTTTAGAGTAGGTACCACAGTGTTTAAAATACATGAATGAGTTGGTGCCCTCTCTGCTGCAGCTGCCCTGCAGTAACACACTCTGGAGCAGTGGCGTGCTCCACAAACCAAGAGAAGATGCCTAAGTGTCACAACCCGTGTCTATAACATTAAATTACAATTTCATTTTAAAAATTAACTGCAATTTTTAACCTAGTTTAGATACACAACTGCAATCAGAAATGAACCGCTGTGCAAGCATCACTTACACAGAGTTTGCAATTGAAGGGCCATGCACTTGTACACCCAAATTGAGGAGCTTCAACCTCATCATAACTATGCAAGTGTTGTGCAATCTAACCTGAATTAATCTCCATGACAATAAGAAACAGAAAGGTTAGATTTATTTGGGGGTATACAAAGAATCCTATGGCCAAACTGGGAGGAGAATTTCTGGAGAAGACAGATCTAAGGCTTTAGGTCTTAGTCTTAGGCACATGCTAAAATCATGGTTTCTGATAACTTTCCACATATAATTAATTTGTTAATTTTTGTCTAAATTTTCTTTTTTGATGCCAGTAATTATTATTAGCTGATGCAGTGTCTGTAATGTAGTCAACACTTTCCAGACATACAATCAAGAAAAAATATTTTTACAAGACTGCCTATAAAAATACATTGCATGTCTGAGATCACTTTGGATTAGTGAGGCCAAGCGATTTTAAACATTGGCATGCATAATGTATGCAGTAAAACTATGTGGATTGACAAAAACAAACATTTTTCTTGTTGTTTGTTCCAGTTACTGAGCACAGCATGCTCTAAGTTAGTCAAATTGGAGTTTCATTGACCATGGAAGTACTGCAAGTTGTATGGTTTTTTCCCGCTCAGAGTCTGATATCAGTCTCATTTAATCATAGATTTTTACCTGTGCAACAGTACAGACAAAACAAGCTACCACCAACTTCTGGCAATGAAAGTAAGAAGAGGATTTAAGTCAACTATTTTTATATCTCTGCTCTTTTCTGATTCCCAGGAACAGTGAGGTCCATCCAAAACTAAAACCACATTTTTTTCACACTTCAGAAATCTATATTTATAAATGCATTACATATGTACGCACACATATATAAATTTATATATGTTCATTTATTCTATATCTTTGTATTTAAATACTTCCAGATGCTTATATATGTTAATAGATATATATAGAAAGTGTTCACAGAAATACCAGAAGTGAACTTGCCTGTCAGATTGTGTTTGCAGCTGTCTGTTCTCTTCTGCCATCATGTGGGTATTACTGAAGTGCAGGAATGCAGCAACTGCTGGGAGAGCATGAGAGGATGAGAGGGTGAGAAATGTCCCTGTGCCTCCCAGGTACCTCGGGCAAACTGGGATAGCTGCCTTCTCACTTCAAAACTGGCTGGCAAGAAGCTTGAAATCTGAAACATTCCTTCAGGTCTTTAACAATCTAAAAATCTATGGACATTCTAAAAATAAAATAAAATAAAATAAAATAAAATAAAATAAAATAAAATAAAATAAAATAAAATAAAATAAAATAAAATAAAATAAAATAAAATAAAATAAAATAAAATAAGTAAAATAAAGCCCCAGACACTTCTGCAGAGCTGTTTTATTGGAATACAACACTCCTTGGGGTGATTGCAATATTTTGGCTGGTGTTTGCAAGGAAGTCCAGGAGCTGAACCCCTCCAGGCTGGATTTTGCTTTTTCTCAGAGACCATCCAAATCTCTAGAAATTCTCTTTTTTTAAGTGGTCACCAGAGATTTAGGAGATGTTTTATGGATGTGTTCTAAATGTGGCTGTTTCAGATTAGTGTACTTAAACCTACCTCCCTGTGATTATGCTACTGACAAAATATATCAAATGTAAGATGTATACAAGAGAGCTACTTCAAATAAAGGGTCTATTGACTTTACAACTAGATAAACAAAGAATTATCTGTCTAGCTCCTGACTCAAAAATGTTCTGCAAGTTGTTACTTCTCTAGTAAAAGTCTAATTGGGATAACAAAATTTTATTATTTTATTTATTTCAAAATTATTAAAAATCACAATCACTCCAGAATTCCTGTACAATGGCATTCAGATTGCTACAGTTTTCTCCTTAATTAGTAAGAAACAAAGCTGATACATCTTTTGGCTAATGCTGAAGGAGTGTTAGTGCAGTAAATGGTAGCTTTTAAATACTGCATTTGAAGAGTCACTGTGTGGGGATTTCACCCTTGCATAAACACTGGTATTCTGGGTAAGTGCATAGTTTGTCTTTCTATTGAAAATAACAAAAGAGGGAAAAGTAAACCTATGTCTTGTCATTAAACAAAGGATAAAACAATGCCTTTAGAAAGAAGCTATGGAAGAGTGTGGGGTTTTTCCCCAAGTATACCCTACGTTTGCAAATAGTTAATATTTTCTTTAACACCAACCAGTTAATCTATAAATATCTTTTTGACCTTTGGATAATAGCACGCTTAATACATCTGCAGGTCAAACACTGCAAGTTTTACTTTGATTCACCCACTTTAAGAGAAGTTATCATGTGCCAGACAGCTGCTTTTTCTCATAACTTCCACCATAACTAAAACTTCTGCATAGTTACAAAACAGAAAATGACACCAGAATCACAGAGAAATATGTGCATTTCTCAGGGCTAAATGGCTTCTGTTACTTGCTCCAGTCAAGTATAAACCATGCAAAAGTACACTAAGTTAGCTTCTAAAAGCAAATGCCTTCTCAGAGTGTTTCACACTAGTAGCAAACTCTCCATCTCCAGATTTTTCCTCCTTCACTGAGTGTCTGAAGTAAACAGTGGAAATTGTGCAACTTTTATTCAGGACAGTAAATGCAATTTGAAATAATAACTTTCTCCAGTACAGAGACTACTTTCCATGACCTAGATTATTCAATATAATATTTTAACGCTAAACAATTTGCTGCGAAATTTTCCCACTATATAGCAGGGCTCTCTCTATCTATTCTTAAATATCTGCAAGCATTTTGTAAATATTTACACTTTAACATTAATTTTATAAACGTGTTAGCATTTTAAATTTCCTAAAAATTACACAGGTATGCATAAAGGGTGAGAAGTCTCCCGAAAGTTTATGTACTTCCAATGCAGGTACTGCCGTCCCTAAATATTCAGTGGCTGGAGTCAGAGGTTGATTTTAAAAAGCCAAGTTGATTTTTAGGTTGCTCTGTGCTCTGTCAATGGAAAGAGTCAAGTCCTTCCAAAGGTCAATGTTCAATGACTGAGAGGAATTAGGTCCCTCTAAGGGACCAACAAAAACTGGACAGTTCAACTGAAACTGCTTACAGCTAGAAAACAGGAAATATCTGCAAGAAATCAAATCCAGAGTACAAAGCTGCATTAACTGGAGAAGTGCAGCTAGGAAAAAAATTTGCATGGTCTAGAGAGGTGTAGCAGAAATAGGAATGACTTGGAACAAAGCAAGAATATTGGATTAGAACGTGATACCTTAATCTGGGTGTTCAGAAAAATTCAAGACTTTAGGCAAAGCGTGTGATTTTGAAAAGCTATTACCAAAGCCTTAAAAGTTTTGTAAACTGATCAAGACCTAAATGATGTTAGAAATACGGCAAACTGCGACTGGAAAAAAAAGCAAAACTATTCCCTGTGTACTGTGCAATATATACGAATGCATGCATGAAATTGTTTGGATCAACAAATTTTTTTTTTTTTTTTAGTGCTTTCAACAAACTGGCAAATACTATGTCTGCTCATCATCTCATTCTGCCAAGCAGGTGGAACGTTGAAGAGTGGATGATGAGCACTGCCAAGGTTTGCTTAGCAAAAAATGCTTTGCCTGTTTTAGCTATAAATAATGCTCACCACATGTTTACAAGGCACAGTTGTGATTCCCTTTCATCTCAGTTTGGTGAGAGACAAACCAAGAAATATCAAGAAGAGTTTATTAATCCATGTGTAAACTCAGCAGATGCTAAAACTCAAGAGGAAGCCAGAAGCAGCCTCACCAGCAACTCAGCTCTTACATTTCACTTGCAATCAGCATTATATAAAAATTACAATGACTAAGAAACACAAAAATAACTATTTGAAGAGGGCAAATAAGTCCAAACTTTCCCTCAAAAGAAGGCTACAGTCAGTCTATTCATTTTTCTCCTTTTAATTCACATTTCTTGTGTTTGAGGTTACACCATAGCTCAATGTTAAGGGAAAAGTTGTCCTGGAAACCTCTTCCACAATCTGGTGGTTTGGTCAATCTCCTGCAATCCCCACCACACCAAGACTGGCCTTTCAGCTTGCTGGGTTGGTCTGTGGCACTGCAAACCCACAAAATCCTTATGGAAGGGCTTGCAGAGGTGTCTCCTCCTCGCCTCTTGTAAAGAGGAAGCAGCAGCAGCTGTCCTGTGTTTCTCTGGGTTCAAGCACCTTCTGAGTGCTACAGTGCTCTCAGCAAGATGGAAAAATGTGCGAGCTCCTGACCAGAATCATGGCAGATTTTAGCTGCAAGCGAGGCACCTATTTTCCCAGAGGACTCTTTCTATAGTCACTGACATCCCAGACTGCAGTCCAAAATGAGACTGTCCAGGACATCTGAGGATCTCTGAAATGCAGGCCACTAGATTTCAAACAAAAACTGCTGTGGGCAGCCTCTTTTGTTCGTACCTAGAGTGATTGGTCCTCCTTGTAGGAGTTAATGTTGTGTTTGGCTGGCTCCTGAATGCCATTATCCCCCTTTGCTTAACAGGCTTGATGCCCCCTTCATCTTTCTTTCTCAAGTTCAGTTTTCCATGATGTCAACAGTTTGCAGGGAAACTGCTCTGCTGATCTCTTCATTCAGGGACTAAATAAATAAGTGAGACTTGCTAATGTTACGTTATTATTATTATTTCTCAAGTTCCCAGAGCTACGGAAAGTTCTGACAGCTCACGCAGAGTACAAGGCTGTTACTACTTATCTTTCACTAAAATACACTAATGAGAAAATTTCTCATCAGATCTCAACAAGAGCGTTTTGTTCCTTATAATGTAATGTTGACATATTTGTGTGCTGCTGTTCTGAGCCTGGATGTCAAAGCATATTAGACTTGTACATTGTAGTCATGAATTTGGTCAGTAAAAATAAATTAACATTTAGCTTCCATGGTTCCAGTTGTTTTCCAGTATTTTCAGTTCCACTGATGGCATGTTCACAAGCAAACATCTGGAAAAATACTGGCATAGATTAGCCAAGGTCATTTCCCTAATCTTAAATCACCAAGAATCTTGAAATGCAGGGAAATTCAGAAGCATATTTGAAAACATACCAAGTTCATCTACAGGGTCCTATCCTAACTCCTCTTTAATTTATCAAATACCTGGAAAATCAATGACTTTAGCCATCTCATTAAACATATAGATTAAAACCGGGTTTAGTCTGAGTCTGGAAATGAATATTTTAGTCTCCAGTGATAAATTGCATGTCAGAGTTTCCCTGTCTTTTCAGCCTGGGCAGTAACTCCGAAGGGACTGGGCGTGCAGTGCTTATCTTAAGTGCATCTATAACATACAACCCTTCACAAACGCACGGAGGATGTACCATGGCGTCAGACGCGTACTTCCTAAGCAGGGTTCTACTCCAGCTGACAGTAATGAACTCTGACGGTGGAGCAGAAGTTATTTTTGTCCTAAATGACAAACTGCCATGTCCTGTTATCTAGAAGATTTAAGGCCCGACACCCTCTATTTCATCTAATGGAAGCAGTTCAAAATGAAAAGACAGGTTAACATATGCCAGCAGGAATGGATATGGAGCTGTATTTCCCCAGGTAGCCAGGAACTAAATACCAGTGATTTTTCTAACCATGGTGGTTTTTGTCAGTTCATTTTATTTAAAGGTGTGCTTAAACTTCAAACAAGTACTGGAATTAGCATCCCAGCATCCCTTCAGCTGGCCACTTTCCCCAGGAGAAGACAGAAGAAGGCTGAGTTATCACAAGTAATTAGTCCTGACTGACCAGACTATCAAAAGAGTGATAACCATCATTTTAAACTAAGAGAAGGGATGATGAAAGCAAACACCTTGTTGCTTCTTTTTCTGTTAGAAATGGGTGGTTGTGGAGTAGTTCAAACTAGCGACATCCCTTTAGATGACGTCCACAGTCCAATGCAATTATCTTTTCCTGAGGGTAATTTCATTTAGTATTTAGTTCTAACCAGACTTTTGCCTGATACTTTGCATTTTCAATGCTGTAAGGCAGTTACTGCATTTTTGCCCTGGTTTTATGCAGTTCTTGAGCCATGATTCGGATTCCTAGAGCAGCTATTGCTACCAACATTGCATAGCCAGATATTCAAAGTGTCCTTTGCAGGGGCTTCTCTTTTAGGCTCATATTTCCAAAATTCAGCACACAAGCAAGTATTTGGCCCAGAGACTGAAATTCCACACAGTGTTATAAACCATGGGAGTATGACATGTCCTAGAAAGACTCTGTGCCCTGGTTCATCTTTAAAGGCTCATGCTTTTAATGGAATTTTATCTTCCCAGACATTATGAAATCCATTAAAATGAAAAATACTTCTTTCGGGTTCCTGGAAGTAATTAATTCATTTATACTTAAAATAAAGGGCAGATATCGTTGTAACTCTAACTGTCAGAAAAAAAGACACATTAGAGGCTTAGGAAATACAGGCTGTGTTCCTGAAATGCAGCTGAGGAGATGCAGGGAATTAACAGTGCTGGGGCTGGGGACATTAAGTTCTTTTATATCATATTAGCAAGAACCAAGGACCCTGAAGTGTGGTTTAATGACAGGACTTAAACTTTACAAAGATTCACAAGTGTTTGAGCAAGAGGAGATTATGACTTAGTTACACGTAGGTGAACTAAGTATTGCTGCACTTGCCAACACCAAAGTTCTTTTGCAAACATTGCAATCTACACCTTCCTCGTGAGGGGAAGAGGAGGGGCAGACACTGATCTCCTCTTGGTGACCAGTGACAGGACCCCATTTAATGGCTTGAATTTGTGTCAGGGCAGGTTTAGCTTGGATATTAGAAAAAAGTTCTTCCCCTAGAGGGTGGTTGGGCACTGAAACAGGCTGCCCAGGGCAGTGGTCACAGCACCAGCCTGGAGAGCCCAATAAGCATTTGGATAATGCTCTCAGATACATGGTGTGACTCTTGGGGATGGTCCTGTGCAGGGCCAGGACTTGGACTCAATGGGTCCCTTCCCTCTCAAGATATTCTATGATTCTGTGGATGGTTACAAAAAATAATTATGCAGAAGCAAAGTAGCAAAACACTGTCATACAAACGTAGTAAAATATTAATCACATTGAGAACCTAAATGTAGCATGACAAATCACCCGAGATATACTAATCACCTTGAATACAAGGGATTCTGCTAGACACTTCCTTCTGCTGGGTCTGTCTGTATCAGAAAAAGCAAAACAGGAGTCCACAAAAGTACAGGTCCTGCAAATGGATGAATGAGATGAGCCAGGAATATTGGATGACCTAAACACAAGTCCTTGTGTCAAGATATAACTCTTCAAGCTGTTGTTTTGGGGGGGTTTAGTTTTCTTGTTTTACCTAAAATGGAAGTGGCAGATTCTGTCTATCTGGGTCACAGCTTTCAGAAACTCTTGAAATCTTTTTGAAAAGGAATCTCTTATTTCCACGTTGCCTTTTGCAAACTCTACACACAACCATATTTAAGATTTCCCTAATGGGACACTAAAGCATCCTTCCATCTTTCTATTACAGAAGGTTGGGTTGGTAGGAATCTTGAATTTCCCCTGTCTATGGGCAGGGACAACTTCAAGAACTACCCCAGGATGCTCCAAGCCCCATCCAACCTGGCCTTGAACATGTCCAGAAATGGGGAAGCGACAACTTCACCGGGCAACCTCTTCCAGTGCCTCACTGCCCTCACAGTAAAGAATTTTCCTATGTCCTATGGGTCCTTCGATTTCTTTAAAAATATCATTATTTTCAATTTTTCTTTATTAAGGGGGAAAAAAAAAAAGTGTTTTTCATTCTTGATACCAATGCTTCTGTCTCTGTATAGAGAATTTATGTTTCTATCTATAGATATGGCTTAGAACAAAAGGAGACAGTGATAAGGTATGAGTATGCTGAAGGATAATACATATCCTTTGCACATATCACAACATCTGAGTTTGTAGTTCAGAGTCTCTGGCTGCTTGAATTTACTTCCAATATCTGGAAATACCTGGAATAACCTGTGTACACTTACATAGATATTACACATAATATTTGGAATAACCTGTGTACACTTACAGAGATATTACACATAATATTTGGAATAACCTGTGTACACTTTTCTGGAGGAACAGACCAATACAGCAGTTCTGAACCTGAAAATAACTTTACTATATTTTTAAACTGGATTTTACATTTAAAGTAACTATGTTTCTCTATTGCATAACTCTCACATTTATATTTGCTATCTGATTATTGACTGAATAATTCAAAACCCTAACATTACAATACATGTGCATTAACAATCATAATATTAATTTTTTTAAATGAACACAGCTTCTAACTGCACTATTTATCTTAAAAATGAGCCCAAGTAAAAATATTCATATCCAGGTCTCAATTTCCCTGGTTTTCAGGTGATATAGATGTACTACTGCCTTTTAACTTACATCCCATTTAAATATCCTTTGCATTTTTGGTGTATATTGCTTGTTTATCTTCAGATAAAAATAAACTCTAGGATTCAAGTGTCTTGTTTTTTAGAGATTCATCAAAGAAGAATAAAAATATATTTTTGTGAGAGAGTGTGGCTGAGCTGAGCAGCAGGTGTTTGGAATGCATGCAGAAGGATTCACTTGCTGTCAGGGTGTTTAAAGCTGGAGAAGCCAGCCCGCACTGTGCTCTTCAGCTTGTAAACTCTGGTTGCTGATTTGATGAGAAACAGTGAATGTTCTGCTTACAAATTTAGACTCTTCATCCCAAGAGGTTCCTACCAGATCCCAGGCTTTGCAACAAATCCAGGTTCTTTTTTCTTGGCCCATATATTTCAGAACAATAACATATGTCATATGTGTGCCTTCTGAAAGCCCAAAGAACCTGGTTTCCTTCTTGTGCAATGTGAGCAGCTCCTTCAGTCTCCATGAACACGAGTCAGAGGGCTCTCTGAGAACCAGGAGGGAATAAACGAAGAATTGGAATATACATGTTATTTTTTTCTGTAAATTGTTCTCGCCTGTTTGTTTATAAGGCTTGCCTTCCCAGTTTATATTTCAATATAGGTAAAACAATAATTGCCAGATAATAAATAATGTATTGTGTAACGGTTAATAAACTGGAGTTGTGTGAGAGTTGCAATCAGAGTTCCACCAGTCACTCTCCACTGCCTGGCTGGGAGCAATGCAGTGAGTAACATCCCTCAGTGCAATTCCTTGGGTGGAGGCAATCCCAAGCACAGGCTGTGCAGGGAATGGATTGTGAGCAGCCCTGGGGAGAAGGACTAGGGGGGCGTTGGTTGATGAGAAGCTCAAAATGACCCAGCAATGTGCACTCACAGCCCAGAAAGCCAAATGAGTCCTGGGCTGCATCAAAAGCACCCTGGGCAGCAAGTGAGGGACGGGATTCTGCCCCTCTGCTCTGCTCTGCTCTGCTCTGCTCTGCTCTGCTCTGCTCTGCTCTGGTGGGACCCCACCTGCAGTGCTGCACCCAGCTGCTGTGCATTCAACAAAAGAAAGAGAAGGACCTGTTGAAGTGAGTCCAGGGGATGCCATGAACGTGATTTTAAAGGGCTGAAGCAACTCTCCTGTGGAGACAAGCTGGGAGAGCGGTGGCTGTTCAGCCCAGAGAAGAGAAGGCTCTGAGGGGACTCTGTAACAACTCTTCATAGTACAGGAAAGCTGGAGAGGGACTGTTTCCAAGTGGAAAGGATGGGTGGAGTGACAGGACAAGGGAAAATGGCCTTAAACTGACAGAGAGTAAGTTTAAATTGGATATTAGAAATAAGTTCTTGACTGTGAAGGTCAGTCACTGGGACAGGCTGTCCAGAGAAGCTGTGGCTGCCCCATCCCTGGAAGTGTTCAAAGCCAAGTTGGATGGGGAACCCTGGTCTAGTGGTAAGTGTCCCTGCCCATGGGTTCCAACAGAACCCGTTCTATAATTTTGTGATTTACTATTTAATGTATTTACATAAATAAGGGTAATGAATAACATAGTTTTGTACCCTTTTCCCTTCCTATTTCTTATTTCAGAATTATAAACAAGCAAAAAAAAAAGATCTGTTTCCCAGTAATATTCTTCATGGATTAATAAAAGTAGAGGTGGAAAATGTTGGATAGAGCAGAGAAGTTGCCAGAGAAGCCTACAGACACCAGAGTTTGCAGAGACAGCAGAAGACAAGGCATTTTAAGACAGCACATATATGAGGTTTTTAGTAAAGTGAATGATGCATGGCAGGGAGCAGATTGGGACAGGAGAAAATGCAGGAGCCTGCTTCAATCTGCCTGCAAGACAATTTGAGGAAGATATATTCTATCTACTGAAAAAGCAGTATGGATGGGAAAAGTCCAAAATTATTAGAACTACTATTTTTCTTCATGATATTTCATGGTTACGAGGGAAATCAGGGCAGGAGTCCCACAAAATTGGCTGTTGCTATGTACTCTATAAAATTGTGCTTTTTGCACTGTCCCAAACCAGGAATTAAAGAATCATGATGAAACCAAATAGAGAAAAAAAATAATGAGACTTCTTCCAACAAAATCAAAACCTGAAGATACAAAGTAGTGACCTTATACTACTCAAACCATGTTTTAACCTACATCAGCTCTTTATCACTTTGACTTCTGAAACAGTTGGAATAAAAAAATCACCCAAGCAGCAACTGCTTGAAGCACAAATAAAACCTTCTTATGAGTTGACCTGATGTACTACTACCAGAAAGTATTTTGGCTCTTGAAAAAGTGTCAGTCATGATCACTTGAGTTCACAGACCGACAGTTCTTTCGAAGGTGCCAGCATATTATCTCCAGAATATTTGAGTTCCAGAAAAACAACATTGTAAGAGATTTTATCAGAATATTTATGAAATGAATTATTGGAAAAGTTTCTGTTATTTGCTTTATTTAAAGGAAGTTTATAGGTGAAAGCTTAGCTAGTTTTTGTATATGTATTAAATGAAATATCAGCTGTGTTTCTTTTAGAGATCGATTGTGAGAACTCTTAAATATTTTTTCATATTCATTTGGAAAAATAACTCTAAGAGTGCCATTAACTCCACACTTCTCCAGAAAAGCTTTATATAACTGAAAAACAACAAAAAAAGTAAATTATTGTATTCATAACCCCTGTAACAAGGCTACAAATTTTGCATTTTCCAACATTCATTAATTCCTTCATTCACACATGCCTATAGTGGACACGGTGGTGAAATGTCTCTACCAAACAACCTCAGGTTTATACAGAAGTAAATGAGAGAAAAACATTTTACAGAACACAGAGGATTTGTCATGTCAGGCATAAAGACAAAACAAGGTCTGTTTTTCAAAGCTACAAGCTTATTGTCCCATGAGCTGAACATTGGTGGAAATTTTTGCAACCCTTTTAATCTGTCCTTGACACTTTTCCTTTCTAAAAATATCTGGTACATCTTGCTGGCACATAGAGGACCAAAACCCTTATGAATTTATATTGAATACACAAAGCAGAAAATCTGGATTTGGTGTGATGTCAGTGTAAGGGGGACACACACAAACCACTGCAAAGGCCTTAGCAGCTCAGCTGGGAGCTTACAAGGTTTTCCTATACTCATGCATGAGGAATGTGACTCCCCACGAATTCAATTGTGGATCAGATTTGTCTTTTGAGATTAAAGCCCTCATTAATACCTTGGGAGGATGTGAATTCAAAGAGGGAGTTTGACAGTGATGAATGTCACTGTGCATGCTGAGAACTCCTGCTGCACATTTCATTAACATGGATCTTGCAAACATGTTCTTGCTATAAATCCACCCCAAGTTTACAAAAAACTGCCACAAGGCTGGTCACATTCTAAAGTTTCCTGAATTTTGAAAAAGTTTATTTGGATGACATTATGGCCAAGAGGAATTTTGACATTGATTTAAGCAAGGTGTGGTGGGCTGGCCCTGGATGGACACCAGGTGCTCATCATGGAATCCATGGCTGCAAGGGCACAGCTCCTCTCTGGGGTCTTCAGCACAGCCTGAAGGAGAATCTCCAGTCTGGTACCTCCCTTCTTCACTGATCCTGCTGTCTGCAGAGCTGTTTCTCTTGCATTTTCCCAATGCTTTCCCCAGCTGCTATTGCAGTTTTAGAGGCTTTTTTTAACCTTCTTAATTATGTTATCCAGAGGCACTTACAGCTGCTGCTGATGGGCTCAGCCTCAGCAGTGGATCTGTCTTGGAGCCAGCTGGCATTGGCTCTATCAGGCATGGGGAAAGCTTCTGGAAGTTTCTCTCAGAAGCCACCCATGTAGCCCCCTGCTGCCAAAACCTTGCCATCAAAATCCAATACACAAGAATTCACAGTCTAATGGCTGAAGAGGATATCTGTAAAACCAGCAAGTATTTAACCAGCCCCTGGTTAGAGCTTGCACTCATCTATACTCTGCTCATGTAATGTGGCTACAGCTCAAATCTGCAGTCTTTAGAAAATTCAGTTATCTACTTGCAAGCATTTGGTTTGTGCAAAGATACTTCCTATTTTAAACAAAAAACCCAAAGCAAATTGCAACTCATGGTGCTCTGTGAATTTTCTGTGAATGTATATTAAACAAAAACAAAACCCAGAACTTGTGAACTAAGTCTTTCCCAAATGCAGTTACAGTGTCTTCAGCAGAGGAAGATGCAGTTTCCAACAAGGAAACCCCAATGTGTTTGAGACCTGAGCGAAAACTTGAGGACTGTCCTTGCCTTTTGGTTCTCCCAAATGTAGACCTCTGCCTAGAAAAACAGGTCAGTAAATGTGGTGGTTTGCTGTGAAGACTTCACCAGTGAGACAGTGGCTGTGTCCTGATGGTTAACAATAAAATGCCTTCTCAGACTGGCACATGAAATTCAGTGGCAATGCACATCACGTGCCTGCAGCGTGCTCTTCGTGCCTCATCAAAGCCACCATTTGTGTGGCAATGAGGTGCCGAACAAAAAGGCAGCCACAGTTTTGTCTTATGAAACAAACCAGGATGTGCCCCCTTCACACAAGCAGTCTGACACTCAGGACCCCTGGATATAGAGCAAGTTTTGTTCCTAAAGCTGATTTGGCTTCAAGGTTACGATAATGTTAAACATAATTTCTTTACATGCAATGTGGAAACTGCAGGTATTAAACTGAAGAAGCAACTTGCCTGTATCTTAGAAATACTTGGTCAAAATTTGGGACTTGCCTCAAGGCTCTAAAAAATCTGAAAAATAGGTCACTCAGAAATAGTCCACGTGTCTCATATTCCCAGTTACTGTTTGTTATTTTCCCAAAAACATATGGAACCAACCCCCTCCACCATACCATCTTTCAAAAAGATTGTGAAAATTATCCTAGTGTCAGCTACACACTTTATAACATCCCCACCAGGAAACTGGATTGCACATTTCTGGAGAGAATAAGATTCAGCATATATCTTTCATCCTGTTTTTATCCTTTTTCTCCATGGAAAATATTCTCACCTTGGCTGCAAATTTAGATAAAGTTTCGGTCTGTGAGAGGAAAATTATGTGGTGGTTTGCTTTTTGGTTTTTTTTAGTTTTGTTTTGTTTTGTTCTTTTCTCTAATGTTTGGGTTACTTTTAATCCTTCTTGGAGACCTGATATAACCTTAGTGTTCTACATTTTTGCACTGGAGTCAAATATCTGACTGTGATAAATGGCCACAATGAAGCTCCTTGGAAAATTGAGCTGTATCACTCCTGCCTCTGTTGGAGAGCTCCTATATAACAAGATTATAAATGCTTTTTCCTTACTACCCCAGCTCCCAGAAAAGGAAAAGAAAAAGATTATGAAAGAAATGTTGATATCCTCTGACCAGCTGATAGTCTCATCTGCTATTTCTATTCTCAAAATTTATTATGTTATTTAAGAGCCGTTATTGCTTTTACATGATGCTTCATTCGAAAAGGGCTACATGAAAAATTCAACTCAGCTCTTCAGCATAACTAGCTTATTGATAGAAATTTCCCACAGGAAATAGGGAAGACATAGGAGGAAAAAAAAATCAGCAGAAAGTACCTGATTTATTTTTGTGATCAACTACTGACTTGTGGTAATTTGGAAAAATTCAGAACAAGCAGAGGCAACATTGACAGGACAAGGAAAACCTAAATGCAATCAAGTGATATTCCAGTTCTCACAATGAAACCATTCCACACTGCAGCTGATGTTAGGATTTCAATCCTCACAGACAGAGAGTTGATTCAAATGCCAAGCTCTTTTGAAATTGTCATACACACTTGGAGTTAAAAAGATGCAGATTTTGATTCTGTTTCAGCTCCCATCAAAAGATGAAGGCTTTGAGCCCATTATTTAAGGCATTTAATCCTCTTACCTGAATCTTCACAAAATTAAATATATTCACAAAACCTTTGAAAGCACAGAATATTTCATGTGATCACCACAGAGAGCTAACAGAGGGTGCCCACAACTACACAGAAATCTCTAAAAGGTCCACCTCTACCTGAAACTGCTTTGCCACTGTCTTTCAACTCCTTAGAGAAGTTACAGGGAAGCTGGAAGTGCCCTCTTCTCTAGGATGCATGGTAGCAAGTCAAGAGACAGCAGGTACATGTTGCTCCACAGGAATTTTCATTTGAAAATGAAAAAAGAAAAAAGATTTTTCATCTTGAGAAGAATTAAACACTGGAAGAGGCAGCCCAGCAAAGTGGTGGAATCCCCTTGGCTTAGAAATATTCCTTGGCTAGACAGTCCTCTGGAAAATTGAATCTAAGGCCTGGCTGTTGGCTGGAGATTGGTACAGATGATCTCCAGAGGTCTCTTCCAACATGGAATTTTCTGTAATTCTAACCCATAATTCACCACTTTTATTATTTTTTTTAAATTATGTTGACAGTGCTCAAGAAACAGTAAGTTGTAAAAAGCACACGTTCCCCTACTATATGAAAACATGAGAGAAATACAACCATCTGTCCATCAGATTAAGACACTGCTTGAAAGTCAAACCAAGGCGTTCAGCTGGGGTGAGAATCTAGAGACACTGGTCACGAGTGCTCTGCCTATCCCAGCTGAACTGGGGATGCCTGGGCACAGAGACCAAGAGGCAGTGAGCGCTCTGTATCCGTGTGTCCTAGGGTAACTTTATGATGCTTGTATCCCCAATTGTCTGTTCTGTTTGTGCTGTATATTGAATTCTGTGCCTTTAAAGCGAGTTCTAAGAGCAAGGAGAAGCTCAGAGTTTGTTTTGAGAAAACTGCCTGACTCCTACACATTCTTCTCCGGACGGTGTGTTGGACGGAGGCTTGGAGAGACTGCAGGACAAAATTTTTTTTTTGCTTTTAGTTAGTTTCAGCTAGCTAGGGCAGAGAAGTTCCCTGGACTGTTTTTTTTTTCCTTTTTCTTGGAACTGTTTAAACCTGCTCTGGACTGAAAACCCAGGGGAGCACTGGGGGCTGCACCTGCGGCCCACCGGGGCCTGGACCTCGGCATTTTCCAGCAGCGCCGGAGGGACTGGGACTGAGGAGAGACTGAGAGAGAGCCGAGCTACACCCACGGCAAGGACTTTCTCAGTTTGCCATCTCACTCCAGAATGAGAGGTTTTATTGTTTCATATCATTCATTCTTTATACTTGTATGCACTTTGTTTGTTAAGTAAAACAGTTTTTTCCACTTTCCTCCAAAGAAGTTTTTTACCGGACCGGTTAAAAGGAGGGGCCACTTAGGTTTGCTTCCCAGCAGGATCCTATTCAGGAGTTTTCTCCCAAATTTGTCCCTAAACCAAGACATCGCGTTAGCAAACTGTCATTGTCTCCAAAAGAAGGACCTGCAAGCAAATGCTTCTTTGGGCTGGCCAGTCCTCACTGCCAGGAGCTCCTGTGCAGGGTGAGTGCAAAGGAAGTCTGACCTGGACAGAAGAAGCTGCTGCTAGATAATGTTCAAACCATTTATCAGACAGATAACAGCATTTCAGGGACCAGAAATGTCCCTGGGCAAACCAGGATTTAAAGCCTAAAAATATGAGAATAGGAGGAAATAGTTGCTTATTTCACAGCACACAGGCCAGCAACCCAGCACAAGAGAGCACAAGGTATTAATTCATTCCAGTACAAAAGCGTCAATTTACTTTCAAACCAAAATAAAAAGTACTTAGCTTTCAGCGCAGATATGGTAAAAGTATATAAATCTGTAAAAGATAAAATTCTACATGACTAATGATTTTATTAGTCAGGGGAAAGGTGGAAAATTAAACAAGCACAATGTCCTTGCTGTCTGGAAAGAGATAAATTGCTTGCATGAGTACATCCAGTGTTATGGTGGATTGAGACTACCAGTTTGACTCATCACTCTTTTGCCTGGGCCCCAGCTCATTGACAACACCATTATAGAACTTATTTCCAAATTCTTCAACAGGCTTGTGTCGGGTTTGTTTTGCCAGATTTTGGTGGTGGAGGCCTACAGAGGTGACTTTGGTGAGAAGAAGCTGCCGGCAGCTTCCTCCATGTCTGACAGAACCAATGCCAGACAGCTCCAAGGTGGACCCACCAGTGGCCCAGGCTAAGCTCACCAGTGGTGGTGGTGATGCCTCGGGGCTAATGTATTAAGAAGAGGGGGATAAAAGTGCTCAACTTCTAGAACATTCAAGAGAGACAGGAGTGAGAGTACACAAGAGGAACAGCTCTGCAGACCCTAAGGTCAGTGTAGAAGGAGGGGGAGGAGGTGTTCCAGCCCCTGGCAGCCTCTGGTGCAGACTAAGGTGGGGCAGATGGGTCCCTGCAGCCTATGGAGGTCCATGGTGGAGCAGGGATCCGCCTGCAGCCTGGGAAGGACCCCATGCCAGAGCAGGTGGATGCCTGAAGGAGACTGTGACCTTAAGGGACGCTCACGCTGGAGCAGCATTGCTGGCAGTACCTCTGATCCCAAGGAACCCATGGTGGAACAGCCTTTTCCTGAAGGACTGCACCCCGTGGAAGGAGGGGAGTACACATTCCAGAGTCCCATGTGCTGTGCAGTGGCAGCTGTGCAGGCTGGGCCACAGCTTCAGCCTCTGTCACCTGCAGGCAGGGCAGACACGGGCAGGGAACACCACTCTGCCTGAGTGCAAACAAAAGACATGCCTCATCTTTCAGTCTGTGGGGGAAGCATGTGTAGATCTTCCCTACTCCTGTCCCTCCACAGAGCAAATGGCCCAGAGCTGGGCCAGGTGCTAGAAATCTTTCCCTGTTTTTCATAAAGTGAGTCAGAGTGGGCAGGATGTCAGTTTATTGGGTTTCTATGGGACATCCTGGGTGAATAGTGGTAACATAAAGCCCTGCTTTTCTGTACAACCCACTTCAGACCCTTTCCCTGTCATCGTGCTGTGGACTGCTGTGAGCATTCAGAGATGGGAAGGAGATCCCAAAGGGATTAGAGGAGTCCTGCACATGGTGCTGGAAACCACAGTGTAGATGAACAACAGCATGTGATGACACCTTTATTTTTACACATCTCTCACATAGTGTCTGAGGTAGAACCATCCCGCTCATCCAAAACCAAACCACCCACTACACCGCAGGGACTTTCACACAGCACTTTGCACTCGCCCCTGCCTGCTCCATCTGCCTCTTCTACAACACAGCAGCAGCCCTCAGGCGTCCTGTGTCACGGCCAACCCTACCACGCTAAGGACATTTCTCTGTCACTAGAGCCTGTTACCACAGAGAGCTGAGCCTGGGCTCAAGAAAGGAGGAGCAGGGATAAAGGCTCCATGCACACAGCACCCCTCCGTCTCACGGGATGATCAGCAAGGAGGATGCTCTGCACGCAAGGACGATGTGCGGTGAGGATGGAGCGGGTCCTGCACACCTGCACTGCTGCTGCCCTAGAGGAGGGGAGTGCAGAGATGTCCTGCAGACACTGCGTGAGCAGCCCCAGCGCTCGGCTGCCAGCGTGTCCTGCTAGGGGCTCTGGCTGCCAGGGCCTGAGGGATCTGCAGGCGAGTTTGGCAGTGTTTTGTGGCAATGAAAGCACTCGGTGAACAAATGCTACGTGTGTTCTTACTCTGCCATCTTGTGACAAGCAAAGGAACCGTTTGTGCACTGGGATTTGACAAATGTATTACAACTGTTGTAAAATGGGAGTTACAAGCAATTTGCAGTAGCATGCTACTGAAAACGAATGCCTGCAATCAGTCTGCAAACTAGCTACAGGTCATTCATCACTTTTAGTTTATTTGTCTAAAATCTTAAACTTTCATGTATCACTGCAATTATGAATATTTTTTCACATATAACAAAGTCACATTCCCTTAACATCTGTATCTCATTTTGGACAAGGATCAAGTCTGGGAACAAAGGACACATTTTGAAAAAGCCATGGTAATTATAAAAAGCCAGTTAACTTTTTGTTTTGTTTTGTCTTTTGAGGGGGAAAACTGGCAGAGTTTGAAGACTTTGAACATCTTTCATTTTCTGAAATAGATCTTTCAGAATGCAGTGTTTCTCAGCAAGCGCTTACTTGATGCAACCACGTTCTTGCAAGATTCTTGGAACTTTCTAGCTGCCAAGGCTTCACCTTCAGTTCTCAGATGCTGGTTTCACACTCTGCATTGCTCTGCACACTGATTATATAACAGATTGGCATTTTTAAAAATTGTTCCTTCAGGTAGTTGGTGGCATGAGTCTTACACTGCTTTGAAAATTAGCACTAAAACCTTAAGCTGACATTGACTGGAAGCCAAAGGAGGGTCTATAACCTGGGACTACCACTCCTGCTGTTATCTAAGTGATGAGGAAGGCTCTGCATCAACTTCTTAATTGGATTCAACTACAAGTTGAATTTCAAACAGTTATCTCTTTCAAAATTTTCATCCAAACACCAGCAACGCTGGAATTTGGGACACTTTAGATTAAAAATTAGGGTCAGTAGAATAATAATGACAGAAGGCAATTTGTGAGATTGCTGAGGCAAAAAAAGATACAATTCCATGGCAGATGCTGACTTCCAAACTGTTTTGTAATATAGGACTCTATGCCTCTATTCTGAATTACACAAATTACCTGCAAAGGTAAACAAGTTAAATGGATGCACTCAGGAAATCAGATCCTTCCCTCAGCAATCAATGCACTCGGAGCTCCAGAGATCTCCAGCTGGAAGCTGTTCTATAGCTGCTGCTGCCTCCTCTGGAGAAGTTCCTTTTGTTGGATGCAAAGAGACCGAGAGGTGACACACAGTGAGGAAATCAGTGATATCAGTGTGCACAGCCTCTGCCTCAGCGCTCGAGTGGAAGGAGTGCAGATTGTGACATGGAGCTGGGGCGAGCACTGGGGAACTGCTCTGCAAATACCCCGTGACAGGTCCAATAGAAAGACTGGACTGATGTGGGCTGACTGTCTATCGCTTCCCCACAGCCCCATTTGGAAGGACAGTCTGGATAACTTATTTCAGAGACCTTGCTCTCTTTCTGTTTTCCAAAGAGAAAGTTGTTACCTCTGTATTTTATTAATTTGAGACATCTTTATTTTGAGAATTAAAAGTGTGGAATATATACATGTAAAGGAAGAAACAAAAGAGGCTTCTACTTATCGCTGCCTCTACATATTTCTGGTGATATAAATTCAGCAAATATATATATAATATATATATATATATAATCATATTTCTGATTACTCTTTACTTGCACAAGTAATCATGTGTGATTTATTCTGTCCTTAAGTTTTATATATAGTTCAAAAATTAAAGAAAAGAGCAAGCCCACATTTATGCTTAAAAATTTCCAGCATATTTTATTTATATAATTAACTTGTAAAGTCCTCTGTACTTTTACTGACAACATCTACCTTTCCCCGATGTGTGACTGAGTTCTGTGACTCTTCATAAAATGAGTATCTGCCACAGCAGGGTTTAGGATTTGTCTCTTCCCACTCTTCTGGACATTTAGTAAATGTAGGGGTCTCTTGATGTTTGACTGCAAATTAAGGAATGCACTGTAACAGACAAAGTCCTAAACTCTCCATAGAGAACACCTCTAAATAAGAAGATTTTATTTACTCTTGATTTATGGTATTCATCTTACCTAAGTTCAGGCACCAACCACATGGAGATTTACAATTAAACAAGTCACTTCAGCTTCTTTTTATAGGGATTTGAAACGTGGTTTGGGATTGTGTTCTGCTGCACTTCAGTTATCTATCTGGAGAACAAAATAAATTTATACCTAGACCGTAGTGACAAAAGTAAGTGCTTCTCCACTGACTACTGTAACTAGCTCAAATGTAGATCCTTGGTTAAGTTAATGCCATTCCCATCATAAAAATACAGTATCAACTCATTAATAAGTATCAATTTAAAGAACAGTTCTCATTTTAGTCTCAGTTCTTCATTTCAGTCAATGTTGTATAATTGTAACATGTTTTACCAGGGCTTGTTGCAAGACTTACATTATCTAAATTGATTTCAGTCTGACACACAGCACAGTCACCTTCCCCAAAGCCTTTCCTAAAGCTGAATTCTGTAATCTGCAAAGGCTGATGACAGTCACTGCACAATCTGTAACATTTACCTGCATCTGGGCCAGCTTAGGAACAGAAAGTTGTTTGCCCAGTGTGACAATGGCTTTGGTAGACCAGGGGGGAAATCTACTGAAGATTTCTGCTTCTTCATGGATAACTCTGTCTTCTGCAGGTGAGAGAGGAAGGGGAAACAAAATCACTCCTCCAAAAGAAAGAGCCTCAAGCAGACAAATGATTGAAAAAATAATCCAATCTGCTCTTGATCTACTAGAAGATCCTGAGTATATTATTATTATACATTGTTAGCCGGAATGTGGCAGGGTTTTCAACCACGTTCACTGGTTCACAGAGAGGTATGAAGAAACTCCTACAGAAATATTCTGCCATAATAAACAGAATACCAGAGTCCAGCTGTGCAGTATTGCAGATTTATAGACATGAAAAGTTTCAATTTTACTGAATGATTAAAAAAATAGATTGAAAAATTTCAACACCAGAAACAATTTTTATTTGGTTCAGCTGGTTGGCTGGTTTTCTGGAAACTACTGTAGTTAAAAGAACACCCAAACCAACCAAATCAACCTTTATCTGTCATTCTAATTAAGCTAAAACTCTACATTATTATGATATGCATCTAAATATTATTAAAATTGTACTCAATTTTTACAGCTCAATCATAATTGTATTGTGCTTACAGTATTAGACATACGTTGCTGAAATTCTGTTAACAGCACCAACTTTAATGATTTTCTCTATCTCACATTCTGACGAATCTTTGAAACTTAATGAATTGAGTTTCACTTCTCACTTACAAAATTAAATCAAAATACTGACCAGATTCTAGAGAGTGAGAAATAGAAGTACTAGTTTCTCTTCTTTACAGGAGAAAAGCTAGAGTTTTCATACTGTTGCGAAGTCATGCAAGGTAACACTGAGGTCCAGATGGTTTGCAACCTTGACAGGAGCTGGCAGGTCAAAATAAGCTCATAGGTATAGCTTTTACTTCACCTACTAACTGATGTGAAAGCTAAAAATAGAGCTTATCTTTCAATAGAATTTAATTCACCAGAGATGATTCAATTAGGTAAAGCTGAAATCAATTTTTTCGCCCAGAAAAAAAAAAAAAATACAGCAGAGTAATTTCA
Organism: Hirundo rustica; assembly: GCF_015227805.2. Taxonomy (NCBI): domain Eukaryota; kingdom Metazoa; phylum Chordata; class Aves; order Passeriformes; family Hirundinidae; genus Hirundo; species Hirundo rustica. Next base: position 146,534,795 of record NC_053450.1, on the reverse strand, counting down.
AAAATTACATTTGCGATGTGTTTAGTATCTACCATTCAAGTTCAAGTCATATGCTACAATAATTCTCAGCAGCCTAAAAAACAGCTGAAAATCTAAGACACAATTAGGAAGATTCGCCCAATTTCCTGACATCCAGCTTTTGCAGTAGCCTGTGTGAAGCTGGACTGGTACTGCACCTGCTGAAAGTTTTCAACTGAGTGCTACAGAAAAAAATCAATAACAGGACTGCAGATTAGGAGAAAAACACAGTCTCCCCTAAGCTTTGAGCAGCCTATTTTCCTTTGAGTTCACGTGTCATTATCTCAGTAGTGCTCATGGATTTGGAACCATGTGTCCAGAGACCATGCCTGTCTCTGAGACCTCTCTGAGAGATATTGAATATTTGCAATTGACCTCTCATTGACCTTGACAAGTTTTGAGTCTTAAACACAGCATTTTTTTGCATTACATACAGTAGTGTGTTGTGGCATAAAATCTATGCTGTGAAAAAGAAAGAGGAAACTTTAAAAAAAAACATCTGAGCTAGACCTGATGAGCCTCCATGTAGGCATGGTCACTATGTATGCAGGTCATCATACTAGCAGAGATTGCACTATCAAGCAGTGTCAGAGAAGAGCAAAATTAAATTACACTAAAGAAGGAATAATTGCAACTCTGAAAACTAATCAGTAACATCTTTTATGCAGTTTTAGAAAAAATTATATCTTCACATTTTTGTTCAATTCATCTTTCTCCAAGTCTCATCCAGTAATGTCTCCCTCCCACTCCCTCTGTCTGGAATAGGAATCTGATTCTTTAAGCACTTTCTCTTCAACTTATTTTTCAACTCTGTCTCCAAAGCTGAAATCTCAGTGACTAATTGAACAGAATATGGAATACTTCCAAGCCTACCTTGTCCTCATTGGTTTGACAACGTTCCTGTGCTCTGGTCATTAGTACAGCATGACCCTGCAGAACTAACTCAGCCATGAAGCAAGTTAATCAGTAAATGAATAGAGTTCTTGAACAGAGAAGTTTTATCCTGAGTTCACCAAAGCAATTATGTGTTAATTCATTCTCTGCCAGGCACAAAGTAAGACAAATATAGGAAGTATGATCTTGAGAGAAATAATTTTCTGGGGAGAAGGTCAAATCCTAAACTGATGTAAATTGTCAGAGCCTGCTTTACTTATATTGAGCCATTATGATTTACACCTTCTAAGGATCTGGCCTTATTATAAGAAGATTCACTTTTTAAATTTTATTCTTAATCCTAAAAACCAATAGTAAACCCATGCCAGCTAAGTCTTTGTTCAAAGAAAATGAGTTTTCTCTGAAAAATTGCTTCATATGACTTAAATTTAACAAACAAACAAACAAACAAACAAAACCCCAACAAAACTGGTATATCTTAATTTCTATATATACATAGAATTGTCTCATGAGACAATATTCAAATATCTAGAGCCTGATTTTTTTTAAATGTTAATTTTCTTAAAAACATATAAATATAACTTACTAAACTGAGACAGCATTAAAATCCCCAGGAATATGCAGACTAAAACTTGAAAAAATAAGCTTTGGATTGCATTTTTTTACATTTGAAAAATTAACTCCTGTGAGCATAACTCAATTAAACCATAGTTCAGGGTGCTGCAGAAACAAAACAGCTTGCAAATCTGAGACAAAACACATCAAGAACCTCTTCTTGTTCCCTTTTAAACCTGTAAGATATTTACCTTTAAGTTAAATGGAAATAAAAGCAGGTTTTAAACCAAGCAACCTCTTCTTTATTTCAGAACTCATTTTTTTAAAGACTGGACAAAGAATGGGGTTTCCAGGTTTTCAGATGTGCTTTTTGTAAACCTTTGAAGGGATTTAGCATTCAGAGGATTGACAAGTTTAGTCAATAAAATCTTCATTACTTCAAATCACTTTGGAATGAAGAGACCATCTAATCTACCAGCAGAATACTGAATGTACGCAACTCGTTAATCCTACAGTTGAGAGTCTAGATAAAAATTGATTATCATCAGATCTTTTTTTAAATGAAAGCATTTTGTATGCTGGTTATGCCAAAGGTGCTGTTCAGTGTGGTTGCCCAGGTATTGTACCTTCTCACCAAGGGCGATGTCAAGTCTTTGTGCTCCAATTCCATCAGCACTGTTTCACTGCTCACAGTCGTGTTTTCAGTTCTGTAATCATACTTATGCGAGAGTGATATGAGAAAAGCCTTTTATACTGGACTTAGAAGAATTGCACAGGTATAGCTGAAAGCAAACTGCTTCATGCCAAAGCTTCATATCAGAGGTGCCTAACAGGTTATCATAAATAAAAGCTTCTAAATGTGTAACACTGAAATATCTTCACTGGGAAATTGATTAAAATTCCTCTAAGCTAAGCCAAGTCAGACATGTGTATCTCATCTATAATTTTGCTATAAAATCTCCTGTAATTCTTCCATTTTTTTGCATTCCTGATAAATGCAAAGAGAATAGCAGTGATAGATGTGTCTTCTCAGAAGCTATTATTACTTCCAAGCTCACTGCAGTACCCCCAAAGGAGTGCTTTTGAGAGTCTTGTCTCTTGTAGGACAATGGGATTCGTGTTGTTTGCAGACACAACAGATTGAACAATCAAAGGTGACAGAAAGGTGCGTTATATGCCTGGAGGCAACCATTTTATTAACTATCACTACTAGTCCTGGAAATATTCCTGTTGTGATTTCTTGGATTCCTATGGGATCGGCTAGTTATTTTACCACTCCTGGTGATTTTCAACATCCAATATTTATCAAATATTATTCCTTTGTTTGTGATTAATCCCTTGCTGAAGGACATTGTTTGTTAAGGAAAACAGAGTGTTCTGGGTTTTAAAGAACATAGAAAACATTTTATAAAATTAAGCACCCAACTGCCCTATTACACATCTAGATAGCTCCCTTCCTTTTCCAGAGCACATTAACAGTTAAAATCCATCTTATATGATGAAACAAAGTGACAGCATAGACCTTTCTCAACAGGAAAAGCAGTTCTTCAGAGGGAGGAGCCAATTCCAGTGGCTTTTTGTAGCAATGTGGATCTGGATCATCTAGTAAATATACTGCAGACTCTCCTCTCTCCATCCTACTACAACTTTCCACCAAATTTGTAACAATTTTTTTCTCTCTCTCTTCCTCTGTCTCACACAAACAAAACGTGATTGTGTGTTTCCTTAGTTTCCTTTTCCCTTCAAAAAGGGCTTGGGAAGGAAACCATTGTAGAACAGAATAATAAAATTATAATAAGTGTATACATATGATCCAATAAAGTACAAGTAAGAACCACAACTAAAATTGCACACTAAATTAATATTTCTACGTACATATCACATATCTTCTCCCTGCCTTTTCTTTCTCCAACCCTAAAGACAAGAGAGTAAGACCTTTAGGAAGGAAAATAATTTCTCTATATTTTCTTAAAGAATCTAGTGCTATGTTGGCCTAATCCTTTTATGGCTTTAGAGAGTTAACACATATCTTCTAGCTGTCACAACAGTAAAGTAAACTGAAGCCAAAAGAAAGCCAAGAATATCTACAGGGACCATTGTAAATAGGGATTAACAAGTTTCATGAAGTTCAATCTCCTAAAATGTGCCAAAAATTCATGTTCCTGCTTGCTTGTAATTTGCTTCACATAAAAATTACTTTCATTATTTTTCCCCATAATGTTCTGAAATTACACAGACCTGTCATGCACTTTTGTCATAACAAACATGGTAAAGGAAAGGTAAGGAAACTGTCTCCACTTGCAACATTTGTCTAAGGAAAGGTAGTGGAAGATTACAGAAATTCTTTATTATTTCTCTATACCTCCCCTACATTCATGAAACTACTATTTTATCTACTTGCCTATAAAAAGTAGGTTAAAATAGTCTTTACATTCCTTTCACTCCTTGACCATGACATACGCAATCTTTCAAAATATTTTTTCAGAAGAAAATATGCATATTTCTCCCCAAAAATATGTCAAGTTTTCTCCTTTAACAGATGGTGACAGTAGTCCTTATCATATTTCCTCATAGCCTTAGATTTTAAGCAAAACATTTTGGCAAGTCAAGAGGTATAAATAAAGATTCAGATGTTTATTGAACACCACATAATTTAAATAAATCATATTTATGAATGTCTGGCTGAGCAGAATTGATTGCCAACATATACCCTTTGGGCCTGAGTTTGTTATTTGATGTTTATCTTAGACAGGAAAACATAGCATGTGAATCATTTATCCCTTTTTGTACTCCCCTTTTCCCTACTTTTCAAATTTTTTTCAAAATCCCTATTTAAAGTAAAAACCCCATTTCTTTGAAATGTACTCGCATGCCCCATAAGTTTGGCATGTGAGAATCTGAAATAATTAAAATCCAGTCATTACCAGATAAATTAATCAAATAAGGTCTCACTAAATGCCCCAACTTCCTCTCCACAGAAATGAATGTAAAAAACTTCTTACATTGCAACATTGGGCTTTCAAAACTTTAGCATTTTAGCAAGCAGGCTGCAGAAGTATGAACTCCCTGCTAAAGAAGCTCTGAATTCTTGAGAGGTGTGATGCTGGCAACATGCACCAGCAAATCAGACAGACACGAGTGCTGTGAAGGGGCACAACACGAGCAGTGATCCCAGCCCGGGGCAATTCAAACTTTGCAAGCCATGCTGGCAAACCCAGGAGGTGTTCTCACATCCTCACCAGGACTGCTATTTTTTCCAAGCTGAGCTTCATTACTTTACTCCCATACGTGCTGTCAACAGCTGATATAATATAACACTGGCAGTGTCTGGAAGAAACAGAGAAAAAGCATTTTCAACACTGCCGGCCAAATCACAGGACTGACATTGATAGCAGCCTTGCAAGATAAGCAACGTACAGACCTGAACAGAAATTACAAATAGTTCTTAACTTGCCCATGTTCTTTCAAAGAGTAGAAAAAGAATCCAACAAAGACTAAGTTTCCCCACAATATATAAGAAATAAATCTTAAAACCACAGAGTGAATGGATTTTTATACTTTATTTTTATAACTACAAATGCAATGAAACTTAGTAGGAGAAACCAGCAGTCTTTCAAGGTGTTCATGCAAATAAGAGGGATGTGGGTTGTTTAGCACTGATATGTTCATAGATGGCAAATTCATACATTCCAATATACAAGTGTCAGCATCCATAGCAAGATTTGATTTCCTTCTCATTTACATTTTGATATGTGTACTAAAGTGAATAGAGTACATCCAGCAATGTCCCAACCTCAATAAAATATTACGTGCTGTTTCCACCTCTGCTATGCACCAAGTCTAAAAGTCTTCTCTCTTAAAAAACTTTCATGGTGGCAATCATGTCTCCTTTCCCATCTCCTCAAGTTCCTCTTTGTCACCTCCAGCAATCTCTCCTTACATTATAATTTTTATATGAATTGTTACTAACGGCTTCATTCTTTCCAAAACAATGTCTCATTTTTCATTCGTTGTTTCCAGAATACTTTAAAAAATTATTTTATTTAAGAATAATTAAAAGGTCCACCTCAAAATTAATGTATTATCATTGGTTGAATTTGTTTTAAAAATAAGAAAGCAGCAATTTTCTTCTGTATTTGAATCTCCAACTATCAGAATTAAATAACATTGTTCCCAGCTTCCTGTTCCCAAATAAAATAGCGGCTGAAAAAGAAAATTATGACTGTGTGGCAACAAATAGAAATAACCTCTGAAACACATTTTTAAAAGTGATTTTTTAAAGAATTTGCTCCAAAAAAATGCACACGGAGGACATCACGAGAACCTGCTTCTAGTTAGCAATCTAGTGCCAGACTGAGCATCTGTACACATGGAGGAGTCAACACTGAACTTTATGCAGAGATCAGAGAGCACTTGTGTCCAATGTTTATGGCAGATATTCTATTTAGCAAGAAGCTACTGAATGCCATTCTCGATGGATTTGAGGAATATGATGAACTGTAATAACTTTATCTCCTGTACTAGTGTTGGCTGGGATGGAGTTAACTTTCTTAATTTTTGTGACCAAAACAGTGGTGGTGGTAACACAGGGATGTTTTAGTTATTGCTTAGCAGTGCTTACACTGTCAAGGTTTTCTCTGCTTCCAACCCCACCCTAGCAGTGAGGGCTGGGGGTGCACAACAGGTGGGAAGGGGTGACCCCACCTGACTGAGGGGTATCCCACACCATGGGAGTCATGGTCAGCAATAACAGCTGGGGAAAGAAGGAATGAAGAGCATACTTGGAGTGATGCTGTTTGCCTTCCCAAGTCACTGTTATGCCTGAGGGGCACCCTGCTTTCCTGCAGATGGCTGACACCTGCCTGTCCATGGAAGTAGTGAATGAATTCCTTATCTTGCTCTGCTTGAGAGTGAAGCTTTGGTTTTACCTATTAACTTGTTTCTACCTTGATCCATGACTTTCTCACTTTTACCCTTCCAATGCTCTACTCCTTCCCACTGAGGCAGAGTGAGTGAGTGAGTGAGTGAGTGAGTGAGTGAGTGAGTGAGTGAGTGGCTGTGTGGAGCTGATCTTTCAATGGGGTTAACCTACAATAACCAGAATGATAAAATCCCTCCTTCTGATAGAAAATCATGTAACCATTCACAGGCAGTATAATCAGGTTACATTTCTATTTGCAGTGCCTTACCAGGATAGAACAAACAGTGCTTTCAGATGCAGACCTGGTCACAGTTATACATCTTTGGAGTTGGCAGTGAGAAAGGTACCTTAGGCCATACAAACCAGGAGCACCAGTGCTTTAGGGTCCATCGCTCTGGCAGTGAGCCCCATGTGCCCTTTTTCTCCAAGATGATCTTTCTTACTTGGTTTTTAGCTGTTCTTGCATGGAAGTCTTGTGATTTTCTTCTTGTCAGACTCAAGAAAAGAGGTTAGGAGGATCTTATTTATGTGCAGCGAAGTAGAAAGCGGTGGTTTGAAAGCAATCACCAGTTTACTGTGGCAGTATGTACTCCATGTTTGCCTGCCAGGCATCTATTTAACATTTTGCGCAAATATACAGGGCTGAGTGTTTTGCGCAAAGGCTTCCCTCCCCCCACCTCAAGCTTTTGGTTGCTTAGAAAATACACAGGGAAGAAAAATCTTAGAAAATAAAACACTGACCCAGTTGCAGACAAATGTTTCTAAGATTTGAAAGTATAGATTCAACCAAGGCCACACCAGCACGATGTTGATCCCCTCCTGAGCAATGTCCACTCAGACATGAAGATCTGTGCCTCCAGTGTCTTCCTTCCTCCCTCAAAGTCCACATAAGTCCTTCTCTGTGATGGAACACTCTCACAGTCGGTGCTCCCTTAAGCAATATTGAAAGTGGTAAGAAAAAGAGATAAAATTATAGACCAAATATAAAGACGACACGGTTGGTTAAAACCCTCCCATTACTCTCCTGGCCTCTCTTTTCCCTGGTGTCTCTGTTGACTGTGCAGTTGCTGATCACTCCAGCTGAGCAGGGTCTCAAGTCCTTCCTGCCTTCACTTTCCTGGCTGTCACCAACACTGCCCCACAGGAGACAGAAAATGGATACAGCTGTCCTCAGATACAGGGGCTTGTGCTTTTTTCTCTTTGAGGAATCACTTTCTAGTCTGATGCAGCATGGGCTCTGTAAGTGATGCGTGTGATTTGTGACTTCTTTCCCGTTGTGTAAGGCAGAAGACTCACTCTATGCAGTTTCACTGGAATTCAGATAGGCTCTTCCTACATCACAGACAAGTTTATTTCATCTCATATTCACCTTCGCATTTACAAAAATTTCCCAGGGAAAAAGCAGGCCCCAGCTCACTTACAAGTGAGACCTTCAGTAAACTCTGAAACTCAGTAGCATGAGAGTGATTTATTGAGTTGCTAGAAAGAATGGAGTTTCCTGTTCTGCCTTGCTAAATCATTTTTGTAAAATATTAAAAGTGAGCTCCTATTTCTCTTTTGTATTCATGCCTGCAAAAACAGCCTTCAAATCTATGAGATTATTTTGCTAGATTTCAATGTAAACAGAAGAAATGGAACATCTCTAAAGGTGTCACTCAAGCTAAATTTTCTTGACTTCAAGAGGACTTTAAAGTACCTTTGAATTTAGAATGTAAAGTGTGGCCTAACAGAGAGTCTGACTGTACAGATGCAGAGGAAATATGAAAGCACAAGAAATCAGTCATGACCTTTTTTTTTTTTTTTTTTTTTTTTGTCTCTCATAGTTATACTTAGAAATTCTGGCATTGCTGGAACTCCTACTATAGACTATAAAGCAAGCTCAGAATTCTACATATTTTCAAATGGTTCTCAGCAGGTATTTTAAAATGGCACTGTAACTTGAATTTTCTGTGTCTCTTTACCAATGCATCATGTTTAAAGATTTGACATTTGTTCACAGCAAAAAAAAAAAGTGATTTTTTAAACATAAACTGTTATACCTCTATTTAGATATCTAAGCACTACAACTTTCATGGCCTTAATAAATGAGAGGTGCATACACTACTACTGATGTGTTTGGAAAAAAGATATTGGGGACCAGATCCTTTTTTCCCCCCATTGCCCCTTCCAAAATTCCAGTGAAATCTTATAGCTTGTTGTGCTTTCTAAATGTTAGCACAACTAATATTGAGACTATCTGAAAATCAGAATAATTTTTCCAAAATAAACTGTGGAAAAGATCAGTAATATCTCCGTGTAACAGAAATAATCAGTATGATCTGTGTTCTATTGTTGAATTAAATGACTCACACATATGGTCCTGCAAACCACAGGCAAGCTGAGCAATAGTCTTCTGGACTGCAGATGGCTTCTAGGGCTCTAAAATGACAAATGGCAGTAGAGTTCCACTATCCTCTCTCTATTTCATAGTATCACAGAAGGAATGCTGTGTAATATCTCCAAACATTTTTATTAAAACCCTCAATTTAAAAAAAAAAATATGTAATTTGTTGGATGATATCAGTCATAGCTACTTCCTTCCCAGGACAGCTCTAAAGCAAAGTTTAATCAATTCTTTTTAGCCATTTTTAATATCCAAGAGAGACAAAAATGAATACGTGACAGCTGTTGCTATTAATAAAGGACATACTTTTTTAGTTTCCATTTTTCACATTGTATTCTTTCAAAACAAAGGCTAGGAGGAGCTTGGGGTTGTATTAACTTTTCTGACTTAGAAAACTTATTTTTATACATGTATTTTTAACATTTCTGATGTTAACTAAGACAGGTTGTATGTGTATGCTCAAATATTAAGACATTATTGTGCTTGTTAAATCATGCGTGTCTTGAAAAGTTAAAAAAAAAGCTATTTAAGAAATAGAAGCTCCTAATTGCTTGGAAATCATGGGCCTTCCATACAGAGAAAGTAATCTTTTCAAGATTTTTTAATGTATATTATGAAGAAAACTAGAGTAAACAGTTAAATTAATGTCTTTCACACACTAACAGGCACTAGACGTGATGCATTTAATTCTAGTAATTGTAAACCGTATTTCCATGGACGCACATTCCAATCAATCTCTCACTGCTTGCTAGACTTGTAGCAAACACTTTGCTCACATTAATAGCAAGAAAGTTATTTGTCTAAGGCAATGGTTACTGGAATTCTGCTTTGACTTTAGGGTTATTTGCACAGATTAACTTTTCTTAAGATTAACTGGACTCACATATATTTCTATCCATTTGAGTGTGCAGGCAGCATAATAAAGAAGCAATATCAGTAGTGATAAACAAAGGAGAGCTAATGTCCAGCTCCAAGCAGAGGCACTGGCACTTGGTCACAGATTCTGTTAAATGTTTAACATGGTTTTTGAAGAGAAAAAAAAAAAAAAAAGCCAAGCCAGATTTAAGGGCATTACAACCAACTCCCAATGTACTGTTTAGATGAGAACACTGTATTTTGCAGGTAACAGAATTTAGCCACCTGAATGTAAAACATGTTGTATAGATTGTTACCAGGGCTAGATAACAGTGAGGGATGTTATGTTTTTTACTTATGATTTAACACAATCTTCTACTAAAAAATTGTACAGATGTCATTTTATTCTGGCATTTTATTCTTTACTACCTCTTTCTGAAGTCTCAGGTACAACAACAATGTCCAAATGCACCATCTAAACTTTAAGTCAATTGTGTAAAAACTTTTCTGTAGACCTACTGTTTCAAATGTAGCAAAGGCTTTTTGGTTTTAGTTTGATCTTCAACTCCTTACGCCTCCTGTAATCTGTTCTACTTTACCTTACTTATTGCAACAATATTCTCCTTTCATTAACTACACAAGTTCATGTTCAACTAATTATCCAACGTGACTATTGGCTCCTTTCAGAGTTACTAAACTACATGTCTTACATTCTGTAGCTTTATAACTCTGGCCTTTATTCTTCGTTTCTCTAAGAATGATTTATTTACTTTTTATTTTAAAGAAAGGGCCATCTGTGAAAAAGCTTGGAAGCATCTCTTTATTAACACTTTTAACAGCTCATGAGCTTGCAAATTTTAAAGGCTTTTTTATATTTTTCAGTAACACACTTAAACAGGTAGTCCCCAAAGAAGATAGTACAATTACATTCCTGTCATATATAATGAGCTCAGGTTTGACTTAAACACTTCCAGGAAAGTTCTGCAAGAACTCAAGAGCAGAATTTTTTCAATCTTCTGTTACTGTGTATTATTTGGTTTCATATTGCACTTCATTTTTATATTGGGTTTTATAATGGTTTATTCTGTACTCCCCTGTTCCCCTGGAAAAGGAACTATCCCAAACTTTGTCCCTGCTTTTCCCCACCCATTCTCCCACATTGCTCCCTTCCTGGAAGGTAATCCAACCTTGTTCCACTCCCACCTTATCCCTGATTGGGCAGTGGCTTGTCCCCGCCGTTAGCCCCTTCTCTGGATATAAGCCAAAGCAGCACGGGGACAAGCCCTCTTGGCTCTGGGGGTGGGAAGGGGCTCCTGACCTGGGCTGGGGCAGGCCCACAGAAGAAAGACTGAATAAAGCCCTGGTTTCACCCTCGGATCAAGTGCAGACCTTCCTTTGCCATCGACAGTGACTTGCTCTCTCTCCTAAGGGAAAGGTTCTTGGCCACTTCTAGGTTTTGGGATTCTGAGGAAAAATCCTTCCAACTGCGGCTTGTCTCTCGAGCTAGCCAGAGCAAAAACAGAGCCGGGGCTCCGTGAGGGAGACAAGCCAGTCTTCATTGTGCCATGTAAATCTAGTAACTGAGGCAAAAAATAATCAAGACTCCAATCCTCCAAAGGAATGTCTCCTTATCACACTTTGTTTCCATGAAGACACTCCAACAAAACTGCCATTATTACTTCATGGCAAGTTAATTGCTTACAAATAATTTATACCTCCCCACATCCCCTCAGCTTGGGAGTTTCATGGGACTGCATGAAAATGCTTGTAAAGTGACACAGTTTAACAATTCAGTTAGTGTTCTGCAAGGGTTTTGTAGTTTATATTTTTTTCCCTATGGACACCATGTTTTAATATGGTGGGCATAAATCTGTTCTACATTTTCACCATTGGGGGGACCTGAACAATTTCACTGTGGTAATGAAAAGGTAGAAGTTCACTGCTAGCACCAGCGTCACCTCTCATCTAGGCAGCCTTACTAACCAGTAAAATATAGAAGAGGGTACAAATTTGGGACACTTGACCCCAGGATTCCCATACATTAACATGACTAGCAGCCATACTGTTACCACAGGGATACTTTGAGTTCGTTACTAGTCACTACATTTCTAGGAGAGAGATTTTATTCTTGTAGTCCTTGCTTGAACATGCTATTCATACACACTGGACTGTGCTTACAACTTGACAAAAAGGATTAATTTGTCTCTTCAGGAATCCCTACATGCACAAAAAATATTTTGAGATGGTTCAGTCTGAATCTTCAGGCTATTTAAAAACTATTTGTGTTTTAGCTTTAGAGGAGTTTTGAGGTTTGGGGGTTTTTTGACTCTTCTAATATTTTTTATCACCTGCATGAGTCCTTTGATTTTAAAAAGACACATATTATCTTCCTTATTCCCCCATATGCATGGTGTGTACTACATCGTCATGTACTCACAGCTCAGTTGTTGAAAGCAAGTACAACTCTTTAAGTGAATGGCCACCTTCTTGTTACACTAATTTATACAGTGTTTCACTTAAAAGCTCTGCAAAATTTTCTTACAGACACAAATTTGTTCAGGTTAAGAATTCAAACATGGACTTTTGTGTGAGTTGATTTCTCCTGTTTTTACATTATCAAGCACTGTGAATTTAACTCCAAAATGCAGCACACTAGCTAAGAGGATTTGGGGGAACTCTGCCCCCCTTTTCCAATAGAGAATCCATCTGGAAATTCATTCCCTTTTCCAATAATAATATTATGAAGAATTATTACAATTCTTTGCTGCTTGATGTTTATTACAGCATCTCCTTTGATTTATTTTTGTAAATTCCTTGCAGCTTCCTGAGTTTTTATCAGCAGAGAACTGTGTTGTTCTCTACCATGTGTACACCTACCAGTTTACAACTTTTCTGAATGTACAAATCTTTCTACTTTTGGTATTTCATAATTTTTCTGCTTATTTCACCCACAGATTTCAGTACTAACACTATGCTTTATTTTTCTTTAAAAAGTCACACAGGAATTGCTTAGACTCCAAAACTGTAGCTACACATCATGTTTAGCTTGATCTTATGTAATGCATTAGAAACTATATGCAGTGCTTTTATTTCCACCCCCCCCCCCAAAAAAAAAAAAAAAAGAAAATAAATACAACTCTTATTTAATTGGCACTTGGCCAGGATTCCCCAAATCTCTGTAGAGTTATGGGGGAAAGAAGGAAAAACATGTCTGTATGTCTGTCCCAACACCTTGCAGTTGTGCTAAACCATTCAAAGGCAACAATATTTTCATAATGAATGCAATATAGTTGTCACCCAGAAAGGAAAACATTCACATAAATTACTGAGATGAAAAGTAGCATGACCTATAGTTAAGAATTGAAACATGGGGATGATAAATCTTTCCTGTTATGTTAAAAAATTAACAAAATTAGAACTAGTCCAACACTAAGAAGGGCTATAAAGCATGCAAGTACTAGAAATAAAATATGTGGATTTATGTCTCAATGTTAAAAAATTTATTAAGTGCAGGTATTGAACAGAAAATGTATTATCAAGACTGCACTGAGTGACACACATGTGCAGGATATCAAAATCTGATTCCTTCTTTCTTTCTTTTTTTTTTTTTTTTTTTTTTAATTATTCAGATCAAGGAAATAAGGCAGACATTTTAAGTTCAGCAATGCAGCATATTTAGAGTTACTATTTCAATGGTAACTGTAATTAGTTACCCTGCTACTAGCTAACCATGGATTTTGATTAGCATGCCTGGTAAATTTACAAGATATTTCAAACCCCCACATTATTCTTATCAAGGTTAATAGGGTGTTAATAATTTTTTTTTTTTAATGAGAAATCTTTAAGTGATTACATTGCCATATGCCGAACATAATGCAGCTATTAACTAAGATAAATAGGTAAACAGACAAATATGTAAATGAAATCTATTACTTGTATAGACATAATACATATCCCACATGACATGTAAGATCAAGCAATACAAAATCTATTTGTCCCAGTACTCTTTTCAAAGCCAATGTTTCAATCTGTCGCACTGTGTAAGTTCCACTTTGGTTAACTTGTCATGGCATTCTCTTCCAATTCCATCAGTCTAAGAAGGTTGGTAGTGAAAGGACACTTAGACTTGAATATTACAATTGATTTTAAGTATTTGATTCCTTATAGAATGAAAAAAAAAAAATTGTGATAATAGATCACAACTATTTTATCTTATCCAACATATTATCTTTAACTTTGGATAAAATAAAAAGCCTTCAAATAAGGTGTCTGAAATACAGTATGACAGATGTGGGGGTTTTTTTGTTCCCACATTAGCTTTCATTTTGACCATAATGGTTCAAACCTGACATAAATGTTGCTATTAATTAAACCCATCCTTGTACAGCCAATCAGTGATATCTCTAAGAGGTGTAGTCAAGCTGCAGATGATATCAGGACACATCAAAGCTCCAAGCACATGAAAATGGCTTCATGCCAGGCCAGCTTCAGCCTGGTAGGGAGCTTTAGCTCAGGCAATGTGTTAGATTCAAGAGCAGCTCTGTTCCAGAAACAATTTTGTCTCTTTTTTGTAGCATTGCAACTGGAAAAATAAACAGCGTGAGACTGGAGCTAATGCTATGCAAAATAGTGTATTCCTGGAAACTGAAGCTTGGGAAAAAGCTGTACAGTCAGAACAGGTGATCAGCTCTGGCCTAGCACGGCTTATTAGCTTTATTTAAGTATTGATGATAACACATTCTTTCTTTCAGAAACATCTGGATGTCTCCGCTCTGTACAAGAACAGAAGTTTGTACACTAGAAGGGCTTGTTAGGCCCAGAGAAGCACCACACGAATGCATGGAACCAGCCCAGTTCCAGCACTACGCTGGAGCTGACAAGCCAAGTTTGAACGTGGAAAGCTTTGACACAAAGGGCAGAGACAGAGTATTTCTGCACTAATTAGCTCAAAGGCAGCGCTGGATCAAAACAGTTTCAACCTGGCTTGTCATGAGCTAACTTTTTTAAAAGGCACTTGAACATCTCTGCACACTCCTAATGCATGCACCTCCCTTATCAATGTGTATCCCCTGTCTTGGAAGACTCCATTTACTTTAAACATAGGAATTTTTATTATTATTATTTTCTATGCTGGCATTTAATATGATGTGCAGTGTAATTATTATTTCCCTAAAATTATAGCATTCACCATGTATCCATGTGAAAGTTCTAGTTCTGTAGTTATTTAATAACAAATGATACTACTTATTCCTTCATAATCCCAGCAGGTTTTCTGGTAAATTATGGTTTCTCCAGTCACAGCATCCTCATAAAATAACAATAGATGCTATTTCAGTCTAAAATCAAACGTAAGTTTTGAGCATTTATTCTGCATAGATATAAATTATTTCCTATTTTAGACCAACACAGACCTATGTGAGATAAATTTGATGTACACTTGGAAAATGACATTAAAGCTTTTCATTTTCCACAAAGTATGCGACCAGTGCAAACTCGTTCTGTTGTTTAGAATTAGTTCAAAAATATGGAGCTAAGTTTCCTTTGGCAGACTCTGTGCTGAATCAGGAATACACTTTTCATGAACCATAATGCTGGTGTAAACACATGTCATGTCATATGTCATAAACATATGTCAGTTTACTCACAGGTAAACTTTTTAGTATAAACCTCTATTCCCAGTTGTGCATGAAAATGTAAAGAGAGAACACAGTGAAGAAAAAAAAAGTGCATTTTTGTATCTTAGTCTACATCTATATCTGCTAGACTTAGTTCTGAGTGGGGTTTTTTTATTACCAACTATACTCACAAGGAACTCACACATGTGAGTACTGGCCACAGGGTGTCAGACCAAAGATCCACCTCCCCACAATGCAGTGTTTTCAACAAACACCCCAGAATGTCTTTCGAAATTCTGCCTGTACAAGCTCCTCTGAGCACTGTGGGTAGCCTGCACCACACAGCCAGCGGTGCATGTCCAGGTACATAGCAAGGAGAGGGAAGCTGAAAAGAAAGGAAGGATCCTGGCTGCTGTAGGGTCTACTTCAATCCTCATCATGTCATCTGCAAGGAAGCACCTTTGAGTGACTTGAAC
This sequence comes from Hirundo rustica, assembly GCF_015227805.2. NCBI lineage: Eukaryota > Metazoa > Chordata > Aves > Passeriformes > Hirundinidae > Hirundo > Hirundo rustica. The sequence continues at coordinate 146,519,078 of NC_053450.1, read as the reverse complement.
TCATTCCTTAGACAGCTTCATGGAGCAGCAGACATACAGGGTTCTCTGCTCTGTGTTCCCCTCCTGAGCCTGGTATTTTCTTTACGATGCCTGGGGAAAAAAGGAACAGCATAACTTTTTCCTTATGACTCTCCCATCCTCCAACTGTTTTCAGCTCCATGGATTTCCTGAGCCTGTTATTAAGTCTTTGTTCCCTTCCCCCAGCTTCCTAAATTAAATGCCTTGCTGAGATTTTTACTGCAAAGAAAACTGTTGCTAAACTTCGTTCTGATGAAAAATTTACACTAATTTTCTGCATTAATACTTCTGTGATCACAACACAGCAGACCTGCCTCTCAGGAAACACATTCAAATTATTTTTGTTTCAGTGCAGCTGGGAGTGGAGTACACAGTGAAGTGGGTTGGCACCACCAGCAAGACAGCTATCTTACAAAGCCAGATAAAGACTTGAGCTTCTAGTATGTGGTTTGATTCAGACAGAAAGATGGTAGAAAGTCCTGGAGAAGGCAGGGATGTGCATTCATTAGCCTAGCACAAGTCCTGTGATGGAGAGGACACAATGCTCCCTGTTCTCCTAAGGGCAGCATTCAGTGGATGATTTGATGGTACCAAGCCCAGTACCTAGAACCCACCTGCAATGATATACTTGTTCACCTGCAGGTTTGACGGTTGTACCACTGAAACAAGAGAATGGCAGAATATCATGGCAAGAATAAAAAGCCACATACACACAGGATTGTGTTCTCCAGTATTAGAACTGAAAACAGAACAATCTTTTGAAAAGGAGGATGGGAAGAGTAGCATTTAAAAGGAACATGGAAGCATATTTATCAGTCTGTGTGACACTAGGGAGTGTTGGTCTTCTCATGCCTGGAAAGTGTAGTGGGCATACCTGGTGGAATATGGTAATAGCCAGGACACAGGATATTCATGTCCCAGCCTCCAACTGCGGTCAGCTCAGGGATTTCCCAAGTCATGGTTTGTGTGTCTCCTACCTGCAAAGGATTTGTTTCCCATGAACCTGCCTGGCACCCCTTTTAATTCACAGCAGAAGATTCTTGGTCTGGATGATGCTAATTCTGTGCTTCTTGTTTATGCAGCTTCTTCTCCCCCCTCCAAGTTCCTTTCCAAGGGAAGCAGTGCCTACAAATCGCCTGTTTGCACACCAGTTGCCTACAAATCGCCTGTTTACACACCAGTGCAGCAATACTGGCAAAAGCACACAGCACAAACGCAAACGGATGTATTCCTATGGCAAGTACTTTCTACTCGGAAGGAAGTAACTTTATCATGTTTTCTCTCTAACAATGACGCAGTGGTGCGTTTTCTCTCCCCACAACCACGTAAGCAAGCAGGCGACTTGAGCCCTCACCATGAACCTTTTGGACCATCAAATCCTTTCCCCAGCCGAGGCAGTGCAGCCCGAGAGGTGCCGGTCCTGCCCCAGAGTCCGCTCGTCCTTGCCCGGGCCCTTCCCGGCCGGGCGGGAGGAAACGCGGCCCCGCGGCCTCGCACCGCCCCCCGCCCTCGCCCCGGGAAGGGGGGCTGCAGACGGCCCCGAGCCCGCTTTTTGTTGGAACAAACGTTTCCCCGTGCTGATGAGGAAACTCGCCGCGGCCGGGGCTGGGGGAGGGGGGATTTCCTTCCCATTGTCTGCCAGGCTCGGCGCTCCCGGCCCCCGCTCCCAGTGAAAGTGCATGGCCGGGAGGGACCCGCCGCAGGGCTCGCGTTAGACACCCAACTGCTGCGGGTAAACGCAGGAGCCGGGGCTAGCCCAGCCCGGCTAGCCGGCCTTCAAGGCTCCACACTGACGAGCATTAAAAAGTCTTCACAATACACTTAAAAATGAGACAAAAATGCATCCTTTTAATCCTTCAACGTGCATCCTGAAGGCCATATACTGCGAACAACTACTCAGGGGACCTAATGAGGATATCAAAATATCCCAAAACCAGGCCTACGAACACCCATTTATGAGCTCTATGCCTGTCTTTCTACACTTGATTTAATTCACTGCCCACCAGCTCAGAGAAGGTAACGTGGCTATGGTTGCAGACACTCCCTACATGTTTGCTTTAGGATACCTTGTTCTTTCCAAAATCAAATATTTGTATCCTGAAACAAATATTTGGAGGTGGTCCAGACTAGCCTTTATAAATATGTTAAGTACAGGAGATTGTTGGCAAGTGGTAGACTCCAGGTAAAAACCTGTACGGTAGGCAAGCCATAAGTCTTCCACCCTCCATGAGCTTCCATGCTGGTGAAACTGTGGCCTAAGTATTTATTTGACAGCTCTCTATGGGTCCTGTGAGAGATAAAGGGCTAAAACCTCTTTATACTGAAGATAGCTGAACTTCTGCCTTAAATAAATATTTACATAGGTAAGGAGAAGGCACTGTGGCAGAGCAATAAATCTTTCACTAGAGAAGCTGAGACGGGCTTTAGAGCTTTGTTTTGGAGTTATGCGAAATCCCCCAAGCCAACTCAGTTGTTAGGGACACCTGGTTGTTTGGGGTGAAGAATTAAAAATGGTTATGTGGCTGCTAGCTATGTTTGTCCTCTGATTCTGGATGCAAAAATCAGTGCACCTTAACCATGTCAGCTTGAGCAGAGCTGTTGGCTTGACTGCTTGGTAGAAACAGCAATAACTGTAACGACCCCAACTTCTTTTTTTGCCCCCTGCATATAAATACAGCTCAGATGCAATTTGAACAGAGAAGGTTTGAAAGAAAGCTAAGATAGGCTGGCCAGAAATATCCCATGGAAACTTGGCATACATTTCTATCAAACTTCTTTTGAGAACTACAAGACTTAACAAAATCACAGCCAACATCACAATGCTTAACATAAGGTAGTCTTTTTGTAATTATATTGATGGTAAATCCCTTTTTACTTTAAAAATTGCCTGTAAATTTCATTTGCTTTTTTATTAATGCAAGCAATATAATGCAGTTAATAAATTACAGTACCACTATTGGGTATCTGCCTAACGCCTCAAGCACTCTTTGAAAGCATATTACCAGCACTTTCTTTTCTATCTATTTATTTTAGATAATGTAAAATGTTCTTTCATATTTAAATGCATAATAGAAGTAAGACTTTATCACAGCTGAGCAACTAACCATTATTTGCATTTTATTTTCGAAGTGGATGTAATGTCCTGATGCAGCAGTCTCAAAGAAACTTTGTGGGTTTAGACACTACTAGAAATTTTATTTACTGGACACACTGGAGAAACTTTCACTGTTCAGCGTGCAAACTCTGTTTAATCTTTGACCAGGCACAATGGATGGATGCATCTTGTTCAACATTAGCACTACTATTTCCTTCTACTATTTTAGTAATATTAATGACTATCTCATATGACAAAATTTTTTGCATGCATATTTATAGAACTAAGCTTACTATATATTTTAATAGAAGTAAAATTATAGTCAAGTTAATTAATTGTGAAGTGTGTTACTTATCCATTTAATAATTCCTGAAGAATTTCAGAAACTTCAGAATATATTACCATAGACATTTATTAATATTTATCTCACAGTCCATAAAAATATTAAATATACATGGTTTCTTGCTACTTACATATACATATATGTTCCTATGACTTTATGTATTTTGTATTAATATGTATTTCCCTACCCTGCCGTGCAAGTATGGCTAACAGTGGGACTCAATGACCATAAAGGTCTTTTCCAATCTTAATTATTCTACAGTTCTGTGATCTACAGCTCACGACATATTGACAACTCTGAGACAGACCCTTGATGCACTCTCTGTGTTTTAGTTTCTCTTGCTCAAGGTGAGTGTCTACTCTCAAAAATATTACCTGTCATTACTCCAAGTTGGACTTCATGATAGGAGGATTTTTCATGTATCAGGGCCAGATAAGCACCACATTTTCTCTCTGCAACAAGAGAGGGTCCAGACCTAAGAGTATGACAAAATACATACATAATAAATAGTTAAAGATCCGTTTCAAATGTATTATTAAAAAAAAATAATAAAAGAAACAAACAGCAACTCCAACAGACACCACTAGAGTTCTCCTTCTCCCAAATATCCCTAGCACCATCCTAAACCCTGTTTACCCCAGAAACCTGAACTGTGGACAGACAGAAGAGGAGAGAGAGAGAGAGAAAATTCAGACACAATAAAACTCTGAGGGGAAAAATATGTGGAAGGAGGAGGCAGCAGCGGCCTGGGGAAGGGATTGAAAAGTTTCCCCTGGCTTAACTTCTCCCCCCCTGCAGCAGCAGAAGCAGCGCCAGCAGCACAAGGTGAGAGAGACTTTTAAGTCTGGGGAGGAGGGGTGTGTGTGTGCGGGAGGGGGGGTGAATTTACAGCCCTGTGGATATTTCTGTGTCTGCCTCCCTGGCTTTGGGGTGCGAGAGACGCCGTGTCTCATGCTGGGTGGATTTTTTTTTTTTTTTTTTTTTTTTTAATATGATGGAGGATTATAAACATGGCGCCTTAAAAAAACTACAAAATCATGTACACACTGTTCCAAGGAGATGGGGGAGAGGGGACAGGGGAAGGGCTGGGCACCAGGGGAGGGGGCAATCCTTCCCCGTGGGGTGCCGTATGAGGAGGGGGGAGCAATTATACTTAATAATAAAACGTGTGGGGCTCCGGGGGGCAGATGGAAGGCGGGATTTTATTTTTATTATTATTATTATTTCATTTTTCGGAGTGGGCAGGATTATCTGGCAGCCCGCTTGGAAACCGAGGAGGAGAAGGGGACGGCGGCGGAGCGCGTGTGATTATTAACAGCGATTATTTTTGTCCCCACACCTTCCCCGGTCGAATTTCGGCTGGGAGGCGGCGGCGGGTCCCCCACACCCCCGTGCCGAGTTGCAGCCAGCCCCGGGGCCGGGGCGGGGGGAGGTGGGGTGGGAAGAGGGGCGCTCCGGGGAGAATCGCCGCTTCCAGCGCTCCGCGCCGGCCTGCAGGGCGCGGGGGAGCCGGGGACTCGCGTGAGCGGCGAGGCCGGGCAGGGTGTGGTGCAGCCCGGCCTCAGCCCCGTCACCCCCCGGCTCCGCTTTCTCCCACACGCGGGGCCACCGCTTTGCTCCCCATTCTCCCCCGCTTTCCTTTCGCTCTCACACCCCCGCCGCCGCCGCATTTCCTCGCTGGGGAGGGGGATGCCTGCTTGGAGGACGGGTCTTGGCCCGAGTAATGGCAGCTGCTAGACAGCGCCGAGGCTCCACAGGAGAGAGACGGCGGGGCCCCCGCAGGCCGGGCGAGGGGCCATGGTTGCCGTGCCCGCGGGGGGCAGGGGAGGGGACGGGGAAAGGGTGAACTCAGAGCCCCAGCCCTCCTCCCCCGGCGGCTGCGGGCGGTGCCACCCCCGCGGCCGGGACGGCCTCGCCGTCCGGCGGGGCGCCGGGGGCCCGGCATCGCTTTGCCCCCTGGCACAGCTCTGGGGGCTTCGTTGCCTCCCCCGTGTACTCTGGGACGGGGCCCGGGGAGCAAAGGGGGCAGTTTCTCCTCTCTTTCCCCGCCCGGCTCCCCGCGCCCTCCGGGGCAGCGCCGGGAAGGGCCCCCGGGGCTGTGCCGGACTCGGCGGTTCGGGGAATGCGAACTGGCGACGGGCTCGCTTTTGTTTGCGTCCTGGGGATCTTTGTGTGTGTGCACCCCCGAAGCCGTGTCTGCAGATAAATGCCATCGGTGCGCTTTGTGGGGAGTTCGCCTTCACCTCCTCCCTCGGGGCTTCTCAGGGGCCTGTCTCCTTTTTTTTCGGGGAAAGGATGGAAGTGTAGGTGTGGGAGTGCCCGTGGTAAGGATGATGGGGAGCTTCGATGCGCTTTTCTGACCTTCCGTGTGTTCAAGGCAGCAGCCCCCCTGTAAAATGCTGATGTTGAGGATTTGGGAAACTTTGTGTGTCTTTTGGGGCTTATGCTGAAACCAACAGACTTTGGGAATTTGTTTTTGATCTTCTGTGAACTTTACAGATTCTAGAGATGGGGTGTTTTGAGAAGAAGAAAAGAAGTGAAAAAACTTTAATTTGGTGCTGTTTGGTTTTCTAATTTAACCTGGAATCATTTGGCATGGTCTCTGTGTTGTAGGAGTAATTCTATTTCTTGTAGTCTTAAGATCTTATTGCAGTAGAAAAGAAGAAAATGGAAAATGCTTTCTTATCCTACTTAACTCTGATTTTTTTTTCATTTCTCTTGCTTTTGTAGGAGATGGTTTCATTCTTTAAGGGTGAATGCTGAGACAGGTGTGGGGAGGGGAAATGCCAGTTTGTGGTTCAGGTTACACTGCTTTGGGTTTTTCTAGTTCCTCATCCTTCAGTATGAAGGACCTGGCATCTCTCCACCTTTTTTTTAAATTATCAACCACTCCTGAGTGTGCTGCAGAAAGTCTTTAGGGAAGTTGACTGTTTGCTGACTAATGTTTTGTATAAAAGTGGAAGTGCCCACAAAATAATTTCCACTTTTATGGGATTTATGGTATTAATTAACTCCTGCTGTGGATTTATGGCCTTAAAATGCCAGCTTTTCCATGCCTAAACAAACCCTCTCTGCTTTGACCAGATAGTTGCATAGGGAAGGAAGGAAAAGGAATGGTTCGTGGGATAGGTAGTTCAGCAGAGAGCACTTTATCTTGCTGACGGTGAGTTTGGTTTTAGTGGGGAAAAAAGTGACTGTGTTGATGGCTCTGTTGGTTGTGCTATGGATAGTGGTCTCTGCATCTGAAGCTAATACTTGGTATCGGGTTCAGTAGCAAAGGTCTGAGTGAGAAAAATGACTCTTCCTCTCTTCCTCTCCACTTCATGAACTGGATAATGTGATGGAAATTGTCTTGTGTTGAAGTCAACTTTGTAAAGGGAGTTGTGAGTCTGTGGATGTTGGGAGGGGATCTTAAAACTTTGGTGATGTGCTAGAAGATACCCTTCAACAGTTTGAACCTTTGTCGGAAAAATTTACAGGTAGTTCTCTGAAAGTGGTGTTTGTTTTGTTTTTTAAATCTAAGCAAGCACTTGGCAGCTATTAAATCTAAATCTAAATATGAACATAAATATATATTTTAAAATTGAATTTGTTCACCGGAAATTGAAACTCTTAGCAGTTTGATGTAGTCCTTCTCTAGTATGAGCCAGAGCAATGCTTCATAACTTTTCGGGAAAAAAGTGAGTAGCATTGGAGTGACAAGAACTTCATGACTGGAATCTCTGTGCACACAATGTGTGACTGGCAGTTTGTGTGCTGTGTGCTCATACTGTTCGCAGGCAGTGGGCATTCTGTGGGCATGTACTGTTCAAGTGTCCTGGGTTTCCCCCTGCCTTGGAGCAGAGAGGAGAAGGGACTGTTCAGGATGACCTGAGGCTTCTGCAGCAGAAGAGCCTGGGGGTCCCGGTTTTGTCCTAAAGTCATCTCAAAAGCAAGTGAGACTGAAAGGCTGTGAAACGTGTTTGATATTTCTGCTGTAAATAAAACATACTGGGTGCTCTTGGTGACGTGGTGCTCCCTGAGCAGATGGACTATGAATCTGGCCTAAAACTCACCTTGAAGTGGCTCAGGCTTCATCTAGACCGTTGCGCATTTCTACCAGTGCACCACACCTTGGGGACCACTGAACTGTGCCATCTGCAGTCGCTGAGTTAGAATGAAATACCTCAAAAGGAAATAAATAAAAGATGACATTGAAGATTTTTTTTCTTAATTTTAGGCATCTAAACATCTCTGTAGGTGCCTGCATTGTCTAGTTAGTTAGCAAATGGTCTCATTTCACGCAGTTTGAGAATGAGGGACAATTTTTGAATTAGGTGACATGTTTTGAAATTGAGGACCCAATTTCAGTCAGCTAAAGTTCATAAATTTTGGACATACCTGTAACTTATTTTCATAGTAAGTAACTTAGTTTCACTGCCTTCCACAGTCTTTCAGAGCATTTATCTCTGGAAGTGTGTGAAGACTTCAGACAGTGTGAATCAGTCCAGGCTAAAAGTTCTAAAGAGGGACGAGGTGATGATTAGGATGTCTTCAGGAAATTTCTGATTTGCTTCTTAAATGATTTTTTAGCTAGATCCAGATTAGCGTAAATGCCAATAAAAGATGTCTTTTACCCATAATGCTGGTTGTTACAAATGCTAACTAGAACTATGAACAAAATTAATCTGTGCAAGATATATGTACCTCAGTCTAGTGGTGAACTTCGTTTGTAAAATGTGGAATTGTTTAAAATTACTGGCGAAATGCACACAAGATTTTAATTTCCTGAATGAAGTAGAGTTTGGAGGTTTTTTCAAAAGTTAGGTCAGAATTGTTGGAGTAATTCTTTTTCTCATATTTATCCAACAAATATATAAATTTGTTTTAATCCTGATCAGAGATTTTATTAATTGTAGTGGATTTCCTTCCATATAATAGGATTTTGTTTAGCCATTCTTCTTGCCCTGATTGTTTAGGAGGTAGTGTAGGATCATGTTCTTTATCTGCAGAGGGTTTTGTGCCTTGGTTTTTGTTGGGTTTGTTTAGTCTCAGGATGTGGAGAACACTCCCACAGTACGTGTGTAGTACCTGGAGCATGGTGCCCTTGGTAGCTGGGCAGTGCAGCATATGTCATCTTTTATATAGCTCATACATTTGAGGCTGTCAGTGTTGCTTGTGCTAAACATTGTGAACAAAGATTATTCTTGTCAGGTTCTGGATCACTTTTCATCAGTTGAATGTAAATTTAGCTCATAATTGGGTTATTGTTCTAGGGTTTAATCTTCCATTCGTGAGAGTACAGCCTGCAAAATAGGTAGTTTATAAGATGATGTAATGACTCCATTTTTCAGGAATTTCTTTATTCGTTATTGGTGAGAGTACATGAAATGCAAAACAAATGTGGAAAACTCCACAAACCCCTTCAGTCCTGGGTTTATTGGAGGTAACTGGTGGACACGAGAGCGGCTGTGTACAGTACAATAAGCGCTGTGTCCTCAAGTCTGCAGAGGTGAACTCCTGTGGCACTTGGGACCATCTGGCTTCCAAGGGCTCTCCACGTGCAGCTCTCAGAAACACCAGGGCTAGATTGAGCCCATTTTTTTCACCATATTTTCAGTTCTAGGATTTAAACATAATTTTGTCATCTCTTTAAACCAATGTCTGCCATCAAGTAAATTTTGAAAGCCTGAACTCTTATTTATTTATTTATTTATTTATTTATTTATTTATTTATTTATTTATTTATGTCTATGTGTGAACTTTGAATTTTATTAAAAAAAAAAAAAAAATGCAAACCTAGCATTTTGGTAAGATTTCATTCATTTGTTTCTTCTCTTCTTTTCTCCCTGAAATGACCAGGGATCTTTTAGTCCTGTGGGTCTGCAACAGCAGGCACAGTGGTGGTACATACTGACATGTCCATGAACTCAAGTTAAAGCTCATGGTGTCTAATTTTAGCCAGCTTTGGTAATATCCTATCAGGTCCTGATCCTGTAGCTGTACCATGTAGATAAATCCAAAGTGTAGCTATGTAGAGTTTTGTGTACAAAAAGCTGGGTTTGATTTTCTTCCAGTCTCTCATTTTACGCTTCTCTAGAATGCAAAAGGTGTCTGTTACGAAAATACAGAGAAATGTAATTTGAGTTTAAAGTATGTTACTGATTAAAAATGCAGTCATATTTGTAATTTCAAAATTAGAAATATATTTTAAAAATATAAGTAAAATATGGTTTATTGGTGTAACTTACTAACAATCAGAATATCTTTTCATGTACCTTTACACTATATTTAGTTTTAAATTCCAGGATTAAATAATTGCCAAATAAAATATTGTGAATTCATGATTATGAGTCTTCATACAACCCTTACTTATACTATCATATAAAACTGATTCTTAACAAATAATTTTAACACCAGACACAGCGAAATTTAAAATACTAAATTCCACTTATTCATTAATAAAATTAATTTAAACATGCCAACAAAAATACCAGTAATAGCCCATTCACCCTTTCTGTGGAAATTGCATTATTTTGCATGCAAAGATCTGGGCTCACTGTCTTAATTTTTTTTCCATAATAGGATATTGCTGATTTGAGGTCTAGTAATTTTAAAAGAAGAGCTAAAGATATTCCTTCTTACCTCTAATTTCTCCTGTGTTTGTTACTGTGTTAAATATTAAATCAACTTGAGTTATATTCAAAACTATGATTTCAATGCAGTTGACTTAATGGTGTTTTGGTTACAGACTGTAAGACTGTGTTAGTAGGTGTAGTACTCTGAAGCAGTGTTTTGGCAAATGGGTATTTGTACTTTGACCCCATGGCACTGTTGTCTGGTCTTTTTTAAAGAGAGCTGGATGGGACTTGTGTGCTGTGACTCACGGGACATGGCACTTAGTTTACTAATTTTAGCTGAGCGATTCTTATCTGTCAACATTAGGTTTTATTTGAACCTTCTGGAAAAGCAATGAAGTGAAACAAAATGGAGCTGAGAGAAAATGATTAGCAGAATCCCAGAGTAGCTAGAAATAGTACACAGTGAAAAAGAAATTAAAAGTATGTAAGATATGTTTATTGCTTAGCAAATCTTTAAGATCTGAGAGACTGATCTGAGAGCTTTATCTTTCTTAGCATGCTATCATTTTCTGTTAAGTCTCACACAGCATTTATGCATTCAGTAAGAGAGGATCTCACACTACAGATACCTGTTTGCAATTACAGATGCTTCTCAAGCCAGAAACCAAGCACCAGCCAAGTCTGCACTGGCTGCTTGTGCCTTGTTACTATTTTCTTGGTGTCATTGCTTGTAAAAGAAAACTTCCCAAGTCTGTGCCTTGCATAACACTGCAGCGTGTGCATTCACATGCACAAATTAAAGTGGAAATTCTGCCTCAGAATGGTGGGGGTTTTCTCCAGTTTTCCTTCTGGTCGGTTGTTAATTTTGTGATCAGTGTCTTAGGAGATGTCATTGACTTCAGAGACAAGCTGAAACCCAGAGTTTATGCATATGCTCCTTCCCCTAAGCAATTACTAGGATCCAGGTTCAAAATTGTTCAAAAACAAAACAAAAGAATTGCTGTTTCATAAAATGTAATCACAGGCCACACAGTCACTGATTGTTCACTGATGAAAATTGATATTCACTGCAGAAAATTCATTGTTACCCATAGATTAATATTAATATAATGATGGAGACCTTGATCATATAAGCACTTGTTTCCCACAGGCATGAAAATGCATAGGCCTTGGAACATACTGATGAATAAGTTTAGTTACACAAAATAGTTTTAAAATCTTATGTACTGCTCCAGTATTCAAGGAAGAACACAGTCAAAATTAGTTGTGCCGATATAGTTTAACGTAATGCTGTATTTTGATTCTTCTATGGAGTTACATAGTAGTGTTATATGGGCATTTTTATGCCTTTTCAATATCAACAGAATGACTTGGGTTTTTTTGCACATGCTAAATTTTACATTAATGCTTGTTTCCTTTGAAGTTAAGGCACTTTTCCTACATGTACATTAATCTTTGAAGGAATTTACAGTGCTTCTCAAAGAACAGAGAAAAGGTGGATAATATTTTTCTGTTAGTGATTTCTGCCATATTCTGTATATCTTAAATCCTCTGTGTTATAGAAAACTTTACTTATAGATAAAGAAAATGGTAAAAGAAGAAATTCCTACTGGAAAAGCTAACAATATTATGAGAAGAAAGGTTTATTCTTACATCAGGAAAGCTAGAAAACAGATATATCAGGAAACTCTGTATTTTAACATAGTTTCAAAATTATGGAAATTGTGAATGTTCAAGCAGGTTAAGTAATATTTTTTTTTTTTTTTTACCATAGAACACTAATTAAAACCCTGAATTCTGAAAGCTATCTTAATTCATCCTGTTCTTATCATTTACCTGCAAACAGTAGGCAAATCTAGGCAATCCTTTCTGCTCCACGCAACAAATTGTTTAGAGAGGGTAATTTTCTCCTTACCTTATGCTTCTATTCCTTCTTTGTTAAACATTCAAAATTGCAGAAAACTTTTTTCTTTCTTCTTAATCAAAATTGAAGAATTGTTATTAATTGTTCTCTCAGGAACCAGACTGACACCATTTTTAGCTTCACATAACTATAGCTGAGAATTTAGGACGTTCCTAAGAACTGGCTGAATGGACTTTTCTCAGGAAGCTTCAGTGCCAGTCATCGCATGCAAGCTGACACTTGAATACAATAAGGCACTGGATAATTTGGCATTGGCTCTAACATTAAAAAAAAAGAAAAAGAAAGAAAACCTTAAGTTTTGTTCCCCAAAAACATAGCTTTCTTAAAACTTCTTGGTCTTAGTAAAATGTGAGGAACAGTGAGAGGAGATTTACACTTTGCTCACAGATAACTCAAGAGTGTCTCACCTCTTAGCAGTCTGACTAGAATGGAATATCAGGCTGTTTAAAAGCTGCCATGTTAAAATATTGTTTGTTTGTTTGCAAGTTAAAAGAAAATGTTTTGTTTCACTGGCATAACTTTTTGAAGGAGAGTGCTGATGCATACCTGGGAGCATTTCAGACTGACAGTGTTGGAAAGTGAGAAACATGGACACTCCCAGTCTGTAATTGTGTCTTTCAGTTTTGTAGCTTTGTGTTTGTCTTCAGCTTACTCTGACCTGAATGAAATAGATTTACAGGAAATATTTGTTGTAAGAAAGAGATTCTTCCTTTTCCTGCACACTTTCCACTCTGCTGGGTCCCAGAAGGCTTCTTTGTAAGTCTCCTAATTGGAAGCATACTCCCAAGTTCTCTCTGGTTCCAGACATGAAATTTCCTCATGTTATTGAACTTGCACCTTTTAGGAAATACAGATTAAGAGTCAACCATCTCCAGGAGACAGTTTTATTGTTGTTGGTTGGGTGTTGGTGGGTTTTTTTGGTTTTGTTTTTTTGGGTTTTTTTTTGTTTTTTTTTGTTGTTTTGTTTTGGTTTTGTGGTGTTTTTGTTTGTTTGTTTGTTTGTTTGGTTTTTTGTGGGTTTTTTTGGTGTTTTTGGTTGGCTGGTTGGTTGGTTGGGTTTTGGGTTTTTGTTTGTTTGGTTGGGTTTTTTTGTTTGGTTTTTGTTTTGTTTTTGGTTTGGGTGGTTTTTTGTGTTTTTTTTTTTTTTTTTAATTCATGCTAATAGTCTTTTTCTCAATAGTTTTGAAAAGTATTATAAAAATAACCCATTTTCTAGTCAACAAAGTATTAGCCTAAGTTGTAGCACTGATTCCTGAAAACTAAATTCCTGGGGCTTTCCATAAAATGGAAGAACTTTTGTTCCTCACACAGGCACAGGAAATACCAATAAACATCAGCCAGAGCTGCGTGGTGGTGCTGATTCTTGGAGTTACAGGTGCACCAAGGAGCGAGGAGCTGAACACGGTGTGCTCTGCCAAGTTAGTGGATAAGCAGTTGCAGGGTTTCCTGGGCCAGTGGGAAGGAATGGTTTCCAAATTTCTGCTTGGCTCTTCTTCCAGAACTGCCTCTCTTGATCAAGCTAGCATGTCATGTAATCCAGAGTCTTGTTTCCAGCCATCAGAAGTCTCCTAAAAAGGTGTCAAAAATCAGGCCATTTTCTGAGGTAGAAAGCTATAGAATATATGTTTTCCATACTGTTCCAAACAATAGTAATCTAGATTATGACTCCTGTTTTTACACATGTAGAAGTTTTATTTGTTCCATTTTTTGAATGTTTTCATTTCTCTTTCCTGTAATAACTGAATATTTTAGCTGTAAAGTTGAAGCCTACTGTTTTTTAGGTCAAGCCTGTTCTGTCCTCTCCACATGCCTTGCAGCCTCCCACTGCAGTGCTCTTTCTCTTTGCACATTTTCCAAGAGCTTCTTCCTAGGTCGCAGGAAAAAAGCCATGCTACACCTGCTTCTCTGAGGGATTTGATGGAGATAAGAGACCTCGAGGGGTGAGTTAGTGAGAGGCTGTAGTGGTTGTCTGCTTGGTACCAGTGAGAGCTGGGAAATGCGCATATGAAAAGAAGGGAGAGTTTGTTGTGAGATGCACATTAAGTGGAAGTCGAGGTACACAGCCTTGTGACAGGAGAAAGAACCACTGACTTTGCCAGTGTTGTTTGGTGCAGCTATGTTGACTTTAGTGGAGCAATATTAGTTTACACCTGCAGAAATTTTTCTCCTGAATCTCTGGGAATGAGAATATAAAATGAAGTGTTCATGGGTGAGTGACAGAGAGTGCATGCAAGAGAGAGCGCGCACGCACGCACTTTCAGGCCTGATTGATTGTATGAAAAAAACCCTGGAGTTGAAAGAACATTATTTTAAATTAACATTCATTATCTTCACGCGTGAGATAACAGTTCACTTTGGACCGGATCCTAACACCATTATGTTTCCTGAGCAGAGACCGCTTTTTTTCTTGAGTGAGGTTATTCAGTATGAGAATGGTAAAATGTAGTCAAATCTTTGACAATTAAAATATATGGTTTAGTCACTATATATTAGAATAAAGCTGTGTTATTTCTGTCAGGAAAACGTGGGGGGTTTTTTTGTTTTTAAAAGAAATAGTTACATTTTCTTTGTAATGTGAAATAAAAAGTAAGGTATCTTTTTTTTTAGGTCTCATCTTATGCCTGGAAAAGCTTGCAGCCATTTTAATTCATGCTGCATTCATTGATCTAGCAGTGAAATCATTTAATCACTGTGCAGCTAGGTCATCTACCTATTAGACACTGTTAAAGTGTTCAGTAATACACTTTGGGTTATTGGCTTCTAAATGTCACTTTTGAAAAAAAAATGGAAAAAAAAAAAGAAGGAAAAAAAGCAAACAACCTATGAACACCCCAGTTAGCTGATGAACATTATAAAGGAAAACACAATGTGAATTCATGGTCTTATCACTCAACTCTTTTTTTGTTCTGTACATAATATAAGAAGAAAAAAGCACATCATAGCAAACAAAGGAAAAAATCTGATTTTGATATTCTTTGGCAGTTCTTTTACTTTTAAGTACAGAGTTTTGCAACATTAAGTCATCTAATTAGGCAGCAGCTTGTATGAAATATTTTCGTAACAGACATAGTTTGTGAGCATGAAAATGAAAGCCACATTTTAAAATTATAACCACAAATAACTTTCTGAATTTAAATATTACTCTGAAAATGTCTTATTCTGTAAATATAATTATGTGAAAGAAAGTGGGAAAAGTTTGTATTTTATGTCAACATCAATTAGAAAACTTAATATCTTGGACTTAAATACTGCAACTATAGAAACCCAACAGCCTAAATACATAAAGAGGGAAATAAATGTAGCAGCAGCTAATAGGTGGCAGTGAAAAACAGAGGAAGATGTCATGCTGCTTCTAAGTGTCCTGTATTTTGTGAGAGGGAGCTACTCACAATCAAATAAACCTCCTCTTGGTGTGCAGTAGGCAAGTATCTTTTCCAGAGAGAGATGGTAAATTCTTTGGTAGTGATGCACTTGGCACCAATGATTCTTAAAGGGTCACCCATGTGCTTTCCGTCATTTCCCTGCAGAGATGAAAAGAGAATTTCATGCTCTTGTGAGGTACTGTTGTCTGAGTGCAGGTGGAACAAGGAAGTCGTGTTTCATATGAAGATGGAAACTGTATTTCCCCCTTGTTCCACGAAGGCTCAGAATCCAGATGTGCCAATTCCATCTGTTTGTGTCTGCATCCCTTGGCCTATTTCCTTGTGCTTTTCTGATCTACACTGAAAGCTTCATCAGATGAGGAGTTTTGATCATATTAAGTATCTCTCTGTACCTTCAGCAGAGAGGCTCTAAACAGAGGAGAGGGTCAGTTGTTTGTCTTATTTAGTGTTTTCTTAATTAGTGAATTTTTCACTCTCCGACCTCTAATAGCTCCTCTGCTTTATTTTGTTAGTTTATTATAATTTTGGTGTGACTTCTTGTTATACTTTCATGTGAGCATTCTGGGATGTCACTCCTTTTTAAAAGTAATGTCATGACATTATATATGTACATGAGGAGTTTGACAGTAGAGGAGGAGTTTGACTAAAGGTTTAATGAATGCCATCGCACTGCTGAGTAAGACCTCAGTGAAGCAGTTTTAATAGGGATATTATACTTTTGCTCTCTTTCTTTTGGAAGAACATTGAAAGGGCTGCAAACTCAGACGAATGTGCTGTGTCCTCACTGTATTTCTTTACCAGTAAATAGGGAATTCGGTCATGGAAGGCAACTCGGTGAGGTTAAAGAAAGAAAGGTGCTGAAATCAGCAGCATGTCAAAGGAAAATGAGAATTCAGTGACAGTAAAAGCAAAGTGTCAGAGTTAATGCAACATACTTTCAGGTTTTGAAGAGCTGAAGATGCCTCTTAAAAGAGGGTTTGGTCAGCTGAAATGCAGTTTAGGAGCTGTCAAAGGACTGGGTGTTAAAGGAGGCTGAAGTCCTGGCAGGAGAGTGAACAAGCATCCCTTGAGCTCAGCCCGTTCTGGTGGGTGTGGTGATGAGATGATTATCAAACAATACATGAAGTGCAATATTGCAGTGGGTATCAAACATTTTCACGTTTATGTGAAATTGCAGCCCTGGTTTCCAACGTTTCTTCCGAGTTCCACTGAATTAATGAAATTATCCGAGCTGCTGGTGAGCCGCTGTTGCAGGAGCCCCACACCGGGTAGAAGTGCTGATTTACAGTGGCTTTGTCTTGAATTTAAATGATGACCTTCACTTCCTGCGTCTCAGGCTACAGCAGGCTGCAATGGAGGTAGCCTTGAGAAGGTGTTTGCTAATGAGGCTCTAGCACCTTTGATAGCTATGCTAGATGATCAGAAGGTGATAGATGATGGTGTATTGTGTTTGGAAATTTCATTTAAAGTGTATATTTATGTACTTAACAGTTTTGACCCATTCAAGCCATTAGTATGATCTGTTGGTATTTTCCACAGGAGTAGGGATGTTGCCCTGGCCGAATTCCAGTGCTAATTACGTTCTAAGTACCTACATTATTGTAAAGTTTTGTCTGGATTTTGTTACTGTTGTTTATTTAAATAGTAATGCATATGTACTTGGAGACTTATAACAACACAGGATAAAAAAAATGCTCCAAATAACATTTGGCGTTTGTGCATTAATAAGTATAGTGTGGCATGATAACATACAGAAAAAAAAAATGAAGTGGCATATTCAATAATAGCATCCATAGAAGACATAGGTTTTCAAAGTTTATGAAATAGGTGAAGTTGCTGAGTAGTGTGCATTGTTAAGCATATGATGTATTGTGCAGCAGGAGTGGATATAATTCACTGGTAGGAGAAATAATGCTTGTTTGTATTGTAGTTAAACTGTATATATTTTTACAAGGTTATCAGGCATGGATTTTACATGTGTGTCAACAAGGGAGTGGGAGCTAATTTATGTGGCGATGTCAAAAGGACTTAGGCAATCATGGATCTGCACGTGGCAATCATCTGCTGGCACAAAAATGTTTCTCTTCTACATACAAAGGCACATTTTATCATTTACCACTCAGTCTCTCAGAATCCTGCTTAAATTACAGTAAGGAAGCACTTGCTGTTTGTTAGTGTAGAGTAAGAGGTAGGTGAAAAAGAGCCCAAGCCACATCCTGTTGTGGAGAGCTATTTTGCAGAAAAATGAACTTCAAATCTGCAAGCTTGCTCTTAAAACTGATTGATATTAATAGTCAATATTAACCTGGAATGGATTTCCAGAGGAGATCAAAATAATCCAGTATTAGACCATACTGCATAACCGTGGCAGTCTAATATTTACAGTGTTGCAGTGTTCTTCCAAAAATAACTTGTCTGTTTAAAGATGCTTCATCCACAGTGCATGTGTACCCCATTAGACAAAGATATTAGAAATAGATGGAAAAGCAGTTTTCATTTTGAAAATTATTTCAAGAAAAATGCTTTTGACTAGTACTTGTGAGTGAAATCATACCCATCAATAGATTGTTCACAAAAAGAAGTTTGGTATTTCTTTAATTTTCTAGAAATGGAAAAAAATATTTTGAAGCTATCTTAGAATTTACATATTAACACCGGTGTTTCTTATTGTTAGTAGTTCTTTTTATATAACTTCATTTCTAAATAGTAAAAATAGTAAATAATGTACTATGTACTTACGCAACAGAAAAATTTAAAACAATGTATGGGCTTCTGAAAACTGCAGTTCTTTTAATTTTGGTCTGTTCAATGTCTTGGCATTACTTTTGGAAAGAATTTTTCTGTGTAACCCAGCTTAAATAATTGTACCTATTTCTTCTGTATCAAACCCAGTGAAAATGCCATCACAGGCCCTTGTGACAGCAGCCAACCTGTTGTGTGTAAGTGAAAGGATTGAAGCCCCATCTGTCAGTGCTCTGAGACAGACAGGTATCTTATCCACTTTAGTGTCAGTCTAGGTGGATTTTTTGTCATCTGTGGACTTTTTCCTATGAAAAAAAAATGAGGAATACTTCAACGTGGGAAGCCATCCAGCATCCACATGCTGCACATTATGGGAATAAGATCCATGTGGCTTCTTACCTTTTTTTTTTTTTCCTTCCTTCTGTATCATTTATTAAAGCTGTTATGGAATATCTGCTTAAGGCTAAAAGAGTTTGAATTCTCACTTAGCCTCAATAAGGTCTTGGGTTTGGTGCTTACTAGTTCTACTTTCATCAAGGCCACTTCCTCACAGGCTTTTGCAGGAGACATACGTTCTTATGAATAATATTTTTCATTTTCTGTCTCAAATCATGGTAGAATTTTACTTTTTAATCAGCAGGTTTTCTTTAAACTCAAAATTTTATTGCTGGTGTTCTGCCTCTAAAGAAAAAAACCCCAGAATTTGTTATTTTATACTTTTATGTTGTGGGCTGTCTTCTCCTATATTCACACATTTAAGTGCTTCAGGCTATTCATTGTGTGTTTTCTGGGGGGGTTTAGCAGTTCAAGCATTTCCACAAAGACTGTCGAAGTCAGTTGGAGACTGTGTCAAAATTTGCTATCAGACTGCTAAGATGAATCTCCTGCTATCACTACAGAGTAATTCTCCGGAGTACAAAACATTGTTAAGAAATAGTTGAGGTACTGGAGGTGATGCTATCTGTAGCCCCATCAGTAGCTTCAGCATGTGCTCTTAGTGCTCATAGAATGGTTTCTATAAAAGACTCCATGCCCTCAGGTGTTTAGTGGCCAGGTGTAGCTGTTGAAGTCACTATGATAAACTGTACTAGTGCACTCAAAATAGAAAAAGAGTTGATTTACCAATAGGAAACTTTTAAAAAATACATATTTAGTTCACATGAATGTTTTCTATTTTGATTGCTTTGTTCTCCCTCAGAATTTTTTTAATTTATCTGAGTCTTCTTTCTATGGTTGGGAGGAAACCAAAAGTGGTACAGTCAGTACCTTATATACTTACTCATTGCAAAGATGAAAAACTGGTCTTAAGTGAAAGGACATATATGTAGTCCAGTAGTTTGAATATATGTGAGGAATTCATGTCTCAAAGAATTCTGGTTATTGGTAAGCAACCTCTCTTTATTTTAGCTGCAAAATTAAACTTTGAACAAAGAATGTGCTTAGACTAGTGATGTGCTTATTAGGTTAAAAAAAGAACAAGATTTTAATAGGAAAAAATTATCACAAGACAAAACAGCACATGATCTCATTAGCATTTATGGATTGCTAAACTGCAGTTTAAAAGTCACATTTCTGTCTAGAGACGTTTTCTGCAATAGTCATACAAGCAACATTAAGCACTGTTGTTTTAGTTTGTTTACTTGGGTCAGATTTTCAGCGATCAGAGTGATTAAAGTTGCAGTTGTCTGCAAAGGCAGCGTTAATTAGCTGCAATTGATGTTAGCAGGACTTCAAATAAATGTTGGTTCTGAAAATCTCATCATGTATGGACATCATATCTGTTTTCAGGCATATTTTAAAATCTGGCCCTTGGAACAGTTTACATATTCCTTTCTCTTGTTTCAGTGGTTTTCCCTTAGCACTTCCCCATTTTACTCTGGTCAGGAAGGTCCATCAATTTTATACAGCATTTTGTGGTAATTTCTGTATCTAACAGTTTGTACTTGTCAGGAGGGATAGATTGACAGAAGAGACTTGGCCCTGGCTTTCCATGCAGTATTTTACTTCTTTGCTCTAATAATGTAAATAGTTCTTAGGATAATTCTTTTCATCCATAAATGTTTAAGTGCTGCAGAAAAGGGATTAGTGTAATTAGTTTTGCTTTTGGAAATGGTAGTGTAGAGATATGCAGTGACTTGCCTGAAGTTAACTAGCACAGGAGGCAACTACCAAGTGAGGAGCCCTGGCGCTCAGTCTGCTTCCTTCAGCAAATGGAGTTTGAGAGTGCTTGATCTATCCACACAAAACAACCAGACGAGAATCTTCTAAATGTAGTGATTTGGTACTTACGCAGTGTGAGTCATGTTCTGGGATGCTGGCAGTGTTTTTTTGTGATATTTCCGTTTCACATTCAGCTTCGGGGGCTCAGCGGGGGCTTTTGGTCTGGTTGCCATATGAAGTTCATCAGGGGTGACAGGGGAAAGCAGCTTAATGTGCTCATGTTATTTTTGTCTATGGTAGAAATTTGTGATGGGGACTGTTTCTGTATTGCATAAAGTCGCCAAAATAGTGCATTGGCTGTAAGCTAACTGGAGGTGCCCAGGACTATTTACAGCAGAATTGCCTGGACAGTGTTAGTTATTGAGTGTAATTATTTTCATCTCATGGAGAGCAATGCATAAAAGCCACTTATCAGGCTTCCTAAATTGCACACCCTGCTAATTTGGTGCTGAAGTTGGGTACCTTCACTAGGCCTTCCATAGTCAGCTTTTTGTGTAATGGTTCTCCAACAGTAAAGTGAAAAAAAAAAAAAAAATCTTATGCCCAGAGTTCTGTGGGCATAAAAATGTTAAAGGCTACAAGATCCTCTGCCAAGATGGTTTGCGGAAAAAACACTAATTACCTTATCCAGCTGCTGCCCACCATGGAGTACTTACCGCTGCTCTCGCCTTGCTTTCTCAAAATTGACTGCAGAGGAATGTCTTCTGTAGGTACTCTGAGAGCTCTTGGCCCAGTTTTTTTGCTTTTCTCTACCCCATCAACTGAAGTGGATTAGAGCAAACTTTTCAGGCAGGAGAACAGACATGGTCAGTTTTCCTTAAATTAATTCCTGTAACCTCAGGTGAGATTTATTTGTTCCTGATCCCAAAGGCTAGAGACCCTTGCCTCCAAAGATTCAAGCAGCCAACACTACCTTCGCGGCCCCAAGCTAAGGACAGATTTCTCTTCAAGGACTCCTCTTTGGCACAGCAAAAAGGCTCAGGATCCTTAATGTTTTCTTCAAATTAAAAGATTCTCCAGATTCCGTGTAGCAGCGTCAGTTCTTCTAGTCAGAGCTTGGTTTAGAGAAAGAACTGGTATTTGTGGGCCATACTGGTGTCTTAGATGGCAAGGCGTGTGGTTGAAACACGCAGGTCTCTTTACTGAGACAGTAAGAATACCTAATCTTTACTAGTTTTATTTACAGGCTGCTTATATTAATAAGCTAGGATTTAGATTTGTTGTGAATTAGATGTTTACATTGGTGTTCCAACAGAGAGGCTGAAACTGTTCTGTTACTTACGTTACCCTCTCCATCTTTAGCCCTGGAGTATCCCGTATATTTGAGTAGCTTCATGTCGTGCACCAGGAATTTGGTAAATGTGTCTTTGATCAATCCCTGTGGTTCTTACGATCTCTATAAATATGTCTTGAGGGAGGTGATTGTGGAAGAGAGTAAAAAGCCGCTTAAGCCACAGTATTAGTGTGAGGATGACAGCGCACAGCCAGTCTGGGTAAGCGTGAATTGGAAGCCAGGCTGTCGGATCTAAACATGAGCATTTCAGATGGAGGGCCCTGAGATGATGTCTATATCACACATGTTGTCTTGTGACTGCTTTTAAGTGTTTACTGTGTAGGGCAAATGTGGCCAAATTGGCTCACCCATGGGGATTGCACACTAAAATTCCTATGTGGATATGAGCCAAAACTCCTATGCCCTGTGCTTTGGATAGCTGAGGGCTCCCAAAATGGAGGTTGAGACTTGTCTCAGTGTTGAGTGCTAGGCTGGTGTTTGCTTCAGCGAGCCTTGTTGACTGGTTTCTTCCAAATCCAGTGATCAGAGTTTATTCAGCGCTCCTGGCATCAGCGTGGCCCTGCTGCCAGGTACGTGACTGGCAGGCTCACAAGAACTGGACCTGAAATATTGTGAGCCAGGAGCTGTGGCTGCCCACCATGGGCTGGTGAGAGCAACTCATCAGGTTCCTGCAGTGATTTACCAGTCTCATTTCTGTGCTTGTCATAGGTTCTGAATATACTTCTCTATGGCATGGTTTCCTCCCTGTAAAGTAGCAGTATCAGCACTTTGCTGTATTACAAGGCATTTGGAGTATAAATTACAGGGGGAACAGGTGCTAAAGCATATACTTCCATTTCATTCTGAGAACAGGTCTGCTTCTAAGGGAGAAAGAGATAAAGATAATATGCCAATACTTTTAGCACTAGAAGAATAGAAAATTAGAAGTAAGAAGGGACAAGATGGAGAGAAAGTGGTATTGATAACAATGAAGGCAAGTGCAAAAGCAAAAGGGAAGCAGATTTACTGTGCTAAATTGTTTAATAGCTCAGTAAAAATAGCTGGAACTTCAAGTTGCTGGTAGCCCCATAGCAGCAGGAAATGGAATTGTGCTTGGGTCCTAGAAATAGTGCAAAACACTTGCTACTATGATATTCGGATTGGTTTTAAAAAAGTGTTACAATAAAACTAGAAAGTTTTGTACTTAGTAACTAAATTAATGTTACTTTCAAATTGAGAAACTACTTATAACTTGGGAAGGAATGTCCTGAGAAGTTGCATCATTTTCCTCAAGAGAAATATCTTCCTTAAAATCTTCACCGAGAGACAACTAATCTTGCTAGCAATTCTCTTACCAGCACTATACTGCTATTTTTTCATTCAGAGTGAATGTCTCAACTCTGGGAAGAGTGAAATGTATTTCAATTTACATTTGCTCATAGCCCATTTTTTTACTTTTTGCTGTGACGTCAGAAGTTGTGTTGTCATCAACAAGCTGAGGCATTCACTGAGCTGCCCTCAGAGCTTTTGAGAGAACTGAATATTGTTACAGAAATCGTCAGGTTTCAGGCTTCAGCTCAGAGGGTGCTTGTGCTGTTGATCGAGTCCTATGCTTGGAAACACCCTCTTGGATTTCTTTCTTAGTATAATTAAACAGGAATGTTCACTCATTGAATCTGAGTGTGCACTCATGGAATTAATATCCACTGTTCAAGAGTGACTGGAGAGTTCAGTAATCAGCATGTGTGTGCTGGCGGCTTTTTCCATTTTATGAAAAATGATTTATGAAATATCGAGAAAATAGATTTTTTTTTTTTTTTAACTGATTCAGAAACATTCCTGGTGTCACAGCAAGCCTGTAGCACTGCTGGGAAGTGAAGCTGGACATACCTGCTGGACAGACCTTCTAAATCAAATTTGTCTGCTGTACTGTTGAAGCTGGATGTCAGCAACTGGCCATACATTGTCATTTCTGCTTAAAAAAGATGGGAGTGGCTCATGTGACAGGAGACTTAGTACCAGAATAGTCAGTGCAATCTTCCTGCAGCTCAGCTTTTCTATTTCTTAGACTTTCAGCTGAGTCTTCCAGAGGGCTTATCAGGTCAGGCAGTCTGTTTTAATTCTTTCTCCAAAAGATAGTTGCACAGATTTTACACAAGCTTTTCTTTTTCTAAAGAAAAACAAGAGAAAGTAGACTGAGAAGAAAACTTCCTTGTCTAGGATCATAAATTATTAAAAAAACTGATTTTTTTTTTCATTGAATGCATGGAGACAATATAATTACTTCTCACATTTCCTCATGTAGCTTACTTGAAGCAGCAGCTAAAACACTCCCAATAAAAAGAACTATTGCATTTTTAAATAATGAGATTTGCTTTCCAATATGTACTTCAGTTGCTTGCTTTCTTCTAACTCTTAGCTGTGGCCAATTAAAAACATAAGTCAGTTTATTTTTTCTTCCTTCTAATTAGCATTTTCATGTTCACTATATGTGCTAAACTTTCAAAGCAATTTTGGGATCATTTAAAAGAATATTTATAATTTATGGATTGGTACTGTTTTTTACAAAATCTTTGGGCTTTTTGAGATGTGGGCAAATGGGAAATAAAAGGCAATAAGGACCTTCAAGAAAATCAGGCGGAGCACAGATGAAACATCTCGTATCCCTTTCCCACGACTGCAGGAAACATGATATAAGGAGAAGGGAGGATGTCAGGGAGGTGGCCTATAATCCATGAAAATTTATAGCAAATCAGTTGGAAAACTGAGAAGGCTTTTGGTGTGGGAAAATGACTAAAATAAACTGAATTCAGCAGAGAAGTACTCAGATATTATGGCTAAGGAGAAGAGCAGTAAGCAGGTCATGAGTGTGGGAGAAATTGAATTTAGGGTACCAAAACTGAATCAATGTGATGGATTACCTGAAGGAAATAAAGTGCCCCGATGTTTCCCTTGTTCTTTGTCTTCCTGTTTTTTGAAAATAAGGATTTGCAGAAAAATATGTCATTCAGTGGAAGAGAAATCCAGCATTTTTTAATTATGAGAGAAAAAACATGATGAAGTCTACTGTTCCTTCTTGGATGAGATCCAGGGAAGGCAAAGCTGTTGTTGAGAATTCCAGATATCTTTATCCTGTTTTTAATTGAAATCATTGCACACCTTGAACATCCCAAAATGGTTAGGAAGGCATTTTGTCTTACGAGATACATTTTAGCTGTTACTGACGACTTTAATTTCAGAATTACTGAAAAATCTATGTGTCTTCCAACTAGCTGCCCGATACCAAGCAGATTTTTTTCTTCAAGAAAAACAATTGTCTCAAATTTTTGTGCACGTGTTATTTATCATATAAATGATAAGTCCAATGCAAAATGCATATAATTCTTCATGCCATTATATTATTTCTTGTTTCACCGTCTGCTACCTCCTGTGCTATAAATGTGCAGTCTCTTTGTAATACAGTTCAGATTTTTTTTTTTTTTTCCAAATTGAGTGATTCAAAGATACTACATGAGGGAGAGGCAATTTATGTGATGTGGCTACATTCTTAAGCTGTAACAATGATAAATTAGTAACATTGCTTTAGGAGTTTGCAGTCATTTTGCTTTTGATATAATTTGAAGAACTGCATTGCTTAAACTTCTTTTATTCTTCACATACCATAGAAATCTAATAGTATGGTTCTGTACAGTTTCTTGACTGAATTATGGCTAGATTTGTTTCTTAGACTCGTTTGCTGGAATATATTAATGTATAGATATCTAATATAATTTATTTCCTTGGCAGTGCTGTACATTTGTGTTTGATTTATATTTTCAAAGCCAAAATCTTATAATAAATAATAGAACCAAACTATTTGCATAGCTTTCTTTTTGATCTTTGTTTTCCCTATCTGCATAAACATTACTGCAGGCTCCTGGGCTGGTACCTGTGGTAAATGCATGTTTGACGTTTTGTATTTCTGTTCCATCTTATCTGTCTGTTTATCAGCCGTGTAGTCCAGTGTCTCTTCCAGAACGTGCTTATTCAAAAAAGCTATTGGCTGTTGTCAGGATTGAGACTGGAGGGCTGTAGGCAGTAATGAGATGTGAAACTTGGAACTCATATCTTTAAGACATCCATCTACCTGATTTGCTGCTGTGCTGAAAAGATTGTTTATTCATCTTGGTTATTTTGAAATGAGTTTCTTTTAGTTGATTTTTAAAAGAGAGACTATAACTGGAGCAGAGAATTGAGCTGAAACTCTACTTCTCTTAAAATATAATAATTTAGAGTTCATGTCAGAACTTTGGATCTATGTATTTTTCCCATATGCAGCTTTCAAAATAATTTCTGTAATCCCTGGGATAAAGCTCTGGTGCAGCATTATTTCTGACTCGTGATGGTGAAGTAAGAGAGAAGAGATGGAGCTTGGAGATTTGTTTTTGCTATTTACAGATCTTGGACAAGCCCTTTAACCTTTCAAAGACTCAACTCCCCCAGCTTTGGATTGTGGGCCGGCATTTGAAGTTCTTTAGAAGATCTTACAAAAAAAAAAATCCACTTCTGTAGGGTGCTAGGAATTACACTAGAGAAAAATCATTACCCAGTCGCCTGGTCTTAATATCTTCTTGAAGGGTTATCTATGAGCTTTGGAAATTAAATATTTTTCTGAGGCTTGGATAATATTTAGTACCCTGGAGCTCTGTATCCTATGACAAGTCCAGTATTGAATGTACTAGTTAAATACATTCATTTATGTTTTGAGCTGTGGGATTTTGCCATGGAATCAACTTGTGGACATGAGCCAGTGGAGGATAGTATTTTCTCCTCCAGAATTAGCCTGAATCATTCCATAGAATTTTTCTCTTGCCATTTTCTGCCTCTGTGCAGCTCGTGCTACCATCCCATCATCACCCTGGTTTCTGAGCACAGTGGTGCCAGGCTATCTCCAGTGAAAGCATTTCCCAGTGCTGTGGTCATGGGGCTCTGTCTGAGGAGCTCTCTCCCTCTCAGGCCCTGACCCTGTGGGGCCTCTTCTTCGCCAGGCACGTGTGAACAATGGCTTTTCTGTTCGTCTTTATGCTCCTGTGTGGTGCTGGGGAGCATCTCCACTCACACTGGTCTGGACACGCCAGCTTCTGTCCTGGGGTCATTCAAAACCATTGAGAGCGATTTCCTCTGCTTTCTTACAGTGCCATTGTGAGAATTGTCACCTGCGTTTAAAATGTTATGAATAAAGGCCATTTACATTTTTGCCTTTAACAATGTATTTAAAGTACTGAAGAGTTCATAAGCTCTTTAACTAATCCAGGGCTTTGTGATAGTAATTAAAAAAATGAGTGGTGGCAGTTTTCATCAGAGCTGAAAGTCACTGGAGGCATAATGTATTAAGAAAATGTAGCACATAATTTCCTTTCTCAAGATTCTTTTGTGAAAATTGAAATAGGTATGGTTTTTAAAAATACCTGTATTTTTTAAGAGTCTGTATTGTATTTTGTAAGCTTTCTACAGTCAGTACAATTAAAAGTACAATTAAAAGAAGAAAAACCACTGTAATTTTAATTCTTGCTTCCACAGGGATGAGAAGAAATTAAATTCCAGGTACAAACTAATAGTCAGTATCACGGTGATGAATGTTTATTCAGGGAGGTTTTTATAGTGTACATGAGAGTTAGTTTCTCCTGCCTAGTGTGATCTTAAGCTTTTACATTTATTGGGTAAGTGAGGCACATGAACATTTGGTCTCTAACCTTAGGGAGTATGCAGTTATCTAGGATTTGGGGGTTTGTGTCATGTTAGAATAACTAAATTACTTGTGCAAGTGGCAGCACTGCAGCAGGGCAGCTGAGCACTTCCAGCCTGGGCTGTCCAGCAGCTGCTCCAGTTTTGGTGTGGAACAGCTCCTTGCACTGGAGGGTGGTGCTGAGCATTCCTGAATCCCAGGTAAACCATGCTGTAGTCAAGAGCCCTGGTGAAACAAACCTTTCTAGCCCAAGTATTAAATGATCCTACATTAACTTCCTTAAATGACTGGAAATACTAAGGCAGAGATGACACAAATGTTTGTTTTGGGTTGACCCCGCAGTGGTCCCTAAATGATTGCGCCAGAACCTAAATGAATTGCACATTCACAGCTGTTAATCACTTTGTGTAGGGTTTTGGCAATAGGATAATTCAGTTGTTAAAACTAAAAGTACTCGAAGGTCTTTAAATAAAAAATCTCAGCATGTTTAGCAGCATTGGTACACACCTACCTACCCCTGAAATGGGGCCTCAACTCCCACTCTTCCAGCATCCTCCCCGAGTATGGATAATTATGAAAACTCTGCTGACCTTTCTGACACTAGAGTTTAAATGAGTCCTTAAAATATACTCTGTCCTCACTTTCTTGTTTTACAACATTAGCTTGTTAACACATTTCTGCCATTCTGTTATATTTTTAATGTAAGGCAAATAATATTTGTCTAAGTTCACCACCTATAAAGAAACTGTCCTGGTGATGTGTTCAGCTTGGCTTTGTTTATGCAGAATATTTGTGTGTAAACATGGCAGATACTGTTTTTCAATGTTCTTTTTTGTCTGCAGTACTTCAAGGAGTCCCTTATATCCTTTCATATATCACTTAGTCATAAACCCTCTGAATATACATTGTGAGAGCCTCAGAAGAGTGTTAATTGTATTCCACTGCAGTGGTAGCCAGAAGGTCAGGATCTAAAATAAATGTATTTCTGAATAATTTGAATTTCGTATCAAGGTTGATTTTTCATGGTTACTACTCAAAGTAGCATGCTAATTTATGGCTAACATGTTACATATTTTTCCTGTAAAAACAAGGAGGCCTTTCCCTTCTCACAGATCTAGGCATGCTATCTAAACATTTCTGCAGTAGAAATAATTAAATGCGTTGGTAGATTCTTGGACTCATCTCAAATGTGTGCAGAAACTCTATTAAATTGAGAAAAACTTGCTTTTTAAAGGAATCAACTAGAGATTTTTAGGTGAGATTCATTAGCTTTTATTGTTATTATCGATATCTGAAAGCATTTTAAAAGAATATGTAATTTGTTTCTTGAAGGAAGATGTATATTAGGTGCCTTCCAATACATACTAATTTCTGATTGGTGAACAGCTGAGTGTAATTATCTTTGGATTAATCAGTTTTTGAAGTCTTTTCCAGTGATAATGTACACAGAGGATTAAGAGAGAGATTACCAAAGCATTAGGACTTTTTTCTGGTTGTTTTTAAGAAGGAATCCTTGCCTTAAGTCAATTACAAAATTATTTCCTTGTAAGAAACTGTTGAGGAAACTAAAAAAAAATCACCTATGGCAGGGTCTGTGTGTCCTGGAGCTTGAGAGGGAAATGTGCAAGCAGTGAGGTCCTCCTGTTTTGATTGTGCACCTTCTTTTCTAACTCTTTGTTTCCTTGTTATGTGGTAAGGCAGGGTTGTCTTTTTGCCATTAGAAATTTGAAGTTCCTTTTCTCTTTCTTTTTCTCTGTTAGACGAGCAGCAATAAAGAAGAGGAATAACATCCCTTCTCACATCCTCTGCTACCATTTTTCACAGGGGAATAGTTTTGTATTCCTTGTGCTCATTTTTCATAGATATTAACTTGCTCCAGAGTGTTTTCTAGTTTGACCTTTAGTTTATGTTTTGCTTTGGATATCATCAGAGTGATGATACAATTTGAATACAGTTCTGTAAGGTTATTTTAATTGAATGTTGGAGTAACTCTGCATCTGTAATGACTGAAATTAACTTGATCTGGAGCTTGGAAAGACTGTCCTATGTATGATTTCATAATTAAAAAAAATAAAATAATACATTTTATTGAACAAATCTGAGATCACAATTCATTTGCTTTTGGCTTTAGGGAACCTAAAGTAGAGCCAAGCCCTGAATTTCTGCTGGTGAAAGGCTTCTTGGAAGCCTTCAGTTCCACCAAAAATGGTATGTGACACAGTTCCACCTCTGGGAGTCACAAGCCATCCTTCTCCTGTAGGAATCTGCTTCTTTTTCCTGGCTGATGACAGTAGCCCTGGTTTAGCTCTGGGGTTGTATCACGTCAGACAAGCCTGTGTGCATTGTGTTAGGTAGCTCTGTAATTCCTCCATTACTTTCATGGCTTCAGTGTTTCTTGTCAGGGATGTTGGGGGGTTTTTTTGTCATTTCAAGTTTATTTTAGAGGCTGGAGAGTGAGGGGTTGGAAATGGCTTAGACCGTGTGCTAAGATGAGAATA
Source organism: Hirundo rustica (assembly GCF_015227805.2). Taxonomy (NCBI): domain Eukaryota; kingdom Metazoa; phylum Chordata; class Aves; order Passeriformes; family Hirundinidae; genus Hirundo; species Hirundo rustica. Next base: position 146,489,298 of record NC_053450.1, on the reverse strand, counting down.
GTTACACTTAATATCGCAGGATACCGATGGGATCTGTTCACCACTGCTCTCCTCATTCTTCTGGTACCTCAGTGTTGGTGTCCCGGTGGGGAGCCCGTTCTGCAGTTTGCACTCGGTCTTTATTTGCTTAACAGAAAGAAGTTCTGCTTATCTAAGCCATTTTTGCTGGCATGTTTGCATCCATGGCTGCATATGAGAAGAAACAAGCCTGCCATGTTCATTATACTTCCAAAGTGGCAAAAGTTTCCATTACAGATCAGTTTTTATTATATCCGTCCAAGAGTCATGCTCTGCTGATATTGGGGAAATACCACCTGCTAAATGACACAGGGTACTCGTGCAAAAACTGTAACTGTGAGTTCCTAAAACCCATAAAGGTGGAAACAAAGAACAATCTATCATTGAAGACATCAGCCAAGGCTGATTTTTTCTAAATGTTCATTGGACTTTGTTTTGAAACGTAGCTGATGTTTAGAGTGACCCTTATTCCTTGTCTATAACTCATCACGTGTGACAAGTGGAAGAGGAAGGGAGTGTACTTTACGTGAGATTTGCCCATGGGTCTGGCCAAAACCTAGAGACCCAGCCAAGATGGTTAGCAAAAGGCAATATTTGAGCTGGGTCATAAACCTTGAAAAGGCAGTCATAAATCATAATTAAGGTTTTTTTTGTTTCCTCGATGGTGTAACTCTTCAGAGAATGGAGACTGAAATTGTTTACCAGAGCCCTTTTTTTTTTTTTTTTTTTTTTTGTGTTCAGGTAAGTGTTTAGGAAACCTTAACCAGGGTTTATTAAGCATATCTGTGGGAGACAAAACCAGAATTGTTGGTCTCCAAGCAGTAAGTGGCATTGACAGGCTGACTGGTGTGGTCAGAAAGGATATTTAATTTCAAAGGTTAAACTACAGGATTCTTGTTTTGTTTTGTTTTGTTTTGTTTATCTGAAGTCAAGCTTATCTAGTTTTTGCCTTATCTAGTTTAATGTATGAGAACTGTAAATTCAGCTATGTTAAGCAAACAATTTATTTTGGTTTAATTCCATTTTCTCTTTGTTTTAATAAATTTTGTGTTTGTTAGGATTACTGTTGTGTACTTAATTTAATACAGATGTCTTCAAAGAGTAAAGAAAAATCCATAACTCTTAAAGAGAATAACTGAAAGGGAAAAAATGTCTCTGGAAGTCCTTTTCATTCCTCTGTGGTCCTGCCGGAGGGGTTTGGATTAAAGGATTGTATCAGGAAGTCATCTTGCTGCAGTTGGTAACCATAAGAGCGAGACTAAAAACCAAAGAGATAAAGACTTAATGTTTTCAGTCATAACATTAAAATTCTAAAATTTTCAAAGTCCTATAAAGTATAGAAGTATAAGTAATATAAAGAGGAGTGATAGGTCCTGTCTGTGAGGTGACGGGGTGGGATGGATGTGTAGTCTGTGTATTTTGGCAATGAGAGAGTAAAAAGAATTAGTTTTGAGATATCTGAAATACGAGGTGAAATGATCAGGCAGTGTTTCTTTTTTCTTTTTTAGCTTCATAAAACAAGATCAAGAAACCAGATATTTATGAGTAACTTGCTATTTTATAAGGTATAAATAATGTTTTGGACAGTGGGCATTTAGCCTGTAGAATACCATGGAGGTCATATAGTTAAATATAGCGGTTCAATTTTCAAAAAGGGCTTGATGATATAAAGTCTAATATCAGTGGCAGCAAAGCATGCCTAGAGAAGGGTAATCAAATCTCATGATTTAAGACATAAGCGCATTACCTGTAGCATCTGGAAAGGCCTCGTTCCTCTCTGTCACCTGCAAAGCTTTCTGCAATTAGTAAGGTTCATTCTGCTTATTTGTAGTGCCTAATTCCTTTGAAGCATTGCTCCTAGCAGTTGTTAGGGGTAGGATACAATCTTCTGTATGCCATCAAATCATATCAAATGCTCTCACAGAACAGTGCCCTGCTTCCCTGTACTGCTGCTGCATTGAACAACACCGGCATGGTCTGAAACAAAAGATCCTGGCAATGTGATGCCGTGAAAGCACAAAATTGCCTGAGCCAACATCAAATAGAAGTGAACTTGAACGGTTTTTGCACATTGCTTTGAGAATTAATTCAACTCTTTCGTAAAAATCAGTTGTTATAGTTCATGCAAAAAAACCCCCATCTCTTATAAGCAGCAGTAAGATAATTGAATGCATGAAGTAGGCAATTTCTTTTGACATAAAAATGGAAGTGTATTTTATATCTGATTTTTGCTTTTGCTTTTTATTTCTGTGGTTTGCTCTAAATAACAACTGCTGGTTAAAAGATTTTGTTTGAAGTGCAAAATGAGGAGTATATACAGAATTAAATCCTATGTGAGGTCCTCTTTTGTAAGTAAAACCTATAGGAATGTATTTAGATACAGTTTCCTCTTAGTTCGGAAATTAGGAAACAGTGGCATGTTTCAGCAGGTAGAAGAACATTGTATTAACCCTAAATAAATCGAAGGGAGAGAGAAAGATGGCTTTCTAGGCTGAAGGCTTGAATCATAGTGTCGGATGGTTCCTAGCTGTGAAGTCCTGGGTGACTCCTCCCAAGTGAAGTCCTGGGAGGGACTGGGCATGACCTGGGCTCAGGTTCACTGGCCCATGGGATGTGATTCCATATACAGCTTCTCTGGGAGCAGAGCTTGAAACCTGGGTTCCAGCAGTTTAAAATTGATTTTACATTCTATTTTATAACTTTCCATGGAGTCCGTAAAAGTCAAGGTCAAATTGAAGGAATAAAGGAAGGTGTGTATTTTAAATTATTGAAGACAAAGACATCAGTATGGGAATTTTTTTCTGCTTAGATGTTTGCAGCTTCTTTTTATTGGACTTGTTAAACTGTTTGGAGGTAATCAGGGAATGCATGGAAAAATCAAGTTCAGACCAACCAAATAAATTTGATTAACTGAGTGCTGATAAAAACAGGAGGGTTCCAATAGTGATATGATATAAAGGACAAAGGCCACAACATTATAAAAAGGGATGAAAAATTTGTACTTTAAATGAAGGTACCGCTGATCTGAAATAAACAGCCTTGTGACCTAGCAGTCAAAGTTAGAGAAAGTTAACCTCTTGAAATAACTAAGGATATTAATTTTCTTTTCAAGCTCAGTGTCTCCTTGATCAAAGTATTGTTGTAAAACACTGAAGAAAATTCTGCAGTTATACTTTTGCAGTTTCATTTTGTCTGGATAGATAGCCACATTTATTAAAATCACACTTCTTACAAGAAAAATTAAAAAGTGTCTTACACTGCACTTTTTCTTAATTAAAAACTCAATCTGACAAGAAAAAAAAAATCAAAATATACATTATTCCCATTGAAAACTATAGTATATATCAGACATTGCCATTAATAAGCCATTTTACTAGAATTACAGTAATATTACTTGGGTTATAAAGGAACCTGGTTTGTTTGGAGTTTTTTAGGAAAATTGCCGTTATTTAAGTCTTTCTCAATGAAAAACACAACTGCACCTTTTTTTTTCTTTTTTTTTTTTTTTCTTTTTTTCTTTAGGCAGATGGGGAAAGTAAGATATCATCAGTTATTCAAAGATGTCCATATGGAAAATGAAAACATATTGATGACATTTTTCATCCAAAAAAGGCAAAGTAGCAGAAAAATCAATAATATGCTGGCTAGAGCCTTTAGCTGAGATGTTAGAAATCGTTGTAAGCACGACCTTATACCAGGCAAGTGTAGGCACTGGTTAAAACAGGCAGCCTGAGTGCAGTGTGTGTGATTTAAATCCAGCCGCATGAACTTCTCATCCTAATCTCACTTTATCTTCCCTGGAGAGAAATGGTTAATTTTAGGGCTTAATTCATCTGACCTATTTGCGACGTCTGCTTCACAACAAGATGAATTGTAGCCTTGAGTAGATCATGTCAAGTGTGAAGGGAGCGTGGAGTGATTAGCTCAGGAATAGACGTCGGCGTTCAATCCGTTTGTGGAGGCTGCGTTAAGGGAAGGACAGAGCCACAGGAGGACTCTGGCTGTGGAGCTGGAGCTTCACCCCCAGCACCTGCAGTGCCTGATGCTCCAGGTGAGCTGAGGGGATCTCAGATACATTCCCACGTGTCTGCTGCTGTATTTCCACAAACCCTCTTGGGACCAATGAAACAACAGTTTTTGAAGGAGAGAGCTTTATGAGAAAACTTGCAGCTCAGTGTTCATTTCTACTCTAGTGTGGCTATCTGCTTCACTGAAAGGATCATAAAACACTTGGACTAGAAGGAGGGAGCACACAGGCATTCAGCAGCCTTGCCAAAAGTAGAATAAACATTTCTTGATTTGGGGAGATGAAGTTTCAAATGTCCTCCTCTGAGTGACCACATTATGGAAAGAATATCAGTTTTGTTTGTCAGTGTTATTTCCTGTTCTCGAGTTGCTTAATATGCTCTCATTTTTGCAACATAGCTCATAGGGAAAAGAATTCTTAGTGTAGTGGTTCTCCTCTTTCCTTACATCAAAAATCTGCTCTTTTGAGAAAGCTAAAACCCCAACAAACATGCAGGGGCTGAAAATGCCTAGCTAAACATTTCATCAGCTTGAGGAAAAAAAGGGGTTTTGTCTGTAAGGAAAGTTTGCATGTTTCCTGTTTCAAGCCAGCTAAACACACTGCTGTGCAAAAGGGTTTTTTACTAAAGCTTTTACTTTTTTTTTGCTTTGAAAACTAGATCTTCAGCCTTTCCAGCACATTTTGGGGGTAAAGAGCTTCTTTCTTCTCTGAACAGGTTAGGTAACTTTTGTTGGCCACATTTTTTTCTGAAGTAATTATGCTTTAGGGGCCCTGTGTTACATTTTTTCTGCCTGGAATCGCTTTCAGAGCAACTGGAAGCACTGCTGAATGGGGTTGCTTGGTGCTTTGCCTTCTCTGTTCTTTCCTCAAATGCTTATACTTGACTTAAGTGCTGCCTATTTGTCTGTTACCATAGAAAACCTTATATGCTGTCGTGTGTTGGACTTTTTGCCTAACACTGAATTTATTTTTCTGTGTGGAAAGTGCTAGTAAGAAAATACTTTAGTTTAACCTGTTGTGAAATAGCTGGAGGACTATTCATCTATTTGTAATTTGTAATAAGTAAAATAGTGTATTCAGACCAGGTAGGACAAAGAAGGGGATGAGAAATGGAAGTGCAAATGAAACTGCCTGTTTTTTTTTTTTTTCTTTTGTCATCCTCTTGTGGCATTATGTAGATCCGCAGCCAGATGGCTACTGGCTATAAGCTGTGAGTGGATTCACAGGATTTTAACTCCTCTGTTGGCTTCCCATCTGTCATAAACTCAGAAGCTGCAATCCAGAGGCTGACATGAATGTCAGTGTCTTCTTTAGCACACCAAAACCTTTCTGGCTCGAAGGCTGCAGTAAGAGTACGAATGAAGACAGGACAGTGTCTAGTTTAACAACCATGCTGCTAGACTGGACAGTAAAATTTCCTGCAGTTGGTTTAATGTAGTGCTTTAAATTAGTTTGACCGCTGTGGTGGCAGCAGTCTCCAACAAACACTACTTGAAAAGTCTCCTCAAAAGGAGTTTTTTTCTGTTGTTGAAACTCAGCAAAGATTGTAAACCCGCAATTGATTTCAGTAGGAAATCTCATGTCTAAAAATATATAACAGGCTATTTGCAACAGAAAAAAGGTGTTATAAGTCAGAATCTCTCAGCACTGGTGGAACAGATGTGAAGTGTTTAAAAGCAATACCTTTTTTGTCTTTCTTCAGTTTAAAATGACCAGTTCAGTATCCCGTGCGTTTTCCATCAGCATGTCATCACTTGGATGAACACATTCTGTTTCTATTAATGAAGGTGAGAACAGTGAAAAACATACTGGATTTCATGATATAGGGTAGAATAAGGTATTGGTCACTTTGTGGTCACCCACGAGGCCTCAGCATCACTGAAACAAAGAAACCTTGCTCCTCAATGTAAAAGAAGCTCTCATAGTTTTGCTTTATGTCTTGTCACACTCAAAGAGCAAAATGAAAAATTAAATTAAATTAAATCTCTAGGAAACAGGCATGAACAAATGAGGAATAGGGACTGAGAATACTCTAGAAAACATTTTAGAAGGAATTTTAGCATGTAAGTGTATCAAGGAGAAGCAGCCATCTAAGCCTGTAAGGAAATCATTGCTATTATGAAGTCCTCCCAGATTTAGACTTGTGTTCTTCATTAATGGATTTGATTTCGATGAGAAGAAAAGTTAACACCCCTGTGAGAAAAAAAAAAACGCTTTCCTGAGGAGTAGCTGTCTGAAATCAAGGAATCTAGTAATCGAGCCTCAAAAACCCTGTCAGGAGCAAATTACCCTCTCCATTTCCACTTTGCATTCAGTCCTGTAGGACGGGGAGCAGCTTAAGACGATGATGAAGTGTTAGACTGTGTTTCAGATGGTTTCTAGTGCTCGGTGAAGTAGCACCAAGTTAAATGCCTCATTCAGCATCAGGCATCGCAACTGGAGTCATTCCAGGCAGGTGCTCCAGCCGCACAGTGGACGCCAGGTCTTCTGCCTAGGTTGAAAGAGCTCCACATGATGAAATAAGATATCGATTGGAAAGATTGTCAGAACTCCAGTATTTTCATTTCCTGCAGAACAGTGTATTGAAAATCCAAATTCCAAGTCAACAGGTTTGGCCTTTGTGATAATACCATAATATTATGATATTCTCACAGTTCATTTTCTTTGCATTACGCAGAAAAGATTTTTGCAGAAATCACAACGCGAGGCTGTATGTCATGAATGACATTTTCTGAAATTTAGGGGAATCTGATTGTAGGATTAGTTAGTTTTTCTGGGCTTTTACTTCTGTTGGTAGCCACAGGGATGGCACACTATTCAGTTATGTCCTGCACATCTAGGAATTTCCCCCACCCTGTAGGGCGAAATCTCGATGTCAGAGCTCCCTATCATTCATCTGCATTCAGGTTAAAAGAATAAAATAAAACCTCGCCCAAATCCTGGCAGTAGTGAAAACTGAAATAATCTGAAAAATGAAGTCCTAGTTTTGCAGACAAAATTATTAATCCCATGTTTCAGTGTCCGAAGGAAATAGCTGAGAACAGAACAGTATGGTCCTGTTGCCTTTAATAAACCTCAGCCCTAGATAGAGCAGGAAGAGCTTTTGAGTGTTCAGGAAGTAATGTCCTCCCCAAAGGGCCTTTGTGATCTGCTCTCTCATCAAAATCACCATCATCAGTGCTCGAAGAAATAGGTTTCAGATGCACCTGCCATGGGAGACACAGAGCATCATTCTGCAAGTGGAAAGTGCTGTAGTCCCAGAGCAGCACAGGGTCTTTGTAGCTCCAGCGTGTGCCATGGACATGCATATGAATATAATAGCAAGCCGCTGGTCCAAGTATTAATTTTACCAAAGAAGTGGTACAGCACATAGATAACATGCAAGAATCAGGCTGATGTGAAATGTGAAATGGATTTTCAGGAAAAAAATGTGTAGTTCTGTTTGCCAGCAGCTTCTCCTTGAGAAGCCTGGAGAGGAATTGTCTGCATTAAAAAATAAAGGCATGTAAGTCGGCTTCAGGTAAGAGAAGATGAGAAATAGGAGTTAGAAGCATTTGAAAGTTGTAGAAAATACATGAAAAGAGATCATACTAGAACTCCCACCAAGGTCTTTGAAACAGCTCAACAAATTTGAGAGTGCAGTCCCAGATTAGAGTGTTGGGAAAAACTGTGCCAGAAAAAGCCATTTCCCAACCTCTGCCACCCGATGAGACATACCAAGAGCTGGTTATAAAGTTAAGTGGTATTTTCCCCCCTGCCTCTTTTAAAGAGCATATAGGAAGGACATACCAACCTGAAATGGTAGGTTGAGGTTTTCTTGATATCAGCTATTTCCAGGTTTGCTGAGAAACTGGTGTTACCTGTAATGGCAACGTACTTCCATCATCTGCTCTGGTCATTGGAAGATCTGTGTTTGTTTGAGTAGTGTTTTGACTTTTAAGGTTTCTCTTTATAAAATTTATGGTTTTGAAACTTATTTTCTTCATTTTTTCCATTTGTTAACTTTTGCAGCAAAGATAAAAAGAAAAGGATCATGATTATACTCAGCTGTTTTCCACTTCAGGATTCTTTTAGTTATGAATGCAGTTGTTCTTCACTGTACATTGGTTTTCATGAAAACTGATGTTCTCACATGTCTGTAAATTGTCCTCTGGGCAAGCTTTGTCCTTGTCCGGACATGAATATTTTGGGGGGAGAGTTGAGGGCAATCTGAAGTAAGAAAGTGCAAACTTAATAAATGACCTGCTTTTGAGGTATTAAAAAAAAAAAAAAAAATGGTCCTTAGACATGGATAGGGCTTAAGGCTGGACTAGAAAGTGATGATGGAGTTGGTTTGGGGCAGGATGAGAAGAAAGCGGTGTAGGAATGCATGTAATTAGTGAGTTTGGGTACTGCCTATGAAGAAGGGAACATACACTCCAAATATACTTCAGATTGTACTCTTAAGCCAGATGTCTGTGCCCAACCTAGGAAATACATTCTCTAAAAAACATAGAAGAGAAAGCTAAGCAAGGTGAGCAGTAGGGCAAAGGCTTCCATTTCCACAAGGCATTGTTCTTTCTCATGATGAACTGTCCCACAGCTGGGAGAGCGTTGCATGAAACTTTCAGCTCCATTATTTCTGATATTCACCTTGAATTTCAGAAGCAGGATCTAAAGCTCAGATTTTACAATTTGATCCTCTCCCTGCCTGAAAGTTTCTTTTGATTAATGCTGTAGAAGCCTGTAAGCTTTGGTGGTGTTTTTCTTAGGCTCATCTTACCTGTGTTACAGATCAATGTGTTTTAGTGGTCTAAGTTCTGAGTATATTTCTGAAGGTTTTCAAGGGCAAGCTCAGGTGTTTTGGCCTTGAAGGAGCTTTAGTTTGGAAACTTTAGTTGCTTCAGAATTGTGCTTGTTTTCTTTATATAGTATCAGCTTTCCCAGTGGTGACTGTTGACAAGAGAAAGTCTCCTCTGAGCTAATGTTGCTTGTGGCCTGATTACTGGAGAAAAGTGGTCATGCCTGCATAACATGCTCACTTTTAAAATAATTCAGTATCCGAGCAGTTTTAGAAGTTCTGTAGCTGTGCTTTTATTTATAGAGAGGGAGAGGCCAAAAAGAAGAGCTTTGAAAGAAACAAGTTCAGGCAGACTTTGTTTTTGTTAAGAAGCAACAAAAATTGATTCAGCTGCCTTTTGTCAATAAAAATGCAGCCTGGTAGAGGAATAGTTGTTACAAACATCTAAGGTTTAGGTCCTGTTGCTACCTCCAGAATCACAATTTGTAGTTTAAAGATAGTGTCACTTGTGTGTAGTTCAGAGAAAGAGAAAAAAACCCAGCAATTTGGAATCTCACATTAAATTGGAAAAAAGTCAACATCAGCTCTGTGTCATACCATGTAGCTTACATAATCTGCAATCAATTTATCTTTTTCATGATTTAGTACTTTTCCATACATTTATAATTCTTTGATCTGGAAAATGTGTCTCTCTTTCTGATTGTTTAGTGTGAAACTGACCTTATGCAGAATTACATTCCATGAAATTTTATTTATTTATGTCATCATACCTTATTTATTGTACCTTACTTACTGACACAGAAATTGACTGCATCAGTTTAGTTGAGGCTTACAGAACAACGAAGCTCCTTGGCTTTCAGAGCAGAAAGGAAGATGATGATCAAAAGCTTGCTTTCAGAGAAGGAGCAACTCTTCTCATTTATATTTCTTAGCATTTTCTAAGATGTCTTCCACCTATCACTTTTTATTAGAGGGAGTTGCAGAATCAAAGTGGCATCTATTTATCATCCAAACTGAAATTCCAGCCTTCATCATCAGCCTTCTTTGGCCATGATTTTTCCTGTTTTACGACCAAGTGAGCATTGGAGCCTGTCAGGATGCATAGCTGCATTAATCATCTCTGCTCACTACAGCCAAGTGAGAGGACAGGAAGCATCTATTTACTAAGGGCTTGTCTACATGGGGAAATAGCCTAGGCTGCTCATTAGGAGTTAACTCCTTCCATGGATTCTCCTTGAGCATCTTTCAGTGGTTTAGCTTCAGGCTGCTTTGGAAAATATGGGATTCGGTAGTGGGTGGAGTTAAACCACAGGAAGCCTGTGTTAGTGAGCAGTGTGGGTTCAGAATGTGATCCTATCTCCACGTGTCATTTAATCTTCTGTACGTGACTCTCTTCTTGCTCTTGGTCTGTAGCAAATGGAAGATAAAACATGTCAGTTGAAGCCTCTCTCATCAAGGCAGGTGTGTGTGGCTTGCTTGTGTCCATGTGCCTGTGCATTTGTACAGGGGAGCACAGAGTGCTGCTGACAGCAACTTGGGTGCAAGCATTATTTTTGATAACTCCCCAGACAAACAAACAAATCTGATGAGAATTCATTGTTTTTCATTATAGATGACAAGAAGGGTGTAGGATGATTTTTTAACACCTTGTATGAGCCATGTGTTATTTAGTGATGTTGAAGCTACTTGTGTTAGACTGTCTTTTGTATAGAAATTTCCTTTGCCCGAAGATGAGTAGTCTTCAGAGATAAACAGCTTCACATTTATTTAATATTAGTCTAGTACATCATCATCCTGAAAATAAGAGGCTTTGTTACTATGGAAGCTGTTTACCTGCATGAGAAACTTGCATGTTTTGCAAGAACTGTGTTTTTAATGCAACTTACACTAGTGCATTGCAAGCAAGCACTAGAAACCATCTGAAATACAGTCTAACAATCCATTGTGGAAACTGTTTGCCATAACTTAATTTCATTAATTAAGCCGTAACCAAATCAAAGAATTTTTTTTTTTTTTAAACTGGGATTATGTTCAAAAGTTTGATAAATGCATTAACAGTATATGCATTTTCAGTGGTCCTATAAAATAGGAGTAGAATAGAAAAGAATATTTCAGTTGTAAGAGTCCTACAGTAATCATAGTCCAACTGCCTGACCACTTCAGGACTGACCAAAAGTTAAAGCATGTTATTAAGGGAAAATGCCAAATGCCTCTTAAACACTTAAGAGGCTTGAGGCATGAACCACCTCTCTAGGAAGCCTGTTCCAGTGTTTGACCACCCTGCAGGTAAAGAAATGCCTCCTAATGTCCAGTCTAAACCTCCCAAGAGCTGGTTTGAAACAAAAGTGAAACAGAAACTTCTGTGGTTCTTGATATTCCTATGTAACATAATTTTCTTACTGGCTGTTAAAACTAACTCTCTATGCCTTGAACACCAATTAAAAGTTGAAATATTAAGGAAAATACTGCATATTTTAGAATATCAACGTGTCTTAACACAGATCCATAGCAAAACATGTATTATGAGCTTCAGCTTACCTAGGCACAGTACTGAGAGTAAAACATGACAACAAAAACATTAACAAAAAAGTCATTTGAAAGAAGCTGGTGTAGTTACATTGCTGGTTACAGCTTTGGCTCTTTGCTTTCAGCTCTTTCAACTACATTACTTTCTTTGGCAGCAATGCTCTTCTCTTTTCCAAACTTGCATTGCTAGATAAAGTTTTATTCATTGATTTCTGCCAGAGAGGAACATAGGATAGTTTCTTTCAAATATTAGGATGGCATTTGCTGTTGTCGGTGAAATTCCAGACTGCGATTGGCCGGAGAGGCAACAGAATGCATTTTAGTCCTGGAAATATATTTGTATTTGATAGCCAACAAGACCACTTTGACAGCCTCTGTTTGGCTATTATTCAGTCTTTCTCAGCATCTTGTGTTGATACTTCATGTCAGGTTTTGTTATACTCTGTTTGCACTTAGACTTTTAGAAATTCCCTTTTGGGATGGCACCTCAACATTTGTGTCAAGTTCTCTCTAACAGGGTGAGTTGATTAAACAAGAAATTTCAAGTTTGGGTCCAAGAAAAATAGAATTAATTTCTATACTGATGATTCAAAATGTCTGAGCTTAACATTCAAGTGCCGTGTGCCTTAGCCCTAGTGAAGGTCACTTACTTAATCATTATGAATGGAATACAATACAAATGAAATAAATGCAGTATCAGGGATTAAAATAGACCTTGCACATATGTGTAGTAAAAGTATTCTTGGGGCCTTTAATTCGGTAATGTCCTTGGCTCAGATTTCTACAGTGGCTCACTGCCATCTTAAAATGGCATAAGGTAAAAGCAAAAGCTTTCCTGTATTCTGTGTACAGGAGCTGGGAAGAAATGAAAATGCAGAGAGAACGAAGCAAAACATTACAGTTTTATATTCATGCATGCCTGTTTTGTGTCTGTACTGCACTTCAGGGGGCTATGCAAAACCTCACTCAAAAAGTTGCATGGCATCAAGGTTACAAACCTTGCAGCTGGGAAATGCAAAAGGAGTTGCACAGATCAGCAGGGGTATTGCACCTACATGTGGGAAATATTTAGGAAAATTATGCTAATAAATTTTCCTCTTTTGAATGGACTGTGTAGACCTTAAGCTAACAGTGAAATGAAAAGATTCTCATTAGGAACGACACTCATTCAACATCCAGAAATCTGTATTTTAATAAATTCCAAAGCTACAGCATTACAGCCTGAACTAAACTCCTAATTTAAAACAAACAAACAAACAACAACAACAAAAAAACAACCCACCACACTGAAGAATTCAGTAACTTTTATTAATTTATAGTCTAATTTTCTGAGTTTAGTTTAATTAACAAAGATTTTTTGCCTATTTCAGCCACAAGCCTTTGTTACATCCTTCAGTTTCACTAACATCACTCAACACATCCCTAAGTTTTTCATTGTGAGGATGTAGCAATCAGACAGCAGTTGAAAGTTTACTCCAAAACCCTGGAAAGTCAGCAGAAAGGCATTTGTTGCTTTTAGTGGATTGGGATTAAGTCCAAAATAAATATCTAATATGCTTATTCTTCAACATTTGAGAATTACTTTGTATGCAAAATCTTTATTTCTGATAATCTTCAGTCTTACAAAAGAGAGTCTCCTGCTACCAGGTGCCCAGAAAATCTCTGGTTATGCCTATAATCTTGCACACTCATGAAGACAAATAAATGGTAAACAAAATATGGAATTTCTCCTACCAAAAACTTTGTCCTCACCCTAGCAGCTTCTCCCCACATTTTTGGATCACCAGCTATGGAAGGCAGACATGAAATTAAACATTCTCTTGTTTTTGCCCTGTGCATGACCTATACTGCTTCTCAGTCAAGACATTTTCACCTGTACCTTTCCTATGTAAAAATAGAATAATCACCACTTTTAATCACAATTGTCGTAGGAAGGGAAGACTAAGAGTTCACACGCCCACTATACTGGTGATGAAAGACACGATTTAACAGCAGTTTAAATTGTAAACTAAATTTTAAGCTTGCAGAAGTTCACAGTACAATGAAGATCTGTATAAAGTCCAGGGACCCAAACTCTGCATCAATTTGCAAATCTGGATTTTAATGGTAGACTCCTATTTAGTACAAGAACAAAGCTGGACATTTGGAACTCTTTGTACTGCTGATATATAGTTTTATAACTACTATAAAAAGTTACACTTTAAGAAACACCAGACCCCATATTATAAAGCACTTATAAATATGAAATTGAGTCTGTGTTTAGGTTCCCAAACCATCCAAACTAAGCATCAAAGCCACAAAAACTAGGACTGAGCCTGCCTTACTTCTTCCTGCTGTTGAGCCTTGTCCTTCACTGTGTATTGTGGAAGGAAGAACAGCAAGTCCCAGGGCTGTGAGGCCAAAAGGCAGCAGCCAGTAGCTGAGCAGTGGCAAGGATCAACTCCTTAATCCTTCTTTTCGTTGTAATTAAGTGCACATGGAGTCCCAGCCAAATGGTGGCTGATAGCAGGGATGGAGTTTAACCTGTCTGACTTTGCACTGGAAGGGCTGAGCACCACAGGTAGCCTCACTTACAGTGGAGTACAAGCACAAGATTTAACAAGCTACTACTTGTCAGCTCTTAATTAGCAGCTCCCATCAGTGTAGCAGCACCCAACTGCAGCGCCGTCTGCTTCAGTGCAAAGTCCAAATTATTAAAGTTTTCAGAAGCATCATATTTTGCTTGGATGACGGTGTTTAACAACCAACACACGGCAAGATTTGACTACCTTTGAGTTTTTTCTGTGTGTAGGGAGAGTTTCTAGCTAAACTTAGTACTTGATAGTATCTGCTAAATTGGATGCAAGCAGCAGGTCAGGAGGTTCCTTGGGCTAAATTCCTTGACATGCTGCAAGGTGATTTCTGTTTATTTTGACTTGCAGTTCAGATTTCTGTATGCACCACTGTTGCAGCAGACAGCTGTACAGCATTTAGTTCAGCCAAGTGTGTGGTAATGACTGGTGGCCTTGTTGTTTTGACAGTGTGCCCCTTGCCACTGCTGTGCCACTGCTGCCGTGGCAGTGAGGCTGTGCTGGGGGCCTGGGGAAGATAAGCTGTGCTCTGTGTGTTATCTTATGTATTCACAAGATAAAGCACAGGTTGTTGAGCCTGCCTGTGAGAAGTGTGGGTAGCGCTTGGCTCTTGAGGAAAGCTGTGCACAGTAAAGTGGTATACTTTTCAAAATGTGTTTAGGATATTAAAGAGGGATTCAAAATACAAAGTACAGTGAAACCATACTCAGAGTGCATGAGGAAAAGTTAGAGAGTTGAAAATTGAAAACATAAATAGTTTGCTTTGGGCCCTGTGTGAGTGAGGGTATGATGAAAGTGTGTGAGCTGGTGCCTCAGCCACACAAAACTTTCTCTGTTAGGAGGATATTCTGCATGTCTCGTAGATGCCTACAAAACCTAAGACAGATTCTGCTGATATAAATTCCTAGATTTTCAGTCATGTGTGTTTGTCAATCTTTCTCTCAGAAGCTGTTTCGTACCATAAACTTGCTAACAAAATGTGACAGAAGTGGCATGGAGCAAATAATTTTGTATGGACAGGGCATACCATAGCTAAATGAACATAGTGCCCAGCAAACCATACAAAGGAAATGAATGTTTACTTCAGCTATTAGTTTTTGTTTCCAGGATTTTTAGATGAATGCTATACCAAAAGAAGAGGATGAGTAACATTTTCAAGCATTTATCTGTAAAGGTACAATCCAGTATCATGGTTTTGAAGAGGCTGGACTTCAAACTTCTCTACAAGACTGCATGGGTGAATCAGCCTCTTTCGATAGTTAACCTCTGAGCCATAGATTTGTACACATTCTCACACACACTGCATGTTTATGCTTGTTCTCCTCACTGTGTGTGCGTGTGAACCCACACATAAGCAAATAAGGAATGATAAATACAGATTTAAGACTCTAACGTGTCTCCTGTTAAAATGTAAACTACTATTTGCATGAATAGGTTTTTCCTGTGGAGACGCTGGGAGGATTTTCTGTTGCATGGAAGTAGCACTCGTAGGCATTGTATGAACTATTAACAGTTGGATACAAGTTCCCTTTGAAATACTGTAATAATATAGAAAGCTGCTTGTATTTTTGCAGGAGTGCAGGGTTGTGGTTAGCTTTACCATAGAGGAAGAGTGACTGCAATGAACAGCAAGAAATATGCCACAATCTTTTAATCTTTTTCTGTAATGTTAAAAGACTCTATTTTTTTTCTACACCATGCAATTAAAAGATTAAAATAACACAAAAGTAGTCTGGGCTTTTGGGAAAAAAAAAAAAATAACCACCTATTTTTGTATTTTTGGCGGTATGGTGTGTAAGAACTGCTATTTCAGTAGCAGAGTGTCAACTCTTGAGTTTAACTAAAGTGCTCTTAAATAGTAAACCAAAGTTATGAAAGTGAAAGGTATATTCTTTGAAGGCAGAACACCTGCTAGAATTATTGTATCTCGAATTAAAACAAAAAAAAAAAGGGAACTAGAACAGGTGTGATTTCTGTGTCGCATGCATGTGTGCCCCCATCACTGTTATTTCCAGACGGCACATGGGAAGAGCCACGGCCGTGCCCGCGTGTGCCGCAGTGGGAGCAGGGCCCAGCCAGCAGGGAGCCGTCGGGGGGCACCCACAGCGGCTGTGTTTTGGGGGTAACTTCTGGCGCAGAGCTGCGACACCCCTGCAGCGTTCAGGGGTGGGAGGTGCACGCCTGTCCTGAGGGCACGGCCTGGACGTGCTTCAAGGCAAGGATGGGACAAGGGGCTGGTGGGAGAGTTTGTTCTGAGAGCACATCCCAGGGTGAGCAGTGATCCCCAGGGCCTTTGCCAGCCTGCAGCCACAGGGCTTCAGGAACTCGTGGTTACAGCGCTCCTTGGCTCTCCGTCTCCCTGCCTCGAGCACGTGCTGCTTCTCCCGGCCCGGAGAGGTGGGCATTCCTCACCCCCAAAGGCCGGCCTTCCCTCTGGCTGCACGCAGGGCCGTCCGTGGGGCCGTGCAGAGGTGGCAGGTGGCCTCCCCAGGACCCTGCGCTGTGCCAGGGCCCTTGGGCGCAGGCATCACCATCACGGACGGGGGTGTGAGAGAAAACCCCGGCGTCCCTGTGCCGGGTGCGACGCTCGCACGGCAGCCGTATGCTGGGCTGCCAGGAGTGGTGGCTGTTTTTAAAGGAGTTGGGATTACTGAATAAACTGAGAACTGGTCTGTTGTTCCACGCTGCTATCGGGGTCAAGAAGGATGAATGCCTGCTCCTCGTGTGGGGATGTGATGCTGTGCAAGAGACCCTGTGTCCGGTTTGCTGGCTGCCGTATCGTCTGACAGCTTTTGTGGCAGAGAGTTTGTAGGGAGCTGGAATAAGAAGTTTTATGCTAAAACAATTTTATGCTAGGTCTGTGAAGATTGCCGCTCTTTGTGTTAAGAGCTAACTATTTTTTCTGCTTTATTTCTCTTAAAAATTATATTCTACAAATAGTTACATGTTCCTCTTACAAATTGGCAGGTGTTTTTTTTTTTTTTAAACTTGCAATGGCCTCATGTTCTGTGAAATGAATGCAGAGGAGCTCACAGGGATGCAATGTCTTTTCCCGCTGTTCCCAACAGAGACTTTCTTTCTCGGAATCATTGTCAGGCAATGCTATCTACTGCTGTCACTCTTAGTTATATGTCTGTCACATTCCCTCTTATCCTTCCTTCAAAACTGTATTCTTGGCCTTTTTTTTCTAGGGGATCCCTCTAGTCGCCCTTGCTTTAAACCCCAGAGAGAGGAGATTTCTAAAGCTGAAATGTGGGATCAATATGTGACCACACCACATCTTCTCATGTGCTGCTCTGCTCTGCCCTTCCCTGATATCTGATATCCTGCAGGCAGGAATGCCTCACGGACCTGGGCATGTACATGCCACTTCACATCGTCATCTTTTTTCCTTTATTTTTTTTCTTTAAATGGGCTGCATAACATAAAGTACAATGCTGTTAAATAATTTCTTATCCTAATAATGGAATGTTGCCGTTCATTTCATTGCACCTGTAAAGTTAGTGAGTGTTGCCGAGCTTATATCAGATCTAAAACTTGAGAGCTCTCTTTGATAAGTACCTGTAGGTCCCATAGACTTGAAAATTACATTGCTACATCTGATGGAATACTCAGATCTGTTTCATTTTTCTGGATTTGAGAGCAGGGACACTTTTAGTACTTAAATTCCCATCTTTAACATTGCACAGATGGTGAAATGTTTTTGCATTTTTTATATTATTTTGGGTTACTGAAGTTAATATTCTGCTAGCTACAAATACCCGCGTGCATACCACAGGGTTCATTCTGAGGACAGAGCTCTAAAATAAATTATAGACCTTGGTAGCACTCATAAATCAGTCATTTTTTCATTGAGAAAGTGGTGGCAATGCAAGAAAGTTATTTAGTGATCAAAATGCATCGTTAAGCTTTTAAAAAGGGATTCGGTGCCTGTAGTGGAGCTGTAGGCGATTTATGGCTTATCTGTACTCATTGCCTCCAGCTTTTGGAAAATTTGTAAACAAAGCCAGATGCTCATTATGTTCCTGTTCAGGGTTGGTTAGATGGGTAAATGCCATCAGAAGCACTTTGGTCCTGTTGGGTTTTAAGATGTTACAGAAAATGGAACTGCTCCAAAATATCTTTTTAATGTTTATCATCCATGAAAATATACTTCTAGTTTTTCCTCATGGAATGGACTTTTTAAAAATAGCTGTAAATGATAAGAACATGAAGGTATTACTCCATGAACTGTGCTTTATGTTAAACTGTGGGTCTAGCTTTTTCTGTGTTGGAATTCATGCTAACCCCATATGATACAGTCAAGTACCACTTGCCCTTTTTAAGGGCTTCAGGCAATGCAGGAGGCTATGGCAGCTTCAGACTGGTGTAGTTTTGCATTTTTACCAAATACAGGGAACTGAGATATGAACTAAATTTGCTATTGATTTCATTTATTTTACTGCTTGTCTTTTGCGTGATGTCAAAGGGGTTCTTGCAGACTACTTTTTTCCCACCTTTTACTGCTCTTGAAGCGCTTGAAAACATGCTGTTATATACAAATTGAGTGGCTATGCAATACATTTTTCCTTGTAAACATATTTCATGTAATTTATTTTATAATTCTTGGTTAACATTTTGGTGTATTTTTTTTTTATTTATTGGCTGCAGCTGACCAGGTACACAGGTCATGGCACGCCTAACGAAGAGACGACAGGCAGATACGAAGGCTATCCAGCATCTTTGGGCAGCTATAGAAATAATCCGCAACCAGAAGCAAATTGCTAACATTGACCGTATTACAAAGTAAGTGACCTTCTCCGAAAAACGTCTTGGTAGGGGGAAGGTTGATACTATTAAAAGCTCTTGGAGACTGAGATAGAAAATATTGCGAGAGATTGTGAAACAGCTACATGCAATTCTATGTTACTAATTAATTAATTATCTGTAAAAAACCAAATTTACCAAACTCAGCACCTGAAGATCTGAAAGCAAGGTCTAATTAATTGAATTGAGATCTTACCCTGTTTTTGTTTTGTTTGTTTTGGATAAGCATCTTTAGGACATATGTAACATTTCTAGTACTTTAATTGAATTTAGCATTTTGGAGTTGATAGCTTGGTCAAAATACAGGAAGTAGATATAACAGTTAGGGAGAAAAGGGCAATAAAATCTGTGAATAATCTCTTCCTTTAGGAAAATGTGAGAGGCTACTCTACTGTAGGACT
Organism: Hirundo rustica; assembly: GCF_015227805.2. Lineage (NCBI taxonomy): Eukaryota > Metazoa > Chordata > Aves > Passeriformes > Hirundinidae > Hirundo > Hirundo rustica. The sequence continues at coordinate 146,470,170 of NC_053450.1, read as the reverse complement.
TTTCCAGAAGGCAAAGAGAATTCTGAAGTGTTAGGCTGCTCAAATAAATCAGAAGCCATATTTGCTGAGATGTGCATAAGATGCTGTTGAAGAAGATGAGGTGATTACCACCTTTGATTAATACTGTTAAAATATTCACTAAGGTGTATTAGGTGCTGAATACACTAAGAAATATATATTCTTTGTTCTGTGGAGCTTGCACTGTGTAGAAAGGTCTACAATATTACTTGTAGTGGTCACTGTAATAAAAACAGAGGGCTTTGTGCCTCTCTCTGCTTTGTCTGCATTTCCAGGCTGACATGTACGTCACATTTGTCAAAGTAATCAATATGAATAATTTAAAAGAACTAAAGTAACCAGCTGGCAACTCTTCAGTTGCCAGAACCAATGTGAACCGATAATGAAGCCAGATCCCACTAACAGGGAGAGTTATAAACAGTGCAGGTGACTAACGAAGTGAAAATCATTATAACATGGTCCATGACAAGGGTCCACTGACAGAATTTGGAAGTTCTGGGGTGGAAGTGACAGGCAAAACTGGCTTCATAAGCAGAAGAAGTGTTACAGTTCAGGTTCTCCAAACATAATGAACAGTGAAGTACAGGAAGAAAGATGATGTCCCAAATTAGTTAATGTGTACCTAGCTTCTACAAGAAGAAGCTTCTACAAGAAGAAAAATGGGCCATCAAACTGAAAAGCAACTTTCCAGAGTTAGGGAATTCCAAGAGGGTTTGGAAGGAGATTATATTTTAGAGAATTTCACTTTTGAGGTAGCAGTGGAGTTTTAGAATGCATTAAAGCATATATGTATTTTCATCATGTCTCCAAGGAGACAAGTGGGTAAACTAATGCTATACACTTTCCATTTTAACATTTCAAATTACTTGCTCTAGGCTACATATTAGTTGAGTTTGTTAGCTGTTTGTGCTCTTTTTAGATGTAATAAAGGGAGACAGGCATGTCTAGCTGGGAATTCATCCCACTCTCATAAGAGATGCTGAGTTTAAGATAGTGGGAATAACATTTAGCTGGGTAAAGTTAGGTCAGACAAAACATTACAAACAAGGCTGAGAAAACAAATAATCAGATACTAGAAAAATAAGTACTGCTCTTGGTAACTGATGGATAGTCTGATATTTTAAAGAAGTCTAGATCCAGATTGTATGACTCATTTCCAGTCAGAAGAAAAATAAGTGACTAGACAGAAATGCAAGAAGCCTTAGTACTTTGAGAAAGATGAACAAGGTGCTAGCAGTGAAGAGTAATGTAAAAAGTGCTTGGGCATTGTGAATTCTCCTCATGCACATCAGTGACAAGAGTGATGAACACTGATCTAGTTTCTATTATGTGACATTCTTAAGGAGGTAACTTTTGACAAGGAAATGATAAAGACCTTTGAATTGCTGTACGGTACTAGTGGTTGATGAAGAAACACGGATGACATAGTAAATGAGTATGCATAATACATAATATTAAAAATAAAGTTCCAAAATTAGCTTGGCATCAGAATATCTCTTCTGATGAAAACTGAGCAGCTAATATATTCTTCCAGGCTCAAAATCACTTGGTCAGGTCAACTGCAATTCCTTGAAAGATCAGTCAGTGTCTGGGCATATAGGCAAACATACGAATTCAGAGAATTTTCAAAACCAGTGGTCAAAATTGAAAATTATGAGCATGTGTACATAGTTGGAGCTAAAAGAAAGATTTTTCTTATTTGTATTAGTAACATTTTTCAGAACTGTTAATACCTCTTGGGATTGATAGAAGGAAATAATGACAGTGGCATTATGGAAGCATGTCATATTCCTGAGTGAGAATACATAAATACATTAAACATAAAAGGATTTTTTTTAAAATAAATCCATGTTTAAGGTAGGTAACAGTCTTCCGATGTGTCATATAGTGGATGAAAAATGAGTACTTTCAGAGAACTTCACACATTGAAAAGATGATTCATGATTTGGTTTTTGAATTGTTTTTTTTTTCATCTTGTTTAAGCATTCATTTGCTGCTAGGGACAAGTTGTCCTCTGTATGTTGTGACCTGTTAGTCTGAACACCTTTATAGCAAATTGCTGTGAAGAACTGTTGCTTTCTTCATTAGACAGTTTGTTACTTTTAAGGAAATCTGTTTGTTGGCTTCTCTCCTAATGTGCATTCAGCTTGGTTGTCTCCCTCTTCTTTTTATATTCTTGTTTATTTAATTTGATTCTTACATTTCTGATGCTGAGTAAAACACTGTGCATCTCAAGAAACATTTACATTTCATGACATGGGAGGAAATGTTTGTAATATAAAAAGAGGATTCATTGTTTGTAGATTATGAACTGTTTCAACTCAATATGCAAAACAGACAAATTTATATAACACATGCAAGTATGCAAATTGTTGCCTGAGCACTTTAAGTATAATTGATAGAAGATTACTTAGGTGAAGGAAGACTTCCATAAGGTATTGTTAATGGAGAGTAGATGAGAAAAATCTACAGAACCAGGCATGCATTTTCTGTAGAGAACATAAGAGTAGGAGGATAGTGTAGGAGGGGTCTAGAGCACTAGAAGGTACTTCTGATGTTATCAGGAAAAACCTATAAGGAAAGAGACCCTTTAATTAAAAGTAGACTAGATCAAGTATGCTTTGCTTTTTTAATTTGTGAGGGAGAAAGGAAAGAACAGAAAAATGCGTGATTGGAAGTGATTGAAAACTGTCTTACATCAAGGGAAGAGTCACTTGGAAAATTTGAATATGCAAGTTAGAGCCTTTAAGAAATTAATTAGTAAGCTTTTTGAACTTCTGGCAATTTTTTTAGTAAAGTCATTGCATGCAGAGAAGTAATGAGAAACACGAGAAAGGTGTCTGTTTTGTAAAGAATTAAAAATGCGGTTGTAAAAATGGAAAGAATATGATAGAGTTAATTGGAATTTTATATAAATACTTAAAACATTGCTAGGGAAGAGACCACACTGCGCAGACTCAGTGTCTCGTTAAAAAAAAACAAAAACAAAAAAACAAAAACAAAAACAAAAAAAAAAAAAAAAACCAAAAAAAAAAAAAAAACAAAAAAAAAAAAAACAAACAACCAAACAAAAAAAACCCGCCTCAACAAATTATCAAACCGCCTCAACAAATTATCATATGAAAGGGATTCTGCAGTTTTAGTGACTTTCTGTGAAGGTACATTATGGTTGGAAATGCACTTTCCATGGGTTGGAGAGAAGCATTCTTCAATAACTTGAAAACTGAATGAAGGACTGAAAACCAATACTAACAAGAATCAAGAAAAATGTGAATTTAAAGGAATTAGTACTCTGAATCTAAACTACCTTTGGAAGAGAACTTTAAAATACATGTTTAAGTTCCTACCTTTGTACATAAGCTTTGTTATATTCAATGCATTTTTATTTAATGGTAGAACTCACTTGAAAGCAGTGGCTGCATTTCTGTAAAGGTACAGAAAATAAATATTCTTGACTGGTTTATATTGTCACAGGGTATCACAAGTCAATGAATCACAATAGTTTAAAATTTGACTGCAAGAACTAGATAAAATTTCTAAATCATTACATTTCTTAGAAACAAAACTGCATTTCTGAGGTATTTATCAAGAAATATTACTTTTTTTTCCATCTAGACTTGATATTGGGATAATTTGACCCTAGTGTATCAATTATTTAGATGAGCATTATTGGTGTTTGTTATGCTGTAGGCGCTAGTGAAGAAATGGCTTTCCATATTCTGTGAATTCCCTGTCAAGAGTGCAGCCTGACAAATTGTTCATCCCTAAATTGTGTTAAAAATTATAACTATGCTTTGACTTCCTGTTTTTCCCTCATTATCTTCCATCTGTTCTGGTTTTGGGGTAACCTCGAGAATGGATTCTGTGGAATAAAATGCCTTAATATACACTGGGAAAAAGGCATCCATATTTAGATGAGTAGGATAAATTATTGACATTCAGTTGCATAGCAGATTGGTAAGTGTTTCTGTACAGACATGTTTTTAAGGTTCTTTTTTTTTGGCTATTCCAATCTTCCAGTTCCTTTTATAGTGTTTTCTCCATAATTCCCTTACAGGTAATTGGACTCCTAAGATTTAATTAACTATTAATTAAATATATACCCCTTTTCTCACAAAATATTTGGTTTCCTCAGTAGCAATATATGAACATTTCATAATCTTTATGATTAGTTCATAGTTCATTAGCTATTAAGTTAATGTTATTAACATACCCAGTTGGCAAATCTGGTATTCCAGAACTGTTATTGGCAGCTTTCAAGAGTTTTTTCATTGTAAACAGATAATTATTCTGGTTTCGAAACTATTCCAGGAAAAGTAGTATAAAGAACCAGAACATAATTCTTTTCTTCTGCACATCCTTCCTCAGTATTTTCTTCTCTCTTTCTCTTTGTTGTGTTCCATGATTAATTAAGCTGATTTGCTTCTCTCTCTGTCCCTTATATAGGCTGTGTCTATACCACCTTTGTGTACCATGACACGGAATGCCCTTGCACTCTCTGGAGCATTTATGCTGGGGCTACACCTCATTGCCTTTAGCTCACAGAGGGTTTCTTTGGCCCTGACATATTCTTTGTTTGTTTTATATGTGTGTGTGTGGTTCCTCAGTTCTAAGCACCAAAAATAGCACATCCCACAGCAATGCTATTCTTGAAACCTGAAGACTGAGACGCGATAGTTCGCCATTGGGCACGATGTGCAGGCATCTGAGGACACACAGCGTGCTGCAACAGGGTTGGGTGCCCTTGGCAGAAGGGGATGGTGTTGGCTTGGTTCACATTTGGGTTCTCTGGCACGAGCAAACCAACCCCTGGGCCATGCTCTGCTTTTTCCCTGGGTGGAAGAACTTGTCTCTCTCCGGAATGGAGCCTGAGAATAAGTTAGTTTGGGAATGAAACCAAGAATGGCTGTAGGACACAGGGTAGAAGTATCACAGCTTTGTGGGGGATGAAGCTGATGGATAGACCATTAGCTAGGATAAAACAGATATTGCTATAATTCAACATTTTATATTATTTTCAAATAAAGTGATACCAAAACCATCTGTTTCATCAATCAGAAAGCTGTTTACCCCATTGGTGATACAAGAAAATTTTTATTTCATTAATAGATACAAAGACTTCCATCCTTTTTAATTGGCTTTCAAATAGGATGGTCCAGTACTAGGTCCCTAAATCACAGGGTTCTTAGCTGTTTTTCCCATATTTGTTCTCTGGACTCATTCTTGCTATATCATAATTTAAGTGCAGCTGAGTCAGAACATCAAACAGAAATGAGCAGATCCCAAGCTAGAGTAGACTCTGTTAGCTCTGTGCAGACTGACATTAATCAGCATTGATGGGAGAGCATGCAAGAAAAGAATTACTCAATATGAAAGATTACTGTAAAATAATGAGATTTTCTGGTCTCACAGATGGAGTTGGTAACAGTTGTAGATTGAGTATGTGACCCTCTCAGTTTGACATTTGGACCTAGGAGGCAGATTTCTTCTCCAAATGTCAGTCTTTGGAATTTCTCTAGTCAGTGTCTGAGAAGAGTTGAAGTTCATATACCTAGTTTTGTTCCCTTAGTTCTTTAGCTATTTTATTATTCATAGTACTCATGAAAATTTAAGTCTTCCTAGTATTCTGCATGTTGCAACTAAATAGTCATGCCTAAACAAAAATAGTATGCCATAGGAAAGATTAGAAGAGCAGATGACTCTGGATTTATAACTAGATAATCCTGTTACTAAACTTTTTATGAGCAGAAGAAGATATTTCTTTGATTGAAATACAAGCTTAGGAATGGGGGGTGGTTTCCAGTGTTGGTTTCTTAACATTTGTCAAGTCATACCCCTAAAATATCTGTCTTTTTGTTGTTGGAGAGCAGGCTTATCTGGAAGCAACTGTTTGAAGTAGAACATCCTCCTGTTATGCAGGAGAATGCAGTGATCGCTCGAGTTCACTTTTTACCAGAGTTACTGGCTCCTTTTCCATATCTGTACATCATTTTCATGTATGTTTTAAATGTGACTATTTGAAGCAGTGTTATTGAAGCCCTGGTCAATACACTGAAGATTTTTTTATTGCGCTGTGCAGTGAATGTCAATTTCTAATTATGCAAGGGTAAGCACAAGTGTGGAGTACAAGGTCCGACAATAAAAAGCATGATATTTCCTCAGCAGCGCACAGAGTTACTTCCAGAGGCAGCCTGTCTATTCAGTGTTCACCTGTGAGAAAACTGACTTCAGTTTGTATTGGATTGGCAGAATTACAGATAATATGCATTGCAAAATACATCACTGGGTGGTGATAGGGTAGAAAACTCTTTCAATACCTCCTCATGTGTTTTGTGTTACAGGTAAAGACAAGGCACTTTTTCCTGTCTGACTCCACTACGTCAATCTCTTTTAAAATTTCTTTTACTTTCCTTCTCTGTTTCTCATTATAAACTTCAGCTACTTCCTTAAGCTCCAAACCAGTGTGGGGTTTTTCTGTTTTCAGAAGACTGTTTTTATGTTAAATCATAACATGCTTGTGGAAAATCCTTCGAACTGCCCTGGGGGGTGCGAGACCCTGGTTGGGACCCCAGGAAAGCATTGCCTTTGACCTTAGTCCATGGGAAAAACTTCCAACACTTAGAGATGAGTTAAAAGCAACAAAGATTTGATAGTTTGTCACAGGGTGAAAATTTGTAGTTTTGGGGTTTTAGTATAGAGATAGATGAGAGCAAGATGGAAGATTTTCGGCAGTGCCCCTTCTTCTTCTTCTTCTTCTTCTTCTTCTTCTTCTTCTTCTTCTTCTTCTTCTTCTTCTTCTTCTACTCCATTTTCTGCTGTGATGGTGGCACAAAGACCTTGGTAGAATTGGTTTGATGCAGAAATTGCAGAAATTTAGAATAGGTAGCAATTATTGGCACAGAACTGTAAATATAGGATGTGTTAAGAGTTAATTGGAGTAGAAACCTTTAAAAGACCTTGGATCTCTAAAAGACCTCTGGCTGGGGTTCTTGCCAGCTGTGTTCTCCAGCGTGCTAAGCTAGGTGTTGGCGACGTGCAGACCTTGAGATAAGAAAATGAATAAACGTCTTTAAAGACTAAAGCTGCAAGTTCTGTTCATCTTTTAACCCTGGTACAGGACTCTGTGTGTGAGAAGAAAACTCTCGCCTCTCATATCAATGGACTGAGTTTGGAGTTTTAAGGCTTGTAAATCCTTCGTCAGAGTTCATACTGCAGAAAACAAGTCTCTGCTTTTTCAGTAATTTTTTGACCGTTTTAGTTAAAAATCATTATATCAATAAAACAAAAAAACAGTCTAAAAATGAGCATTCGATTCCCTAATAACAGAATTTTTAGTACAAGTCCTACTTTGGTCATATATAAAAATTGTATTAGGGGTGCATAACCAGCAGTTACAAGCATAGCAATACATTGCAGAGAAATATGCTGGACACCAAAGTGCTTGACTTGTTTGACACGTTAATTTTTTATACTGATGGCTTTCCAGTGAGGTTAGATGATGGATTCGGGTTAAATTTGTTTTATATTTTAAAAACTCAGTTATATTCTATAAAGTAACAGAACACTGAGAGCTGCATATGTTCAGGAAAGTAAAGGGGTTCTCACCTGCTATTGCATCATAACTGATACACAGTTTTGCTTGTAAGTTTGTATTGAGAGTGACCAATGAAGTAATACTCACCAAGCTAATAATGATTTTTAATACCAAAGTTAAAAAACAGTTGAAAGAAAAGTGAGAAACTAAGCTAAGCTCTTTTTATAAAACTCTTAAGAAAGAATGAAAGATTGTGATTTAATTGCACAAGGGCTGTTTACAATGGCGTATATTCACCTGTGTTCCCTTTAGAGAGATGCATTCACCATACAACTTTTACCTATCTTTTTTTAGGGTGTTTAATCTTAATTTTGTTTAAGATTTTGGAATGATTTTTTGGTTTGGATAGTATTAAGTTTTAATATTGCTCATATTAATGGTCTGTTTTAAGTGCTGCCTTTAGACATAATTGACTAAAGAAAGTGGAGATGGGGATTGCAGTAAAAAAATGTAAACTTTTCTTATAAAAAGGCAATGAAGAACTTTCTGTATTTGCTCTGAGTAGTAGTGGAATTAAAATTGCTAAATTTGTAGATTTGGTTGAAGTATTATCTTGAGTTTATAATGTATATTAATAATTACTCTTTTTCCCATTTGGGTCCTTCATTGATACAGCTTATTTCTTCAATTTGTGTAACAATTCTATTTAATCACATTAATTAAACTGGTTAAAGAAATATATAAAAAGAAGTCCATGTGCATTAAACAGTGTTCTTTGTAATTTCTTAGGGATGGTTTTTCCTTCAGCTTGGTGCTGAAAGTTTGTCCTCTGTTGCTTCCTGAGTTCCTGGGTCTGCTTTCCAGTGCTGGTTGTCAAAGACTAATTCAGTGCCTGGTGTGGAAAACTCTTCACCAGGGCACTGACAGATTGCTCCAGCCTCGCTGCCTTTTTTTCCTGCTTTATGCAGAACAGAGGGAAGGGAAAGGATGCTGTAGCTGGCTGTGCAACCATTATACCCCTAAGGTTTTAGCATAAATGTCTATTTTGTTGAGGACTTGAGCTTGAGGTGGAGTTTTTTTTTGTATTTGCTTTGATCAGAAATATAACTGCAGGCACATCTTGTTCCTACAGTTCATTCGGCAAAAAATAAAGAGGTGCTCAGATGTTCTGACAAATTTTGCTTGATCCATTTTCCTTATCTAATAATTCTTCTCTTGGGAATGCTCTTACGTGGTATTGCTAGTGTGGCATTTTTCTTTTTCTGTCTCAGAGGTCAATGTTCTTCATTGATTCAGTAGGTGAAGTCATCTCTGGGCTGAGCATGAGTATGGTAAATAAAATGATTCACACTAACAGCACAAACCCATTGTTATTAACCTCAGCCATACTCCTTATTTGATGTTTGTTAATAAGTGCATAGTCATTTAAACTCTCCTTATTGAGTGTCACTATAAAATCTGTAATATTCAATGTTTAATATAACACATGCAAACTATGAGCTCCAGTAGGAATATTGAGAAGGAAAGGGATGGAACTGATTTGAAAATCACTGTCCCCGTTTTCATGCACTCCATATTCCATTAATATTCATCTTGAAATTGTGTAAGCTTACACAGAAAAATACCTAAAAGGCTAACTTTATTTCTAATTAATAAAAGCAAACCAATTTTCTTGTCACAACAATTACGTTTTTTGCTCAAATCATAACATCTTTGTAAGTGGATATTTGAAAGTGGAACTTCTGGCTTATGTTTGGTTTCTTTGCTGTGAATAAATGTGACTTTCTATTAGAAGTAAGAGATAAAAATGAGTGGGACATGGCCATTTAACAGCTTGTTATCTGACCTGAAGTGCTCATCAAGGCTTTCTCTGTAATCAGTGGAGAGAGAATGATCTCCAAAGCACTACTCATACCATCTATTTTAGGCTGTGGTTTCATATTCCCATTCATATAAACAATATCATCACCAAAAGCAGCAGCCCTGCCCTGATGGCTTTTCCAGCCCTTGTGCTGTTCCCTAGATGGTAATAAGGTGAACATTTGTGTGAGAGGGATGATTCTGAAACTCAGCTAGACTAAAAGTCGTCTAACAAAAAAAATGCACATACAAAAAAACAACCCCCAAAACAGAAAAGAGAAAGGTTTTGACCCAGATAGGAATGGAAATTAAATTAGATAGAAAGCTCTAAAAAACTGAATCATGAAAGCATTCAACTCTTCATTTTTCTAACATGTTTTGAATTGAGATGCTCAATATGAGCTGACTAAATATTTCATTTGCAAGGTATTAGCAAGGATGTCACATTCTGAGTCATGTAGTACTTGTTTGCCTCTTCAGTACATCTAGAGAAAAGAGCTGGGTGGAGCAGTGGCCCTGCGGATACAGGAGCAATTGTACCTGGGCATGCAGTGCCCCTGAATGATTAGTGCTTGTTTGCCAGTTGTGCTCAGTGCACACACGTGTGCATTACCAGCAGTGTCACATATGAGCTTTGAGGCTGGAGAAATGAGTAGAGCCCTTTTTTAGATAAGTTCCTCCTTAAGAAGGTGGTGGGGAGATTTTTCTGGATATGGGTTGAATGGTGTGGTACCTAAATTAACTTGCTTTTCATGGTCATGCTGGTGGGTTACACAGTCTAAAGTGTGTAGTGAAGTTCTATGAGTAGGAGTTTAAATTACTGAATCAGGGAATTACCTGGGTTAACATTACTGTGCTTTTTGCAGAAATGACCCAGGTAGTTACCATTATAGGTGCATGCATGGTGCCTGAGATATCTAATGTATGCACAAACAAGATTATTCTTTAACTTCCTTTTAGCAGCAGCAGCACAAACGTCAGGCAGATCTGAATTTAGCTGAACTGCTGGATTTCCCTGTTGTACTATCAAGTTTATGCATTCTTTTTGTTTTATAAAAACACTGCACAAAATTAGTTTCCACATTCATGCAAATTCTGACTTTCTAGACTACAAAGGAGAGATGAAACAAATGTTAAAAACATTTCCTGCTTGGATACTATATGTGTCTTAAAGATGAATGTTGCAGATACTGTTGTCAGAGGGAAAAGTAAATGCATTATTTCTCTGTAATTCTTGGAATTTCAGACTGCATAAAATGTAGCTCATGTAAGAATTATTTTATTGCAGAGGCAGCAGCACTGTCAGTGCCTGCGTGGTCTATGCATGTGCTGTTGGTATGTGAAGTGCAGTGGAAATCAAGTGCAGCCTGTTCATATACCTGCATCTCATTGTGGAGTATGAATACACAGGAAGAACTTTGTGCCTTGATTGTGTTCATCTTAGTGAATATAATCCGAATAACTGAAACTTCAGAAAGTGTAAGCACATCAAAAGGTATCCTAGAAAACAAAAGGGAGCTGCTACGTCCCCACTGTAGCCAGTTCCACTTCCTCTGTGTGTCTGTGCTGTCTTCAGCTCTCAGAGCAGCTCTCAGTTTCTGGCAAGCAGGTAATATCAGTGTCAAATGCCCATAATGTTTCCCTGTCTTTTATGGGAGCTGATTGGTACCAAGGTGCTACGTGGTGGCAGCAGGCAACCTGAGCTTCAGAGCTTGAGATACAGCTGTGAGCACAGATCTTCACCTGGCTTTCCACAAGGAGAGCTGGGATTTGAGCCTGTTTTCAAGTTCTTATGTCATGGAGCTGTATTTCTTTCAAAAAAATAAATTAATCACAGCCATCTCTTCAACTTTTTCTTTCACTATGACCAACTGGCCTATTCTTTGCAAATTGTTTTAAAAAAAACTCTTAAGAAATGTGTGGGCCTTCTATAAAGTAGCTGTCATGCCCTGAAACTGAGGCAAAAGGCATAATTTCTCACTAGTGGTAGGAAGACAATATAAAACTCAGAACAGATTTTTGGCTGCTTTCCTTTTATTTTATGTATTATTCCTTAAAGTCTGCCCCTGAATCTAGGACATTTTTAAGTACCTGTAGCTAGCATTTAAAATTAATCGCAGACTTTCAGTTGAGTTTAATGGGATCTGCTGTATTTTCTCAGATCTCAATTTTATCAGATTTCAGTTTCTCAGACCTCAAATTTATCGGTTCTCAACTCATGCCTGGATGAGTTGCTCAGCAGATAGTCTGCTGGCAGCAGCAGGCTGCTACTTCCCCTTGCATTGGGGAGGGTGGAGGCATCCAGCATAGAGAGAGATAATTGATCAGAGCAAGATTACAGAGTGTGCCGTGAAAATTAACATCTGCCTTCACTTGCCACACTGTTGTATTTTTGCAGCTTTTTGCGATATGTATTTTATTTCAGTCTTGTACAGATACACTTGCTGTGACATTTTTTTCAGTTATTTTCTTTCAATTGAGTTCAGGTGGCCCAAAATGCAATTCCTTATGAGTTCAGAAAAATGGAGGTTTTTTTTTTTTTTAAATACTTGTGTCAGCTTCCTACCTTAAATAACCTTCCTTCCTTCCTTCCTTCTCTGCCCAGCTTTCTTATTTGTGCCCCAGTACAGCAGTGCCCGTGTAAACCATCTTCTGCCACCCAGCAGACTACAGATGCCTTCAAGAGGACTCTTTGGGAGCAGAGTTGGCTATTTTTCCATGCTCTGTTTAAAGACATATAGATTTGACTCTTTGATACAGGGTTTAGCTTCATGCTGTATCTTGCAGAGCACCGGGCAGGAGTTGTGAGCTCTGTGACAGCTGTAGGTGAAAAGTTCACCATCTGATCCCCTGCAAGTGCTGGCTACTTCTGTGTCTATTTTGCTCCCATGGTGATCACAGCTTTAGAGTCTTCTTCCTCCACACCCCTAAGATCAAACCAAACTTCTTTCTTTAGTTTTAAGGTGTGTTCCGAAGCGCATATACTAGAGGTAGGTTTTTATAGAAAAACATTATGGATGCTGGCTAATTTGAGAAAAGTATTTTGAAGTTTTAGGAGTGAATTGGTGATACGCTGACAGACTTTGGTGCTTCTGGAATGTCCTGTATATCGGGCAGACAGGTGATTTAGAGGTGGATCAGGTACTCCTGCGGTCCGGTTTGTTTTGCAAAGGGAGGTGGCAAGATCCAGCTGTCAATTGGTAGGGCATGAGTTAGAGGAGATTTTGTTGCTGTGAAGAAAGAGAGCCTGGAAAGGCCTGTACCAGGTTTCCCTGCACAAGTTTCCTCCCCAGCATTCAGCGTTGCTCCGGTGGAGTGTGCAGCAGGTGGCTGTGTGGCCCCTCTGAGAACTGCTGGGGGACCACCCTCCACATGTGCTGACCCCTTGGGCTGTCCCTGTGGTGTTGATGGTGGTCAAGACTTTAGGATGGGTAACACTAATAATATAATAATATAAACTGAAGAATATGACAATATTTTGTTGTTATTTACACCTCACTACTGTTCACCTGCAGTCCCAAAGGGGTTTGAAATTGCTGTTTCACATTTCTCTGATTGGTATTTTGTGACTAAATACAGATGAGCATCACGTCCACATACAATCTACTAATTATTATCCTGTGAGTCTCCTCTAAGTGTTTTCTTTTGCCATTGGACGCATGCACACATATATTAGGTATATGCACATGTGCATCTCCCTGATTCTCTCGATAGTATCCTGTTTGTGAAGGTCGCCACATTTAAGTATACATTTGATGGTATTGAGGTTTGCTTATGGGTGGTAATGAACAAACTCCATGCTAAAGATCCTTATCCTTTGCTTTCCAAGTAGTGTTGCAGTAATTGAAAACATGCATTACTAGGCCCTTAGAAGCTGATTACAAAAACTGTAATTTTGCTAGATTTGCTAGATTCTTCTGTGTTAATGTCAATAGGGTCTGCACTGCTAGTTCATAAATGGAGAAAAGAGTGACCTATAAACACTCTAATTTTCAGCAGCAGTTCAGTTGCTTCTGTATTCTGCAGACAAGCAGCCTCATTTGGTGAGATTTTGAATTTAACATGCAGATTATCAGGTCTAACCTCCACTTTTCATCAGCCAGACCCTCATTTTATATAGTAGGGATTAGCACAGTTAAATTGTATTTTGAAATTGTTTCTTCAGCCCCCTATCTGATTAGGGCTGGTTTGCTGATGTGGAGGATTTTACTTGGTCTCTGTGCTTAATTCTCACTCATTTGAGTGTATTTGCTTTACTTCTTGTGGCTGGGTTGTATTGCACTCCCAAACCTGGTGATACGGAGGACTGGGAAAGAGCGTAACAAACCAGTATTCCTTCAACTCCCTGTCTCCAAGGTAAGGCTAATCAGCTTTTGTTGGAAACAGCAGTCAGGGATTGCTCTATCTCCCATACTTGTTTTTTGACTTGTTGATGCCAGATGCTTCAGTGCATGCAGTGCCAGAAGACTTGCACTCCGTGGATTAGTGATGTCACTTCCGCACAAACGCATTTCAATATTGTTTTTCCCTGATCTAGTAATGAAGCTGACATAGCAGTTGGGACTCCAAACATCATGCTTTCTGTCTCTGAGCTGGATTTGAACTTATTCTATGTTTTCAGCATTTTTCACGTCATGACATTTCTTCACATTTCATTATTAAAGAACTTTAACTATCTTTTCTGATTTGAGTCCTGTGCCTTAGTCACATCTTTGCTTACCTGCTGTCCTTCTGACCGAAAAGAAACAAGAGAAGTTTTCATCCAAACCCTACAGTGTTGTTTTTTAGTCTTTGTGAATATCTAGCCATGTACACTTCATGGGTTTTAATAAAGTAAAAATTTGGGGGAGGGTGCATTTGTCTACAGCAGTTCTCTTTGAAGTAAAATCATTCTCTTTACATTTGTGTTCTTTCCTATGAAGGTTGATAGCATTTTATTTTAAAATAGAAAACATAGCCCTTGTGGCTCTCCAGTGGCACAGTCTGAACATTGACTAAAGTATTCTTCAAAAAGCCACTGGGAATTTCCTACTCCTGATTTACAGCTGGGGAAAATGGGGAAATAGTTTAGTTGCTAGCAGTACTTTTACTCTGGTTGAGAACACAGATTGGATTTGAGAAATGGGCAATTCTGAGCTTTGTACTCCTTTTCACTAGCGCACAACCTGCCACAGTGAAATAGGCAGATTAAACCTCTTAGCTGATTAGAGTTGGTTTAAGGCTTTTTGGTTTGTATCATATATCTGTTCTGTTCAGAGATAGGAGTGAGAAGTCATGAAACCTATAGCTTTCATTTAAGAATTCGGCTGGGCTGTGTTTCTGCAGCTAGGGATGACGCAGTGCAAAATACATGGATTCTTCAGCAGGATACCCTGGGTTAATACCTGATTTCTGTTCTCAGACCTATAGCAGCCCACCATATAAGTGTAGGGAAATCACCTCCATGCTCAGAGTCTGATTTGTTCTGTCAGTAGAAGGTGAAGAATGATAGTTAGCCGATTCTCTGTATTTTGAGACCTCCTGACTTGAATTCATTACAGGCACATGAAAGCTATGGCTCTTTTGGGGAGGTTGTTGGTACTGAGTTAAAAATGGAAATTTGGTGAAAGAAAGAGTAACATTAGCAAATGTTGAGAAAGATAATTTGCACTTAAGAAAGCTAGCTGTGTTTGCATAAATATGTGCATATGTGCACATGCGTGCTTATATAATCACGTTAACATGTATTTCATGTGTACATGAAATACATGTAAGGTGATTATGTGTTCAAATGAGCCGTTTTCATGTGGCTTTAAAGCTTGAACACTTTATGCTTCTATAGACCAATGGTGTTCACTTGCACTCTGTTTGGAAGTGAAGCAAATAGACTTGAGTCTCTGCCTTGTTCAGACCTTGGAATTTGGAAAACCTTGAAAACTTATTTGTGGTGTTTAATCTCACTTGAACAGGTGCTCATGTTGAATTTTGTTTTCTTTAGAAGTAGAGAGCGATTGGGTTGATGAGCATCCAGCCAAGGTGCTACAGACCTGAAGTCCCTTATCTTCTGATTTTGGCCCTTGACCCTATGTGCAAACCACCAGAAGATTCATCTATATTAGCTTGGAACACAGGCTTGCACAGAATATTGTTATTTCTGTATCAATTGCTTGCCTTTTATACAATGCTAGCATGCACACACCAGTTAGGCTTGGACCATGTTGTGGTAGACATTGTAAAATATGGTAAATGGCAGCATCTGCTTCTAAGAGTTTTTATGCTAAAAAAAATAAACCTCAAGATCCTGCAAACATGCTGCATTTATGTAAATGGTTCTGATACCAAGCAAAAATTTATAAATGTCCTGTGCTGCTCTGATTATTGTATAATTTACTGTACAAATATATACTTCCACTCAGTCAGAAATCTACTATATGATTTTATATACAGAATAGAGCAAAACAAAAATATCAGATTAGCATATACCAGTTCCAGCAAAAGCTTGAGAGAGAAAGCAGGGAAAGAAAATACCTTTATTCATACAAAACAGTAAGAAGTTCAAAAGGCAGATGTCTTCAAAGAGAGGGGTTGATTGAGGACTTAACCACTGGGGTGGTCTTCACTCCTTATTGTAAGCTTATAACTTCTAAGGCATTAAAAATTCCTGTCAGCCATGTTATTAAAAAAATCTGAACTGATTTAACTCTCCTTTTTAATGCAATGCTATTGCTTTAAAATACATCTTTCTTGAGTTTGCTTATCATCATAATTACATTTTTTGTGAAGGTATTTGTGATGACAGTCACAAAGGAATCGTGGTTGCTGGAATTCATTATGAAGCAGGAAGGTGAGGATACTATAGCTGACAGCTTTGTCTTAAAGAAGGCAAATTACAGATTTCTCTCTTAGGAATCAGGTAAAGACAGAGTACCTGGAGGAAACAAAAATGGAGAGAAATTCAGTTAGCTCTGTAACTTTAAGAGATCCATAACTAGGAAAATATTGTCCACACAATAACTGGTTCCAAGTCAATTCCCATATCTGCTGATTGCTTGCGACTGCAGCTCTCTCTGTGCAGCGACTCCTAGATATGTTCTCAGAATTTTGTTAAAAAAACCTGAATTGTAATGATCTTAAGGCAGATATGTCATCTTTATTCAAGAGAAGATAATTTTATGTTGTTTACTCCAAGTTAATATTTGGTGTTGGCCTAGAAGCAAATTGTACTGGATAAAGGTCAACACTACCCAGCTGAATCTCATGTATATACACAGTTAAGGCTACAAGTGGTTTTTTTCCCACCAAGGCAGTTTGTCACAGTGTGATCATTGTGGTTAACTCAAGAAAAGGAGAAAAACCACTTAGCACGGTAACTTGAGCTCTTGGGTTTTCATATGTGTTATATAAATTTCGTATTTTTCGGAAATGTGTTGCACACACAAGCATCACAAAGATTCATTGGTACATTGGTATGTATGGTATAGGAAGTGGTATGTATGGTATAGGAAGTGCTAGAGAAATAGAAGTTTAAAGTGATTTAAAGGGCACAAATGGATGTGGCAGAGACAAGCCCAAGCACCCTATATTCATTTGGGGATTTTTTTTTTTTTGGTAGAAGTTTACTGTGCTACTGCTTGTCTAAATGTGTACATGATAGCTGCAAGAGGAAAAAAGCTGATTTGAAGGGGGAAGTTATATAAATTTTGACTTTAAAAACAATCTAAAACTTAGACTGTGTACTATTTTAGCTCATTTGCCAACGTGTATTGTTTTGCTGACACATTTTATAATTTAAAACAAACACTAAAAGACTTCTGTGCTTTGCGTGCAGGTATATGTCTCGAGTCCATGGTATGCATCCTAAAGAAACCACACGTCAGCTGAGTTTAGCAGTCAAGGATGGTCTCATTGTGGAAACCCTGACGGTGGGGTGTAAAGGGTCAAAAGCTGGTATTGAACAAGAAGGATATTGGTTGCCAGGAGATGAGATTGTGAGTATAAAGTCTTTGAGAAAATAAATCACGATTTCTGATATCTTAGCATGAAACTTGTTTTAATTTATATTTAAAGCTATTTATAGATTCTGTGTTGGTTGCTTGTGAACAGGGAAGTAATGCACTCTTTAATTTTTTTTACCTTTTCTATTCCCTAGAAGCTCTTTACTCTTGAATTCTGAGTTTTCTGCTATGAAAAACTGGCAAACTCCTTTGCTCGGTTATGCCTCACTTTTATGTAGTATTCTCTTCTACAGTTGTACAGGAAGACAGTAAATATTATTGGTATTACTTGAAATCCTCAGATGTTCTCAAAGCCCAAAGATGGTGTATTTAAAAAAGAAAAAAGTCACAAACCCTTTAATCTTGCTTTAATCTGAATCTGAAGAACAAAGAACTCCCCTTCAGAAATGCAACATGAAATTATAAAATTATACACAAACACGCATGAAAAGATGTGTTTTACTGATATTCATGAACACCAGGGCATTCATTTAGAAAGGATTTTCTCAGCAAATCAGCTACAGGCATCCAAATACTGTTCCACTGGATGTGTAACATAAATATTAAAATCTATTTAAATGGGTTGAAAGTTATGTGAAGGAAAAAAAAAAAAAAGCATGTTTTTGATAGCTCTCCATAGCTGAGGTGGAACACACGAGGTGAGGATAGTCCAGGAAATAGACCAGGAAAAACTTGCACAATTCCTTGGTCTTGTTCAGAAGCCCCATCTCTCCATTTACAAGAAAACATTTTCCTAACTAGAAAGAGTTTTGCAAAGCTTTAAAATACCTGAACTAGGAACTATTGCTTTGGAATATAAATTGCATTAAATACTGATTAAAGGGTCAGCATTGTCTCAGACATAGCTAATACATTAAATTTTGAGGAAACACAGAAAAACTCTAAAAACCACCAAAATGCTCATTCCAGTATTGCAGTTATCAGTAAGATCCTGAAAGTGAAACAATGTACTGGTTTTGGTTAAGTGGAAACAAGCAATATCCTTAACAGAAAATATTATCATCAAAATTATCACACTTACACAAATTTAGAGTATTGAAATACCTTCATTTCAATACATTGTATTTAATGTATATTATGTCACTGTTAAGATTTTCAGGCTAATTTCATTAGCAACCCTCAAGGGAACCTTTAAAGTGTATGTTAGTATTCTCCCTAGGAAGAAACATTTCAAAACTCCAACTTAGCTCTTTTATGTATTTCCTACATCAGTTTTTATGTGTTTAGAGGTGATATTAACTGTGTAGGCTCAACAAGACATAAAACCTGAGATCTGTGATTATCTCAAGTATTCTCTGTGTTTGTTTCCTCTATTGCTAAGGGAAAGGAAAAAAAGAAAAAAATTATCAAAATGCCTCACAATAGCCATGTGTTATACAGTCATTCAAATAATGTTCCTCCTGCATATTAGCAACATTTGTTTAACAAAACTTGAAAGATAACCGTCCTGTAAATTCCCAGGGAGTTATTAGAATTACACAATTATTTATGTCTGAGCAAAAAACATTCTCTTTGACTAGACTGAAGATGCAGTAGAAGTCACATTATGAATAACCCTTTAGTTAGAAGCATTGACTGCATTTTCAGCATGACTGCTGAGCACTGATGCTTTGGGCTGTGACCATATCTATGGTGGCCATCTCAGTAGTTCAGAACACTACGCTTGACTTTACAGTTTTATGCAAGAATAAGAATCAGCTTCTGATCCAGGCCATGTTTCAATAGTACCCAAACCCGAACGTTGTGATCCTAATCCTGGGTCAAAATGCTGCAGACAGATGAAGCAAAACATATTGACTTGGTATAAAGTCATTCTCTTTGTTCTTTTATTCAGAGAGTTTTAATGAGTAGCAAAATGTCACTGTCATCACTCGACATCAGATCAAGTATTTTCCGTTCTCCGACAATTGGTGCAAACCCATGAAGTTTGGTATGTTCTCTGCTTTGGACACACGGGATAGTTTTACAGATGCTTTGTCTGCACTTGATCAAGAGGCAGTTTGTAGTTCTTTGTAATTTAGCACTGCTCAAATCGGGTACTAATGACTTGAACCATGAGCTCAAGTTATACTTCAATGAGGACAACAAATACACAGGATTCTTTTTGGAATTGTGTTTGGAGGAAATGGAACTCTTCGAAGCAGGGTTATTAATATCAAAGTAGGGATTTCAGGCTCAAACTTTAGCACTTACTTAACCCGATTGTCACATTTGGTTTGACTGGTACTACTGGAACTTGGAAAGCTCTAAATAGGAAAGAGGAGACTTAAGAACTGATCCACCACCCACTGGCACCAGTGCAGGAACGCTTTTGGATTTTAGCGTCTTTCCTGGTACCACAGTGGAAGTCAGCAAACACAGGCTGCTCCAAGGAGGTAGCAAAGGGACACATTCTTATCATCCCTCCGTTCATTTTTATCTGAGTATCTGCTTGATGGTTTTTTACAATTTTGAAGTTTAGAATCTGAATTGTAGCAAGTAAAAAGTTTACTGGCCTTGGCCATAAAACAGCTGAGCACCTTTTTCTGTTACTGTAAAGAGGTGCCAGACTAGAGGATGCCACATGACCTGAAAGTACTGGTTGTGATGGTGACTACAGACTGATGGCTAAATAGTGACAATAAACGAAAGTATAGAGATGATGAAAACACAGCTTTATTTGGAAAAGATTCATTTCACAATCTGTGATGCTTGCTTAGGGGTTTCCAAACATCTGCCCCATCCAAGAGGTTGACATAATGATAGATCTGTGCAGTAAGGACATGATCTCTGATAGGGTTACTCTTAGCCTTCAGAAAAATTATACTACTTTGCTCTCACTGTTCTAGCAGTATGTTGAAGCTGCACTAAAAAAAAAAAAATAACAAAACCTCACATATTTAGTAATATACAAAAGACAAGCTGAGGTGCAAAGACAAAACAGTTTGAGGGCATCAGGAGGCTCTTACAAAAGGGAAGGTTCATGAAAATTAATGTTCAAAAAAACTAGGGGAAAGTGAGAATGATCAGATTTAAGAGTATAAAATTACTCTATCTGATACATGTGGGAGAACTTTTTTTGTATAAGTTACTAAATATAAAATGTGGAATCAGTAGCAAAAGGTACAGTATTCCAACTGACATTTAAGGATTGGTACCTAAACCAAGAACTTTTCTGCAAATTTTATACCTCCAGGGCTTGTGCAGGTATTCTTTTTTTTTTTTTTTGCTCATTTGCCATGTCACCAGATGTTTTGCACATTTTCAAAATGTGTTCTCATCTTACAGGCTTTCTTATCTTGCAGATGATTAATGCATTTGCACAAAATAAATGAGAGAAGAATTTATTTTCCATTTTTATTCAGGATTTTAGTAAGGAATTTTGCATTCTTCTGTTTGTTGATGCATTGTTATACAATTGAACGAAATCTCTTCAGCTTCTTGCCTTGCAAGGGAAATGTCAGTCCTGAAGTCTGGTAATGGAAGTTTACTTTTTTCTTTTTTTTTCGAAATGCTTTATTTCTATTTCTCACAGAACTTCTGGAATATGGACATGCTATTTATTATCAGCATTAAAAAAATCTCCTTGCTCTTTGGGTTTAGAACAAAAATTGCATATCAGTGTTGTTAACTATGTTTTGAATGCAGTTGATAAAATAGAAAGGAAATGTAGTTCTTCAAGAAAATAATAATGAATCTTCTTACCTATTCATTACTATTTTCTGTTCTGCCATGATTTTTATGTACTTTTATCTGTGTAACATAATACTGTGTCTAACCCCAAGGAAAGAAATTGAATTTAAGTACCAATGTCCTATGGCTTTATGGGGGGGAGGGGGGGGTGCAGGTTAAATGCAGTTTTTAGAGTCAGTTTGTCTTACTCATTTACATTTTTCTACAGACAGTGTGCACTGAGCTCTTTTGAGCATTTAATGTGCTAATTCTTCTCCTCATGATTAAAGTCATAAAACTGTTCTGACCCAGAGAGAGGCTTTCTGAATGTGTAATTCCAATTTTCCTGTGTTCATAAAGCCAAACAATATTGTGCTCTTCTAAAATGGAGATGTGTTCTTAACACGGGTTCATTGTTTGCATCTGATTGCAACATATTCCACTGCACTGCTGTGGTTTAAAAATGGTTCATAGTGGCCAAATTCTCTAATGAGATGTGAAGAGTGAGGCTTTGCACTTACTTAAGGCACTGTGAGCTGTTTCTTCACTGAAGAATGCATAAAAGGTGATTATATTTTCAAGAAATTATTCTTTTACAGAGTTCTGTTTTCTGATCATTTAATCGATTGCTTATAGAAAGAGCCAGAAATTATTCTGGCTAATTAAGTGTGATTTTGGGGGTCATTCTTATGTGTATTTGGTCCTCTCTGTATGTAAATTATTGCCTTTCCAATTCTTCCCTCTAAAGATGTTTCAGTTTAGTGGAGAGCATACTGTTGGAGGGGAAGTTTCCTTGCTTTTTCATGTTTTCAGTAAACATTAGAAATACAATGTGCTTTCCCCCAACATGCACATGTATTCTCAAAGTGCTCATTCATTACTGGGGATTTTTCTGGTATTTTAAATTGAGAAACTACTGGTGCTTGCTCAAAGCAAGTCACAAGGCTGCCTAAATAATCCATCTCTCCACTCTGTCTGTACTCCCATCATTTTAACATTTTTTGTAACCCACTGCCAGCGCTGTGAGTCTTAAAGGTGATTTTGTTAACCCAAGTGACCTTAGGCACACACCCAGGTTTTTTTGTGATTTGATGTGTTGCAGGTTCAATTTTACCAGGATCAGTCTATGAGAAAGGAGTATTTTTGGCTGTTATGTTTGTGTTAATCTAAATTACTTTAGACTGAGCAAAGGCTTGATTCCTTGCTTGCCATGCTTAATTGCTTTTGTAATTGTATTGATTTTTCCATGCTAGGTCAGTATTTGTAGCCAGAAGCTGTTTTTTGAACTGGCTATGACATCTTCAGTCTCCATACATGTAAAGATAATTGTAAAAAGCTTAAGAACTGTTAACTGTGAGGGTTTGAATCTTTTCTGTTCATAAAATACATTTTAAATAATAAAAAAACCCCAAACAACAGACAAAACCAAACTCAATCCAAAACCAGCCTGAATAGCTACCGGTTCCTGCTAGCAAGCTGGGGGCTTCTAAATAACTAGGCTGAGGAATGATTTTAATGTGCATCCCATTCTTTTCAGTTAGGGGCAGAAGGATAATATGAAACAGCAATAGTGACAGCCAGTGCCTTCATCATGAAAGCTCTTACAACTGGAGAGCACAAAGAGGAAGAACATGTCACACCAAATGAAGAAAAATCTCCTTCAGTGTTTCAAAAAAATTCTCCATTTGCCTTATCTATCCATAATGCCTTTAGTGTAAGGTCCTGTGTGAATTCACTCATCCAAAGCCAAACATAGCCCAAGCCATATTAGTTAATATTTTTCACATATTGAACAAACTGAGAATTTTCCAGGCTGGAATGTTCCAGATAGCTTCCTAATTACTGTGAAAGTGCCAGCATTCTTTACAGTTGGTGATTCACTGATGCAAAGAGTTAATGATTGATCCCGTGAGAGAAAAAATTGAAACTGGCTTCCATCCCTTATTACCACACATCAGGGAAAGTATGAGAAGGCTTTGAGGTCAAGCCACATACCAGCCTGGTCACACAAGAACACTCAGGGAAGATGAGATTCTGAAACTCTTTGGATCTTTTCTGGCTATCTTTCCATCCTTTAAGGTCCCATCATTTGGAGCTTAATTTTCCAAAAGACTGCCATGAAATCAATCCTCCATGTGCTAAATGCAATGATTTTTCTTGCAAATTATTGTCACAAACTGCAGGTGTGGCTCTGCTTATTAATAAACCAAAAGTAAGTGGATTTATGAAAGTTCAGAAAAGCAAATGTATTCAAATCATCAAATCAAAGCATAGACTATTTTGTCCTAGAGAAGCAAATTAGAATTCTGAATGTCCAACTCAAGGATGAGAAATTCTTTCTGCAATAAAGTCAAGACCCTCTTCTGTCTTTAAGGCTGTTAACATGCAGCTTATGAGAATGGTCTCACAGCCATTCCAGTGATTCTTCCTGCCTCTAGATGGATTAAGAGTGAGCAATTTTCAGCATTCATTTTTTAGTCTTGTTTTTCCCTTCCCATCTGTTCAGGGGCATTTCTTCGCTCTCCTCTGCTCATCCTTAATTTTTGTTCTCTGGAAAGGGAGTTCACAGTGTTTGCAGGATCTTCACATTACTGAAGGTGACACTACTAGACTCCATCTGACTGCAGAGAGATGCTGCTTCTTTTAAACTGGTAAAACAACCTTGTCAGCATCTTCACGCCACTCTCTCAGCTTTGCCAACTTGACTTTTAAAAATTCAGTTGATGTAATGCAGTATTCTTCTTTGAGGCCTTCACTCTCCATTCTGGAGTTGAGGTACTGATAATGTTGTTCACAGATTTCACAATTTCTGATTGAAAGGGTGTTTTTGAGAATGAGATTTTACCTTTGAGTTTGAAGTAAACTAGTCAAACTAGTCTGTAGAAAGGTTCCATCATGGGATTTAAATTATGCTAATAGAATAATGACATAGATCAGTCTGACTTGAGTTTGTTTTGAAAATATGCATCTTGGGATTTTTCTACCCCTTTTGTGCCCACCCTGACCTAGTAGTGTTGTTTTTATTAACTTTGTGGGTTCAAAATGCTCTGTATCTCTGGCAAGTGATTTGAATCTTTTATTATTGTGTCATTACTGGTCACTGAATGAAACTTCATTGAAGCTGATAGGCTTATTAATCTTCATGCTACATTCACAATAAATGCAGTCTCCATGCTTTTCTGTCAACTGACAGCTGAAACATTATTAGTCACACTACAGGACAGGACGCATGGACAAGAGATTTAAAGAACCTGTGTAGGAGGTTCTGCTGTTGGTTCAGATAAAATGTTTCT
Source organism: Hirundo rustica (assembly GCF_015227805.2). Taxonomy (NCBI): domain Eukaryota; kingdom Metazoa; phylum Chordata; class Aves; order Passeriformes; family Hirundinidae; genus Hirundo; species Hirundo rustica. The sequence goes on along the minus strand of NC_053450.1, from coordinate 146,445,820 downwards.
GTGTGTGCTGACACACCAGCCTAAGGAAACACTACAAATTAGGACCAAAGAAGCACTGTAAACATAATTTAATCTAGAAAAGGGAAGAAGACCACTGCTGTGCACAGTTCTTGAAAGGAGACTTGGAACTATAAGCGAAGAGATGGTTTATTTCTGGTCTGGATTCACCTTCTTTCTAGGGGAACAAAGCCATGATGTGGACATGAAAGGCATTGCACCTGATAAATACCTCACTTTATCTCCCTAATGAAAATAGCCTACAAATCTCCTCCTGGCTCAACCTAAGTCAAAAATTGTGACATTAATAGCAGAGCGAATCCAGTTTCTGAGGACGTAAGTTGAAAGTTTCGATTGACCTTGAACTTGCTTAGAACGTGAAGAAAGGAAAAAACATTTTCAACTGAAATTATTTTCTATTTCTAATGTCCTGGAGGAGAATACTTATATTGTCTCACCTTAAATATTGTAGGCTGCTTTACCCAAATATGATCTTCTTGGGAAGGAAATTGAGATTTATTCATTACCTCAGGAGCACAGCTCATGGGCTGAGCACCTAAGTGTCACAGGGGTAGAAGCAGTCAGCTTGGCTGCTGACATACTACTACACTTCTTGAAAAAAACTCACTTCTTTAGCATTGGGAGCTAGAGCCTGACTCTCTGCTTTGGGGGCTATCACCCCAAATTGTTGAGAACACGGCTGCAGGGTGGGAAGGTGAATAAAAATCTACCTGTCCTGGCAGGAATTCAGAGAAGATTTGGGTGGTTTCTACCAGAAACTGAAGACTCCTAGGACTAGCTGGCAATAAATTAATTAGACAAACTTAGTCTTGCAGATTAAATTCAGTGAAAGAGAGCCAAAAGTGTTCTGAGAGGATGTGGAATTCTCTGCAGAACCAGAGTCTTCCTGCATCAGTGCATCAGAAGAGGAAGCAGTTACCAGTAAAGACAATGGAAATGGATTTTTGCAAGCTTATAAATATGTGCACTATGGAGAAGGAGATTTTGGTCTCTCTCCTGACTGATGGTTTTGTGTTGGTTCTTTTTAGAATAGAAGGGGTTTTTAAAATAAGAGAAATTAAAAATCAGGTAAAACAAGAAATTCCAAGTAATTGCTGAGATGCTAAAACCTTGGCCATAATTAACAAAAAAATAAATAAGTGTACTTGATATAAAGCAAGATGCCTCAGTAGTTGTGAGGACATATGAATTCATAATTACTTAGGATTTCTTTGTGATAGAAAATGAATAATAAGTACCTACAAAGTATCCTACAGAGACAATTTATGGGAATCCATTTTAAAGATAAAGTCCAGGTCAGCGAAGGAAAGAGTCTATAAAGGCAACAGATCTGAATGGATAGATTATCCTGTCTGTAAAAGCACACATTGTAGCTACCTGCTGTGGTAGTATTCTAGAAAAAGAAGGAAAAGATAAAGTGAAACAATTTTCACAAAGGGCTTCTAGCTGCTGAAGTCTTTTTTGGCTTTGAAAGAGAGATGGATGCTTGTTTATTTGCTGAGCAATAAAAGATGAGCCAAAGCAGTAGGAAAAACATAGATGCAAAACAGGAAGAAATATATCTAGTAAACACATGGATACAGGAAAACTGCAGGGGTGAAAATCAGCTTATTTTGGTGCTGAATTTCCCCCAAAGCATTGCTCTAGCATTAAATGTAAAACATGTGATGATCTAAGAAACTTTTATCATTGGAAAGCAGTCGTCCTGATCAAATATGGATCCTTTACAGCAATGATGAAAGGGAAATACTTTATTAAACAGCTAACTCACCATTTACCTGCTGCAAAGATGGAGTAAACCCTCTGAGCCATCAAGGAATTAATCACACCTTCCTCGGTTTGAAGCCCAACCTTTTCATCATTGTTCTGATGAAAAGATAAAAGCAGATCCTGTAGGCTACTGAGAGGATGTTTACAAGAGGATTCATGCTTGCTAAGGAATAGATGGAGCCGGGGATGTGGCACGAAGAGAAGGAAAGCTGACCCAAGGGGCAGGAGGAAAACTGCCCTCAGAGCAAGCTAAGGCCTCTGGTGAAAAACAAACACAGAGTCCACGCTGCATTTGGAAAAACCTTGGGAATGATGTTCCCTGACAGGGAAACCATGTTTTTTTTCAACCCAGGTATTATTTGGTGCATGCTGGTGTCTGAGTGGAAACTGGTACATCTGCCAGAAACCCCTGATAAGCTGGAGATTTCTTACTGGCTGCTGTACCCAATGAGATAGAGCCTGTTTAAAATAGAGGCCAGTGTGCACGTGCCACATCCACTTGCACTCTTTGGGAAAAAAAAAAAAGAGTAATTCTCCCATCTGTGCAGCTCTACAGATAATCAGCCACACTTTGTAAAACTCCTCTTACTACAGAGCAGTTACTTGGAAGTTGAACAGAACTGCAAAAGCAGAGGATAGATGGGCAAAGGGAGGTATTTCAAAACTGAGCTAAATGCTGGTTTAGTGTTTCTGCATCACATCAGGACTGTTAGCAACTGCTCCTGTCCAAGCCTGTTTCAGGTTGCCTTTTGTGTGGGGCAGACATTCCAGTATTTACACCTTGAGAGAAGTACAAAACAGATAAATGAAGTGGGCAGTAGTTATTTGTAGCAAATGTAGAAGTAAGAAGCATTTCTTCAGGTTTTGTACTGGAGGACAGAAATCTCATAGGCAGTGCACCCCCACCGTGGTTCCTGATAGCTGTGAGTCATAAAGATGTGCTGCGAGCTTTTAGCAATTACCTTTAGTAAAGCTCATGTCTAATTGAGAAAGCTTTGATGGAGCAGATGCTGCCTAAAAAAGACAGAAAGGAACTGATTTATTAAGAATGGAAAGTGTGTTAAGACAGAAATATATTTTGCTTTGTTTAATGTGAGTGGGGGCATAGGTTCCTGCAGCATACTCTGAGTCCTCTTAAGGAGGGGATCCGGATACCAGAGGAGAATAATGAAATGTATACTACATCCATGCTAGAATGCAGTACCACCACTTCATAGATAACAAAGGCTTTTAATTTACAGCAGAAAGTTTAAAATATGAAAGTTTAAGTAGAAAAGATAGGAATTACTTCCCAGCAGCAGATGATGATTGATGCATGTTGCAAAACCTAAGCAAAATCAAAAAAGTGAAAAAAAAAGCACATCATTCTTGTGAGGCATTTATTTCAGTGTATCTTTCTAATTGATATGGACTGGTATGAATTCTGTTAGATTCCAGTGAAGAGTTACTGAAGGCCAGCAAAGAAACCTTGACATCAGTACCCAAGATTTTAAAAGCTTCTCTCTTATTTGAAGGGGGGAAAACGTAAAGAACACTGATGTTAAAGCTGATAGAGGTGAGAAGAGGTGGAAGTGTTCCTTATGGCTGTTCCCAAATCCTAAAATATCAGAATCCAGAACATTTGCTTCAGAAATTATATCTTTAAATTCAGTATGGCCTATCTCATTACATGTTAAAGAAATGGGAATCTGAGAAATAGTAGGAACTCTTTTATTGACATTTCTTTAAAGGGTTTTGAAATAGTCATGGAAAGATTGCACTGAAGTCTTGGGCTGGTGATTTGAAAAAGTCTTGAAATAAACATAGCATGCAAATACTGCAATTTTTAAATAATTTATATTTTTTAAATTACTTCTTTCTGCTGGCAAGGACCTTGTTGCCATTCTAGATTCCACCACTGTGACAGGCCAAAAGTGTTACAATACACAGTGGGTGAAATCTACTGTGTATCTGCTAATACTCTTCCTTTAGACTAGTGAAAAACTGCTCCAAGTTTCTTATCCACTGGGCAGCTGGAGCTTTAGGGGCTGTTAAAGCATAGACACCGTGCAGGGCTGACAGTGAGTTTGTGCACAGGAGGGTCTGAATGGAAATCCGGTGATCTGGAAGGAGCTGTGTGTGCATGAGTGCTGGGGAGGGAGAGAGGAACACCACAGCAGCACACACGTAAAAGAAACGCTGGAGAAGCACTTGAAACAGAACAGCTGGGGTAAAAAAGTGCAAAGAGTGGTATGGGACAAGTACCACACAGGAAATGCTGGGTACCGTGAACTCCGTGGGAAATGATTTCCTTCATTTGCTTCATATTGATTTTAGGACAACAGAACTGTATGTATACTATTCGTAAATAAACGTGATCATTCCAAAGGGATAACTGACTTATAACTGTCTTTCCCATCTGTGTGACCCTTTTTTTTTTTTTTAGCTTACTGGTTGGGTCCAAAGGATATCCATAATTTGGATTGTTTGGGAAATCTAGTTCAACAGTGTGAAACCAGCAAATCCCCATAAGGGGGAGTTCCATGAATAGAGTTTTTGCTTTTTTCCCCCCTCCCTTTTCCTCTCTCCACCTGATAGTAGAGTGACTTAATACCGAGTATCTGGGCTACCATTAAGGGACTTGGAGAAAACAGATGAACAGGTAAGAAATGAGCTATGTTAATGGAATATGCATTATAAAAAGCCAAAGTGGTCCTTTTAGACAAAGTCTAAGAAGGGAGGTTATACTGTTTTCATCTGCTATGCCTACATATAATTTATATGAAAATGAAAATTTATTACTTGTTTTAGCATCTTTTTTTTACAATAATTACGGGCTTGCTGTGGTATGGAAGTGACCTAATAGTTACAATTGTGACCTCTAAGTTATTGTTAATTTTACTGCCAGTATGTGCTTCACATCTCCTACTTAATGGTATGCTAATTGTACAGCAGGATGTCACATTCTCCAACATACAGATTCCCTATTTCAATTACAGCTAAGTAAATCTCCATTACTAATGAGTAAGCATTTCTTTTCCATGTACATTTGCATTATAATGGACATTTTCTTTGTGCACTAAAATTATTCTTTCCTTGACAACAACTATGTATTTTATTTTACAGTAAAGGCTACGACATGATGATTCATTCCTTTCTGTTGGGTTTATCTGTATTTAAATTGTCAAGTGTTCTGGATAGCCTGACATTTTCTATCCCATGTTATTTTTCTGTACTTCCAGAATAAATGTATGTATTTGCTTTAAGACAACCTACTTAAGACAAATGACAAAGAAAAGTAAGCTTACATGCCGGTCATAAATTAAGATGTATTTTTGAAATTGTTGCCGTACTTCACTCACGTTGCTGAGAAATCTCAGCTATTTATGTCAGTGCAAAGTGACCTTTATGATACAATATTTGACAGATTTGAATATAAAGAACAAGTGACCACTTGCGACCCACACGATTGCAAGATCCCGCTCTGCTTAACGGAGCGTAGCTCTTTGGCTATTGCACGCAGTCCCCCGAACCTCACTTGCTGCCCCGCTGATGCGGAGATCCACGAGTGCAGCGGGCAGCTGGGCAGAAGGAAGGGGGAAGGCCTCCTGTTGGATCTCAGTTACGCGGCTTTGCTGCCAAACCCGCTCCCTCTCGGCGCCGGTCACTGGTGCCGCTGAACCGCTGAACTTGGGCAGAGGATTGCCTTTGTGTGCCGGCACAGGGACCCGGGAGGCCTGCCCTGCCCTGCCCTGCGCCAGGAAAGCCGGTCGCTGTGGCAGAGATCCTTCCTGCAGCCGCCATGGCCCTGGGAAAATGTCTCACCTCCTATAGACAAATAAGGACTGTGAGTTTTATTGAGAACGTGATAGCCTAACCTTTGATATTACGCGGCAAAGGTGTCGCTTTGCTTTCGGTGGGGACGCTCCCTGTGCAGTAAATTTTGTCGGAAGGCTCTTTTTTTAGATGCCCGGAGAAGGTTTATGCATCAAAGAGAGTGCATTTATTAACAATCATTAATATTCTTGATGATTTTTAAATTGGCCTGGTGGTGGGTGTGTATATGGATAAGAATGCTGGGTGTTGGGTTCTTTTAATCATAAAAATACGTGGGATATTTTAAAGAAATAAAATGTGGTGAAAGTGTCAGGTTGCATTCCGGGAATGCAGGAGGAAATGTATGCAACCAGAAGTTAGAACTAACAGATTGATTTCCCGGTCACTGTGCATGAATTCTTTCTAGCCTTGTGTATATCCTGATAATCAGATGGCTTACAGTATAGATACAAAGTTTGTTTTGTTTTTATTTTGAAAGGCCTACGGTATGCAGCCTTTTTCCCAGACAGCAGCAAAAAACAAGGTGAACAATTTTTGCACTATGTGGTTTTGAATTCTGTCATATTTTCTATTACGTTTCTGTCTTCCATTAGGATAGCTTAGTTTACTCTCTTAGCCACCACCATCATCCATGTCACTCCCGGTCCCGAGCTGAGCGTGCACCCCGTGTGTCGGGCGGGCTCCGGGGCCCGGCGCCGCTCCGCTGTCGCAGCTGCCGGCGCTGTCACCGCGGCCGCCCTTGGGCCGGCGCTTGCGGGAGCGCCCGGCGACACCTGGCGGTGCGAGCGGGAACTGCAGCCCCGCCGCGCCCGCGGCAGCGCCCTGACCTGCCCGACCCCGAGCGCCGGCAGCCGGAGCTGGGCGCAGCTAAACTAATCCCATTTCCTGCATGAAAATAATAAGTAAATAAGCAAATAAATAAAGTGCCGGGAGCGCGTTCCCCTCCCGTTCGCGCTTGGGTAAGCCGAGAGAAGCGGTAACCGGCATTTCATTGCTGTTGGAGGAAAATTAATGCCTCTGACCTCGCTATTGAAGTCAATAGGGCGGTTGTCCGCAAGGGTTATGTACCTTTTAAAAATTGTTTTTTACTGGCTTTTAAAATATATTGCACAAATGAATGTTTTATGTATACTTATGCGCTAAATATACTGCATTAAACTAAAACTTTTTTTCTGTGAAAACCCTCGTATTTAGAAATAGTGAGGTTTTCAAAACTCTACGGTCTGAATACTGAAGGAAGCCTCTTCTGGAGTTTTATTTAACGTCATGGTTTCTGGCTTGAGTGTATGAGTTTTCTTGCCAGCAAGTATATTTCCGTATGTTTATGAAATTCCACATCTCTTTGCCAGCATATTTCTTAACAATGGAATATCTGGGAGATGTGAATACGTAACTAGTACAAATAAAAATTAAGCATCCTGGAATCCCAATTCTGTGGTGAAATTGCAGGACCTATTGGGGTCTTCTCAGTTTAATTTTTTTATCTAAATATACATTCAAACAAACCTGATTTTTTTTCTTGCTTAATTGGCCCTTTACTGCCATCTGATTTTTTTTTTCCATTTCCTACACACAGTTAATATAAATGAAATACAAAGCACTACTTTATCCTGATTTTTCTCAGTCTGAAGGCAAATCAAGTACACTTAACAATGCAGTATCTTTAGTTGCTTACGAAATATCCTAAAGAAAGGGGCTCCCGAAGTACACAGCCACAAGACTTGGGAGGGAAAAATTTGGTGAAACAGGAATGTGTTCTTTATAGCTAAATTTGGTGGTGTCATGCCATTTTGAGATATACAGCATTTGCCAATAAAGTGGAACGAGGAGAAATGACGAAAGATTAAGTTACACTGTTAATCTGCACAACAAAGGAGGGCAAAGTTCTGAGTTCAAAAATCACTGCTTAAGATTCCGTAGGGCAGTTTTTCCCCCTCTAAACTTGCTGCCCCTGCAATCACGTACATTCATGGTACATTGATTTTAGTGCAGGCAGTCTGGGTTGAGGCTGTCCCAAAATCTCTTGTGTTCCTGGGGGCTCTGGTCAGATGAGTTCCATACTCAACACTCTTCAGCACAAGGGACTGGAAGCGCCACTTCAGTGTGGCACTTCTGCTGCTCCGCTGGAGGAGACCTTTCACGCAAGGACTGCAGTTCCCAGGCACAGAATAATGAAAATCAGACAAATGCCAGTTCTGGCAGTCGGCGGGAATTGCTAACACCACCTTTACAACATGACATTAGAAATAGCTCGATCACATTTTTATCAAGATAATACATTGAAGAATAGGAGTAGTTTTTTTCAGAGATCTGAACCCATTGAAAAGTGACATTTGACATGAAAAGGCATTGAGAGTTTTATCTGAGGTATGACAGCTATTTTGTCTTCTAAGTGTAGAGAAAACTGTGGCATTTCAGATAACAAACATAAACATTTAACAGTGGCCACTGGCAATTCTGCTTGTTTTTAGAAGTATAGATTCCTAGAGCAAAATTCTGCCTCCAAATTATATGCATGCTGCTCTCATTTATTTCAGCAAAGCTTGTGCATGTTTCAAAGGTCAGAATTTGGCCGTTGGGGGTGAATTTTCAAGGAAGAGTATATTAAAGGCATCTGTGCATCAGCAGAACCATATCCTTTGTCTTCTGTAGAACATTTCAGGAATGAGCCGGGTGCTATTGAGCACGGCAAGTGAAACATTTTATATTTTTTGAATTGCATTGGGATTGCTTAGCAGAAACATTTCTTGCAGTAATTGGTTCATGATTTCATCTATTTCTGTAACTCAACACTTTGATGCTGAAAAGTTGTCAGTTTTAAGAGAGTTAAGTCTGGAAGGGACCACCCTTCAGAAAATTACAGTTGAAAGTATAATGTAACAATCAAACTAAGGGAAATAGTCCAAGAAAATTGGTATGGTCTGTTGAGGTGCACAAGCTTTTGTTTGCAGTCTAATACAGAGAGGTCAACAAATGTTTTACACAAAGGTAGAGAACAAACCCACTTTTCATTGTGGACAGAGCTCATATTTGAAATTGTAACTAATCAGACACTTGAAAAAATTAAAACTTGGCATTCATATTCTATTGGAATTAGTGTGTATTAAATTGATGAAGATCTTTAAGCACGTAGGTTTTCCCCTGTTTTTTAAACATTATACACTTCTTAAAAATGTTTATAATGTCTAATTGCTGCTGGATTTCAAGACATATCAATTTTGTTCTTAGTTCCTGCAGATTTTGACAGAATGTCATACCAAAATATTTTGTATTTTTTGTAGGACTGGGAAACAGAAAATCATGACTGGTATTGTTTTGAATGCCATTTGCCTGGAGAGGTGTTGATATGTGACCTGTGTTTTCGTGTGTATCATTCCAAGTGTTTGTCTGATGAGTTCAGGCTTAGAGACAGCAGTAGTCACTGGCAGTGCCCAGTTTGCAGGGTGAGTACCTATGAGATTTCATGTGCTGATTAGAGGATTTATAATCATTAATAGATTTATTAAGGTGTCCAGATGGTCTGGCCAGGTTAATGGGTAAAGAACTGAATATTGAAACGATGGTACATACCTAGAGCATCTGTACAGAGGTACCAAAACGTGGTGCATGCAGCAGATGGCCGTTTTTGAAGACTCCAGCAAGTTTTACTTGCACTGTACCCTGTGCCAGAGATTGTGCACCTGAGTCCAGTAGAGTGTGGGAACCTTCAACAAGAGTAAACAAATTGCTGTGTAAGATGTTACTGTTTTTAGTTAATGTCATTTTTAATGAATCATTTTTGTATTTTGATGACTTGCATTCTTAATATTTTATTGGAATGGTATTTTACGTTATAAAGCAGCAATCATGATGAGGCTAGTGTCAAAAATATGGAGTTAAATCCTGCTTTTCATTTACTAATGTGGTTTCTGGTGCAAAAAGGGCAATCTGGATTTCACTCATGGCATCCATATCTATGTTGCTTTTTCTTTAGAGATGCTATTCTTATGAGTATGGCAGGAAGACAGCAAGAAGCATGTTCTATATACTTTCCAAGAATGGGCAGATATGTTGTCTACATGTCATTAGAAGATTAAACATTCTGGTCAGGGTGGTGCTTACTGGTACCTAGCCTTGAATCAGCCAGATACCAGTTGCTGCTGTCCTCTCTGTGTCACCTCCCCAGATGGAGCTGCTGTCCTCTCTGTGTCACCTCCCCAGATGGAGCACTTCACTAGGCTTCCTACAGAGCTAGGCTCCCTTCCTGTGGAAGGAATAATGCGTATGAATGTTTCAGATAAAAGTGTTGCTACAGAAAGGCATAAAACTGCCAGTTCCACTCTGCCTAGGATTGCTGGAGAGAGAGGCAATTCCTTTGCTAAAAGCTTGGATTAGCTGTAGGGCAGCAGACTGACCTTAAGATGATCTGTGCTGCAAGGAATGTGAGGTTTCAGGCACTTTGTGGGATGGGGAAGCAGTTGTTGAAAACACGTGGATTGGTTGTTTCAAAACAGCACTTTTTGACTGCTGTTACCTTAGAATGAGTTCCAGAAAACCTGTTGCTGTTGCCTCGGATTGGGAGCTCTCAGGGTTTAGGGAAATAGCAAGAAAATCAGGGCTGCCTCAAGGAAGCTAAAAGTAATGAAAAAAAAGTAGTGGCAGGAAAAAAACCTTTAAGCATAAAGACGTATATTGTTATCTCTCCATATTGAATTGCTGGCATTTTAATTTAGCTACTCAGTATTCCCTCTGTTAAAAACAAATAGTATGACCATATATAGATTAATTACTTCCAGATTTTTAAATAAATCTCTTTAATAATTGTTGGGTTGTAGAATAAGTATTGAGAATTCCTATAAATAGTTAAAATTAGGTAAACTGTGTCCAGTCTCCACTCTAGTTTGCCAGGAATTTTAGATGACACCTGGTGAAAGTAGAGAATGTACATGCTTTATGCCACCTTGTGTATGAGATGGTTTCATAACATCTATCTTGTACCATGGATGTCCTCAAAGTAGAAATGCTGAATCATTGCTTGAAATATGCTCTGATACGTCAGCTTTGAGCACAGTTTGACTTTCATCATGAAGCCTTGCAGTCCTGTATAGCAATGATATTAAATAAATGTTTACCTAAAAAAAACCCTCCTGTGAAACTTGATCCATGTGCTCTCTGCCTGTCTTTCTGCATATTGGTATCTTTTTTGTTATACAAATATTAAGGAGAGGTTTTGGGGGCTCTTAAGTACTTCCTGCCCCAGAGGCCTTTGGCTTAATGCCTCAGGTGATGATCAGCCTATTTTTGTGGATATTGCCGTTGTGAATGCCATGGCATCCTTTCTCCCCCTGTGCCAGCAGCTCCTATTTTTCTTGTTAATTCAAATCCCTTCAAGCCCTAATTCTGCAACTTGGACTATGGAGGCTTGCACTGTCCCTGTAAGTGTGGGAGTCAGCATCCTTGTGTCAGTATTCATCCTTCAGTATTCTGCTACTTTCTCCCCACCCTCCTAGGAAATGACTGCTCTAATTTCATTTTTAAAGCAAGAAAGTGGCCTATATTCAAAAAAACTAATAATGTGGAGAGAACCCTGGCTGATGTCCAGAGGGCATAACAGAGCTTAACCATCTTGCATAAGGGCAGTGGGGGATTTACATTGCATTATCAGCAGTAAATGTGTATCTTCAAGAAAAGTGATAGCTGGGACAAAGAGATACATATATTTTCATATTTAATTCCATAACTGGACATAACACTTTTCACTTGGAGATTTCAAAGCTCTTTACAAAGATGAAGTAAAAGTATGTTTAAAACAGAATATGTTGGTAGAAATAATCTAAGAACACTTCATTCTTATGTAAAGATTGCTTCTGTAATGCTGCCAAGGTCAGCAAGCCTTTGGATTTTTCGTTTCACAATTGCTAGTTGTATTCATTAGATCAACCTGTGCAGCTTTATCTTGCACACTTGACTACTCAGAAATATTTTATAAAGGCCATTGCTGAGGATTTGTTCATAACTTATTTTTTTTTCCTCCCATGTAATTTCAAACCTTGTTCTGAACTCTGTTTGCCTGCCTGTAGTTTTTCTCCATTGCATCCATAAACAACAATGTCCAGTTCCTCATTTTTTTCTTTTTTTTTAATTGACGGAACCACTCTGAATATTTTTGTACCCTATATAACTCTCAGCCGGAGTCAAAAGTCAAAGAAAGTTCAATTCAAACCACATTGCACTGATTGAAATTTTTCCCTGACTGTTGACTAATCATTGCCTTAAATGAAATAAATTGGCATTATCAGCAAAATTCCTGGTAGACAGGTCACAAGAGAAAAACTTAATATTGAATGAGCTTAGAGATTACATTTTTCACTACTGGAATAGTCCATTCTAGACAAGGTTAGTCAATTCAGTCTCTGAAGGATGTAGGAGGCTTTCTGTACATTTATTGCTTCTCTTCAGTTAAATAAAACAAGGGAATTCATTTTCTTCAGCTGTTAATTTAGTACCTAAAGACTACAAAAAGTGCTGCCAAAATACTAATATTTTTTGGAGGGGGAATAGATATATACAAAATTACGAATAAGAGATTTTTGATCATGTTCATGTAACTGACTATTATTATTTCTTGTCTAAAAATCCAAATTAAAAAATATATATAAGAAGGCAAAATTAGCATTTTGATAATTTGTCCCAGAGAAATAGATTTTGATTTATGAAACAGAAGGAAAGAATTAGCCATGTGGTTTCACTTAAAATTTTTTTTACAGTCATCTGATCAGAGATTGGTCTTCCATGCATGTTGTTTGCAAGGGCTTTGAGCCAATTTACCTATCATGGTGAATATTCCAATATTCCTGGGGTTTATACATAAGAGACCAAAGTAATCTGTAGAGTTTAAGATATGAAATACTGTGCTGGTAAGTATTCTGTAGATAGGCTTTTTCTCAGTTCTGGTACTGGACTGAGCATTTCCTGGAGTACATAAAAATAAAAATAAACCATTATGCAGTTCACAATCAGCTTCAGACAAAATTTGACAAGGGAGTATGACGAGCAGTAGACAGAAGCACAGGAAGATGGAGGTCACTGAAGTGAAGTTACTCAAGTGCTTCGATCAGGGGGGTTTAGGTACCAGCTGTCAGTCAAGGTGGTTAATGTAAAATACAAGGAAGGAGGAAAGAATCCAGCTTTATTGACTTCATTCATAGTGTTATGGTAGGAGTTTGAGACCTGTATGGGGAAACACGTTCTTGAAACAGTATTTGATGTGATCACACAAATAGTCACAGATTGGTGGGTAAAGGGAAGTCCTAGAGTAGGACCAGCTTTAGCAGCACATGGCTCAGTGCACAGAGCCCACGCCTGTGAGGTGTTAGTCCTCACCAGTCCCTCCCATGCACCCTGCACCAGATCAGGGAGCTGACAGAACTGGGTGCTGCATAGGACAGTACTGAATGAAGTAAAAAGGAATTTGTCCACAGCAGTGAGAAAACTGGGAAACCTCCACTTAGAGCCTCCTGCCACCTTCTTTGTGCAGATAAAAGCTTATTTAAATCATGTGATGCTTCATATTCAGAAAGTGTTTAATGCACCATACAAGTAGAAATCAATTTGTGGATTCAGCTGTAACATTTCCTGATGCTTTAAAAAGCGCCTGATGCGTTAAAAAGTCTAATTTTACCTGATTTTTCACCTGATCATGAAAGAGGCAAGTCTTTGGGCATGTTAGGCTCCTGCAGGAGCTTTTCTGTGTGATACTTAGGGCACAGTGCATTGATTGCTCTGAGACCCATTCCATGTGCCTGCATACCTTTCTTAATGGTACAGGAAACATGAGGACCTGAGGGTTGGAAGTTTGAGAGGGCAGCAGAGCGGTAAAGCTTTCCATATGTAGCACCAAATTCCTCTGGCAATTTAAGCCCTAAAATTGTCCAAGGGGCAGTATGAAAAGCAAGAAGTTTCTAAAGAGCGGTGGTGAGTGTGTGTTAGACTCATACTCATAGTTGCCCTCTGCAAATAGACCCCTGGAAACCTGAATTGCTTCTGAAAATGCAACTGATGCCTTCCAAACACGTATCTGTCATTGAGCAGCCTTCACATAATCCATCACTGAACTGAAATGCAGCTCGTTGATGTGTGTATACCCAGGATAGGTGAGAGAAGAAGGGAAAAAGTATTCATTAGTGGGAGGTTATAGGGAAACAAACCTCTTTAAACAGTGCAAATGTAATATAAATGCTTATAGCTAGACAGAATGCTGGCACTGACACCTTGCATTTCTTAGAGTGTTCGTATTTGTTTCTCTTCAAATGAAAGACTGCAGCAACTGCAGCACAGTGGCCACTGCCACCGTGGGAGTTGAGAGCTAACTCAGATTGCAGAGGTTTGTCACTTCCATCATCCCTGGTGCTACTGCAGGATGGAGTGTTTCTTGGAAGTGCCCTTAGCTTCTCTAGCCTCATGTGGTTTGTAAAGCCTGGCAGTGAAGTCCTGCACTCTAAGCATGTCAGAATTGCTAAATAAGTCACACCTGCATGGTGCAATATATTGCTACCCCTCTTGAACAGCTAGGCAGGATAATTAATCTGGAATACTAAATAAGAAGAGCAATGTAACCTTAAGGTACCAGCTTCTAAGAAACAGATGTGCTGCACGGTATAAAGCTCATATAAGGTATTTCCTGCACCCAGAAGAAAAGAGCTAGGCTGCAGGCTTGGCCTTTCACCTACCAAATCTCATTAATCTTCTACATGAGGATTGCTATTGTGGAGGTTATTACTTCACTCCTTCATCCCCTCTGTAAACACATAGGCCTGACCAAGTCTTTCAGTTTACCTTGACTCAAAGCAGGTTTGCAGATTTCTCTAAAGCAGTGGTGTCACTTAGGAATTGTCCATGTTCCAGGTTAACCCCAGCGGGCAGCAAAGCACAACACGGCTGCACTCTCATGTCTCCTCAACTCCCAGCCAAGAAAGCAAACAAAACAAAGGTGGTGCAAAGGCAATCCCTCCCCACCCTCATGGAGAGATCAATGCCCAGACGGTTCCTGAGTTAAAGATGGCTAAATCCCCCCTAGGCCCCCTCGTCTTCCTTTCTGTTGCTGAGCATGAGATTATATGGCATGGAGTAGCTCTTTGGTTAGTTCAGGCTGTCTGCCTTGTTGTGTCTTCTCCCAACCTCTTGTGTCCTCCCCAGTCCGTTCACTGTGGGGGCAGAGGGAGAAACTGCCAAGGCCTTTACACTGGGCAAGCACTGCTCAGCAAGAGCTAAAACATCCAGGTGCTACCAAAACGCTGTTTTGGTCACGAATCTGAACCACACCACCATACAAGCTGCTGTAAAGACAATTACTTTCATCCCAGCCAGACCTGGTACAGTCCTACATTAAGGTAATTTATCCCACAAATAGGCTATCTAAAAGTATAAGGATCCTGACATTTTGGGGGCAGAATTGAATCTCAGCAGTCTCCTTGAAACAAACTTGGACCTGAACAAGGTTTCCAGTGGAGTATTTTAGTAGATCTGACAGGGAAAAGATAGCGGATCTTGCCACTATCATTGTTTTTGTTTCCTGAAAGTAGGAAGTTTGAAGACCTAATTTTCATTTATATTTGCTTCTATATCACTCTGCCTATAAAGGGGACCTGAAAGTGGGTATATTATCTTGTGTCAGAGCAATATAAATAGATTTTATGCAAATCATAGCCCCCATCTGGTATTATCTGTTTTCTTGCTTTACGTGACTCTAGGTTGACTTCTCTGAGAAGACTACAAGTCTTCAAAATACAAAGGAGGGAGGTTTCTTTAATTAAAAATTTACACATTTTCCATTATAACTTCCAAAGAATGTACAAATGCTACCTTCTAAGTGGTTAATTATTGTTGAAAAGTGAATAAAGTGCTTGAAATGTAACTTGCTTTCTACAAAGGGTGAGCAACCTTGCCATAAAAAGACATTTTTCTGGCTCATAGGCTCCAATTCCCTTAATTTATTACCTTTCAAAATTTAGTAGAGGAACATGGAGATCAAGTTTTTCTTAAAATAAATCAGTGTAGGGAATTGAAGGAAAAGTGGAAATATTAAAGTTTGCCAGAATTGGCAAGTTAATTATATAATTTTCATTGGTGCTTAAGCTGATATTAATTGCTGACATCAATAACTATACAAAGCCAGCTATCTATCTTTTCTTATGATCTCAAGGATAAGACTGTAAACCATCTATCTCAACAGTCTCTTTCAAAGTGTCTTGCCCAGCAGGGCAAGAAAAATGGTTCACATGAATTCTGAAATACTTTCAAAGGTTGATAAATTCAGAACCATGTCAGAAAAAGAGGTGTAGGACTAGTCAGTGCATGTGAGTTTTATTGTGTCCTTTGAAGTTTCAGTCTTTTAAAATGCTGTGTCATTAGCAAGCACACAGCACTCCAGTGCCTGAAATGACAAAATGACAGCAGTGTTTCATAATGCAGATAATTTAATGCACATTTGGGTTTTCATTTGCAGTGGCAATGTTGGTTTATGAGAAACTGAGTAGGTGATTTGAATTCCAGCAGAATGCACGTTCTCGTGGCAGTCAGAGTGAAACATGAATCTACAGAACGTGATTCAAATGTATAGTGCAGGATAAATTCTCTGTCAGTCCAGAGTTTGGAAGGATGGTCAGGCAACCATTAATATTATGAAAATAATGCTTAAAGGAACTGCAGGTATTAGAAATACCTGGGTCTGGCTCTTTCCACAGCAGTTTTTCCCAGGCAGGAGGAAGCTATAATGTTGTTATGCACAATGCAGTATCTGAGTAAGTTTGTGGCTGTAGTGGTATTTCAGCACAGTTTGTAATGATTCCAATTGCTGTTAAGCAATCAAATGAGCAGCTCTGTAGGTAGTGCTGTGTACAGTTTTGTTTCAGGAAAGGTAGAAAGTACAGTCCTGAGATGTATAGGTTGCAAGTTTGCTGTAGCACAGGGGAGTAGCCTGTGGTTTTCAGTGTTCTCAGTGTCTTGCAGGAGGAATATAAACAGGGGAGACACAACCAAATCCTATCAGCTTTTTTTGTGCTAATGTGTAATTTTACTCCTGCCAAGTAAATTTGTAAAAGCATGTGCTCTGTAGTCAGTGTGTGTGCTCCCTGTGTCCAGAGTCATATGTACGTAATTCAATGAAAAACAGCAATGCCTCCAGTGACTGATAATTTTTAAGCCTCTTTTATTGACCTATTAGAACATGGATTCATTTTTTTCTTGTGTTTGCTAAGCAACCATCATCCACACAGTTACATGGATCTTGCTAAAGACCAGATTCTGTGGATGCAGGTGTAACTGAGCCAGTTTGGTCCACACAGTTTGCACACAAGTGACGAAATGAGGCATGAGAAGGAGAGAACTCAGCCTGGCAGTCAGTGCACAAGGTGTGAGGAAGTGAATGACTTGCTGGAGATGTGAGCAGTTAGAAACACTTCAGGGTAATAGAGCTGGAACCCATAGAGCTGCTGTTTCGCTGTGCTTTTGTTTCGGAGAGCTACTGTAGGTAAAAGCAGGGAGGAGGTAGCACTTTCCAGCCAGCTGTGACAGGACCATGCAGAGCTGTGCACTGCTGCTGTGAGCTGGGATTGGAAAGGCTGCTTTGTAAGGGCACACTGGGCACTTGCAGAGAGACACCTTCTCTTTAGCAGCACATTTTTGCTGTGCAGGGCTTCCCACTAGCCTGGTTATGCTTTGAAGGGTGGGGATAAGTCTCTATAATAGTCTCAGATGAGAGGGGAAAACTCTGGATCCTGAACTGCTAAGAAGTAGTGATCTGTGTTCCAGAATCTGAATTAAATTTTGTTAAGGAAGAACAACAAAAATCCCAGTCTGCTATGTTTCTTGAGCATTAAAAAGTGCTCTGAGTTTCTGCTGGCTAGAGCCAATTTGTCTTCCTCCCAGATGGTGTCATTTTGCTTAGTAAGCACATAATTTGTAGATGGTACAGGATATTATTTTTTAAATTATTTCTTATTTTACTAAAATTATTAATGCCTTGCTAATAAAAAGGCCATTAAATAAATTTTTAGCTGCTCCCTAAAATTACTTTCTTCATTGCTTTATTCTAATTAGACACTTTTTTTTTTTATGAGAGGTTTTGACAAACTATTATGGATACAAAGTGGAAATAAAACGTGTAATTTTTCTGTAGCTGAAGTTCTCAGCCCAGGTGTAATTCAAAACAACATATATAGTCATTGTGATGTGTTAGTGTTACTAATTCCCCAGAAAAGATTTTCCCTAAGAAACAGTGTTTTATGTGATCCAAAGTTACCTTTTCAAGCCAAGTGAAAAAGTTGAAAAGCAGAGAAAATGTTTAATGGCTGGATTTTGAAGTCAAGTTGAAAATAATAATATGATCCCGTTTTTCTTTGGCAGAGTATCAAGAAGAAAAACACAAGTAAACAAGAGATGAGCACATACCTGCGATTCATAGTGTCTCGTATGAAGGAGCGGGTGAGTGTGAGGCAGGGAGGTTTGTTCAGTGTTGTGCTGCTCTGAGGAGGATCATTTGGTTGCCCACGTGTGAGTGTGCAGGGTTGAGGGCTACAAGAGGGTGGTTTTTATTTCTCCTGTCATAAGCACCGTGTGTGTTTTCACGTGCACTTACCAGGCCCTGTGATTTGGATCAGTGCCACCAGGTGACATGGACAAGTTTCAGGTTTGAGACTCACGTGATCTCATGGGTTGTGGATCCCCAGTTTGCCCTTGTGTAGTCCCCACCTGAAATATTCCAAACTGTTGCATTTTCTAATCTTCTTTTATGTGTTTTAAGCAGGTTCTAAATGCAATAACAAACACTGTCTCATGGTTCTTTCAGGCTATAGATCTAAACAAGAAAGGGAAGGACAACAAACACCCAATGTATCGAAGGCTGGTGCACTCAGCTGTTGATGTTCCTACTATACAGGAGGTAGAGTGACTTGCTTTCTAACTTCCACACTGGTTTTGGTGTTTTTTAACAGTGAAAGTCTAAAAAGTCTTAATCCTGTTTAATTCTCTTTATGATCAGCATTTCAGTATTGTATCCAGCATTAGGTATGGAAGCTTAACATGTCAAACTTTTCCTCATAAATAGGTAATTGAATAAAACCACTTTGAGTGGTGCCTAGTTTTCAGACACAGAGTATCCTCAATTCCTTTTGTACTAATGTTATGCTAGGATCTGCAGGTAGCTAAAATCTTTAAAGTACTATTTAACTAAATCAATGAATATAGGTTCAAGTGCCTGTGTGTGTTTCTCTGGCCCGATGTTTTTGACCATATTCTGATTTCAGTCATAATGCCCTTGTGTGGGTGTCAGCTTTATAAACATCTAAATGATTCATAAAGAACCAATCATGAAAAACCAGACTCACCCAAAGCATCTGTTTTGCATTAATTGTTCCAAAAATAAAGTACTAATAGATATATTGTCCGTTTTTCTCTGAACCAAAGGTCTGATCATGACTCATTTAAATCAACTGCACATGACCATAATGAACAGCATATTCATCTTTACTCATTCCTGAACTGGATTGCTTTGCACTGCTGTGGTGTATCTTGCCCTTTACAAGCACAGATGTGAAGAGCCTTTGTTTTGTTATTAAAATGCACGAATAAACAATAGCTTCACTGACAGTTTTGGAGTCCAGCACTGCTGCCTGTCTAGAAGTGCTGGCACCACTGGTTGAGCCTGAAAAATAGGTCAGGCCTTCCTTTCACTCTGTCAAATTCGCCTGCTTCCATGGAAGGTCTCTTGGCCTTGATAGCATTCTATAAGCTGATGTTGTTCTGTTTGATGATTGGAATTGTCATAGATGTTCTTGAGAGAGCACAACTGAAAATGCTGCGTTCCCTACTGGACAAATCCATACTAAGAAAATTAGTTGCATGGCCTCATGTAGGTATTTGTTATGAGCTTGGAAGACTAGGACTAGATCAGCTTTCATCAGATAACGTGGACTATCAAGTAAAGATCCTGGAAGTTCAAAGGCAGTCAACAGCGATTTGAAACTAGCTGATATTTTTAGCTACAAAATGTTCACCTCAGGGAACATATTTCAGCTTGAACAAATGTTCTGGGCCACACCTTATGCTGCAGCTATTCCAGATTCACCTTATTACAACTGAGGAAGTCTTTTTTAAACTTGGTCAAGTATTAAAGAATCTATTTTACTTCTGGGCATTGCATAAAGGGCAGCCACTGCTCAGGTGCTAACAAACCATGTCAAAGAGTTCTAAGTATTCCTTTTGTATGCAGAAAAAGCAGTGTCTGATCTGTGTTGCATAATGCAGGGTTCTGTGAAAGCTTCTCTGCATAAAGCAGACAGAGCGCTTTGAAGAGTTTTCTCACAGTCTTGTGTTTTCTTTTGTGTAGAAAGTGAATGAAGGAAAGTACAGGAGTTATGAGGAGTTCAAAGCAGATGCTCAACTGCTTCTACACAACACAGTGATTTTCTATGGAGGTAAAGGACTACATTTACTGTTTGCCATGTTTGATTTGTCTTTATTTGTAGGAAACTCACAAGTCCAGAATGAATTTGGTATTAAGTAGTCTTAAGTGTGAATGAGGTAACTTGAAAGCCCTTGAAAATCAAAGTGCATTAGGACTTTTTAGGGTCCTTTCTGGCCCACCTACTACACAGAACTATTTTCATCCTCCCTGGCTAAACCTCTAAGTGAAAATTACACTTGTTCTATCCTGCTTCTTCTTCTTCAGCAAAGTCCTAAGTCAGTCCATACTGCAGATTTTTGCCAGTATACATGTTTTCCTATGCTACAGTAGGGTTTTGTGTGCTGTGCCAGCAGAAACATGTACTATAGACATATTTCTTTTACTTTTGGGCAATTATCTGCCATATTGTGACTGCAAATGTAGCTACATGCACACCAGGAGTGTGCTGCTGGTGCAGTGTGCAGGTACAGCCAGCAGAGAAGCTGCCAGATTCTGGGAAAGTAATGAGTGACTGATTGGAAGTCACAGAGCATCACCACCGTGTCACGAAGCTGTAGTCAGGTCCTGTTTCCCAGAGCCACCGTTTCAGGAAGGATGTGGTTCTCCCCTGCAGATGTGGCTCCCATCAAGGAGACTGGGAGGAGAGTGGCACCAGTGCAGCCCCAGGAGATTGACACTGGCTGTGGGGGAAGATGTGAACAAGCCAAGAGAGGAGTACACGGGTGTGAAGGGAGACTCGGTGATGAGCAGCCTGTGAAGCATCACTCAGAGCACAGAGCAGAGAGGAGATGTTTTAGGAGCTGCAGTGTGCCATTAAGACACAAGCAGAGAAGGGAACTGAACCCGTATTAAAAGCTACTGTGTCTCCCTGCTGGTGCCTCTCCTCAGATGTGTACTTGTGTTGTTCAGTGGAAAAGCAGTATTGTGGGATATAAATATGACGCAGAAAACAAATATTGAACTGATTGTTAGAAAATTTTAAATTGTCCAAGTGATTAAATTATGTTTTGTCTTCTTAAGCATGACAATTATAGCATGAAAGTCACGGCAATGACAGCTGCATATCTTTGTGAGCACTGTGATCATACTGGGATTGTTTATGCCATCTATTTTTAATTTATAGCGGACAGTGAACAAGCTGATATAGCAAGGATGCTTTACAAAGACACCTGCCATGAAGTAAGTACTACCAAGTAACCAAGATATAGTCAAAATACTTGATTTTCGTTTCAGAATCTAAGAAATTATTCTTCATATTACACAATAAAAAGTGTGTGAAATTGAGTTATAAATTTCTTCCAGACAGTCTAGCAGCTAATTCAGAATTCCTTTTTCTTTTTCTTTAGGTTTTGTTGTTGTTGTTGTTGTTGGTTGGTTGGGTGTTGTTGTTACTGGAGGTTTGTTATTTTTCATTGGTGGTTTGGGGGATTTTTTTTTTTTTTTTTTTTTTTTTTTTTTTTTGCAACTAGATTATAATTTTAAAAACACTGATATTGAAAATTTAGTTTTGAAAATAAGTAATACAGATTTGGACTAGAAATAATTGTACTTACTAATATAAATTGAGTTTGAGATGAGATTCCTACTAAATTCTGTAACTGTCATCAAAACATTTCTCCAGAGGAGACCAAAAAATACAGCTGCAGAGCTGGCACACTTTCTCCTTTTGTACAGCTGAATTACTTCTTTCACAATGTGCTTTAAATATTTGATGAATTCTAAGAACTATTCTTTGCATTTCATCTATAATAGATCATTAATATGTCTGTTAGTCTTCTCCCTCTGCCTGGGTTTTCTGAAACATGAATAATGTCTCTTCAGGTTGTCTTTCAGCCTCTCACAGCCCACCTCAGTTTCACACCTTTAGTTTGCAAGGATGGAATTATCTCCATCAAATTAGCAAGCAGGGCTGAAAACTTTTACTACTTAAGGGAGAGGGATGGTACCGAAATCACATAAATAGGATAATTTTTGCTCATTTACCTTTTTTTTGTTTTTCAGCTGGATGAACTGCAGCTTTGCAAGAACTGTTTCTATTTGTCAAATGCGCGACCTGACAACTGGTTCTGCTACCCTTGTGTATGTTGCTGACACAGATTTTTATTTGTTTGCTTTTCTGTATGAAAGCCTGCAGTTTTGGTGCCATTAATGCATTGAATATTTCATTTCAGGGGGTTTGTTTTGAAAGCATGGTTAAGGCTCTCTAAGCCTGGATATTTTACGTAAGTGAGGTGTCGATTGAAGTTCAAAGCTGTAACAGTATAGGTTATAAAACTTGGGTATCAGCCAGTTACAACAGTTTCACAAGAAAATAAGGAGCTTACAGAACTAAAACTTTGTTCCTGAATGAAGCTAGAAAGACAAGTCAATTTTTAGGCTGCTTAAGATCTCTGTTTTCAATAGACAGTTATACCCTTTTCAGACTTTGTAGTTTTGAGTTGGTTTTTTTAACATGAATCCAATCTAATCTAACAAGGAAAAGTATTGTAAGAAGATGAAAACAGCACTAGACACAAACAATAACCATACTCTTAAGGTACTAGCATAGTGCTACAGCAGAATATTTTGGGGAGATAGCAATATAATATTTCATATCCCCTAATAAGTGCAGCTTTTTTTTTTTTCCAGATACCTAATCATGAGTTGGTCTGGGCCAAAATGAAAGGCTTTGGGTTTTGGCCAGCCAAAGTCATGCAGAAAGAGGACAATCAAGTTGATGTTCGCTTTTTTGGCCATCACCACCAAAGGTAATTTATTAATTCCATGTGATGTCTTTTACAAACAATATTAAAATAATTTATCTCAACTGTCATGTTGTAAATACTGGCTCAGCTTGTTGCCAACATTAGAAATACTGAATACTTTGCCGTAATTGCTTCAGAAAATTTAAAGCTCAGTCTAACACATCTGAAGCGTCCAAATTCAGTGGCTCAGAGATTCTCTCTCCACAGTTGCCAGAAGGATGTTCCTTAATGCCATTTTAATTAAAGTCAGTCAGTGAACTTCAGCTGTGTCTTCAAATGTATAGCAGTCTGCTAATCCAGGCCAAGGTGAAAATTGGACAGAAATGTACTTCTTCTACCAGCAGTATTGACTTCAGGCAATTTCTCATTTGAGCTGAGGCACTACAATTTTGTGGTTTAGTACCATGATATATATCACAAATGTTTGTGTCTCACTGCTAGAACATTGACAGGCCTCCTGCTGGGAGCCAGTTTGCAATTTCAGAGAATCCCTCTTTACATTGGAGACTTGGCTGTTAGAGATCAGCTTTTGGTTCTCTCTCCAGCTGGTGGTTCAGCAGTTGGGGAGGTTTGTAGCAGTGTGACAGTGGTTTGGATTTCTTTGCTGTTTTATTTATATGCCTATAATGTGAGGAGAGGAGACATTTCTAAAGTAATTCATAGTTCTTGGGAGATGGTATATTTTGGTGCATCCCAAAAGGGCCTAGACAATTCAGTAACAGTGTTTTAGGAGACTGTTTACTTAAATTTCTTTCATGTAACTTGCACAGTATATAACATCTTTTCACTTTTTATATGAATTACCAAGACTTTCTTATCATCATAGAGTGAGTAAAGGATCTTTACTGGAGCCTCCGTCACAGAATGTTTTTTACCTTGCATCTGTTGATGAATTCTGTTTAGTTCATTAGTTATCTTTGGCTTTAAGTTCACACAGTTTAAAATGACTTAATAAAGTAACCTGGCACCTGTGGGATGAGGTCCTTGCAACTTCTTAAATATGTGCTGATACAAAAGGCAAAGGGTGTTTAACTAGTGAGCCATTGCTTAGTTACTGTGCTGGACTTGGACACAAGGCCAAACTCCTGGGTGGTGTAAATTGGCACTGTTTCTTTGTCTTTACTCAAATTAAATTTATATTGCAAGAATCGAGAATCTTTTCACGAACATATCATTTGTTGAGTGTTTAATCTGTTAGGCAGATGTGCATGGCAGTGGCTGTATATCTTCAATATCCAGTGTTGCCTGGTGCTGGATATAACCTTTCAAAATGTCCAGACCTGAATATATAACTCTGAGGATTCTCTGATCGTATTTAAGAGGATAAAGTAACTTTGGAACCATGTCACTGGCATGAATTCAGTCCAAAGAAGCATGACAGTCCCCATGGAAATTCAGTCCTGATAGACGGGGGCCCAGGACACAAAATGTCTCTATTCAAGGTGATGAGTTGGTACGTTCCTTGACAGTTTTAGGAAAAAGGTCAAGAACTAAATTGGATTAGCATATTAACCTCCAGTGAAAAGATGTTTCTGTGTCTGAGTCAGGGCATTTAGCAAGAGAGCAGGTAAGAGATGGTGCTGGGGAAGGTTTGTGGCTCTTCTAAAATGAGAGGGACTTTTAGCCATAGCACCAACAGCTATTCATAATAACAAAAAATTCTAACAGCGTGAAGTCCATTTTTTTTCCGAATGTATTGGGTTTAAAAAAAAATATCCAAGTAAAAAGGAATTGTCAGTGATCGGCCATTGTGAAAAACTTGCTCTTGAAGTCAGTTTCTCAGGTTGAGATCCTTCACCTGTATTTAATGTTTCTGAAGCTGTCTGTTCTGTGTATTCAAAAGGGCCTGGATCCCCTCTGAAAACATTCAAGACATCACAGTTAACATCCACCGGCTGCACGTGAAGCGCAGTATGGGATGGAAGAAAGCCTGTGATGAACTGGAGCTGCACCAGCGTTTTCTTCGTGAGGGGAGATTCTGGAAATCAAAGAACGAGGACAAAGGGGAAGAGGAGGCAGAGTCGAGTATCTCTTCCACTAGCAATGAGCAAGTGAGTGCTGCTACAGTATTAGCAGTTGGGGCAATTCATTAAAGAGTACAAAGACAATGTGGTTTTGATTAATGTGCTATTAAATTAGCATTGTGCTCTGTCTGCAGGTTTGTGATGACAAGAGGGTTCAAAGACTTATGTTTTGTAGCTCAGTAATAGCAAGAATATAGATTTTCCTGTTTCCTCAGTTTCTCAGATGACCTTTGTGAAGTTTCAAAGCATTTGTCACGTACAGCACCTTGATGAGGCAGATGAAGATTTCTAAAGTTAAATAGGAATGTTCAAGTCAAATGTCACAGATATCAGATGGACTGCAACGCTGCCTTCTTGGAGCCCTATCAAGGGACAGCCCTGTAGCTGCTCAGCCTTTTCACAGCTGGAGTATGTTCACTTTGAGCTCTGTTCTGCCTTCAGATCCACAAGTAACACCAGCCATGACATTTTCAGCAAGTCCAACTAAAGTTAGGTGCAAATGTTGCACTTGAGGATCACGTGACCAGCAACTGATTAAAGTAATTAAAAATAATTCTGCAAAACAAGAAAAATTATATTGTTTTAACAAAGAGCACAAGATGCAAAACTGCATTTCACATGGAAATTCCCTTATCATAGCTATCTTTACTAATCATTCATTGTCCAGGAGGGTGCTGTGTATTCACTACTAGTGACTTGGCAGTAAGATTTTCATAGTTTGCAGGATGCTTCTCTGTATTTTTGGCAGCCCTTTCCCTGGCAACATCTTTCCTCATTTAAAACCACTAGTCTGTATTCAAAAAAAAGTCGGTGTATTTTGACCCTCTTCCTTTGTCCTTTTGTCAAACAGGTCTATCATCCAATTTGGAACTAAAAACTTAAAAGTTTATAAAACTCTGTGTTGTGGTGGGAGGTTATTAGTTATCAAAGTGGTTTTTTACCCTATTTTGCTTAGCTACCCCTTTGTAGCCCCTTTATTTAAAGCCTCATGTGCAGTCATTCAGCATCTTGTGGTAAAACAGGGAAATGGTCACAAATAAAAGAAAACTGATATTTTCCCTTTTTTTTTTTCGAAATTATCAGTCACAGGGTCTGAAGTGTCCATTTACATATTTTCTCTTCGATGCCAGCTATTCATCCTTGACTTGGTTAATGCTTATACCTGTTCAACTGCTTTCCCAGATACAGGAACGGGAGTAGCCATCAAACTCAGCGGTCTGCTGTAGTCTGCAATATCCTGTTACTAACACTTGCTAATACTGCATGCTTCAAAAGCAGGCCTAAGAACTTCGCTACAAGCTTTAATCTCTACTGTGAGATAATTACCATCCAGTTAGAGCTCATCCTTGTTTCTTTATTCTAAAGCATAAAGTTCCATACCCCTCCAGTTATAATCCAGCCTGGATGATCTTACCATATTTACATACTTACATTCTCTTCATAATCGCTGCTGTTTTCTGGCATACAACAAGATCTGATTTCTAAGTATGGGCCACTGATACTGGAATATCTCAGAAAACAAGTGTTTGAACTTGTGTATGCAATGAAGAAAGGAATGGTTAAGAGTATTTTACAAAGTGCATATTGAATGATAGAACTTGTTCATTAGTTTTGTTCCTTCATGCAGTCATAGTCATCAGTGATAATGTAGAAAGTTTATTGTGTGCACTTCTTATTTAAGAACATAAGAATTAACTTTTCTACCTGATACCCTTAATAATTGTAAATAATGACAAATAAAAGGCACATCAGTCATGTTACAATGAAAGCTACTTACATGAACTGGTTTTGGGGTTGATTCAATGTGCTTTTCTTAACGTTCACAGCTGAAGGTTACTCAGGAACCAAGAGCTAAGAAAGGACGACGTAACCAGAGTATGGAACTCAAGAAAGAAGTGAGTAACCTCAATTACTGTGTTTATAGAGATAGCAAAGTACAAAATGTCTGAAATTTTAATAGATAGTCCTTCAATTTCAGTCACCTTTTAGTGATGTTGCAGTATTAGTCTTGGAAGTTCCAGCCCCACAGCTTGGTGCCTCTTCCTAACAAATGTAATTGTGCCTCCCACACACAAGTAACGTGTGTCATCATGGGAATATTCTGTATCGAGAGTAAAGCAAGCCAGCTTACCACAATTCTTATTAAATAACAAATTCAGGATATCAGTAAGTGCATAAACAGCAGAAATTAGGAAGTGCAGTCGAGACTATTAAGTTTATGAGCTACCTTACCCGCTTTGTCCTTGCGGGATCCGGGAACCAAGGGCTGCGTTATTGCGCGTGTACACAAGGGGGCACTGGGAGAGGAGCCGTAAATCTGTTCCCGAGCCGCCCAGGGCTTGTTCTGGCCTTGTTCCAGCCGCCCGGGGAAAAGCTGTGCCCGTTCCTTGCAAGAGGACTCGGGATGCCGCTGCGGAGGAGGTGCAGGTACTGAAGCGGCAGAGCTCTCTGCGGTGGCTGGAACTGGGACATGGCCGCTCCTGATTCCTGGGCAGTGCCTCCCCGTTGTGCCCCATCCTGCGGGAGGCAGTCGTGGATGGAGGCGCTGACCCAGGCTGTGCCCCGGGGCACGGACTGTGTTTGAGGGCAAGATAGCGACATTACAGGAGGATGTCTCGCCGTTCGTACTGTGTTTTCTGTCAATGCTGTAATTTGCTTCATATGTTTACGTCTTAACATTTGCATTCTTAGCTCTGATCAGTGATCCGGAAGTCAATCACAGTGACCTCTTAGAGAGTAATTGATTGCAAAAGGGAATACACAAGTCAGCCTTTTGAATGGTGTGAGCAATGCCTCATCACACAGACAGGCACAAAGTCCGGTCCTGAGCAAGGCTTTGTCTCTACGCTGCTAAATAAGCAATAAAACATCTAACTTAAAAAAAAAAAAAAAAAAAAAAAAAAAAATCGTTTGTGTCTTCAGACACTTCAAATAGCAATAAGCATTTCCAGGAGTATAACTTCAATCTGTTCTAAAGAGCAGGAGCAATTGGTGTTACATTGTAATAACACAGGCAGCTGAATTCAGCACAGTACACTACAGTAACAGTGACTTCTTTCTTGGTAATTGTGTAATTATACAGAGCTTCTGTGGTCATCCAAGTCTGGTTCTATATTATTGGAAGCAAGACGTAGACTCTCATTAGCCTTTCATCTTCAAAGGACCTTTGAAGTACTAATCAATCTTTCCAGCAGTTCTATGGAATCAGTGGAATATCACAGACTCCAGTGCAGCCTGTTGGGTCAGAGTAAGCCCAGAGTTTGCCAAAACAATTCAGAAGCCTTGGCCATGCAACTACAGTCTCTTTAGGCAGAATATTGCGGGGAAAAATACCTCTAGCAAACCTCTAGCAATCCCAAGGAGTCAGCGCAGCCTCTGAGGTTTTTCATACTTTTGGGGAGGTGAGGCTGAAGTCAGAAAAGCCTGACCCAAGAGCCTACCCACTCTCTAGCCGGTTTTCCACAGGGATCCCACATCCCATTAGCACTACAGGTCTTCAAGAGACACCTTTCACATTAATTAAACTAATATTAGTCATGTAACATCTTCTCTTCAGGGGGAACCAAGAAGTTAACAGGTTGACTTGTTCTATTTCGATACCTGATTTACAAGTTTGTTCTTTCTCTGCAGGAGCCAGAACCTGAAACTGAAGCAGTAAGTTCAAGCCAGGAAATTCCCACAATGCCTCAGCCTATTGAAAAAGTTTCAGTCTCAACTCAGACCAAGAAGTTAAGTGCCTCTTCTCCAAAAATGCTGCATCGGAGCACCCAGACCAGTAATGATGGAGTGTGTCAGAACATGTGCCATGACAAATACACCAAAATCTTTAATGATTTCAAGGACAGGATGAAAGCTGATCACAAAAGAGAAACTGAGAGAGTTGTGCGAGAGGCAGTGGAAAAGGTAACACTTGTTGAACACCACCTACACTGGGTTGAGGAGAGGCGATTTGGGGGATTTTTTCCCATTCGTTTCTGTTTTTGTAACAACCACTCTTACCAAAATGAATAAAAAAACCTTTTCCAAAGAGACCACAAAAAATAGTCCCCATTATGGCTTTTTTAGACCATTTCTATACCAACAAACCTACTTTAAACAGAAGACTCTTGGCTTTTTTGATTTCTTTTCCAGTGATATCTGTGTGTGATCCAAAACTGAAACTAATTGTTTATTCATGAGGATCTGTTTCCAAAGCCTTTCTCTCCATTGTTAAGTGTGATTCTAAACAATGTCATTGTTTAACTGCTATCATAAATAATTCTTCTTTTGTCCATCTTCTGACCTAAAGATCAAATAGGGTCACTGAAATTTGTTGGAATTTTCTTATTTAATAATAACCTGTTTAAAATTCAATGTCTAAGCTTGACCTGGTCACCTTTGGCTGGAGAGAGCAGGGCAGTTTGGAGAATGATTTGTCTGACCTCTCTTAGGTACCTGTCTTAAGATAAGATGAATTTCCTTCTGGATGAAGGACTGTGAAATGAACCTAGGGAGTTCAAGTGTTAATCCTGTTGGATTAAGACACTGAACATTTAGATACCTGAGCAAGGGCAAAGGAACCTCACTAACAATGAATACTAAAAGGTACCTCTTAATGAACTCAGGGATGTTCTGTTTTGTATTTTCCATTGTGCATTTGCTGTAGATTTATATGCAGTTGTAGACTTGGAAAAAACAAAATCTTTTTTATAAGGGAAATTAATAAATTTATAAACTGATCATTGACCAAATATACATAAAACCTATTTAGCTGTTATTGTAGATGCCTAGCAGAGTGGAAATACCATGACATCTTTATTTCGATTAAATCTGATTTTGTTTTATCTCTAATTGAGTAACTTTTATTTCCTAAATAGGAAATAAAATTAGATGAAATCCACCTGCATCAGTAATAGAGATTTAAAAAGTAGAGGTTTAAATAAGACGCTTTTAATTCCAATAACTGTCCCTTGACTTGTTTTGCTGACTGTCTTTGGCAGCTGCGTACAGAAATGGAAGAAGAGAAAAGGCAGGCTGTAAATAAAGCTGTGGCCAACGCACAAGGAGAGATGGACAGAAAATGTAAGCAGGTAAAGGAGAAGTGCAAAGAAGAATTTTTAGAAGAAATTAAGAAACTAGCAGGTCAGCACAAGCAACTGATTTCCCAGACCAAGAAGAAGCAGTGGGTAAGTTTCAGAAATTTATCACAAAAGAGTAAGTGGAAATGTATAATGTATTCTGCAGGCCAGTTGAAGGGGAATTCTTCCTTGCTTTTAAATGCACTGCTCTTTCACTGGTCTCTCAGCATTAAGGCATTCTCCTTCACATTACTGTTTCAACTCTTCTCCAAATTTCAACTTGGTGCTTTGATTACTTTCCATCTTAATTTGTTAGTGCTAACAGGAACAACTTCTCGAGTCCAATCAGATAGTATCAAAAATCTTTTTTTTCTAAGTGCAGTTTTACTCAGTGTAAGACATACTTTGCATTATGTTCACACTCCTTTGATCTTGAGACCTCAGAGGGTACAATATCTGGCTGCAACAATTTGGATTCCCCTGCTAATAAGGCTATTAGTGATATCCTTTTGGCCTTTTCCTTTACTTGCTTTTTCTACAGCTCTTTTGTATTCCTTTATCTTTAAGACATGACATTCTGAAATGTATTCCTCTCTTGTTTGGTCCTTAAGTGCAAACCTGCAGCATCAGCTACAAAAACCATGTTGGTGTGCCCTTTAGACAGACATCTAACTTACTGTTCTGTTACACGCCACGAACTTCTCCCTGGTTTTATTTGGATTGTGGCTCATGTTTTCTCAGGCTGAAGTATGTTCTCCCGCATGGCTGTACAGCACCTAGAGCCAAACACTGCAAGTACCATGAAGTGTTCTGCTTGCCAGGAGCAGAGTGCAGGTGGAAACTGCTCCGCTCAGGAGCTGGGACCTGGCACACACACAAACTCTGCTATTCCTTCGCGGATTTTCACAGAACAGGGGAGTGAAAGCCATCATTCAGGAAGTCACACAGCACTGTGACAGTTGTCTCTAACACACAGGGGGGTGGGCACAGGTCTGTAGCACTGGTGGGGCTAGAAAGGAGTAGGAGCCTCCAGGAGATGGCATGAGCCAAGGGACAGCCAGTCCTACCACCCCCCTCCAGCCCCGTTTGCCTTCTGCTCTAAAGGGCTGTTTTGCTGCTGCTCAGCTTCATTAGTCCCTGTGCTTACATGAAACAATGGTCCCTGCAGGGAGGGGTCTACTCTGGAGAAGAGTGGAAAAAATACTCAGTCAAGAAAGTTGATCGCTGACTGTCACAGTTATGAGTTTGGTTTTTGGAAAGAGAAGAATTACTTCAAATGCCAGAGCTCCTGTAGAGTCTTTATTTCTGTTCCTCACAGAGGTTTTACTGGGGTGTTACGATGGTGCAGTGCTTGGGTCTCTGTCAATAAGAGAATTCCTCCCTGTCTACCTGTCTCTGCAGACCAGAGAAGTTATTTATGACTGACTTGATCGAGTTACTGTGTTCAGTGTGTCACCAGCTGCTGATGCCTGTGTGCATGGGCTTGCCTGTGGCACTGGACAGGAAAATGCAATTGCCTTTGCCCACTATAGACTATGTCAAATTACCTCTGCTCTGTCAGAAGTGAAGAGCACACATGTGAATGGTTGTCACCATTCAGCTGACATGCAGTAACTCAGGCACAGTATCTTGATTGTGAGGCTGGACTCAGCTCTAGCTGCTTTTTGGTGGTTTTGAAGGCAGGATTTTCAAAAGAGACTGGAGTTACTTTTATCTGCTCCAATGTGCCTTTACCATATCCTTCAGAATAATCAGAAAGTGCCCTGGTACCACATCACTGAATTTATTAATGAGGACATAAAGCCTCTCTTACTAAGCAAAACAATCAAAAGATAGAAAGAGTATTTGACAATCTTGCCTATTTCTGTAGCCTCAAACTGCCTGTCAGTCACCACCCTAAATGAAGGCATCATGCAGGCAGCTGCTTTGCATGTGGCAGTAGAGGGAGGGTCAGGATAAACACCTCTGCATTCAAGCTGATGGATCTGCCTGCCAACACACAGCCCCAGGCAGCTGGACTTGGTCCAATTACACAACTCCCCAGCGATTCTTCCTTCAGTGGTACTAATGACAGTCCCTGGTGTGTAGTACTGCACTTGTATGCTGCTATTATAATGATACCTCCTTACCAAAATCTCATGTAATTAACACACATACTAAATTAGTTTTGGTGTCTTTGCTTTTTAATTAGGAGCAGAGACCTCTGGTTTTGTGAAATGCTGATGTCTAGGCTTGGGAATACAGCTGCTATTATTCACACTGTATTTGTCTTTTTCTCATACCTAAAAAAAACGTTCAGTTGGGGATGAAGGGATCATTTTGCTGGTGGTGTACAGGGACATGAGATGTGCTTCCAGCACTCAGAAAACTAATGCATAGTTAAAGAATAACAGTTCCTCTTTCTCTAGCTGGTCACAGTCGCCTTGGCTTAGCTCAATTTCATTTTTATACCTTCAGAAAATTTGGGTTTAATACAGATACCTCAAGCAAATAGCAAACAAAAGGAAGAAATGTAAAGGCAGGAATAACGATAATGAGATTATGCAGCTCGATGGCCTTCAGGGTGCAGGCTGGAGTGCTGGTCTTGACAATGTTTCTGTTTTAGTTTCTCCAAGTTATTTTATTTGTGTATAAGCCTCATTTAAATTGGTGCATAGGTAATTTCCATAGACAGCTTTTAACTTTTTTCTCTTTCAGATTTATTTACACATATATTTATTTCAACTTGCAACAGGTGGTCTTTAAGTGAATGAGCATTGTCTGTGATGTGTACTGTCTGAAACAGAACCCCAAGTGATTGATAACGTTTAGAAAGAGGAAAATACAAAGAAAAGAGGAGGCCTGAGGCCAGCTGGCATGTTGCCTCCAGTGCCACATGTGCTGGTTCCAGCACAGATGACACTATTTTCCTTTTGTAAGTGGAGATTTACATCCCACACTTATGGCCAGCATATGTAAAAGGAAGTGCAGGACCCACAGATCAGTTGTCCTCTCCTGTCGTAGCATTTTTTGATCTCTCCAAACCAGCAGATGTGAATTTGGTCTCTGAGCTGAGGCCCATGCTGTACATAATGGAGAGACACAGCTGTTCCCTGCACCTTTCCAGCAGATGATCCTAACGGTTCCCACAGGCTTGTGGGCAGCCAGCAACATGAAAAAGCAGGAAAACAGCTCTCGAGAGGACACTTGTTTGCAGACATTTTTACAAATAAACTTCCCAGGAGCTAAATTATGAAAGGAAAATGGAGAGGCTCCCTTCTCACACAGCTAGGGCAGTCCCTTTATTGCTGATGTAAACAAATGGTTATCAGCTTAGCCAATGTAAATGTTGGCTTTCTTGGATCTGTCTTTCAGTAGTGTGAGTTGTTGTGGTTTTTCTTTTGGGGCAGTTGAGTTTGTTTTCTTTGTAATTCCTTGTTTTATTGGCAAAGCTGTAGCTAGTTCCGGACATAAAAAGTAAATTGTGTGTTATTTTGTGGTTTGATAGCAGCCTGCACAGACTGTGTGATATCTCTCCCCCTGTTCCCCATCACACAATAAGCATTTCAGACTGGATTCCTAAAGATGCTTCCTCATTTTGAGCAGACCACATTCAGAAGGACAAATTTGAGGTTGTTAAGAGCTGGCTCAGAGGTATAAATGGTTACCTTTAGCAGCAATGCCACCTTTCTTTATGGAGTTTTGTCAAAATGACAGTCACTGCTTTTGCAGCACTCTCTTACAGGGCATAAACCCACCTGAAGACAGCCTGTGTGGGTACTGGACCTCCTTGATGGCCACCCGTAGTGCTGATCAGCATGTTGCATTCCCTTTCTTAGTCCCTCAGAGGCCACAGGGTTATTTTCCAAGTAGCTCCTTCAGCTGTCAGAAAGCTGGGGGCATTCTCTGTGTTCCAAGGTAGAAATCATCTTTGCTGCAGCTTTCCTCAGAACCAAATAATTCTGCATAAATCACAGGCTGCACAGCATCTTTCTTTCAGGAGTCTTGTGCAGTTCTGGCAGGCACAACAAAGGTCAAAAAGCCCAAGCAGCCAAACCCTTCTTGGGTTTATCTAAAACTTGGAGGAAAAATCACTTTTTTGATCTGCTCAGTAGCACTGATGGAGCACAAGGTTTTCCCTTCACGAGGTGGCAGTGCTGGCTGGCAGTCAGCAAAACCTGGTGACGGCAGCATCCTCGCAGCCTGACCCCAGATGGGCTATAACCAACCAATAATTCCTGTCTCCTGAGATGTTATTGTTGTGACTTCTGAGATTTTCTAGACCAAAAGGATTTTCCCCAGCAACCCCTGGACAGGTTGGGCTTATAAAGAAACCTCAGAAACACTGATTTTCAAGCCTGTGCAGAGCCTGTTCACGCCAGCATTTGATTTACTGTAGCTTTTAAGACATAGATCAGGGTGCTATTACACAAATGTAGGGTAAAAGATGGTTCCTATGCTGTGTGGCTGAAAAACATCAGTCCACCATTCTGAGAGATGAGTTTTCTTAAGTGAGAGGTGATTTTTTGAAAAGCAATAAACCAGACTCTGGAAAACAGGAAAGCGTTGCGCGGATTTGCTGAAGATTGCTGCTTCACTCAGCACGTGTGAAAAATGCCCTCATGCCCCTGGGTGCCCCGAGCATAAATAAGAGGAGCACGTGCTGGTGTGTGCAGGGATGGGGGAACGCTGGTGGGCTGGTGAGGAGGGATCCTGCCAGGGGGGTAATCCCATCTCATTTGTTCTCCCCAGTGCTACAACTGTGAAGAGGAGGCCATGTACCACTGCTGCTGGAACACCTCCTACTGCTCCATCAAGTGTCAGCAGGAGCACTGGCATGCCGAACACAAACGTACCTGCCGCAGGAAAAGATGAAAGAGTTACTCCTCCCCTAGAGCACCACCCCAATGATTGCTATTCTCAGACAGAGCGGTTTTTGTTTCCAAAAAAAACCAAAACAAAACAAAACAAAACAAAACAAAAAAAAAAAAAAAAAAAAAGAAAGCCAAAATTGTTTAGAATTTGCTTCCCATTTTGCACCAGCCTTTAAACGCTTTTCGTAAAATGAGATTTTGCACAGTTATTTCAGTCTTCTGTTAAAAAACGCTCCTCCAAAATTTTGTCGGCAAAATGAATTGAACATCTGTGGGAGCAGGTTACTTCAAATAATTTTAAACTAGAGGATTTGTTGCATTTTCAGCAAATTTTAAGACATTTTTAGGTTTTACAGAGGTTTTAATCTTTAAAAACAGCAGATCTGAAAACAAAAAAATGATGCAAGTTTAATGAAAGGAACATTTAAAAACTAGTTCTGAATGTAAGAAGTACAGAACTGTTTCAGAAAAACGAAGCATACTACCTTGATGTAACATTTATTTCCTAACCTTGTTGAGCTGGTTTTGTTCAGCTTAATTTTACTGTTTAAAGGCATTATCTATTGGTTATACCAGTGGGTACATGATTGAATTTAGGGAACAGGGTTCACACAGCAGGTGCTAGTCCTGCGTATTTTTTCTTAAATATTTCCCAACTGTGTTTTATTTTCATTATTTCTTTTCAATATATAACTTTTATAACAAAATATTAGCTTTGATCTTGTAGTTTAAAATCACAGGGAACTGGGGTAATCTTTTACTGAGCTGGATCTTAGAGAAAAATGAATATTTAAATTTTGAAGTTTGCACATTTCGTCTTTGTTCTAACATGAGTGCTTATAACAAGAACAAGAAAAGCCAAAAAAAAAAAAAAAAAGCCAACAAAAAAACCACCAACAAACAACAGACAAACAAAAAAACCCAACTACCTTTATTCATACTCGGAATTTTGAGGCATACAAATTACTTTATTGCGCCCCCCCTTCAGCCTCCCCAATGCAATGTCATTTGACGACCTCTGATCTGATGTCACCTGGTCCATAGTAACTGATAATAAAAGGAGAAAAAGCACTTAAGTTTCACAGAAGCCGTTATGTTTGTAGTAATGGGTCATTGCCTAATAATGAGCTCCATCACTGTACTCAGAATGAAGAATAATGCATGTTAATTTTCTTGTATTAAAGATGCCGTGATTTGTAAAAAGTCTGTATTTTGCGGAATGTCTGGATTAAGAAGCATTACCAATAGGAATGGATCGATAGTTGAAAAATTATTTTCTTTTTGTTTGTTTTATATATAGATATATGAATTGCATCCATGTTCAGAGACAATTTTTTAAATAGATGTAAAGCTTACTTAAATAGCTTTTCTTTTAAAGTGTCTCCACATTTTAGTTTCTTTCAAAGATTGGTCTTAGACTGAGTCATACGCCCATTAATCATCCAGCTATTTTTTGAGAAGTTAGAGGAATAATTTGTAAATATTTATTTAGATCTTTGATATTTATTGAAAGCAATTACATGATGGAACGATGGAAGCTGAAGAATCAGAAGGAAAGCCTTTTAAAAAGTTTTCTCTAGGATTTGTCAGGGTCATTGTAAAGACAAAAATATAACTAAGACTTCTGTGAACTACCACTGAAATCCTGACCTTTTTTACTTAAAGTGGTGATGTAAGTTAATTGACTAGATACCGCCAAATAATGCCCAATATGTTGCAGAACTTAAGTGGTAAGTTGATTCAAAAAAATAGTAAGTAGATGGTAACTTGTATTACCACAGCTACATTATTGCCTGATAAATGTGTAATTAACTTTTGTCGCCTCTGTGTTGTGACTGTAAAACACTTCACAACTAAAAATCAATCCTGTTCGATTACTTTACGAGTTCCAAAACTTCGATCCACCCCTATGAAAGCAAGTATTGTGGAAATATTTTTGGTGTAAAATCATTCCAGAATATGTAATATTTAACTGATAGCTGCATGAAAGTAAGATTCGTGTTACTTTGGCTTTTTTGTCTCTGTTGACACGGTTGCACATTTCCAAGTTACTACAGTGTGAAAACTGTGTGTTTTAAAGAAAAAAAAAAAAACAAAACAACAAAAAAAAAGATTGTGGCCTGGTTTTGTATAAGTTTTAGGTAAAATTACAATTGATTGTTTTAGGAACCATGATTTAAAATTAATTTTTCTGCAAATCATAAAGCTATATTAAAGTGTTGAGCTTAGCCACTATGCACATTGTAATTATTCATTGTGGCTGTCCAGTTTATGATGCATTCTGGCATTTTGTAAGCTGCTCTGACTAGCAATATATAGAGTCATTTAATGTGTTAACATTGGTTAATAAATGTATTTAAAAAAAACCCCTCACCGAATGTGTCTGTGTTGAGTTTGGCCATCCTGGGGTGGGCAGGCTCGAGGCTGCTGTCAGCGCTTGTCCTCACCAAGGGAGGCCGGGGCTGTGCACGGGGGGCTGTGCCTGAACTCCCAGGAACCTTGTTCCTGACTCGAGGGGAGCCAGCAGGGCCGTGCAAGGGCTTGAGCATCCAACATGGCTCTCTGCACCCACAGTGAATGCTTTCAGCCCCTGCAGGGCCATCGAGTCCCAGGTTTAGAGCCGGATCCTGCTCCAGCAGCAGCCAAGTCAGGGCTCGGCCCCGCTTCACCCTGCGCGTCCCCTCCCAGAGGCCCCGCTCTGCCTCCTCCCTCCCCCGCTCACCCCCCCCCGGAGCCTGTGCCTGTCGCGTGTTTTATCCATGAAGTAATCCCCTCTGCAGCGGCTGCAGGAGCCCAGCTTCACCTGAGTGCAGCGGGGTTTCTCCTGCCAAGCGCTGAGCAGCACAGTCCCACTCGCTTGGAAGCCGCCACGTGGTGCCAGTGAGGGCCCATGGAGCACATCCTGCAGCCCCCCAAGAGAAAGGGCCACATGGGGACAAGCCAGAGACAGAGTGTCAGGGCCCAGGGCATTCCTTTGGTTGCCCTGGAAGGTCGGGGATCTGGACAGGGGGGTCTGGGACCCTGGCACAGAGCCCAGGAAGACACTGGCTTTGAGCTCAGTCCATGGGAAAGGCTTCCTGCACTGCAAGATGAATTACAGGCCACAAGAGTGTGAAAGATGATGAAAAACTGGTTTTGGGGTTTTAGTATGGAAGTAGATGGGAGCAAGATGGAGGATTTGGGGCGTTGTCTCCTCCTGCTTCTTTCTTCTTCCTTCACTCTGTTTTCTGTAGTGACGATGGCACAAAGTAGTTTAAGGAGATTGGGTCAGAATAGAGATTACCTGTTTAGTGTAAGTGATAGGTATTGGCAAATAATGAAAAATAAAGAGTATGTAACAATTAGTATAAGAGGTAGTGACAGCCCAGCGCGGGAGGAGTCGTCAGATGCCCGAGCAGCTGCACAGACCTTAGTTGGGCACTGAGAGAATTGTAAGATAAGAAACAATAAACAAAGCGCGCAACCTTGAAAAAACAGAACCTGAAGACTCCGTCTCTTTCTTGT
This sequence comes from Hirundo rustica, assembly GCF_015227805.2. Classification (NCBI taxonomy): domain Eukaryota; kingdom Metazoa; phylum Chordata; class Aves; order Passeriformes; family Hirundinidae; genus Hirundo; species Hirundo rustica. Next base: position 146,407,594 of record NC_053450.1, on the reverse strand, counting down.
GTCCGGCTCAGGGCTTTGCAGAAGGCAAAAAGACTCTAAAACCACCTGAATCTCGGGAGAAAAACCCAAGAGCAGAGGGGGTCACCCTGGAATTCCACTGGGACTTCAGGGCTGCAGCAGGGACTCTCTGGGAGTGGGTTTCAGTGTGGCAATTCAGAATTTTCCTATGGAAATTAGGACCTGGCAAGACCTGCAAGTCCCAAGGGATCCCTCAAAGACTCTTTTATTATTTCACTATCCAAACAGTCCTGTTCTTACATGAGCCAAATTGTATTCCTTCATCTTGATGAAACTCAATTAAATATCCACAGCCAGCACAGCGAATCACATAAACTGGCAAAGCAGGATCAGGAATAAGCAGAATCTCCATTCACCTCCTGTCCAGGGCATTTTCCCTTTTTGATGACTGTGGTCGCTCTTCAAGCTCAGCACTGCTCACCAGCACTCAAACAGCAGAAATCCCCAGTGAAAATGCTCCTCCCCTCCCCATGCACATTTACCAGTAACCAGTGTGGCCAGTGAAAATGCTGCTCCCCTCCCCATGCACATTTACCAGTAACCAGTGTGGCCAGTGAAAATGCTCCTCCCCTCCCCATGTGCATTTACCAGTAACCAGTGTGGCCAGTGAAAATGCTCCTCCCCTCCCCATGCGCATTTACCAGTAACCAGTGTGGCCAGGATCAGGACACAGCAGATTTTCGGATGTGCCAAGGCAGCCTCTCACCTGCAGTGTAACACACGGATCGTCTGCGACCTGCTGTACTCCATCCCTGCCCCACACTGGGCCCTGTCACTGCCAGCTGGCAGAGCTGTCCTTGCACTGCCCCAGCTCTGCAAGTTTCCTTCCATCCGGAATCTCAGGGGGAGTGGGGGCTTCTCTGAGTTCCTGCAGCATCACCACTGCACGCGGTGGTCCTAGAACACCAGTCTTAAAAGTGCAAACATTTTATTGCTGGCTCTTCCTATTATTATCATTATTGTTGTTGTTGTCATTAATTTATTAATTTTTATTATTTTTTTAACTCTGGCTATTCCTTTATTTTAGTAAAGAGGAGCTGTGGTTTCTCCCTCCTGCTTCCTTTAGGTGGAGTGAGCTGCCCAGCTCATGGCTTGTTTGCCTTTCACAATTGTAAATGACCAAGTATGTGAAATATGTTTGGGATTTGTTACTGGTAGTTAGGGGCCACCCTGTCAATTTTAGCACCCCTGAGTGAGAGTACATACGTGATTTGTGTATATGCTTCTCAAATGCTTTCATAAATCAAATTGAGGGAGGGTATCTAAAGCAGAGAGGCCCTTCTTGTGTCATTTCATGTTAAGGAAATGCAATTGCAAGTAGAAAGGTCCATTCATTTGGGAGAATACTAGAATATTGTTGAGGTTAAGTTAAGATGATTATAGGTAATGTAAAAGGAATAACACCAACTATCCTGGACCTTTCAAACCCCATATTTTACCCTAATAAAACCTATTTCCAGATGTCAAGAGCCTCAAAAGTATGATCGACTCTGAGTTATGCTCTTTGAAAAAGAAATGCTGGTTACTCGAGGTTCAAAATTGTAAAATCAGAGAAAGAAAGAGAACCAAGAAAAAATTAACTCTGAATTGCCTCTCCTGCTCCCCATGGCCATGCCTGCCCCAGGACCTCTCCAGCCCCATTAATGTGGAGCCACTAATGAGGTATAGAAAGAATGTTTCATCCTTCAGGGATGGCAAACAACAACAAAGAGGCTGAAATTAAGCACAGCACCTACTTTGTAGATAACTTGTACATAGAAGGGGACTGATAAGATTATTCAGAAGAAATGCCAAGAGAGCCAGAACACTGCATGCTAAAAGACAGAGCGATGTGTTTGTTTACACGCCAGGGCCAGTTGCTGTAAACTCCCTGAGTGAAAACTAAGCTGGCATGAAGCTTCAATGGAAATAGGATTTACCCTAGAGAGGTATCTAAAAATAAACTGAGTTCTGCATCAGAAGACACTGTGAATCCCGTTACACAAACTGCTTTACTAATGCTTGGAAAAGGACTTCTGCAGAAGAAAACAGTGTTTATTAATAAAGCCAGAGCACTTTAATTTGTAACTACTTCATTAACAGGAAAGGTAACTATTGCAAATAGCCACTGTAGGCTCCTTGGGGCCCATCTTGCTGCCACTTTCCAGCTCTGCCTCTCTCCTGCTCTCACTCACATGGAAGCTGTGGGAGCCAGCTCTGCACTGGGCCAGTTTTGAGCCATGATCCCACCATGCTTGGCCACAGCAATGTGCTTTTGTCCCTTGTAACAGAGCCCTCAAGGTGAAAAATGGCTTCATTAAAAGTGAAAAAAGAGTTGCACACAGCAACTCTTGGAGTCCCTGTCACCAGGAAAGAGGGTTGTGCTGGCGTGTGCCACCCCCCTGGCAGAATGAGGCCTCCAAACCCCAGGGCACAGGCAGGGACATCCCCTGCTGCCAGCCCTGCAGCTCAGCCCCGCCAAGGAGCAGCAACCCTGGCTCCTTCCCAAAGGAGAAGCGCAGCCAGAAACTCTGCCATGCGTGGCTTATGCGCTGGAGAGAGAATTTCTTTGGCTGATACAAGGCTTGACTGGGAGACAGAGCATTTTCCTGTCTTTTCACAAGTCCCTCAAGACCACAAGGGCTGGAAAGCCTTTTAGCTTTGCCCCAGAGAAACGCAAGATGTGCAGCTCGGTCGTGCAATTGCTTGTGTTTCCCCACTGACACTGGAGCCAGCAGCATTGTCACCCCGGGCTCCCCAGTGCCAGTGGCTGCCTCAGCAGGGAGCTGCTCCATGCTGGCCGAGCTGCTGGCAGTCAGCGCTGGATGCTGAGCCAGAGTCCAGCACTGCCCAGCCCGCCCCACCAGCAGTGCTCCTGCTGCCTCTCGCTGACAAATTTGGGAGGGACAATGCTGCATTTGCTAGGAAAGCCCCCAAGCCCTGGAGTTTCTTTCCCTCAGTCAGTGGGGTGGCATTGGAATTTCGGGGCTGGGAAGGGGAGCAGGAGGCTGCTCACACAGCAGGTGCCTGCTGCAGGGACTGGATCTGTCCTGAAGTGCCACTGAGAAGCTCTGAGCCATCTCTGGCTTCTCCTGATGCAGGAACCTCCCTTGGAAAGCTATGGACAATTGCCACAGAGAAGGGCCCTGCAGCAGGAGAGCAGCAGGAGCCCAAGTGTAAAAGCCAGAGACCTCCCAAGCTCCTCCTTAGCCTGGCACAGCCCAGGCCTCTGTCAACCTCTGCCCCTGGTACTACACCCACTCCCAGAGCCTTTCTCTTTAGCCCAAGGCTCCTGGAAGCACACTCTCTCTGCAGAATCTTCTGCAGAGACAGAACCTATTTATAGGCTTCTCTTAACACCTTGTTTAGAATTTGCCCTTTTTTCCCAATTGTGATCCTGCTCCGGACCTCCCTCGGCAGAGGGAGTGTTTCCATCTCCCCCAACTACTGCTATCACCATTTGGTGAAGGAAAGCAGTGTCTGGAGTTGCCTGTCCCGTTATCTAAATATTGTTGTTCCTGTGGGTCAGCATTTCCCAATCAAAATGGGACTTTGCCACATCCCAAAATGACAGGTTGCATCCTGACTTTGTGTCCCTCCTGCGGATTTATCATGCTGTAGAAATAAATGGTGCTGGTAGTTGTAAGTAAAGGGCAATGACAGCACATGTGGCTTATGCAGGCATAGGAAGATGCAGCCACACCAGTTTGGCAGCAAGGCTATGGCACTGTTAGGTGCTCCACTGGAAACAGGAATTTTCAATGGAAGTGTCCATTTAAGAAAAAATGGGATTTGTTGGAAAATTTTCATAACTGAGTGATCTCTAACAGTCATTTTATTATGGCTTAAAACAGTAGTTAAAACCCTCTTGTACTGTGAAAAGGCTTTGCTGCAAGATGAAAAAGTATTTCCCTCCTCTGAAAGAAAAAAAAATTCTAGCTGAGACCACACTTCTTTCTTTTTGCTAGCCAAAGAGCTGCAAGAGAAGAACTTAAACATTCCCATTCAGTTTTAGTGGCCTTACACCTTGGACTGGCAGGATAGGCTGTGGGTTTCCACGGTGAGTGCCCAATGTCTGCCCCGGCAGCCAGAGGCATTTTCAGGCAGTGCAAATCCATCCCTGCCCCTGCGGCAGCCAGCCGGGACTGAGCCACGCAGGGACCCCACAAAGACACACGAGGGTGGAGCCCCACCCCAGCCCGCAGCTGCTTGTGATTAGGAGACAGGGGGGTATGCAAAAAAAATCCTCCTGTGGATTTCAGGAAAGTATCCAAACCCAAATGTTTAAAAGAGGCATCCTAGAAATGCTAATGAGCACGTGTGTCTGCAATGGAAAGTTTAATTCCTTCGTACCTCCTCAGCCACTCATTTCCTTTGGGCAGTTGTTGGCTCAAATTCTCCTCTCCTGCTGCTTTGTGAATACTGCCCATGCCATCCTCGCCTCCTGACCTGGCTTCATGGAAACGTTATCTTCTTCTAGCCTGCAGCTGCTTCTCCTACTCCTGTCTTCTCCCAGGGTTTCTGTTCTTCAGTCTGACACTTACCTGATACAGACCTGGCTGTTTTTCAGTTTCCCAAACCACTGGGTTTGGGATAAATTCTGTCCATGCCTTGCCACGTCTGTCCTACCTCCATCCACCTCCTCCCTTGAGTCTTACCACAGCTCCCTTGGATGAATTCAGCAGGGGTAGCTGATCCAAGCCTCCAGTCAGAACCGGTGGCTAAGAGCAGTGAGGTGTGTCCCAGCATCTGGAGTTTCCTGATTGAAATGCGCACTCCTAGGTGAGAAAATGAAAATGTGGGTCCCTAAAACTGGGTGCCTGATGCCACAGGGTTAGATAGTCTCAGCTGCTTGATCTTTACTTCCATATGCACAATCTTCTTTTTCCTGGCCTCCCCTTCTACACCAAACACTTTTCCTAAAACTGCCCTTCATTTACGGCTTCCTCCATTGGTGTCTTTATCCTGATAGCTCAGTACATCTCTTATCTTGGTGCCTCTCCTGCTGTCTCCAAACCTTTCCCATGTGCTACCAGTCACACTTGGAAGCCACTCCCTGCGGAGATTCCATCAGCTTTGTCCCCTCCTCTAGCCACTCTCCACATGCCTACGAGCATCAATCTACCAAAGCACAAAATTAAAACAAGATCAGCTTTGTGCCTTCAGGATCCATCATTAACTGGTCATTGCCATAGAATATTTTGCAATTATTTTTAAATCATTATTATTAGATGTTTTGTGGGATCCCTAGGAAAAAGACTTTTCCCCCCCCGTGTGGATCATGGAGAATACAACAGTGCCTTTGGAGAAATCTTGTTTGTGCAGAGCAGAAAGAAGTGAAGAGCACTGACTTTGACTGGCATGATGCAGCATGATCTGTTTAGTGAACCTGAGTGAATCTGAAATGCCATGCAGTTCCCAGTGTCAGGGTGATGCCAGAAGGTGCAGAGATGGCCTCATCTTGGTCTGCTGTGTAAGAAAGGGGGAGTTGCTGTTCCAGAGATGCTGATCTCAGCCAGGTACAGCACAAATGAGGCAAAGCTTGAGAGGGTTTTTGTACCAGCTGTAAGGTGATACCCCTCAAATGAGATGAGAAAAACCATGAAAAGGAGAACCCTAAATCATGGTAAGGTGAGTGAGAGCTTTTGGGAAGGTGGACTGCCAAATGGAGCACTCCAGATGTCAAAAAATAACATACGTTTATGTTCAAGAAAAAAATTAACAATATTTTATATTTTATTACCCCCAAAATGATTAATTTCTAATTTCACAATATAGAATCTGGTTATGTTTTTCTTTTTCCTCTTCAAATATCAGTTTTAAAGCAAAAACTTCTTCCAATTAAAAAAAAAAAAAATTCAAAATAAATCAGGGTTGGCTCTTACTCTGGGGACAGAGGGGTCCATCCCCCTTGGGGTGACTCTTGTAGGCTGCACCTCTCCCCCACTGCCCATCCAGCCAGAGCCCAGCCCAGCCCTCTCAAACCAGGACTGTGCTCAGGCAAGAGCCACAGCTGGATTTGCCTCTCCAGGGGCGCAGAGGGTTCTGTGGCCCAGCAGGGGACTGTGAGAAGCTGTGCTGGAGAGAGCTAAAATCTTCCCCAAAACTCAGCTTTGTTTAGAAGGCAACTGGTGAGAATTTGTTGTTGATCTCTGTGCACACCCCTCCCTCCCTCAATAGTAACAGTTCTTAGAGCAAATCTCTGTGTTGGAAGCCAGAAAATGAAAGCTGTATGGTCTTTTATCAGACTTTTCCCCAGTTCTTACATTCTTAGTATCAACGTGATAATGAAGAAATTATGCTGTTTTTATTGTGCATGAAGCTTCTAACCCTGCAATGTTTTTTTTGTTGAGATTTCCCACCAGCTTTACAGCATTATAGCCACCTTTTGCCAAAATTGTTTTTAAAATGTGGAATTGAAATATTTTATCCTTTTAACATAAAAATCAATCCCCTTTTTTTGCTTTAATGAAATGATTTGTAAAATTGAATCAGGGACTTCTTGCTGTTCTGCCATCCTCTTCTGCCATCTCTAACTTGCTTTCTCCTTCCCACAATTTTTGGATCTCTCTCTCTCTGCTCAGGGTAATTGTGGGTCCACAAAACTGCACTACCTCTTGTGCAGATAAGCAACCTGAAATCTGAGCCATGAGAGATGGGATTTTATATCTTGGGTTTCTCAGACAGGACTCCAAAGACCCAAGGACTGAGAATTTCACCCTTCGAAATCACATTTGGAAAATGAGAGCTGGGGCCAAACCTCTTCCCTGGGAATGCTGCTACTCAGCAGCTGGGAGCCAGCTCTGAAATCAAGGTCTTTTTGGAAAAAGCCAATGGAAACGGGCAGATCACACTTCCAAGAGCGATCATCTGGCTGCCCAAGGTTACTGAACAGAATGGGAGGCTTTAGTCCCACGTGTGAGTGACCAAGCTGTAACCCATAAACTTCCACTGGCAAATGCTCCACCAGAGCTGTAAAACCTGGATCAGTAACTTCCTTAGGTGACTGATTAGCAGCGTGTCAGTAGCAAGACCTTGCAACAAAAGTGATAAGTGACAAATCTGAGGAGTTTTACAGTACTAATGCTTGTTATTGCTTCTCACAAAATGTTACCAAGCTTACAATAATCTTTACACTTTCAGCAAAAATGTGAACAGTATATTTGAATATATTAAAAAGAATTAAAAAAACATTTCACAAAAAACATTTGTTGCCATATGAAAGTCTTTCAGCAATAAATGCCCACACCAGTATTTAAACATTGTTAAAAGTATAATGATTTGTACTAATAAATTATGCAACAAGAGAGGTAAACAAAATAAAATTACAGTATAGCTCTCCATGTTCCTCCACCGAGCATCCGCAGCTCTCGGAAGCTCTATTTTAGATGACTAATTAAGAAACCGATATTTTCAGAGCAACAAAAATAAAAGCTTTTATTTGTTCATTTGAATATAAAACAGGCGTTATCACAGATGTACAAAGCGTACTGGTGGTTTAACATACAAGAAGGTTGCTGTCCTTTGCACATAAAAATTTTTTGTTTGAATCTGTGATTGGCTGAGTTACATGAATTTCTCTAACCAGTCACCACACTCTATGAAATAACGCTGCTAACATTCAACTGATAAAAGGGACAGTCTTCCCTTGGGTAAAGTGTCAAGCAGGATTAAATATATATAATAAACAAGCACCATGAGGAATCTGCTCCTGTTTGATTAGTTTTGTGTTTATGTTCATTGTGTACCCTCTCTTTTTGTGCATGTGCATCGAGTTGATTACATGGTTTTGTCTGACTCCAAAAGCACAAGGTCACAAGACAAACATTTTATACATTCTCATGAATGGTTTATCTACAGTACAGTTTCTAATACAGAACAATCCTTCTTTATTGCTCAGTCTGATGGTGCTTAAATGTTTTCTTCCTTTTGCTTGCACAACAAAACCAGAAACTCAGTTTATCATTTCTCTTAACTCAGGATTTAACAACCACAGATGACAGGTTGCAGAAGAGAGCTGTTATTAACTGCGTTTCACAACTGCATTGCAGTTCTTTTATTCTCTACAAATGCAAAGTTGACTTCGTGAAGGTTAAAGTAATGCTTTGAACGACAGCGAGATTTGTTTTGCAGTACTGAGATCAGCAATAGCAGGACTTCACAAGTTAGTTCACACACTGCAATTATGTTTGTAATCAATCAACATCTTGTCCGAAACCTTACAACAACTTGCCATTAAGAACAGATTTTATTCTTTTTCGGGAGCAGAAAATGAATTTGACAAAGTATGGGATTGGTCTGCAGAGCATGAATAGGGCTATTCACAGGACAGTGAGGGTGGAAAAGATGGCCTGAAAGAAAATGCGTCTGACGTGGCGAGATGCTCTGTACTGTACATGCAGACTAAAACGTCCCTACCTTTTAAAAAGATTTTTAACACCCAGCATTGAGACTCCCTTATACGTGATATAAACATGATAACATTTGCCCTGCAACAATCTTAGTCATGCATATCCGGTAATGAGAGCCAGCACATGAACGTCATTTGGGACAAATAAGAAAAGCATTCTTGGACTGCAGCTGGTAAATCCCACTCTTGATCACAAACAGGTCAATTCAGTTACAATCACATGAAGGAGGGGAAAGGTTTTAAAAAAGGGGGCATGGGGGGCAGGGAAGACAACAGAACTGGGGAATCAAACCCCTCTTTTCTCCAAAGGTAGTAAAATGAAGGCAGCTGTGATGCATGTTTTTCTACTCTTCTCCCGCGATGGCCTCGGGCTGGAGGCCACGGGACTCTTCCGTTCCTTAACCAGGCAGATGGGTTCCTCTGATGTTTTAATGTGTTTAGGGACTAGTTAGCAGATGCACGATCCGTGCCAAAGGGTGGTAGTGACTGTACGCTCCTCTCCGTTAAGGAATAAATTAAAGACCATTGAAACAATCGTTTCCTGTAAATGTAAACTGGAAGCGTTGGCCACCGAGCTATGTGTCCTAGCTGAGAGGCAAATTGATAACTCTGTGCAAAAAACCCCGAAGTTTTTCCTTATAGCAGTAAAAACACCAACTAAAACAATGAAAAAAATTGTGCAACAAAGTTCTGCAGCTAGACAACAGTGCTATTCCTCAACCTGCCTTTTCTAAGTCTAACAAGTGTATGCACATGCCAGCACGAATATTTATTGTTGCCTCCATGGCAAAGAAAAGAAAATTATTGTAGTGCATTTTTAGTCTTAAATTCATTCACTGCCTTAAAGGCAGCAATAATTTCACTTGCTGGTATCTAGAGGATTCTTTTTGACAGGGATACTTAGCAATCCAGGATTGCTTTTTTTCTTTTTCCAAAAAATTTGTGAGTAACATTTGATTATCTACAGTGGGAGACACCATGCAAGTGACAAGTACTGCATTTTAATCTTTAAAATCTTTTGTCATTAGTGAATTTATATTTCATATATATATATTTGATGTGATACTATCCACTCAAGATAATACAACACTTTGTTTTTATATTAGCAAACATTTCAAGAGTTTAATATTCTTGAATGTTTCTTCTCTTTTATACTTCTAAAGAGATCAAAATAAATTAAACGTTTTTTACATAATTACAGAAGAAGTAGTTAACTTATTTTATCTTTTTAGTTTAGTACAAAGATATTTGCAAGCTCATTGCCGAAATACACCTTATTTATAAATTTCTTCCATTCTAACGCTAACAGCAAAGGCTCTTTGGCCTCTGGGCTTTCAGCATCTCTGACAGAAAGCTGCAAGATTTCTAATTGAAAGGTGCTACTTTGGGTTTTCTCCTCGTACCACTACATATTTTCCTAAGATGTGGGATCTAAAATGGCTTAAGTTAGTAATGGATCTGTATTCATCAGCTTCTTATGACATATTAAAACAAATGAAGGAAACAACTATTTGTATTAGTATGCAAATTGTTTTAAAAGAATCCATTTGGAGGGCAGAATAAAAAAAAAATCTACTTCAGCTTACTTAATGTAAAATACAAAGCCACATTTACTCAAAAAGCAGTATTGTCCAATAGGCAAAAAAAAAAAAAAAAAAAAAAAAAAGAAGTTTTAAATGGGCTTTTCCAACACACTGAAGGGCCTTACCCCATAGTCCTTCTTTTCTAAAATTTAGTGGTAAAAGAAAACATTTCACATTATATTTCCTGCCAATCGTGACTGCTTTGAAAAGTCGTAATAGAAACAGTTCCATTCTGATGAGTGTCAGCATCTTATCTGCACACTTTTTTAGTGGACACAAAAAAATTTTATACATCTATAGTGAAGTCCATGGAAGCTTTAAGGTACAAGACTACATGTTGTAGGCCACATAGATGGGATCTAGCTGGTCTGCCAAAAATCCATCTCGTAGGTGCATACGTTGTTTCTCTCCACGGGAGTTGATAGGAATTACACCAATGTCCACAACCACCACCACCCCTACAATCAGATAGTGTTCCTCCAGGACCACGTTGGTGACCAAAGGAACAAGGTCCAAAGCTTCTTGCTCAGATCCATCCAGCTCAACTACAACGACCAATAAATTTGTCCAGGTAAACACCGCACTGGAACAAAAGAAAAAAAATAATATTAGTCGTGGGGGTTTTTTCACTTATTTCATTTTTTATCCCTTTCCTTGCACCTTGGTTACCTTTTGTGGGAGCTCCTTGGGCTCCTTCCATGTGCTCAGGACAAAGTGCAAACAGCAAGAGAGAACATGCTGCAGGCAGGGGCAGAACAGCCCCATGGGCTCTCTCTTTAATACTGCTGCAATTTTAAGCATTAGGCTGAACTTTACAGAAACTTGCATGGAAGGAGGTGGTGAGACAGCATGTGGTTCCCTCTGAAGCCAGGGAAGTGCTACAGCTCTGCTGTGTTCACGGAGTGATGTGTGTGTGGAGGTGTCTTCTCTGGGGTTTTTTGAAGAGCAGCCCAGAAAACCAAGGAAATTAAGAAAGGAGGCATCAAGAAGAACAGCAGGAGCATAGTCTGAGCTGAAAGGTCTGTGGGATAACTCCTGCCAGTGAAGGGATATGGAGCCCTGGGAAGGCACATGGCACAGTGCAGGCTGGCAGGGGTGCCTGGGGAGGGAGCAATCTCCCTGCGCCTGCTCGTCAAACGCGGCTACGCGCCTTCGGGAACAGGCTGGCTGCTGACCAGGCAGGTCAGAGCTCAGCACAAAAAAGCCGCAATTCTTCTGGACCAATTGGTTTCCACAGAAATAAGGCTGTGTCTCCATCTGTTTTATTTTGTCTGTTTTATTTCTGTTGCATTTAAGGGGACAGGAGTTTTAACATTACTGATTAACAGTTGAGACACTCAAGGGAACACCATAATTCCCAGTACCTTCTCTTCACTAAAAGAGGTTTGTAAGACCCCAAAGTTTTGGTTAAGCTCTTGAGCCAAAGAAGGTAAATTTTGGGTTCTGCTACCTGGGACCGTTTCTGGGTAAGGATAATGCATTTATCCTTCCAAATATGGAAGCTGGGAGGGTATCAAAGTCTGGTGCGTGCATCCATCCAGAGTAGTTTTACAGCTTCCCTCCATCCTCCTCCTCACATCTCCAGAGTCTCTAGTCTTGCATGTCAGCGGAGGTCAACACAACTGAGCCACAAAGATTAATCTCATTCTTCCTTGCAGGAGCTTAAGACTGAATCACAGAATGTCTAGGTTGGAAGAGACCTTCAAGATCCTCGAGTCCAGCCCATGCCCTAACACCTCAACTAGATCATGGCATCGAGTGCCACATCCAGTCTTTTTTAAACACATCCAGGGATGGTGACTCCACCACCTCCCCAGGCAGACTGTTCCAGTACCTTATTACTCTTGCCATGAGAAACTTTCTCCTAATGTCCAACCTATATTTCCCTTGATGCAGCCTGAGACTGTGTCCTCTCGTTCTGTCAGCTGCTGCCTGGAGAAAGAGACCAACCCCCAGCTGACCACAGCCACCTTTCAGGGAGCGGTAGAGAGTGATAAGGTCACCTCTGAGCCTCCTTTTCCCCAGGCTGAACAACCCCAGCTCCCTCAGTCGTTCCTCACAGGGTTTGTGTTCCCAGCCCCTCACCAGCCTCGTTGTCCTCCTCTGGACACGCTCAAGCATCTCAACATCCTTCCTAAACTGAGGGGCCCAGAACTGGACACAGCACTCAAGGTGTGGCCTGACCAGAGCTGAGTACAGGGGAAGAATGACCTCCCTGCTCCTGCTGCCCACACCATTCCTGATCCAGGCCAGGATGCCATTGGCCCTCTTGGCCACCTGGGCACACTGCTGGCTCATGTTCAGCTGCTGTCACCAGCACTCCCAGGTCCCTTTCCTCCTGGGCACTGTCCAGCCACACCTTCCCCAGCCTATAATGCTGCAGGGGGTTATTGTGCCCAAAATGCAGAACTTGGCACTTGGACTTATTAAACTTCATCTTGTTAGACTCTGCCCATCCATCCAACCGTTCCAGATCTCTCTGCAGAGCCCTCCTACCTTCCAACAGATCAACACACGCTCCCAGCTTAGTGACATCTACTAATTTACTAATGAAAGATTCAATACCCTCTTCCATGTCAGCAATAAAAATGTTGAACAGAAGCGGCCCCAGCACAGACCCCTGAGGGACACCACTGGCTGCCAGCTGGATGCAGCACCATTCACCACCGCTCTCTGGGCCCAGCCAACCAGCCAGTTCCTAACCCAGCACAGAGAGCTCTTGTCCAGGCCACAGGCTGCCAGCTCATTTAGGAGTATGCTGTGGGAGACAGTGTCAAAAGCCTTACTGAAATCCAAATAGACAACATCCACAGCCCTTCCTGCATCCACCAGCTGGGTCACCTGGTCATAAAAGGTGATCAGGTTGGTCAAACATGACCTGCCCCTCCTAAACCTGTGCTGGCTGGGCCTGAGACCCTGGCCATCCTGTAAGTGCTGTGTGATGACACTCGGTATAAATTGTTCCATTATCTTGCCAGGTACTGAGGTCAGGCTGACTGGTCTATAAGGACTAGGATCCTCCCTCCCACCCTTTTTCTGAATGGGTGTCACATTGGCCAGTTTCCAGTCATCTGGAATCTCACCAGTGAGCCAGGACTGATGGTAAATGATGCAGAGTGGCTTTGCAAGCTCATCTGCCAGCTCCCTCATCACCCTGGGATGGATCCCATCTGGGCCCATAGATTTATGAGTATCCAAGCATCTCAGCAGTTCTCTGACTGCCTCCTCTTGGATAATGGGGGGACCATTCTGTTCACTAGCACCATCAACCAACCCAAGCGAACAGCTGTCTTGAAGTCGTCTTCCCACTGAAAACTGAGGCAAAGAAGGCATTAAGCACTTCTGCCTTCTCCTCATCGGCAGTTACTAAGTTCCCTCCCTCATCCAATAGAGAACAAAGGTTGGCCTTACCTTTCCTTTTACCGTTAATATATTTGTAGAAACATTTTTTATTCTTTACAGACTTTGCCATTTTAAGTTCAAACTGAGCTTTGGCCTCCCAAATTTTTTTCCTATATGCTCTAGCAGCCCCCTTAAATACTTCCTGAGAGACCTGACCCTCCTTCCAAAAATGATACATCCTCTTTTTATTCCTAAGTTCCTCCAAAACCTCCTTGACCATCCAGGCTGGACGTTTACCTCCTCGACTCATCTTTCAGCACACAGGGACAGTCTGTTCATGTACCCTCAAAATCTCTGTTTTGAGGCATGCCCAGCTTTCCTGAACTCCTTTTTTTTTAAGAGCTGCTTCCCAAGGAACTGTCTGAAAAAGTCTCCTAAATAGGCCAAAGTCTGCCCTCTGGAAATCCAATGTAAGATCTTATTGGTGTTCCTCCTGATTTCACCAAATATCGAGAACTCTACAATTTCATGATCACTGTCCCCCAAGCGGCCTCCAACCACCACATCTCCCACCAGCCCACCTCTATTTGACACTTCCTCCTCTAGCTTATTCCACAGAATAAATAATAATATTCTACACATGTAATCCATACATCAAGCCCTGTACTTTACTCGCCTTTACCTCATAAAATCAAGGGATAACTTCCCAGAACTGTCTTGAGCATAAGATCTGAAAGTCAGAATATATTATGTACAGAAGCCATCTTCAAAAAGAGCTCCTTACCCTAAGGTCAATGCTTGATTGAGACCAAAGTGCACTGTTTTTAGCCCCTTAAGACAGCTCTGAAAATCCACATACTGTGGAAACATATCTTACTTTGCCCAAAAATTAGCTATGAAAATGTGATCTATGTTGATCCTTGACAGAATGGATTTTAGGAGAAAAGTACTTAACTCTTAAAAAAAAATATTTTCAGATCCTGCCAAAGTAGTATTTGATTGAATTTTTATGTGATTATTGATCTGGAAAACTAATGAGCAGCCAAAGCAAGGATGAGAAGGCCCCTTTTGACTTAGTACTGCTGTGACATGAATTTTCATTTGTAATTATGTTTTCACAGACATTCTAGTAAGTTTTGATTGATGCTGAATATTAACAAAATGAAGTATCAATCTGCACAGGTGACCATCTCCGGAGAGGTTCTGGAATTTTTATCAATTGCTGTACAAACATCTAAAGTAGTATTATATACATTTTAACAAACAAACAAACAAACAAACAAAAAAGGGGAGGTTCATTGAAATGTAAGCTAGCATTTGAAACCAAGCCTGGAAACTACTGTTAGCTTGTTACTTGAGAAAGCAATTAATAGCAACATTCAGGAGCAGGTCCCTAAAACATGGCTCAGAATAAATTAGTTTGTCTGAATTCAGGAAACCGATTCACAAAACTTTCATGGAGCTTCTATTAAGTCCTAAAACCAGTGACACTCCCAAGAGGCTTCAATTTAATTTAAAACTCATTTTATATGTCATGGTTCTAACTCACTGCTGATCACTGGAAGTAAAAGGAACTATTCCTCTTTATGTTCTTACTGGTTGAGATGAAGAAACATTAGCCAGTGTGTCTCCCTTATGCATACATCAACTTTCTAGCCCTGATGAATAAAAAAACCTCAAATTGAAAAAGCTAGGGACCAGGAAGACAGACATTTCCTTAAGAAATAATAGAGTCACAATAATCAAGTCACACCCAATAGACGCAAAACATCCAATGCACTGAGCTGGGAATGGCCTTTCCATGTCACCAAATGCTACAGGATAAACAAGGAAGTTGTAAAAACATCTCCAGGGAAAGAAGCTCCTAATTGTTTTCTTTTCCTAATACCTTGTGTAGCTTTGTGTAAAATTTGTTTCTAAGCAAATTTCATGAAGCTCTGTTCTGTTCCTCTTTTGAGACTTTGACATTTAAATGAGTCAACCATGTGCTTTAATTAAAACACATACATTAAAACACATACCACATTTTGTGGTATTGGAAACACTTTCAAAATGCACGGTGTGGGTTTGCACCACAATAAAACCAGACTGTGCCACTCTTTCTCTTGTTATGTATTGAGACAGGAGGTCCAGAGGCTGTTGATTTTGTGCTAAAATTTCTTAAGAGACAAGAATAATTTTAAATGACCTTTCAGATCTGATCCTCAATGACAGAAGCTGCCCAGCAGGATCCCATGTCAGTCAACAAATCCCTGAGTCCCTCAATGGTGCCCAGTGTTACAAAATGAGCTGCTTTTCTCAGAGGCTGTTTTTCCATTCTATCAACTGCATATACCCCCAGCACCTTCTGTGTGCAACAGGAATTGATGCAGGTAAATCCTTAACGGGGCATTGTAACCGAAACAAGAAAAGAGGCTCATAAGCGAAGATGTTCACATCCACAGAAGGGGATTTACAAATTATAAATTAAAATAAAAAATAGTTAGCTGGCTATTATTTTGTCAAGGGGCGTTTCACAAAGACAAAAGGAGGATCTCTAAGAGAAGCTGGAAAAGAAGATATGTGAGAGAAGGACAGTCAGGACAAGGACTGTGAATGAAAACTCCATGACGGTTATTTGGCAGAGCATTGGTTAGGGAAAGGCTGGGAACTGTGAGCAAACCAGATGTTGTCACTCTGAATAACTGCATGTCCCCTTTTCTGCAGGGACCACATCCGAGACACATCTAATTCATCAGCAATCTCTCTTTTTGAGGGAAAAAATTACCCTGAAATACTAGCCTTAAATATTGGCCTTTGGGCAAAGGGTAGCAACAGTACAGAGTGTTTCCTGAATTCCCACTCTGTGCCTTGTTCACTATCACCCAGCTATGGCGAAGTTAAGGTGCTGAGAATTATCTGTGTGTACTTCTTTTAGAAATTCAGTAGTGTTTTTCTCTGGTTGTTTCAGCTTACCCCCAACCCTTTTCCTGCTGCCACTTTCTCACTTCTGGATTTCCATGGTTGTAGAACAAAAAGGATCCTCAAAGTGCTCTCAGCAATCTTGAAAGCAGGAACATAATTTAAGCATTTTTTTGGTACTGAAAACCATCTCTGCAGTGTGATATGGCTACTTTATTCACTGCCTGTGATCTCATAATTTGAGGGGACACAAACCTCTGACAAACAGATACTGCTGAGCACAGCGATTTATGAACCTATGGCTATCTTATAATAGAGCAATCGTTAAACAGCTTGATCTGAAAACTTTCCATCCACTGCTGGTACTGATCTGACACATTTTCAAGGGGAATTTCATGACATCCTTAAAGGGTTCATACTGATCTATATGAAGGCACAGAACCCAGCTCCCTGTGTAATGCCTGTCTGGCACAAGACCATACCAGCAGTGATGATGCTCAAGGGAGGAGTCACTAAGGCAAAACCGCAGTTACAGTCAGCCAAGCAACTAATTATATTCATTTTAACTGATATTTAAGAATAAAGCAAAGTCTTTTACTAAAGAAACCAGTTCAGCTGCTGTGCTTCATTCATTATTAAGCTTCCTGCTCCAGGCCACACCTCTGCAGCCAGGATTGAAAAGAAAAATGCAATTGCTCTGCTTATTGTGACAGATTCGTTTTGGTTGAAAGGTGAATAGCTGAGCTGAGGTTGTATCAAAACAAAACAACTACCTGACTGAGTCTTCTGATGAAAGAATAATGAAAAGCAATTTGTGCTCATGTTGGTCTCAAGAAATGATTTCCTGCTGTGTACATCTGAGGATGATACATTGATTAAGACAACATCATTATTAACTCATTGATTTACTGCTTCAATTTCCATTGTGACCTTGATTTGATCACTGCTTCATTTGTTAATAACCAATTCAAAAATAACAGTGTGTTCACTAATAAAATTTATTAGTGTGTTCATTCATTTGAAATGTTTGCTTGCTTACTCCTTAAAAAAAAAAAAAAAAAAAAAGAAAGAAATGAGCTTATCAGAAATCAGTCCTTTCTGATTAAATCTGCTTGTGAAAAGTTTCATCCTAAGGACACATTTGCATCTGGGTTATAAATCCTGTGACCATCCCGACAGGCCATTTCCTGGATCAATTGCAATATCCAAGGAAAAAACCCAGACATTATATATATTTCATGTTTTTATAAGGGCCCTGGTGTTATGTAATCCTTACCATTCTGTGATGCTCTTGTGTGCTCTAATTACAGAGGTTTCAATATCGATCGGATGGTACCTCATCCCTCGCAATTCCATGGCTTCATCTAATGCACCCACCACATAAAGTGCATCATGGCGTTCTGGTGATAAAGGATAGAAGAAAAGAAAGATTCTATTCTCCAGTACATTAAATTATAGAAATGTTCACATTAAGAATTATGTAAAAGAAGTACAATGTAAGTTATCCTTGAATTTCTGAAACCCCGAAGTGAATCCCGAACTAATGAGCATTTTCCATTACTGCAGTGCAAAGCAGAGCAAAAAACAGAAGAAAGGCAGAAATACTATTCCCATTTGAAAAAGTCAAAGTCAGAAATCTTTATCCAAATACAGTGGCATAATTCCTGTTTTTCTCCCAGGTGGATGCACAACACATTCCTTTATTTAGGGTACACTGAACAGACAATCTGTTTTTTCAAAGAGAAATAATAGATTTGATCCTAACAGTGTGGCTGATGTTCTTCCAGTTACTTTGAGATGGTCACCACAGATGTTTTTGATCTATTACAAAGGTGTTTATCAATAAACTAAAATCATGCTATAGCTAGATAGCAAATGGTTTATTCAGGTAATTTAAGCATAACACTTTTATAGCCCATATTTTTTACTGACTGAAGAAATAAATGAGGCTGAAATGATGCTTTTAAAAAGATAGGCTGAAAATAAATAATTACATGCTAGTCATAAAGAAATATTCACTAACAGACTTAAAAGCAGATAACTGGCTCTTTGGCATGGATTTGGATAGTTGTGTGCTGGTATTATAATGACAATATGAAGTCTACTTAATAAAGGGCTGAGAACTTTCTGCACTGGGAGATAAAAGTAGGAGAATGGAGCAACTCTTCGCTAGGAGAATACCTAAGCTATTTGGCTGCTTAAGCTGCAATATCCTCAGAGAATCCTGAATTTTCTCAGGGTTGGGCTATCATTATGAAATGAAAAAAGCCTGGGCAACCCAAAGTAAATCTCTTCAGACGGTGCCAACATAAGGACACGGCAGCAGGCCTGATCAGGGATTACCAAAATGTTTTCAGATTTGATGAATTCTTTCTTTGGCTGAATAGCAGCTATCCTAATGGCCCTGGGATCAATCCTGGAGGTGTTCACAGTGTTGCTGGAAACCTGACTTGGCCAACAGCCTCCCCTGGCCAGCTCAGTCACAGCCACTCATGGCACTGTGCTCCTCAAAAATCACGGACAAAAACATTTTCCCAAGCACAGGCTTTGTGTACCTGGCAGCACTGGCTCACTTACATGTGTACAGGAGACAAGGAACCTCTTTAAAACGAGTAAGGGAATCCTGTACCTTTCTGACAGAAACCCAAACACCCAATAGCTTCTCTTGCAGGCTACTGCTTGTGTTACATTTCAGCAACCAGCCCTCTGGGGTTAAAGACAGGAAAATGTGAGGAATGGACAGCTCCTGTGATAAGGTGGTCGCTGGAGGGACAGGGCTCAGACTCCCACCAGGCTTTTTCCAATGCATTCCTGGGGACACAACTGCCAGAACAAATGATGGCAATTTCAGCTGCATTTCATATTTTTCATGCTGAAGCACTGGCTATATTAAGAGTGCCAAAAGGTCACTGGTGGAGGGGTTTTATAGCACCTGAAATACAACAAAGGAAAAGCAACTATTTCAGCAGGGAAATCTTGCCCTGTGATTTATTTTTTTATTATTTTAACTAAGGGTATTTTTGCAGTTTTACCGGTTTCACAGATGGAGCATGTTAGGTACCGCAGGGCCAGAGAAGTAGTGTCACCCTCCAAATAATTCAAATTATTTGCATAGACCTAGATGATGAGAAACCTCTTACCTCCATTTGCATCTGTGAGTTCTGTTCTTCTCAGGAACCCCAGATAACCAGTTCTTGCCCAAATAGTCTGTGTGTCTCCAAAGCTGAGTCTTGAGTTAAAATGATCTGATTGCAAAGATTCATCTCCATAGATGGTAAAATACCCACTGGCATTGTGAGTGCTGTGAACCCATATCTAAGTTAAAAGCAATTATACTGGTATTAATTAAAGTAGCTTTCGAGAATGAAGCATCATTGAAAATTCTTGATGCAAATGCTTTTAGTCATTAGCTAGATAATACTAAAAATGTCTTTTAACACTCTTTCTGAACTCATAACTGACCCAGTTCTAGCATAGAGACCCCAATCTACTTTTGTTGAAGTTGCAGGGCAGCTCTGAGCAATGCCAAGTTCCTCACTCCTGGTTCAGTGTATTTACCCCAGCAGAGCATCCTCCATGAACACCAGACAGACAGATTATTTTAAAGGGTGAGGCCAGGGGCCTTCACCTATAGAGAATGATTCATTCCACCAAAATTGAAGCATCATGGAAATTTATTGCAATTTCAAATTAATGAACTCTTACAGAAACTCACAAATTAGACTGTGGTTTTAATTATGATCAAACATGTTCTTCATTTTGTTAACTAGATTTTTAACTGCTTGAAAATAACATAATTTTTTTTCTTACTCTAGAAACATAAAATAAATTCGAAAAACATATAGTCTTGCTCAACTCAGCTGATGAGAGTACTTCAGTGCAATGAAGCACAATGATTATGGAGAACTGCACAAGAAAACCATCTAGCTGAAATTAGACTAATCTATAAAATTTTCATGTAAGCTTCCATCAGAATTAGTGAAGCACCAAGTATAAAATACAGTTAGCAAAAGCAGGGGGTTTCTTGTTTTTTAACTTGAGCTATCGCTATTTAGAAACAATATACTAACAGTTTTAATAATGACACAAATATCATGATCCCCACTTTATAAAGATCAGCAGAGTTCACTGTTTTCTTAACTGGACATTTGATAAGCTGTATCATAGGAAATCATTAGCACGCACAACAATGGCTTTGTATCTGCAATTTACTTCGGAGCATACAAAGTTCAGGTTCTCATGACTCACCTCACCAAGATGAGAATCTCCTAAGGGTCCCTTTGTTTCTGGATTAGCAATAATGATACGTACTCCTGGGAGGATCTATTGAAAGAAAACATGAGGCAGTAAGAAAGCAGGTACCACCTTATGCAATTGTATGCTGATGCTTTGTCTCCAAAGAACTTTCATTACAAACTACAAGAAATCCTTAGAAATCTAAAAAGTTAAAGTAGACTTATCGTAAAAAAAAAAGTCCATAGATATGATAAATTCTGAGATAATTGGGAAATGTGACAAAACTGCTTCTCTTTGTGAATGCTGTTCCATCAATAAACCTCAGGAATCAAATGTTCACCTGCAGAACAAAAGTCTGACCAAATGGCTCCTGTCTCTATGAGAATACACAGAAGGATAGGAAAACCCCCAATGAACCTTTGGCCTGAAACAAGGAGAAAGCCAGAGGCATCATGCAATCTCCCAGAACAATGACCTGCCAAAGACCTCATGTAATGTGTCGGGGGCTTACCCCAACATTGAGGTGGTTTCAGGGTCCTTGCTCCCCTGCGCAGCTCCGAGCTGAGCCGAAGGAAGAGACGGAGTTCTCAGGTTTAGATTTTTCAAGGTTGCATACTTCGTTTATTGTTTCTTATCTTACAATTTTCTCGGAGTCCGACAAGATGTTCGCAGCTGCATGGATTCCTCACGTCTCCCCCCGAGCTGGGCTGTCCTTATCTTTTATACTAATTACTACGTATTTCTTATTTACTATTTCTTACCAATGTCTATCACTATTACTAAAAAGGTCATCTTTACTTTGACCCAATCCTTACTAACTACTTTGTGCCACGTCAATGCAGCAATGGAGTGAGGGAAGAAGAAGGAGAAGGAGAAGGAGACAACGCCCCAGATTCTCCATCTTGTCCCCATTCACTTCAATGCTAGGAACCTAAAACTATTATTTTCTCATTCTGTGATAAGCTAAACTACTATTTCTCACATTCTTGTGGCATGTAAACCTTCTCTCAGTGCAGGAAGTTTTTCCCATGGACTGAAATCAAAGCCAGTGTCTCTCTGTGCTCCGGGCTGGGGTCCCAGACCCCCCTGCCCAGGTCCCTGACCCTCCAGGGCAACCAAAGGAATGCCCTGGACTCCAACAGTAATGGACCTTCAACAACTACAGAGGTGGATGTTGAGCCCTAGAAGAGGAAAGGGAGCATCCTCTGACCTTGAGTGTGTGCAAAGCTATGGACAGAAAGCTTTAGATGAGCACCCACAGCATCAGAGCCTGCCCCTCTGTCCCCAGCCTGTCCCCACAGCCATGCCCCAGCCATGCAGGGACAGTCCCTCTGCAGGTGATCAGTAGCCCCTAGCACAGCCTGGTTATCTCAGAGCAGCTCTCACTGGAGGTGGGCTCTTCATCGATGGAACTACCAGCACCAGCACCACATTTGTCAGCTGCTTCAAGAATGGCAATGCAGGGGATGAAATACCTTCTTTTTGCATAAAGAAGGAATTGATTTCTGCATAAAGGAGTGAGGTACAGGTTCTGAGAGAGCAGCAATGCATCAGTTACATCAGCCATCATGCTGTAACCTCAACAGTAAAGGAAGGACATCAGTCTGCACAGCTAATAGCACCTTCCCCAGTACTATATTCGTGTAAAAATGAACAGAAATGGATATTTACTGAAAATATTGAACATAAAAGTTACGCTTAAATCTTCTTTCTGTACTTACTTTTCCAGACTCCATGAGAGGCAAACTATGTGGGGATCCTCTTTCGACTAAACGAACTCTGTAAAATAATATGTATAATATATGGTTGCATTTATTTGTTTTTCATTAACATTTATTTCTAAAAGGAATGGTTAATGGTTGCAGAGTTTAATGTTATTTTTGGAAGAGATTAAGCTTATATCCTCTTACGTGGAACATAATCAGACCCGATATGTAATATTAGTCAAAACTTATGGATGGGAAAATAATGAAAAAAATACGTTTTCTTAAATAATAAATTCTTCAAATGTAGTTGGTACCTTTTATTTGTTTTTGACAGACTTTTGTAAATGGAATTCCACACACAAATTTATTCATGACAAGAGGGATCTAAAATATTGATTTCCCACAAGAAAGTCATAAAAGCCAGGGCACAGACACAAAAGCATGTGAGCTGAGTGAGCAACCACATTCCACAAGTAGCTGACAGCTAAAATCAAAATCATATCAAAATAACTCATAACCTCGCCTCAACCTCAAATCTGTATTTACAATCTCTTAATTATTTTCAATGGACAGTGGTTGATAAACATTTTAATATTAAAAAAAAAAAAAACAACCCAAAACCATTTAATGAAAAATGTTATTACTGCTGAAATCAGATCCATTCTCAGAGTGTGACTTTCTGGTTGTCTCTCTTCTTTATTTAGATAACTTATTTCCCCACTAAGTCAACTGGAATGTCATGTCTCCTTCAGTGGTATATGGCCTGGAAGGAAATTTCTCATTTAACCTTAGAAAAGTGCTCAGCAGGTTAGAATGAAAGAGACTTGCAAGTTCTAAAATAGCTGATGATGTCAGCCAGTACCTGGCAAAGAAAATTTGGTAACAGCTAGTTACTCCTGTATCCTAAGTTTTTATCCTAATAACCACGAAAATCTTAAACTTCCCACTTCTGAACAATATCCATAATCCACTTAACCAAGCCAAATCTGGACTTGTGTCCGAAGAGCTCCTCATCCTTCTTTCCCCCCCTCAGCTCCAGGCATCAGAAAGACAAAAGTCCACAGTACAAGATGCCTAAAAGCCAACCATGTAAAAGGTAAAAATGGAAAGTCAGAAGACAAAAAAACAAAGAGCAGATGGGTGGAGACCTGGATCCCATTAAGCTGAGCATAAAATGAGTCTATCAGAAGCAGCCACAATAGATCTTTTTCGGACTGCTTTGAGGTCTTTTTATAGACAGAGCATCTCAGTGCTTAGTTTGGGAAAGGAGGGATGAGACAGAGAGAGACCTCAGCTAGAGGTCCCTTTGGAGAACAAAGCTTTGGCAAGTTCAGACCCTAAGCAGAAAGGAGATGGAAAAAGATTATTTTTTTTTTTTTTCCCCTATTTCTTTGCTCCAAGAGTCTTCTATAAAAGGTGAGACTTGAGGTCAAGGCAGGAATAGTGAATAGTGTTTTATCTGCAGTTCTGGGAAGTCCCTCAACCTTGATGAATGGGGCAGGGCTAAGCCTTGAGACATCAGTGTGAGTCGCTCCTCTCACATACAACCCAAACACCCAGGAATTTCAGACCCTTTTCCAAGCTGTGTTGAGAGGAAAAGGATGTAAAGTGCCCTATAAGGGGTACTGCCTGGAGCAGGCACAGTTGGGCAGCTGGAGCCTGACCTACAAGGAATCACTTTTCAACACTCGTTCAACTGCCCCTAAATTCCCAGACCAAGCCCGAAGCACTGATTACCTCCCCTGTGTGTTACCTCCAGTGTTATACTGCCCTTGTTTACACTCTTGTGTTACACATCTGTGTTTTCTGCATTTCGTGCTGAGCCTCCCACCAGCTGAAAAGCAGCAGAGCCACCACTGGATTGATGGCAAAGGCAGTGAAGCTACAGCATCCATTTGATCATCCACAGACACGGGGCGGCAGAAAGCCAGGCCACGGGAGCCTCTCTAGAACCTGTGTGTGCAAGGCTAAATTAATGCTGCTCTGTAAAGGGTACATCTACAGCAGCCACACTTGTGGCAGCAAATGGCACACAGCCACACAAGTGGCAGCCAAATCATAAGTATTTAGGAGTATTCAGGTTTTAAAAATAACTCTGTATATATTGAAATGAAATAATATATTGCAAAAACTAGTTGCTACTAATGCTCATATATTTCTGCCTTCCTATATCAATCTTTGTTCTGTAAAATCCACATTAGTCCAGAAATAGAAAACGCCTTTAACTGAGTTCTTCCAAACAACCGACATCTCCAATCTTTCAATAGGTATTTGTAGACAGATAGCTACTCTTGGAAGAAATAGTCATCATCTCACCCACTTGGTACTTCCTTTAACAGAGTAATTTTACAAGTATTTCTGAAATTGAGAAAATATTATAAAAAAGACAACTTAGAAAACCTCAGCCAAATATAACAAAGGTCAGGAAGCACTTTATGTAATTTAAGACAGGTTTAAATAGAATTCCATTTGGATAACAGTAGAGAAAACCTTTGGGGCAAGAAAGGTGTGTCAGAACTGTCCAGCTGCTCAGAGATATTGGTGGCCTTTTCTCCCTTCCTGTCATTAAGACATGCCTCCATGAAGTGCTGCTGAACTCTAGGCCTAGCAAAAATCACAAATAATAAAGCAACACATTTGATAGTGGTGTGACTACTGGAAATGAATCAACAGTCATAAATCTGACAATCCCCTCTTTGCTTTCAGCATCTGTGTTCCCATCTTGTTCTTATTATCGCTGGCATATTCTTCTAGTTCCCTTCTCCACCTGTTTCATTTAACCTTGCCTGATTTTTTAGCACATGATGATCCATAGAAGGTGCAATTTCTCACTTTCCAGCTCTGTTAAACCTCTCCCACTCCGTGCTTCCCGCCTCACATCCCTACAGAGTTTTCACAGCAGTGCACTGAACATAGAAACAGCATTTCTTGGATGTTTTCTGTGAGGGCCCTCTTAGCACCCAAAACCTTGGATCCCTTTTTGAAAAGTTTCTGCTAAGATCACAATCCATTGGGGAACACATTCTAACAAATCCAAAAATAATAAAAATATATTCAGCCACAAAGATATTTCAAAAAAAATAACATGAGATTCTGATGTTAGTGAGCCTCATGCGCATCCCTAATTTTAAGTGCTTAATAGTCTCATTAACTCTACTGGGACTAGATACTGTGAATAAATTATGGGCATTAGGCAACAATTTTTAAAATTAGTTTTACTGTGCCTCAGCATAAAATAATTCAATTGTTCGCACTTTTCCTCAAGAGATTTCCCTTTTTCCACTGACAAATGCAGACACAATTGAAAACATCTTTGCTTCCCTCCTGGGCAAACAGCATCACTATCAAGGCTGCTCTGGTAGGCAAACAACAAATGCAGAGCACAGGGCCCATCATACCCATAAAAACAACACCTCTGAATCACCCAGGTGATGCTGGCAAAGAAGCTCACGGCTCCTTGCAGCCTCCCTAGGACAGTGACAGCAAACCCTCTCCAAATTCACAAATAATCGTAACCCGCTCCAGGCAGCGCAGGTCCAGGAAGGGCAAATCCTGTTTCTCAGCAGTGCTCCAGAGTTCTTTGCTGGGAATGAAAACAATCTCTTACAAAGTGAGTACAGAGCTTTCCTGCTGTTTTCTTCTGCTGCCAAGCCTTGCTGGGACGGGCAGAGGAGAACATGGCAGTACAGCCAGGCTGGGCAAAGAGACTGAAAATCAAGTGGATGGGAGAAAACCTGCTGCCCTTGGGTGTGAAAGCTACTTCTGCCCCTTCTGGTGGCTTACAGCCAAGCTGAGAGGAAAAATATAAATGAAGGACCCAATGCAGGGCAGAAACAGGGTCTCTCCCCCACTAAAATGGGAGGAGACAGAAGATGTTTAAGGATCATTTCACTGTTGCAAAGCTATAACCAGGGATGATACACAATGAAACTGTAATATTTACACAGAACAGTATAGAAGAGTGTATTTTTCACAACTTTTTCCACTGGCTCCTAAGAATATTTTCTTAAAAAATTCTCTCACTGGAGCTGTACAGTTGAGAAAACTGTTTCAAAGTCTGGTTCCTGGGATTTAATGGGGAATGCAGCTCCACTCCCAGTATGTGCCAATTTTTTTTCTTGTTACAATTTAATATATTGAACATATTTCATCTTTAAATCAAACACTTACTATACAAAAGAAGAACTGAAATCTGACTTCAGAACAGGAACTGGCCAGCTATAACTAACTGGGCACTGCAATCACTGTGCAGTAAAGGGGTGTCAAAATGCAGCAACAATGTCTTTCTGCACTACTATCCTACAAGAAAATGAAAATTTTGTTTATGCTCCATTTTAGATCTGGTTCATTCAGTGATGAAAACTCTCAAAATTCACTGCACAGTTTGCTAGTGCTTCACACTAACCAGAGAGTTTGTCAGCAGAGCTATTAACTCTTGCTTTGGGAATCTGCAGGGGCTGGCACATGCAGAGTGGTACTAAGCAAGACTACAGTGCCAAAACTGGGCAGTCCTTCAGAGCCGGCTGTGCTGCTGCTCAGAGAGACAGTTTGGATTCTGTGATTCTAATAAAGATGGAAAGAAGCTATAAGGTCATCCAAATCCTGCTCCTTGCCAAAAAAAAAGACTGCTCCCTGCAGTGCACTTTTGAGTGCTTTGCCTACTTCTGTTAGAGTATTTCAAATAATGGGGCTTCTTCCACTTCCATTCAGGGCTTATTTCTCAGCTGAATTTATTTCAAATCCAGGAAGCTTTTTCACTCTGCAATGCTTGGCATGAACCTGTCTTAGCTTCCTCTACCTCTCCACATCCAACTCAAAGGAGCTTTTCCCCAGTGACCTCGTTCTCTTTCAATATAACTCAGCTGAGGAGATTGCCTTTTACCCTACCACTCAGCCAAACTCCACATTTTGAACTTTTGTCTTTCCTTTATAGCCATTCCCTCAAGCTGAGCCATGGTAATTGCCCTCTTCCTCCTTGCCTGGTGCCAGCATCTTCTGTCAGCCAGGCTTGGGCACTGCACCTTCTCACACACATCATCTCCAGCTCTGATTTCCTTGCCTATCCCACCAACCCGTCCTCTGTCTGGAGCAGTTCTCACACTATGTCACATCACAGGCATGCCAGCTTGGAAGCCCAACTCTTTGGTTCCTTTACTACCAGCTATTTTGCACTCTTGATTTCTTTCAGCATCTGTTCTTGGATGCTGCCACTCTTGAAAAAAACCTTCAGCAACAAAGCCTAAAGGAAACCAAATAGGATGTGATGAACATACAACCCAATGTATTTAAGCCCCCTCTTTGCCCACAGTTTTTCTGTGGCACAAAGCAACAGCCAGTGGTCTCTGGTTTCATCCCAGCCCTATTTCTTAAGTTTAGCTACTGACCATCATCTTAGATTAAAAGTTAAGTTTGTGGGGGGAAAAGTGGATATTTTTTTATTCAGCGAGGGATTGATGTTTTGAAAATTGTTCTGTATTAAAATGGAAGAAAGAAATTAAATATGTACAGAAGTTGTAAATGGAATCTAAAAAACCCACGTGGCAGGTCAGAAAAAGAGGTTATTTATGTTTAATATTCCAGGGCATTTTGTTTTGTTTTGAAATTAACTTTATTAACTCTTCAAACGGAAAATGCTTTAACCCACATCATGAGCAAAAATTAAAAACTTCATGTGTTTTGACCACTTTGAAAACTTTTTTTCCTTAAGCTGAAAAGAATCCGACCAAACTGACTCTTCTGAATTCAACACAATGGTATTTTACATAATTCACTAGAAACTGTAACCAAAAGGCATTAAATGTCAGAGACCTTTTATGTGGCTACATCCAGAACACAGTGACTTCCCAGTTCTGGCTCAAATCATTAAGAACTATGGCCACCAACACCACCTTTCAGATATATATCAATGTCCAGTCTGAGATGGTGCTTGGGTAAGACTTTTGGTGGGAAGGGGCAGATGCACCCTCATTTTCTATAGGTAGAAGAAGGATGGGCACTGTAGGTAACAGTGGGATCCTGGACTGAGTCAGGGCTCTTTGACACTCAGAATTGTCAGTGCATTTTCTCTTTACTCAAATAGTAAAATGTTCCTATGTAAACGATTCCAGAATTAACTAATCAATGAGCTCATTCTACCAAAAATATGGAAATATGGATCAAAGAACATAAGCTCTGCCTTCCAAAATGACATTCAGAGTTCAAATAGCAGATCAGAAAAGTAGGAAAGTTGCACAGCTGAACACTTAGGCTGAAGGGAAAATGTAGATAATGAAGAAGTTTCCCTGCATCATCCTGGTTTCTTCAGAGCAGTTTTTCTCCTATCGCATGATATATTCAGATAATGGATAAATACCTCTGAGACTGAAAAAGGGACTTTGGGATTTAGGCAAACTTTATCCAACCAAATGAACAACCATTGAACTTTCTGTATGCCTAGGACATATTTTAATCCTGTTAATTTGATAATCAACAAGAATTAGCACTAAATAATTTCCTTTAATGTAAAGGAATCCTTCACTATAAACCTAAATGACACTTCATGTGCCAAATTCCCTGAGGTCAAAAGCTAAGAACTTCCAAACCTTCAGATGGCTGGACAAAGAAGCAGAAAAAGTTACAGTGATTTAAAACAGTTCAGAAAGCTACAAAAGAATCAAAATGGGGCAGAAACTTTGGTTCATTAAGGGAACACTCAAATCATCACTGATTATAAAAAGCAATAGCAATTTTATCATAAAATATTATGGGAATATATAAAAAAGGTAAATCATGTTTATGGTTGCTTTCAGTTTCGAGGTTTTCTAAAATGTTCAGCTGCCATCACACATTAAATTTGTTTAAATTAACTTTGCACATTGTTTAAAGCACAGTATCCAGCTATTTCAAGAGAGTGCAGTGGACCAGGACTCTGGAGAATTTGGTCTCCCACCTCGCACCTCGAGCACCATTAGGTACAGCACCACCTTTCTCTGTGCTTCAGGTTCAGCTTTGCAAAACCAGGCATAAAGCTGCTCGCAGCTGTTATCTTTTTACTCCCATTACAAACCTCCCAGGACATGGTGTTTATCACTAATTGTTTTTACAGCACTTTTCATAATCACAGTAGAGATCTGACAATTCTGTTTAATGCAATATGCTTTTTCTATTTTGTAACCCTTTGTCTTCCTAGTCCTAATCTCTAAAGAGACTTCGCATACAGGGAAAAAATTAATTATAATGAACTTGGGATCTAAAAACATCCTCAGCTAATGGAATTAGCTTATTTGTTGTTAACAAATGATGGAAATTATTTTAGCATTGCTAATGAAACATTCACATTGCTAATGAAATATTCACATTCTACATTCCCATAATGTAATCAAAGGTGGAATTTCTGAAATCAAGTAATTTTCTTTAACCTGTCCCCTTCTCTTGCTATAACCTCCAAATTTCCCACCATTAGCTGACTCACTCTGCATTTTTGGGAAAGAACCTTCAGAAAGTTCTCCTTAACAACAACCAGGGACATTTCCTGTGCATGGAACACCAACACACAAAGCTATTTTCTCAGTTCAATGAAAACTGGAGATGAGCACTCAGAAGGAAAGGTCAAGGGTGTCACGAGCAGCAGTGCCTTGTACACCTGCAGGCACTGAAAAGGGACTGTCCTGTCACAGGAGACTCACTGGGAACCGTGGCTGAGCTTCTTGAGACTCTCTGCTTAGGCAAGTTCATCTTCTGCTCACAGACACTTCCACTATGTGTCACACTAAAAAGGACAAGTTAGGCTTGAAGCAATGTATTAAGATCCATTGAAAGGAGCCATTTAAGAGGGTATTACATCTCTAACCAAATTAGTGTTGTATCATTATATAAATAAAGGATGCTTTTACTATTCACAGCTCCCCTTCCCAAGCCTAACCGTTCCTTCAGTTTTCCTTCGGCCAGATTTCATTGACAACAGAAGCCAAATGAGTGCCTGAGGCTGGCAAGCTGGAGTGGGTCCCAAAGGTGACAGGACCCATTTCCCAGGGGTAACTGGCAGCACAGCACCCTGTGATGGATTATTTGTCACAAAAACGTGACAGTGCATGGCATGGCAAAGGCCCTGTCCTCCTGCAAAGGCTGGCAAGAGAAGAGAGGAATGGAAAGAGGGGTGGGGAGCATGTAGGTAGCTCCATCTCAGAGCGCAGCACAGTCTGTGGCTAGGGCTGCAGAAGCTACAAAGCTTTGTTCCAAATCTTACATATATTCACTATTTCCCCTTCCAAAACAGATGCCTTGTAAAACGCCCTCTAAGGCAGCAGTGTGGGAAACCAGCACATTTTCCTCCACTACTGAAACAGCAAATGTGCCCTACACTGATCACTTTGCACTTTTAAAGAATCAGTGTTTAGCATTCCATTAAGAGTATATACCAACATGAAGGAAAGCAACTTGTTTCCGAATGCGTTATCTGTAAAAATCAAATATACAATACATCTTATTTGCATAAAAATGGAAGAAGCAAAATTCCATTTTATTAAGACGTTCCTGTAACTGTACAGCTAAACTGTACAGCTATGGCAAAGTCTGGGAGAGAGAAAGAAAGTAGCATGGCTTGTCTCAAGGTTGTTGCCTTGAGATTTTAGCCTTCTGAATGTTTGCATTTTTGCAGCAGAGCTTCTCACAGATTGTAACGTAAACAAAGTGATTGCTTTTGCATTCCTCCTTGGAGGAGGGACAATTGATGGACTTCTAGTTTGACCAGTGGGGTCGGAGAGGTGTCAACCTCATTCTCCAATCCCTGGTCATTTTCCAGGATCTATACAATTGAAGTTGGAGAAATAAACTTTCCTTCTTTTTGCTCTGACCACTTGACTGTGAGTATAATTCTTTTTGTGTCCTCTAGCAACAGTAGGTAACAAAAAAAGGAAGAATTTTTAATAAATCTTCCTCAGAAATCTGAGCAGACAGCTTGTTTTATCTATTCCCAGCTTCCATGAGAAGCATGATTGAAAGAGAAGGACCTGTAATACCAAAGGAACTCAGTATACCTGGAAATGGGAAATCCATTTTTTTAACAGTGTCGGACACTCTTCAGGGATAAATATGTTGGTGTATTTTAATAAGTTGGAAATCTAATAAGCAGTGAATTTCCCAATAAGTTTACTGAAATTTTATAATTTCAGTGGAATTATCGCTACACTCAAAACTGGTTTGTAACAAAAAATGGAACCATTTTCCATCTAGTTCTTTTACTCAATACTTGAAGAATGATGTGCAAATGCTACTTGCAAACAGTAGCACAATAACCGTACAGATGCTCTACACCCACCTTCCTGGAAAGCTAGAGCTTTTTGTTTTCCCTTTGTTTTTGTCTCACTTGGTACACAGGACAGCATTCTCTTTCCCCTAAGCCCTCCGGGGAAATATAACGGGGATTTTTTGATTTATAGTTAAACTATACTAAACCACATCCTCTCGCAAAAACCGTATTTGGAGCCAACTCTTACTGTTCTGTTCCACTAAAATCATGATAAGCTTTTCTCTTGAAGATGACTTTATCAAGGAAGAGATAGGCTTGCTTCAAGGGAGGAAATATTTCAGAGACAAGTAATCTTGCCTTAGCACAAAAATTACTTGGTAGGGCTCCCACCCTCCCCCTAGTTCTTGGACATTTCTCTCTTACGTGCTTCTGCCTAGCACGTAAGTCATGCTATGTCTGGAAACATGAGGCATCTTTCAAAGCTCTTTAAAAGGTACATTTACAAATTTGGTTATGACTCTGGATCCTCGTGCCTAAACAGCACAATTTCTTCAACAATATTTGCTCCTCTTCAGTCTCCCAGGCCACCAGCTTTAATCCTAATCACTGACTATTCACTGTATGGAGATTAAACAAATTGGTCTCCTGATGCAGTCAGAACAGCAAGAGAGAACCTTTCCTCCTCTCTAGACAAACTGGGAGTTCTCTAAGCCAGAACTGAAATGTTCACATGATGCTTATCAGCCCCAATTAACTTTTCTTTCTGGGAGATTTGTTTCCCATAGATCAGAAACAATGCCAAGGGGATTTTCGAGACAGCAGTGTTTGCATGGCAGAAAGAAAGCACAATACTGCTAAAAGGCCAAGGCTGTATCTTCTCCTGAGGAAAAACATGAAGAAGAAGGAGGGTTTTGCCAGTACCATGACAAACAGCTTATACTCACAAATAAGATTCTGAAAGCTAATAGGCAAAATGCCTAAAAGCCAGGCGGTTCTACAAAGACTCCTCAAAACCAAACTGCATCATTTCTTTTTCTGCTTAAATATTTGAGGGATTCAGGTTTTATTTTAAAGACCTCAGGCCCTTTTCTCAGCTGAGTTATTTCTACTGACTCCATAGGGGTGCAAATCTTTTTACTCTCATGAAAAAATGGTTTCTGTGATAACAGAAATAAAATCCAAACAGCTAAACAACAAAGTATGGGTGGTGTGTGTAACTTGGAATTGGAGCCACCCATATGAGAATATCCCTGAAGCTCAAAGTGACAGGAATGGCACTGTTGGGGGTAGCACTTGACAATTTCATTTGCAAAATGAGTTTATTGTGTCTAAAGCACTCTGAGGACAATGACAGGGGAGGTCTATGTTTTGAACAGCTCACCAGGTACATGGAACTTTATACCTCAAAACAACCCACGCCCTCTGCCTACAGAATCTCAGAGCAAGGGAAATGCTGGCTGGGTGTCACAGAGGGTAGTGATGGATTTTAACCACTCCTCTGGACCCCACACAGTGAACAACTGAGGACTGTGATTTTCTGTAACCTGGGACTGGGCTCTGTAGGCTGTAACCCATTGCAGGAGCTGGAAGAGCCCTCAGCATCAAGGGAGCGCTCCTCAAAGCTTCTCTTTTGCTACCATTAGCAAATGGCTTTCAAATAGGATTAATCAATTAAATTTTCACAAAAAGGTAACTATTTCACTGTCACTTGCTATTAGCAAGTCTCCTGACACACCTCCCTCCTGTCTCTTCTCCCTCCTGTGTGGTTCCCCTCCACACTGTGACTGTGCTACAGAGCACTGCTGCGGCTACAGCTCAGCTAAAAACTCAGCTAAGGAGTTTTTTTGTGTGGTAACCCTTTAATAAAAGTATTTTTCAAGGTAGATGGAGGAGAAGTGTTTGAGAATAAGGGAAAAAAGCTCCCGTGGTTTTGCTGTTTGGTATTACCCTAACAATGTATATATAACATGAAAGTTTCAGTGAAATGCAAGAAAGATAAACAATTGACAGCCATAATAAAAGGCTATTTTCCTGCTCCTGCATGAAGTATGAAATGCTGGGATATTTTAAAATGAAGCCAAAGCCTTTACTGATTCCTTTTGACAGAGTCTGGATTTGAGACTGGCCTCAGTGTATAAGCAATCTATAAAAATAAATCCCAAGTAATTGTTTTCTCATTGCTTTGAAACACTACAAATGCTCCCTTCTTTTCTTGAGGAATGAGATTCAGAATTTCCATCCTTTGAAATCACCTTTGTCAGGGAAACAATGTCTGAGCAAGTCTGAAGGAAGTTCAGAGATCTCTGAATACTCTCAGAATCCAAAAAAGAAAGTAAGACTTGCTTATTATTGCTAGTACAACACACAAATGACTTCTTGAGAAATCGAGTCTGCTAATGATAGAAAAAGTACATACAAGGTGATTTTTTTTAAGAGCTACATTAATTTGCATCATTCCAAGATGCCAGTGGCCACATGGGAAAAGACACCTATTTTGTACAGCTCCACAGACTGCTTGCTTAATAAAGAGGCTAATCAGCTTAAAATAATTGCTTTAATGATGGTGTGTGAGCATTTCAATGAAAGATTATGGATATCACAAGCCACAAATTGAATAATAGCCAGACTAAAAAATTAAAAAACTTGAACCCAAATACATCTTTGTGATTCTGGTCTCTTTGGCAATATCCCACACTTGGATTTGAGTCTCTGTTTGGTGCCGGCTGCCTCACCACATCTGTCTATCCCACAGCTCACATTACACATAGCTCAAAAGGAACTCTAGTAAACCACAAAAGAGTTTAATAAATTAATTTTCCCATCTTTATTACCCTACAGACTTAAATAGATGAAACTGAATAATTTAAAAAATCATTTAATGCACCTATTATTTCACCAAAGGCTGAAGTTTGAAGACAGGATAAGGACATACTGCACGTGTGAAACTAGAAATGGCATCAAATAAAATAGAAAACAGTCTTTACCAGCACAGGCTGAAAGTCTTCATTCTTGTCCAGTTTGACACAAAATGTCAATGCAGTTCAATAAACAGTTCAAATATAATTTATAGTCAAAATAAGGGGGAACTGTCTATGACAAATGCATGCAAAATGGTATCTGAATCTTCATCAATACATTTGTGACTTGGCTGGTGGCTCTCTCCCCCTGGGAGTCTAAGCCTCCCCTACACCAAAGCTCGTAAGTTGTCACTATCTGCTACTGAACAAGAAGCCTGGCACATTTTAATCTGCTTTTGGGGGTAGACAGATTCCAATGAGTATGTTTCCTTTTACTTTTCTTCTCGTTTTAAAAATAAACTTCAATATCAAAGTAGATCTTTCCTTGCTCCGCTTAGGGCAGAACAGTGGTTTTCATGATTTTTTTTTAATGGATAAGGTTTTGATATAGAAAAGAATGTTAGGATGCAAGGGGATGTTTATCTTTACAGGATTTGCATCAAGTTTCAACTTTAGGAGAAGATCAATAATTGCCCTCAGCTGTCACCAGATGGATCCTTCAGCTCACTATTTAAAATTTTTGAGGAAATCCTCAATAAAACATTTAGAATATGAAAGGTACAGATTCCCAGGAAAAGAAATTCCTATGTTAAAATTTTGAGAAAAAATTCAAGGTAGTAAAAATATTTCAATATTTTTAATGTGATTTTATTTCTAAGTCATACCTGCTAGTTTGCAATTCAAGATAATTTCAAAATACGTGTTATCAGATTCAAATGGTAACATTTAGAAAACAGCTTTGAATGAGTCTAAAAACATATGGTTAAGGATGTTTACAAATATAATGAAATATTTGTGAATCCAGCCTGACCTGCTGCAGAAACCTTGAAAATATTTTGGCCCTGTTGATGGGAAAGAAGGATTTCTTTTGGTTTATTCTCAGTTTGATGAATTAGCTTGTTTTTCCAATAAATAGCTTTTCTACCAAAAACTAAGCTGCAGTTAAGGATGAAGAAGCTGAGAGATTTTTATTTTAATATCAATTTTAATATCAATTTTAATATCAATTTTAATATCAATTTTAATTAATATCAAATGTGTTTTTTGCTGGACATTTATAAACACACATACATATTATTTTAGAACAATCCAGATACAAGGGATGCTTGGGCTTCAAATTCACATCTTTACTGGTATGAAAGGCTGCAAATATTGTAAAAGCCACCATCTTTCAGGTACATGGTGTTTAGGCATGTTGAGAAAAGGCTCTCTCCCACTCTCTCTCTCTCTTTTTTATTTTCCAAGCACTTCTCAGCTTTTAGCATATTTAGGCATCTTGTGCTTAAGCACCTGAAAAGCTTTCTGAGGAGAGCATGACTGTTCAAAAATATGAGGGAACAGTCTGGCAACCAGGCCTTTAGAGGCAGGACAAGAATATCTAGATAGATAGATAGATAGATAGATAGATGATAGATAGATAGATAGATAGATAGATAGATAGATAGATAGATAGATAGATATTCAATTTATTTTCCTCTTCTGCAGGGGAAGGGGGAATAAAACCACTTTCCCAGAGGCAGAGAAATGCAGCAATGACCTGAGCAGGTGCTCCCACCTGGAGCTCCGCAGCCCATCCCTCCCTGAGGATGCCTGTGGGCACATGGCCACAGCCTGAGCTGCACTCGGAGGCAGCAGCCAGGAGCCTCTGTGCTGTGCATTCATCCAACTACTCTGCCTTTGGAGCTGAGTTAACCTCTGTAAGCTCTGCAAACTGCACTGCTCTGCACTGCAGGGCACATCATCCTCCTGCTAGATAACTCAGGAGTCTTCTGTTTTTTGTTAAAAGCCTGTGTGGGACTTGCCTGTCTTTGCTCCCTCTTCCCTCAGGCCATCCTGAGGACACCCTGATTGGTAGGAAATCACTAAAATGCTGAGTACAATGATACTGATATCCTGTCACCAACAGTAAGCCAGAGCTGGATATTCTTGCTTTTCATGCTACTCAGATTCCAAAAAGAGGTGTCTAATGCCATCTGAGACAGCTCAGGGTGCCTGGGACACTCCTCAGGGATAACAAATACGTGACTCCAGGTGAGACGCTACTCGTGCTGGAGCACCTACAACTGCACTAGATGCTCACAGCCAGGCAGTCAAACCTTTTTCCAGTGTCAGAACTGACCAAGTGGTTGCAACCCTTGGTACAAGTTTCCTGAACCTCCAGGTGAGCCCAGTGCTATGGCCAGAGTCCCAGCAGCCAAACCGATGGGCTGTTAGCTCCAAACCACACAGGGACACGCACAAAAAGGTGTTTGGAAACCTCCACCCCAACCAAAGAAATGAACCATCCAAACCCAGGGAGAGCTGGGAGGAAAGAAACATGTAGTTTGGTTGAACAACCACCCCTAGATCCCCACACAGACTGTACCTAGCACAGGTATTCTGACTTAAACGCCTACAAGAAAATGACATTTTCATAAGCCGTAAAGTGTGCAGGCACGTAATCACCGGATGAGCTTGAAATAGTTGTATTGAAACTGATTATTAATTTTTATGGATGTGAACAGGATTTGAATAATCTTAAAGAGATGAACTACAGCTGTTTTTTTAAGCAACTATAGAGAGTTATCATGCCAATTAAAAAAAAAAAAAAAAAGTTCAGTCTGCTTCAGACCCTGAAAAATATCTTCTAAAATACAAATTATGAAAAACATTTTCTTACATTAAGTGTACAGTGTAAAATGTTCATATTGTTGGGGGACTGGCTGGCCTTCAAAGACTCTGTGGGTTGCTACTCTATGGTCTCACAGATATTTACAGGGATCTTTCAGATACTGCTAAATAATAGGGACATTCAGTTCCACTAAAGTGATTAGAAACAGCAAGTGTGAAGAGACTATGTCAAATAGAGTTGTTTTCTCCCTTAATTTATGACCCACTAATCTAATTCTAAATTCCGCAGGATTGGGTAAATGAGGCACAGCTTTAAACCATCAAATTAAAATCTACATTACCACAATATGAGAACCAGCTCTAAAGATCATCTTTCATGTTCTGTAGAACTAGTCACTAAACATAAATTAACACACTGCAAAGCCTGATCTTGATAATGATGCCTACTTCTCAACGACATGCTGAGGCAGGGAAATAGTGTATACCCATGGTTTATGCAATTTTTATGAACAGTAAATCTTAATTCCACTCTTGAAACATATTTTTTTATTATTTATAATTTTTATTGACTGTGAATATTACGTTCTCTTTCTTTAGAAAAGGCCTTTTTTCTTTTCTGGGTTGAGTTTGACCGTGGACTCTGTCTCCACACTACTGCAGTTGCTGGGCCAGGAACACCAAATTTCTGTGGTTGGGTTATGCAGACAGTAGTGTCCCAAAGGACAGATCAAACCCAAGTGTTATTATTGGAATCACTGTCTGCAAAATGAATAAAGAAATCATGAGTCAAATATCTTGCAGCTCCTTTCTTCTACCTGCCAAACTCCATGTGCAACAAGAAAATACCCTCGTGTCTATCTGACCTAAGTACCCAGTGGGTAATTTGGGCCTGCAGTGCCCTGAGGTTTGTACTCTGCAAGCTGAACTGGTCACTTTGACAGAGCCAAAGCTGGGGGGCAAATTCTCTGTTAAGCTTCTAAGAAGGATGAAAGAAAAAGAACAAAGAAACTATCTATTTGGATAATGATTTTTTTAAGGGAACTGGGACTGTTAATCAAATGTTCACCCTTTCTAGAGCTCGCAGAAAACTTCTTTGTTACAGTTCTGTAAAGAGACTCATGACCAGAGTATTGGAAAACTGAAATATATGTGCATGGGTGTTTTTTAAAATCACACCTGAGATCTCAAGCTTGCCTCCAACCCCTAAGTGATAAATTTTATTTCTCACTCCTTGTATACATATCTAACACTCAAGATGGAACTGAAAAATACCCACAATTACAGAATGTGGTTGCTCCCAGTGGCTGAAGCAAATAATTCATCCCCTCATGGTCCTGCAGCATTAAGGACTGCAGCAAACCCCACCACAATCTCCTGACAGGCAAACAGCTGCTAAGCCAGGAGAAACCAAAAGGCCCAACAGGACTCCGTGGGACTGGGTAGGCTGCACCACCTAAATACAGATGTCATGAAATCCTGATGGCAATAAAGGCAAGGAATCTTGTTAGTCATTGCAGCAGTGATGCCTCGGTTTAATCAATGGTAAAATTAATTAACCATATAAATGTCTGTGTCTGCTCGCTGGTAGGAGTCAACACAAATTATTTATGAGATTTGCAATGGTTTCCAGGGTCCGTGAGGTGTGCTGCAAGCAGCTTTCTTGCTAGAAACTCTGTTAATTGTGTGTATTAGAGAAAGAGAAAAAGGTGGTTCCGACCTGTCATGCCTCAGTGCCCTCATATCAACATACACTGTGGTGGGATCTGGTCCAGATGTTCCCTGTAAACAACAACATCAGCTAATCAGAACCTGATGGCAGGGAGGAGAAAAGAGTTTTACCCCCCCAAATAACCAAACATTCATTTCAGTGCTAATTATGCTAATCAAATGACAAGTTATATTTAAGGTATTCATCAATCAAAGCTCAGCTTTACAGGGTCAGAACAAGCACTGGAAACATACCTACCATCAGGTACTTGTCACCTTGGAGTCCAGAAAAACATCAAGCAGTCAGACTACTTAACCAACACATGTCAACAGAGGCTTTATTTGCTACAAAAGGCCAAGTAATCAGCACATGGATACATACAAAAAGTGTTAAACACGTTTTGCCATATAAAGGGAGGCGGAAATTGCTGAGGAGACACAGTTTAATGGCAGAAGCACATGGTCAGGAATGTGAAGCATGGTTTACTGAGAGTCTTCCATACATGCAACAGAGAATATACTTGAAGCTAAAGATAGTAAAGGTAGCACGCATGACATGAACCAATCTGGACTGAAGGTCTGTTAAGCAATTATTCTGATCCTTTTCAGTCTTCCACTGCATAATTTAAACCCTTGCTTTATGTCACAATATTTAGTTACTTGAAAAGAGGCAGACTAATTTTAGTTTCCTTTCTTGCAGAGATGATGCAGTCTTTAGGCCTTTCCACCCACAGCTTTTCTGCAGTTTTGCAGCCTGCTATGATCTGCCCTTATCCAAAACTTCAAACTCATCACCACTGAACATCATGTGAATTCTCAATGCTCCAGGCTAGGGCTCTCCTCTCTGCTGCAGACCTCATGCTACTGCTAAGCACAAAGCTAGAAGAAAAGCACAGCTTCCTTCTGGAACACTGGCATGTTGGAAATTTTCTTTTCCAAGGAGGAATTCTCCTAAACATGGTAAACTCCACATGCACAAACTCCTTTACCAGTTATTTAGACATCTACTGCTTAAACCAGCAGGCAACATGAACTCCTAGTGATTTCTGTCCCATTTGAGATACACTGTAGAGCATAATTCTTCACATTAGGAATGTCTAGGGCTAAATTTTACATTTCTGCAACGCTGGCTGATTGTTCCGAAATTTTCTGAGCGCTAAAAGTTGCAACGCAGACCCACAAATAGCGAATTTTTGTATCTACGGGGGGGAAAGTGTTACCACTACCAGTTGATACTTACTGAACAGGTACTGATCACCCACCACCAGAGGAGAACAGGAGTAATAGAGCTGCACATGCATGTTAGCCTCTTTAGCTTGTTATGCACAATACAAGGTACAATATCCTCTCTAGCTATTAACGACACAATTCTCAGTCTACTGGTAAACTCAGCAGTGTAACAGACTAGTGCTGAGCGGAGAACTTAGTTAAAATATATGCAATGTTGAAAAGAAAAAAAAAAAAACAAAAACCAAGGAAAAATTGGTTATCTTTGAAAATAAAACTAAAGCTGATTTGATTTGTAAAATAATGGAAACAGTCAAGTTTGAAAATCAAAGGCAATCACTACAGAATTTATTATTTTCGGCATGAATGAAATAGTTACAATGGACATCTAATATTTGATGAAACCTGCATCCAGATAGAGCTATAGTGGACTTATTTATAATTTTATAGAAGGATCTGAAAATCCCCAAATCTCCAGACTCAATTTCTAGTCTGTCCCACTGTTGGAAGCTGATAGGTGGGTATTGAGGGAACATGAAAATCCCCTACCTGCTCGGCCAGCTTCCCCAGCCTGTGAGGCTATAGCAGCAGGAATAGCAGGGATGAGGGAGAGAAGGAAAGAAGGTAACACAAGACAAAAAATAATAATAAAAAATGGGAATGAAGGGTGGGAAGGAAAAAAAAAAAAAAAAAAGAGGAGAATGCAAAAAGCAGGGAGTAAAATAAAAAGAAAAACAATGTCAAATACAGGAATTTTACAAATTAACCATTATACCATTAAAGGTTAAAAAAAGTAAAAAATGAGGTGTCAACATTTTAGTAGAGCAACAGAAGAGACAGCTGTAGACTGCTAACCTTGGACAAACAGACTTAAATGGTTTTAGGACACTACAGACAATGTTGTTAGTGGAAAACACGTGTCTAGCATACTGATTTTTTTTGTTGTTATTATTGGTTTTGGTTTTGAAGTCATTAAACATTATGGCCCTCCTATTTTAACGCACTTTATTCCACTGAGAATTCCAGGTCTGCTGTTTCACTAGTAACAGAAATTTTAAGTGATGTCATCTGGAAATCAAAAGTAAGCTCTCTTTTTTGGGGAAAAAAAATAAAATTAATATACAACCTTACACTTTCTTGCATACAGATTAACCTGATCCTAAAGTGAAATTAAATCAAGGATTGTTGCATAATCTAACTACTGGAAGATAATAAATAGAGTAACTTCAGAGCCCAAGAAATCTTCATTCCTATTTGTTATGACAAACAGTGTAATACATACAAAGAACAGTAAAATTAAAATCTGATAAGAATCCATCAGCTCTCCACCATGACTGATAACTCAGCAAAGAGACAAAAATCCTCAGTGGTGACTAGTCCTAAGGCACTACTATCACGTGGAGTACCTAACACCAGATGGCTGCTGTGGGATTTGCCCTACAACTTGTGAAAATAAACAGCTCTGAACGCCCTGGCATCCCATATTCCTCTCATCAGACTTCTGAATGCCAGCAGAGTTAAAGACTGCAGAAAGCTGCCACAGCAGCACCTTAAGACAGGTTTATTTTAGATGCAAAGGAAGATGAAACATTTAACAAAAATAGGATGGATCTGCTAATTGCATCGATGCCCCAAAATGGTATTACTAATAATGCAGGCTGAACGCTGCGGTGTAACTGCAAGAAAGCAGGAGAATTACTGGAATCCAGCAGTTATATAATTCATTGCCTGTGACTACACTGCAGGTCCAGCAAGGACTTTGAGAGTACCAGAGCTTCATATGGCTTTTAACTACAGAATAGCCTGAGAAACAGCAGCTGAATTATCAGCAACATCCTTCTGTGGCCAGTTGCAGCTGGAGTACTCTGAAAAGTATTCCAAAGGAAGCCAAGTCTAAGCCAAGACCAGAATGACTGACTCAATTTGTCTGTGCACATTTATTTTGAGAGACAGAGATAAAGAGCATCTGTTATGCTGGTAACAGGAAAAAACAACACAACTTCTGGAGCATCTGATATTTACTTAGGACATGCCTGGTAGTGTTCAAGAAAACAAAATGGGACATACAGAATTTTCTGTCTGAAAATGGGTATATCATAAGTCACACCTCTTGGACTAAATAAATCTCTGCCCATGCACTGGCTGCCGCTGGTGAACCATCCCTGGACTAAGCAAATCTCAGCAAAATGCCAGACTTTTATTCTCTGCCTGCAGGTCAAAACTGCTTGAAGGACCACCCCAACAAGTCAGCTGTAGGGCTGACCACATGCCAGGACTCAGTGCATACCTAATTTCCTCTCAAGTCAAAGGCCAAGCTGCATACTCTCCCCCACTTCCCTCTCCAGAAGTAAAAACCTGGAACTAGCCTATCAGAAATCTTAAGAATTTAAAGATAACTGTATTTTTGAGTTTTATTTAACAACCTAAGGATGTGGCCACAGTGTTTACTCTGAGTCTTCTTCTGTACCAGCGATGCTCAGAAGAGGAATTTCTGGTGTGCACTTGGCAATGTCACCTACGCAAGCACAGCGGCTGGAGCTGTGAAAAGAACTTCATGGCATGACTCACAGCAAAGGTGGGAAAACAGAATCTGAGGGAGCTCACCCAGAGCTGTAGTACATTGCTAAGTGTGAATCACACCTCTGACACAGTGCACGGTCTCCTGGCACACTCTTTGCAGACCTACCTTTTATTACTTTTAATATGGAAGATCCTCGGAGAGCGTGATCCATCACCAAGTAGAAAGAAATATTAACTTTATGCCCTAAACTCAGTAACAAAGATTCCTTTGCTAGACTGTGAGGAAAGGGCTCATTTCCTGTAACTTCAGCCATTCAAGAAGAAAGTGTGCAGTAGGAAGGATCTCCTGATGGTGATGGATCCCATTCCCAGATGGGCACCTGAGATGTCTCTTAAATAATTTCTGTGATTCCACTGACTACTGATGGACATGGGATAACTCACTTAACCTTGCAGTCTTGGTTAGAGGAGCTAGAAAAGAAGCAAGATGAATCCTGTTCTTAGCTTGGACATATTTGTTAATACATTTTCAGGGTTAACTAAGGAAAATTCACAACTTCTAGAACTTTTCCCTCAACTGAAATTGAGTAGCAGGTTGAATAAAATGAAAATATTTATTCCATGTGTTTAAATGGAAATCAGCTAAAATCCTAGAGAACCATCTGTGCTGTTGTAAGAAACCAGCTACTTTTCATATCTATTTTTCTCTCTTTCTCTCGAATGCGAAGATGCTAGTTAATGAGAATTAAAATAAGCTAGATGCAATCTTTTCATCTCACTAATCCCTGGACCATTATCTGTGACTATACAGCCATAGAAGGTCAGATATTAATAGTATTTAAGTGCCTAAAGATGGAGGGAATTACTTATTTTCAAAAGCACATCTCTAGAAATCTAGTCCAAAATGACTACATCAAAGGAAACATACTAAATTTTCTCTCAGTTTGAAAGCAAATGAATACAAATGACAATGCATTAGTCTGTCAGTGATCACAACACGGAAATTAAGATAATTTGGTAGACTAAGACTCTTTTGTACAAAAGAGATTACCACAACTATTTCCTTTTCAAGGTAATCTTTAATTAAACAATAAAGTCTGCTATACACACACACATACACAGCCACAGCCACACACACACATGTACATATACACTTTTCCCCTCTTCTTTTTGGAGAGGTGAACTGTAAAAGCTTTCTGGAAAAATCAGGATACCTTTCCCTTTAAACATCTGAGTCCTGGATTTGTCCAAAAAATTGGAAATCAAGAAGATAGCAAAGACAATATCCAAGTTGTATTAGAGGTAGCCCACAGAGAAGAAACCTGGATAGGCTTTTTTGGCTGGTAAGGGTCAGTAGCTGAATACTGAGATATGCTTAGAATGGTGATCAGTAGATACATATTTTAGAAACACTGCAGAACAGGCTGGATCACCATTATCCCTGTGGAAGATGCTGTGCCAGGGACCACGTGCTGATCTCATAGATGACATAACTTGGAAGAAAAAAATCAAAGGCAGATGCTATTGACTCAGATATCTTGAGAAGCAGTTTTATGCAGTGTGAAGAATCCAGAAATCATAACCCATTTCTGGAACATGTTGGAGACAATACTAATTGCAGGAATATTGTAGATGAAGGATTAAAATTTAATTTGTTCCTCAGCTGAGAAAACAGAATAGCCCACAAGCTATTCTGGAACATTATTAGCCATAAATTTCCAGAAAGTTTGGAAAGAGCATTCAATCTAATTCAGTATCCAGTCCCTGGCAATGTCTACTGCCAGATGCTTCAAAAAACACAAGTCTCTATCTTTATATTCTCCACCAAAATAACATGTTTTGTGGTGATTCTTGCAAGTAAAACCTTTAGTAATTTTTCAAACACCTTTAAAACTTGCCAAACAAGTCTCAGCGCAAATGCTTCAAAAACTATTCTGCTTGGGAGGATTATGTTGCTACATATAGCCTGTCCTCAAGTGGCTTTTCTCCATTCCAGCCACACCACTCTTTAGACAGTGTTTGGCTTTTAGTTTGTCCCATGGACTGAGATGCGACATCTTAGTAGAACTCAACAACGCCTGACATTAAGCTATACGATCAGCCAGGCTGTTTAACCACCTCACTCAAGGATCTCATTCTGTGCTGTTCCTAAATCCATAGGCACTGTCATTAACAATATTCCTTCAGAGATTTAGCCACTTTTACAGTTTGATTCAACAACTCTTTCAAGAATTTCCATAAAGAACCATCTAAGAAGCAATCTCCAGCTAAGGA
The DNA here is from genome assembly GCF_015227805.2 of Hirundo rustica. Taxonomy (NCBI): domain Eukaryota; kingdom Metazoa; phylum Chordata; class Aves; order Passeriformes; family Hirundinidae; genus Hirundo; species Hirundo rustica. Next base: position 146,362,838 of record NC_053450.1, on the reverse strand, counting down.
GTAAACACATTCAAAAGGCAGATATACACAGTCATGCCATAATCCAGCCTGACTCCGTGCTGATTAGGACTTCCAGTTTCTCTGAGTGTAGTCAGCTTTCCTGCATGTTTGCAGTGGGTTGACCCAGTCAGCAGGTCAGGACCCACCCAGCTCCCTGCGGGACAGGGAAAGCATAGGAAGAGCAAAAATGAGAAAATCCACAGGTCAAGATGAAGACAATTTAATAAGTGAAGGAAAGAATAAAACGTGATGCAAAAGCAATCACTCATCATCCCCCTTGTGCAGAATGAAGCCCAGCTAGTCTCTGAGCAAAGACTACTTTGGAAGACCAGCAACCCTTTTTCTTTAACACTGAGCATGACATTATGTGGTATGGGATATCCCAGGTCAGCTGGGGACAGATTTCCTGGCTGTGTCCCTTGCCAGCTTCTTTCTCCTCCAGCCTGCTTGCTGGAGGGCAGTGGGATGATTGTGCAGGGGGCACAGAGAGAAATGGGGACAGCCCTGAAGCTGTGCAGGACTGGTCAGCAAGAGCCCAGCCTCTGATGTGCTCCCAACACCATTCAGTCACAAATCGAAAGCACAGCTCCACACAGGCTGCCGTGAAAAACATTAAATCCCAGGCAGAACAAGCATAATGTTACTTCCAACAGGCCACTTTGGTATTGCACCTGTGCCTGGTACTGCTTAGTGCTATCCCCTGATTTTATTACATGTCCTGAATTAAGGACTTATACTTGAAGCAACTACCATGAACCGTCCAGAGATCAGTGCACATCTAAAATGGAGATTTTCATTAGTGGCAAGAAACTTCTGCAGCTAAAAAATAACCCTTGTAATCTAAAGTATCCTTCATGTCTGATCTCTCCAAGGACCAGAAGACAGAGAAGTTGAGTTGTCTTTCAGAAGCAGCTCCACCACAGCTGCAGGGGAGAGCTGACAGGGCCCATCCTGATCTGTTTCCAGTCACCGTATGTCATCTCTTCCCTGCTTCCCCTCCTTTCTAAATTTTTTTTTTTTTTTCCTGGAGAATATTTATCATAGCAATTACAGAATGGCAAAGCAAACAACTCTTCCTCTGGGCAACAGAATGACTTTTAACCTTGTTCAGCTTTGTGCTGTCATATTCTTGACAGTAATCATTAAAGACACCCTAGGCTGTAGGGATACTTTGCTGCAGTCAGAGAGAAAGCAAACAGTACTGGAGGTGTGGCACAGCTCCTGGTATTCATATCCTGGTAACACTGAAAAGGGCAAGAGGCTAAAGAAGGCACAGACATACTGCTCTGTGCGGAACCCATAACCTCAATTTGTCAGGTTTTTTGATTAAAAAATATTTATATTTACAATCAGAAAAGGAATAGCAGATTCTTATTAGCAGTGTCACTGAGAAGATTTGTTCTGACTTCCACACCGAAACAGGTACCCAAGTGACCTTCAAGAGAGATCTTCCACATAAACCAGGGGTAACTGCCAGATTTGAGATGTGGGATGGACCACACAGAGTCCAGGCAAGTCCTGCTGAGGACACAATGACTTTGAAGAGGTCAAAGACATGGCACATGACCAAATGGATATGGAACTTCCCAGCCAGAGCAGCTGCCAATGCAGAAGATGATTCTTTTAGTATTTAAAAGGTTATTAAATTAGAAAATATATTACACCTGAATAGGACACCTATGGCACTATTACAGGAATAATATGTGCAACACTGAAACCAGATTTGGAAGGACAGGAAGAGATCAAGAGTCACAAAAATGAGACAGATCAGCAAAGCATGTATTAAGATTTTTAATCTATTTATCAAAATTAAGATAGGTATTAGATGCATGACAAAAATGAGACTCTTATTCTAGAATAAAAAATGTCTGAATCTAATGCCAGATGAATTTAAACTGGAAATAAGGTGAAATTAATTAAAAATGGAACAACCTAAAAATGGTAAGTTAACTTCCATCACACAAAGTCCTCAAAGACAAAATACTATACTCTAGATCAACCTAAAACTATTTCCTTGGTCTAATTATCACTGGTTGAAAAACTAGATGCTATTCAGATATTCAGACCAGATAGCTCCAGTGCCATCAGTCATTAAAATCATGACTCAGTAAAGATTCCCAGAGAATGTGTGTTACATCCTATATTATCCTTGGGACTTTTCTTCTGATTAGAGATCAAAACCGAAGAGATGTAGCAAATTAATTTTCCTTGTGTGCAGAAAATAACTATCTAGTTAAACAAGTAATGGTTGGAAGTACTTTATGAACAGAAGGAATCCATTTTGTAACACACTGAAGCGAGCACTTGGAAACTGTAGCTTACGTGATGTGGTTACATACTGGCTCTGGAGTACAGACTACACTTCTGTCACTGTCAGGTGCTTTTCTGAATTGCTGTATTCATGAGCAGAATAAATGCTATGATTGCAACATGAGAGGGATGAACTATTGACAAAGTAACAGAAATTTACTACCTGTGTATGCAAGAACATTAAGTACCACATGCATTTTCTTAGGATGTCTATGACCAAACAGCCAAAGGAAATACAGTGAACTCCTCTTACTGAAAACCATTTCCTTAAAACAACTTTGAGCTTAAGGAGGCAAAAATCTTACCTGCAAACATATTGCCAGGTTAACTCTACAGCCAAGTGATGTGCTGACAGCCCGTGGATGGAGGCCCAGGTCTTTAAATAACTTTGAAAATGACTGAGTAAGAGCTATCCGAGGTCGTTCTTCAGCCACTACTACACATGTCCGTACGCGTGAAAGGTCCAGTCCCCTTGCCTAGAAAGAAGTCAAAATGTAACAAAGGCCACAAATGGGCAGATTTAATGCAAAACAGAAGTTCTTAAGTGCATTATGCAGGTAATATGATTCAAGAGGAACAGCAGAACAGAGGCTAAGGTATCAGTGCAGTTTCCATTTTTCCTGGGGGCCGGATGGCCAGATGACACTCTAATAGCTGAAAAAGCACATACTTGCTTGTCATCTCGACATTAGCACATAGGAAATGATGGGCATGCTAATTCTGAAGGGAGGGAATGCTATTTCCCCAAATTAATTCAGATGACAGTGAATAACAGCAAACAGGAAGCAATGTCTAGACTTGGAAAAACTGATTAGGAACTTATTAAGTGAGGATGGCAAAGGCTGGAGACATCATAAATATCAGCATCTCAAGATTCAATTTATTTCAGTAGCATATGGGAAATTCCAGATGATTTCAGATATTTAACTGGCTACCTGGCTTTTAATTCTGTGGGGGAAAAGGAAGATATAGCCTCCTCTCCATACAACAAGGACCGTCTAGTTAAAACAACACAGTACTTTTAAGCACGTGATTATTTAACTATAGGGATCAAAACCAAACTAGTGCTTCATACAACCAGGGTATTCATAAAACACACTATGCAACGTAATACTCCTTGAACCTCTTGGACATTTACAACTCTGTTTTCCAACACCTGCCTATCAACACAGCCTGCAACACACATCAGAGAGCTTAGGTAAACAAAAGCCTTTCCTTGAAGTTTAATAGCCCTGTGATCTGAAGAATGGCTGGTATTGATCCACAGTCTTTGGCAAGGAGTAACATGGGTTCTCTGGAAGCTGCCTGTGCTCTCGGATGATTTTTTCCTCCCAGCAGACATTCAGCAGTGTTCAAGGCTCCCAAACCGCCCCGTGCAGGCGGCAGGGCGTGCAGGAGAGCAGAGCCACTCACCTTCAGCGACTCTGTTTGCGAACCGAGTCCCTTAGTACAGAGCTCCATGACTGAATAGGAACAAAAAGTGTCTCTCACTTTGTACTGACTCACGGCAAGAAGCCACAGGGCAGGATTGGTCTCCAGTTCCGAGGGAGGAATCAGAATAGACTGGTGTCCTGAATAAACGCTGCAAGACACAAGATTCATTAACACTAAACACCAGTGTCCACAGATGAGCCATGGGGTACTAGAATATACAGTTTATCACAGCACTGGCTGAATCATTTAGAGCCTCCACAGCTCCAGTTTAACATTATGTTTAACCCTGGTGTTTTGCTGTACTTCCAGAGTCTGTGATGAATCACAAGGACTGCAGGCAGAATGTGCTCCTAATACTAATTTACTCAAAATTTCAGTGGACTTTGCTGTTAGAACTGTACCAAAAAGAGCAGAATAGCACAGTTATTAATGGTGTGAATAAGCAATATAATGATAAGAAAAATTAAGTGTTGCTGACAAATACTTTGGATTGAGTAATTAGCATTTTAAGAAACCTTGACTAGAAGAGTCAAGTACTTTATTACTTAATATGGAAGCAACCTGTCTCCTGCTAAAGCAAGCAAGAGGTTTGCAATAATTTTCAAGGGAGCAAATTTGGCCCCCAATTTAACATGCCTTGTAGCTTTAAATTTCTTCTGTGAAAGTATTATGAACTTTTGAAATTCAAATATACTACATCTCTTGTATACTGGATACCCACGGAGCATAAATATTGCAAACATGCACTTATCAGGGCCCTTGAGGGAAACAATTATGTCAGAGCTAATTTCTCTGGTACCTAAGATTCTCCCCAAGGGAAAAATATTCCCAGTTTGATGACTTTATTTCCCATGGGTTCTGCGTTGTTCACTCCTCTCACACAGGCAGTTTTACCATCAATTTTACAGTCCCCTCACATCTCAATTTGTGATCTGTAGATATTTCAAATCGGAATGGTGACAGTATAAAGCCTCCAAATCATAGAAGTTCTGAGAAAGGACCATAAAAGCCCACAAGATTTATGATGCATAAAAGAATTTCATTTGTGACTTGAAAACTTGAAATGCCAGCTTAATAAAGTTGATGTTTCCAAATCCAAGTGTCTGAGGTAAGACATGAAATGGAACTTTCTTTTCAGGAATATGAGCATCTCTGTAACACTGGCCATCAGGCATCTTTGCAGTTCTTGCAGATGGGCTGCGCATACACACACACACATTCCCTCACTGGTAGTGAGTGCCCCCACTTCCCCCAAACCCAGATGAGAGTGCTTTCAAAAGCTGTGCCACGTAGAACGAGGTTTGTGTGACCTGGATGTCTTGGTACGATAAAGGCAAAAAAGGTGAACAATTCCAGCCGCAACAGCAGTTAATAATCCAAACTGTTTAGGTCTCTGCTGGAGTATGAGTCTGAGGTTGCCATGGAATATGTATGAACTACAGTCCAAGCAATTTCATTTATCACAGAGGAGGAATTTTGTCTTTGACTGCCTGTCCCCATTTGTGCCACTCTGGGTGATCGATGACCAGTGGCTCCCCATGGAGCCATGTGTTCTGGGATGGGGCTGACATGGTGGCCATGGCATGGGGCAGGAAAATGAACCATTACCCTTTCATGGAATCAGAATAAAGTATCACTGAACCTTGAGCATGTGCTGCATAAATATATGAAAAGAGATCTTGGCAGCATTACCCACACCTGAAAGAAGAATGCCCTGAGCTCAAGTGAGAGACCGAACCAGACAGGGAGTAGTACCATTTTTTATTAAAAATATTACCTCACTCTTTCATTCTTAGCAAATTCTATTAAGTTTTCCAGAGAAGTAAGACCAAAAGATCTTTAAGCTTAGGGCTCCACAAATTATCAAGGTGTTCAATCTGTCTGGGAGATACATAATTCTTACAAACAGCTGTAACCACTCAAGTAACAACCTGGGATGGGCTCCAATCTGTACAAATATGGTACACAAACCCTTCAGACCCTATCCCCTGATCCTGAACTTCTCTAATTGAAGCAACCAGTATCAGGTGAAAAAATTATGTGCACAATAATAAACATGATGCCAGGGTGTCAAATATGGGAGAATTACTACTCACAACCACATTAAGATATTCCTTAGGTATCACTTACTTCACTGGGCAGACATAACCAAAATCAAAACCAAATCAAAAGAACAAACTTTATCCCTGTACAGAAAAGTGTTCACACAAACTCCACAGTAACATTGGAGAAGAAAGCTGCATCGCTTTGGTAGGAAATCAGGAAATTTATTTCAAGTGTTATTTCACCAGGAAATCATTCAAAATAGCAGAATTTACACCAAAGACAAATGTTTTCCTCCTCAGCAATACTAATGTGTGAGGGTGAACTCCCTACATCTCTTCATCAGCTTATGGACAAGAAAGTGGTTTTGCTCCCACCAACAGTCCTGCAGCAGAGTATGAGGATCTGGATGCAAAATAACCCATCTTCTTCAGACTGAGGGAAGCAAATACTATTATGATCAGGCTTAGATTAAAAAAATTACTCCAGTTAGACTGAAACAAATTAAGATGTTGCTAGCATGATTTCTGAGCTTTCTAATATCACAAAAATACTGTGGAGTTCAGGATCAAACTGCACAGCAGAAGGAAATATCCAGCAGGAAGAAAACTTCCCATAGTGGAGAGCCTCACACGTGTTGCTCTTGAGTGCAGTACACAAACCTACAGCCAGCTGATACCATGCCTGCAAACTTCACGCCCAACACAGGCTTTGCCTACTGAGCTGTGGTTTAATAATCCACGCATATCCTCTGATTTGCAAGAGCAGTTGGTGGAGCTACAAGAACTACAAAGGCATAATTGTGGGGTGAATGTGCCAGTTCCACAGCTGAAGTGGTTTATGCAGCACCTGGTCACCATGACGTTGGCCAGACCTTGGCTAAGCTGCCTGAACCAATCTCTGAAACATTACACAGAATCTGTGTATCAGTCCAAGCCACAAAATGCTACATACCCCTGAAAATTCACAGACTTATATTTTCCTGAGATGCTGCCTATCATCCCTGTTTTGGAAGAGAGAAGCTGAGTTAAAAATACCCTTGTACAGTTGGTTGAACCATTTCAAACCATTCTAGTGCTTTCAAATCACTGTGAGATGCTAGAGGGTGTTTGCTTAGCATGAATGCCAAACACCACACAGAGGACCACGTGCTTGAACAAACTGCATTTGTGTAAGGCTGCTTTAGAGGTGCTGGATAAAGATTGATTATGGTTCCAAACCTACAGGAAATTCTGTCAATGCTTCCTCCATGTAATTCTAGGAATGGCAGAGAAGTTTGGTAGGTTCATCCAGGTATGGAATTCTAGATTTGGTAGAGTTAATCCTGAAACTGAGGCACTGAACAATGTAAGGCAGTTCCATCTCAATTTGAAACAAGGACAGTTAAATGGTTAAGCTGTCAGCTTGGCTATCCTCATACAGGAACCAACCAAACCATGGTGAACACTGTGACAGCAGAGGAATGAATGGAATATTAGGAAAAACTTGGGAGTTTAAATATAAACTGTTGAAGTCCCCTTTCTGAGATTGCAACAAATCTAGGTGCAAGATTTTACTTATGTAAATACTGGGAAGGAACTGTATCAAGATTGTTTCTTCCATTGTGGCAAAAATCTGTGTCACAGAAGTATCCACCTCCTGATGTAAGTCCTAACAACAGGAACAGACACAGTGCAGGGCACCCCTGCATCAACTTGTCACAATGACTTTTGGGATGCAGATGCAGAGTGAAATGCAGGGGTGGCTGAGGTGTGAGATCATCTCTTAGAAATGCTGTCTTCCTTTAGGGGACTGCAGAGCAATCCAGGGGGAAAAAAAAAGTATTCATGTGATGGACAAAGCCATGGCTTTTGGCAGTAAGTGAAGGGCCCCATCTGCCTGCACTAAGCAAGGGCTGCCCAAGGACAGGAATACTCCAGGTAAAAGCACCAGGATGTATTTTGGTATGATGGCACCATCTGATCACGACAATGGCTCCGCCGCCAGCGGGCTGTTCTGGCAGCATACGGAGATTCCTGGAATGACCTCTTGGCACTGAACTGTTCCACTGAATTGGAGCTTTAGCCCACATTGTGCTGAGGCAGATTAGCAGTAAAAGCTGAGGTTTTATTATAGTTCCAAAGATTTCAGCAGGTCAATAAATGCTGACAATGGCAAGTGCAATTTGCAATTGCACTCTGGCAGTGATGACTGCCCTTACTCCTTGTCCTTGCCAGGTGATACAAGCTGCTTCCCCACTTAACTGGAGGAGGCAAGTGGGTACTGCTGAATCCTCTAAGTGTATGCATTTGGTTTCGGCACTTCTACAGATGATATCTGGCATTTGGTGATGAGGGACAAGGCTTTTGGTAGAACAAAAGCCTTCACAATCACCTGGACCAGATCTTGTAGGAAGGACCGTACAGGCTATAGTGTTTGGGCATATCTCTCTCTTAGGCTTCAAAGGACTTGGGCCAAAAAAAAAAAAATCTACAGTTCTGGAGATCCACCATGTACAAAAAACAGGGACTTTTGGAGAAAAAATAAAGGACCTCAACCACCTGCAGGGTCCAAAGATTATGGCAGGCAAACCGTACTCTAAGAGCATGACTGCACATGGTAAGCAGATAACTCATCAGTACCAGAGACAGCAAACAGCCATTGCTCAGCTTTGAGCCCCATTCTGGCTCCTTATCACCACATCTCCACTTATACCCCATGCATGGGACTGTCTCCAGAGGTGATGAGGTCAGTCTGCCAACTCATCTCAGAGCTCACATATCAAGGTGACTCAGGGCTTTCAGCTGCCCTTGAACTTTCCAGGCTTGAGGCAGGTTTCACAGTACTGATGTAATGCAGAAGGAAAGCAAATTGCCTCCTCGACAAATTGCCACTGGCTACAGACTCTCCATGAAACTGGCACGCAGCAGTGTGTGAGCAGACAACACACCTTCACATTCCTCCTGTGCCAGTTCTGCACATTGCAAAATACATGACAGATGTTTTTGTTCACATCCTTCACTTCCTGTGTCAGAATTGCCCGGTTCTGATGTGGCATTTAGGCTCTTATGCAGTCTTGCCTGTAACTGTACATAGGCTGGAAATAGGGTGAAATGCTCATGCCTGCGTGTTATCTTCAAGTTAGCCTAAAAAACTTAACAATAATCAGTGATTCCTAACACAATAAACTTTCCTAAAATGCAGTTCTGTTGGTGTTACAATCCCTTGCTTACTTCTCGCACACTTCCATCTGTCTGGTTACTAACAAATCTTCAGTCTTTTGCAGCAGAAGTCACCTGGCAGCACCTCTGTGGATTCTGGCTTCATGCTATGGAACAGAGGCAGGAGGAACAGGATAGGAGAAAGCACCTTCCCTGGAAAGCCTTCCCTGGACCATTTCATAGCACTCATGTTGTTTATTGCATGGCCACTGCAGACCAGAAAATTCAGTTCCTCTGGTCAAGTCTGAGTCTCACTGACTTACACTTACACAAGCTCAGTTTCTGAGAACATATATAAAGTCTATTAAAAATTATTAATGTACTTAATTTTAATTTGAGCAAGGACAGTTCTGTCTTCCAGTGGTAAAATCAGAACTGCAATTTGAGTTGGCTTAGTTGGGTTAAAGTAGAGGGAAAATTCTTATTCTATTGCATTACTCAGCAACTATCAATTAAGTGAATGCTCACTAATGAACTGTAGAATGCTGTATTCTGCCCCACAGTGAGAAGCATTAAGACAGGGACATCTTAATTTCAGGAAGCATTTCTGAACAATGGGATTTAGAATTCTTTTTTTTTTACATTTGAGGAATGCTTTTTCCTTTTAAAGAATGTACTACATTCTAAAATGCAATGCAAATCAGAATAGTAGGATCACCTTCTCAGAAAGGATAAATGAGATTATTAAAGAGAAAAACACAAAGATAATGTATTCTTTTATTGAATCATGAGTAAGAACTCATTAAAATTAGGAAGTTAGAGTTTTGAGAACTCACACGGGGCTGATGTCTGCTGCCACACCCAGGACTTGCTGTTCAATGACAAAGGTTCCAAGGAAACCCTGCTGGAGCATGCAGCCAGTTTAGAGGGAACAGTTCTTTTTAATGTATTGCTCTGCTTTGCAAGGTTTCTTTTCTTTATTATTTTATAACCTTTAGGCCATAAAATAATAAATTTTTTAAAAAATAAAAAACTTTGCAAAACTATGCAATATATTCCAAACTTACCAAAGGGCTGGCTCCATGCTCCAGCAGCTTTCCTAAGTAGTTTTGAGCTCACAGAATGGGGCATTCTGGGGCACCACAGTGGAGCAGGCCAGCACAACATCTAAGCACCTACAATGGGGATAAAAGGTTAGTTTTTCTTTCAATTCCTTAGCCAATGCGTCCTTTGGTCTAGTTAATAAAGGGATTTTAATGTACTTTTAACTGCACCCAGCACAGGAGGTTGCTCTTGCCTCCTGCTGGGGTCCTAAAACAAAGAGTTCCTATCTAACTCTCAAAAGCCCCTAACTTATAAAAAATTGAAGATCGAACTCCTTTTCCATATGCCATTAGAAATATTAATTTAGTAAATGGAAGTGGTGACATCATAAGTTTAGAGTAGAATTCTCTGAGGTAAAAATCTGGGCTGAAATGTTGGGCAGGATCCAGTAATGCTGAACCTTAAAGGGTAAAATGCAAAGTCACAAGATTTTATGTTATGCGGAGGTAAGAGCCTTGTAAACTCCAGGATGTATTTTTTTTCCTATCATATCAAATAATACTCGTTTCTAAAATAGTAATGAAATGGAAATTAGATTTGTAAGTGGAATTAATTAGGCTGCATCTGATGCCAGCTTTCTCCAAATGACAATCGCAATTCTAGCAGCCTGAAGTTTTTCTCATTTAATAGGAACAGGAGATCCGTGACAAAGAAGAGATTGATGTGAAGGTTCATAAGACAAGAGTGTTGCTGGCCTGATCTCAGTTCCTTCAACTCCCTTGTTTCCTTTCTCTTCTTTGAAAATGGTATATAAAATTTTCTATTCCTTCTGTAAGCCACAAATGAGCACAGACACTGATTGCTTTCTCCCAGAGGCTTGCTGCCTTAATTCACTTGCCAGTCATAAACAATCTTCTCCTTCTGCAAGGCTGAATACTATCAGTATTGAGAAGGACCTAAGGGCAGCAAATGCATTGGAAAAATGATTCTGGAGTTTTTTTTTAAAAAAAAAAAAAAAAGCATTCAGGAGAGTCTTGGGCACCACAAATTACTCAGGTTTTGGACAGGTCAACATTTATCTGTGTTCATGGCTCTATCATGCTGTTGCATAGAAGTTCCTGGACGCTCTGTGTTCCAGCACTATCCTATACAATGATACATTCCTTAGCTGAACTCTCCTATGGTGCTGTACAGACCCTCCCTGGCCTAACAGCCCATGCTGGAACACTCAAGTCTTTATCAGAAATAGTCAACCAACTTTAAAAAAACAGCATTTAAAAATTAAACTTAAAACAGAGCGATTTAATTAAAATCTCAATATTTCTGAAGTTTTTTTGCAATCTCAGGAATGTTTTGTTGGGTAAATAAAACACTGAAAACCCAAAAGCTTTTCAACACAAAGGCAACTCTAATCCCCATGTAAAATCTAAACCAGTATTAGGCAAGTATAGCTTAAATCAAGAGAAACTGATCGAGAATGAACAAGATAATACTGTTAATCTTTAGCCTATTTAATATATAATAACAAATATTTTAAAAGGGCAATAAACCATGCCAACAGCCTACTTTTAAATAAACAATAATTGCTGAAAATAAATTGTTGCAGTTGTTATCAAACAATATTTCCTTCAGGTATTTAGTAAATTGGTACAAAGTTTATCCAAAGTATTTTTAATGCAGTGGATTATCTTCATTTTAGTAACTAAAGATAGCAGTACTGCTAACACCAAAGAACTTTCTGTGGAGAGAGCAAAGATGTCACACTGCTGTGACTGAGATGCCTTCATCAAAATGGGCTCCATTAACACTCCCACAGTTTTTTTCCTTCACCTCTACATCAACCCAGCTAACTTAAAAAAAAATAAATCAATAGACCTGATTTCACTGCTGAACTGTAACTTCCCTGGAGTATAGAGGTTGACAGAAATGTTATCTTTCTAAATTTATTAACCAAAAAAAGCTGATTGACATTTCACTAGATTTTTTTTGTTTGTTTTCTGATAACTTGGCTACTGCTATACAAGTACCTGCAAGAAAATACTTCTGTGTCTCTGCAAAAATTGCATCCTGAAAGTCCCACAAATGAGAGAGTCCCCTGATATCTACTCCTGCTTTCAGATTAGAGAATGACAAAGGGGACACAAGGAAAGCACCTCCTTAAGGTAATACTGGCAAAGCACTGCTTTCATCAAATGAAACAAGCCAGACTCTGCAGGGACGGCAGTAAAGCAGCAGGAGGTCAATGAGCAGCCCCTGCTGATGCTCTGAACTTCCAAGTTTAAATACCTGTGGCCATGCCCTGCTCAATAAGCCACATCCTCCACACAGCGCTTTCCACACAGCTTCCAGCAGTTCCAACTGCCCGTGGCAGTCCCAGAGACACTGTCTGTCCCTCCCACCCTTCCATCACTCACATCACCCCTTCTGTTGTGCCATGGAACAATGGAAACCGTGTTCCAGAAAAGGCTGAGGAGAAGCCTCACCTGCAGAGGCACCAGAGGACAAACCCAAGTCCACAATAGGGGTCCAAGCAGATAGCGACTTCCCGGGAGGGATAAAGCTCACACTGCAGCTTAATAGAACGACAAAAGGCACTAGTGGCTGCATGAGACATCTGAAAGACAACAGCAAAGCAATTAAAATGATCAACTGTGTCATTGGAAGGCTCACTCCCAGACTACAGCAAGTGCATACATCAATTACAGGATAAAAACACCAAATAAATATTGACTTTATGCTCAATGTCATTGACTTTATGCACACAGGTAATTTATATCTTAGAAAACATAATTTTCCTTCAAGAGGGCATCCAAATAATTGTGAAAGGGGAGAGGAGACAGAATGAATGGTAAGTTTGAAGTGATTTAGGAAGAGAGCTGTGAGTGGTTTAAAGATGTGCTCCAAGATGTATGCAAAGCTAATGATAACATGCTACAATTTCTGGAAGAATAAAAGAATGAATGATTGAATGAAACACTTTGTTGATCATCAGTAACATATTTTAAAGTACGTATTTCTTAACAAAATAAATGAAAAATGCCAAAGGGATTGAAAGGGATTTTTCCAGCAAAGCAGTACTAAGGACCTAATCATTCAGCAATGAAAATCCCCAAAAAACTTAGTAAAATTTCTGTAAATAAATATCTGTAAAATATCTTTATGTTATCCTGCTCCTAGCTGAGAAACAGGCTCTAAAAATCTTGGTAAGGAAGCTTTTCAAAGATAATACAAGCAGAAAGCAGAAATAAAAAAAAATGATCCAAAGGAAATTCTGATTTTTTTCCTAGTTTTAGGATGCTTTTCACACTCACCCATTCTGAGTTACAAGTTCTAATGACAATGGAAACAGGAAAATACCTTTTAATGTTTGTCCTCTCTATTAGTAACAAGAAAGACATCAGTGTTATAAATACAGTCTGGATAGGAGTTAACTTACCAAACCTTTGATCTCTGCCACATAGGGAGCTGCTTGCTTTATATACTGCTCACTGAGAGTCAGTGGAGGAAAACGGGCACTTGGAATGTAAAATTTATTTGATCTAACAGTAAAATAAGGCTGCAGAAGTGACTTTTTCTCCATTCCCATGACAGCCATAACTGAGGCTGGATGTGTTCCAAGTGATGCAGAAGGACCAGCTCTGAATGGTGTCAGTGTGGTGATCATCTGCAGTCTGAAGATTAATTCTACTCCAGCTGAATCAAGATCCCATTTCAATTCCCATTTCACATGGGACTAAACTGAACTCTGACACAGAACTGCTGTTATTCTGTGAATTTTTGCACCATACTGCATGCAAGCTATTGGAAATGTTGAGAGTAAATGCAAGTGCAATCTTCTACTTTCAAAGTGATTACAAAACATTTATCAACTTTTCAGGAGCCGCAGGAGGTATTTCTTTTAATTTAGTACCACTGCATTACTAATATAAGCCTTGTGGCCTCTTTTGATCATTTTTATAGTTAATTAATCACTAATGACGATGTAGTAGATGGTAACTGTTTACATAAACCTGCTGAGTCGGTGACCTGCAGGCTCTGTGACCCAGATATTAGAAGCTAATCAAGAATTCCTTGATAGATTTATCTGTATTACCCTCTAGCCACACTAAGAAAGGCTCATCGACTTGTCCATCTTTGAAGTTTCCTATATACTCACTTTGCACAGTTCGTAGTCATTACTGCAAGTCTGATAAAGTGTAGTTCAGACCTGATTTAATACAGATGATTGCATACGAAACAATCATTTGAGGCTTTCTCTAGAGGAAATGAAGACTTATGTGATGTTCACTCCTTTAAAAAAGAGATGTTTTAGATAAGTCAGATAAATTACACCCTAAAAGTCCCTGCTTTTCTCTGTTGGCTGCTGAGGAGCCCAACAACTGCTCCACATCTGTAAACATTGCAGCTATTCAAAGTTAGATGGAATGAATGTTGCAAGAGTGTCCAATACGTGACCATCAGCCAAGTCAACCAGTCAACCATCAGTCAGGCTCAAGCTGGTCACTTCAACAGCTCTGTGCTTCCATCTCTTCATCCAAAAACTTGGAAAATTATGTTTTCTTTGTTTATAAATTATGCTGACAGTTTCTGCAAATAGATGATACTAAAGAATATGAGGAATTCAGCATAGGCTCCAAGTGTGATACATCAGCAGAGATTCCTAAAGTAATCATAATCCTTGTATATGCAACAAATAGGAGTTAGGAAGAAAGATGCAAGAATAACAGAGTGATTTTACTGTGTCTTGGTGAAACCAGTAGTGGGATACATAAGTTAGGTAAAACAGACTTGATGAGTTGTGGCTAGAGGGTTGGAGAAATGGCAGAATAGATTTCAAGAGCTCAAGATGTCTGATCTTAGCAAACAAATCTATCAATGAATTTTTGCAGCTTCCTCTAGTACTGTACTGGGTGCATATACCAGAGAAATTATCAGGTCTCTTAATTGCAAGAAGAGAATATTGAAATCCAATGGCCAGCAGCTGAGTTGCAATAAGAAGAGAGCAATGAATGAGCAATGAAACAATCAGGAAAAGTCTCATTTCCTTCATAAAATGGAAATAACAGATGCCTAAGCTGAAAAATGCTTCAGGCAGACAAACTAATAGTTTATGCACAGGAGTAATGGAATGAAATTTTTAGTCTGAGGGGGAAGAGAGGGACTAAACCCACCACACACAGTCCTTTAGCAAGTAGAGAAGAACTAATTTAATGTCAATGGATTCAAACAAGGTCTGCAGGGGAGGGAGTACCTCAATTCCTGCTTCCAAAAATCATGAGGAGCCACAAATTAGGAGCAACCACCTGCCAGCCAGGCAGGACAGCGAGAAGGGCAGCTTGAACAAGAAGTCCCTACCTTTACCCCTGCCAACATGCCAGTGGTGGAGACACTGAAGTCAAGGTAAGCAAGCGTTTCAGGGTTAGAAGGTTTGTAGATCTGTGCAGGCCGCTTCTTTGGCAAATCGTCTGGTGGAGACAGAGACAGAAAACGTGTGTATGTCACTGACAAGCCCAGTGACAAAAGAGACAGAGGTCCCCTGAGCCCAGCACTCACCTGTATCTAGGACCGGAGGCCATGTCCTGATATCCACTGCTGCCGCCGCCTCTCGCGACCGTAACAATTTACATATTAATTGCGTAGTCATTAAGCAGGCAGAGCGGCTCACCTGGAAATTCAGGAAATAAATAAAACCGCGATGGGATACTAATTAACTCTCCCATGAAAATAGGCAAGACCGTGACTTATTTTCTGCCAGAACAGACACAGGTATATCAACTTTATGTTTTCTGACCGGCAGGGGGGAAGACGCTCAAAAAAATGCAGCTCACAAAGAAGACAAAGCCATGTGAGTTTTACAACTTATATAAAAACTGCACTCTGAGAATTGTAATGGATTTTTCATTGTAATGAAATTAAAGACACCTCAATAGTGAGAATGTGACCTTTCCAACACATTGTATCAGCTCTCACCCTAAAGTGCCAGTAAAGAAGACCGTGTCCAAAAGATTTCCTATTTCCTGTGACAATAACATATCTTGGTTGTAAACAGTATTTTCAGAAAAACTAAAACCTAGTCTGACATTTTATATTAATAATTTTGCTATCTTAAGTCAATTTTATGTTAGCCATGTATTTCCATTTCCTGTGCTAGTGATAAACCACTGGGAGCTCTTCTGATATTGGCAAAAGTAGCTTTAGAACAGAAACTGTGCAAGTGGCACTAAGAAATGAGATGGTGAGCTTACAGCAAATACTGTCTGCACTGAACTTTAGGTGGTATGTGCTGAATTCTCCTTTTAGATTTGTTTTTTTAGAAGTTCATAGGTACCAACTACAAGAATATTTCTTACTTAATACAAATACTTCTTATTCTTATTAATAAAAATTAATATGATTAAGGAATTCAAACATGCATATGAGCACTGAAGTCACCAAAGATAAAACACAGGGAAAACTGAAAAGGCAACATTTTTCTTCTTTTCCCCAAACTTTGAAAATCTGTGCAAATGCTGCTGAGAGTATTCTTTTCTTTAAGGAAAATGAAACATTTCATTGCACATTAAAATTCCTGTGTTTAAATTAATAAAATCAGTAATCATATGTACACTAAATTTTACCACTGAGCAGAGGAGAACAGCTTTGATTGATAATGATCTCATGGAAGTCAACTTTTTAGAGCACCAGAAATTTGGACATTTTTAAATTTGGACCAAACATCTCTTAACCAAACTCTAATCTCTTGACACTCTAATCCCATGACTGCCCTGTATAGACTACTTAAATACTTCAAGCTAAAAGTGAACACAAACAAAGCCACTGCAGCACCCCTTAATCCATTTTCACTGTCATGGCAAGGCAAACTAATGCTTACATCACTAATTTTAATCCACTAAAATCTTGATTTGGGATACTAAACCATAAAACAAAAGGAATTCAAGAGTTGGTGGTTCCCAGCCCCCTCAGGAATTACATAATCTGCAAGATCAGAAGGTTCATTAAAATACAGAGAATATCCATGCCTGGAGAATTCCACATCTGAGATAAACACACAGGGATGGTGGGAAGGAAAAAGAACACAGCTTAGCTACAGGTTAGCAACTGCTCAAGATGGGGCTCAATTCAGTTATATTTTACAACTACCAGCTCATCACAAAAACAACTATGCAGGCCAACTTTTACTCAGAAGTCATTCTTACTGACTTCAAAAGGTGCTGTGCAGACATACAACATGTTACGGCAGGCATTGACCCCATCACAGCAGGAAATTTGTGTGACTGCATCGGCAACGAAAGAACGGCTGCAATATTTTAATTTCTACAAGGACATTCATCTCAAAATTGAGAGAAATTCTTGTGTAAGAGCTGAGAGGTTTATAAGTCAAAGTGGCATTAATATGGCTAATAAATGTCAACATTTTATGCAAAGTTAGCCTATTGAAGGGACAGTGAATACAAGTCAGCTTAGATCAGTCAGTTTTTTAACATGAAATCAAACATCTAGTTTAGCTATTAAACACCAAAAGAAACAAACACATTTTATATCACTTCTGTACATTAACAATTGATGTCTAAAAACACTGAGTGCCAAAATACTAAATAACGAGAATCCTAATAGGACAGTTTCTCATACCTCTTCTGATACTTTGTAGCATCTGATGCCATAAGGAAAGCCAAAAATTACATCCATCTCTACTACTTGTTAATTGAAAATATCAAAATGAATTAGCTATGGTAAAACCACATCTGTTTAAACTTTTTTCTTCAGAATTCCAATCAATAAATTAGAAAATGCCAGATGTAAAGGGCTATCTAATTTCAACTATTTTTATTTCCCTCAGTAACAAGCACATTGCAGTTATTTTTGTGCAACAAAGGTTCAACATTGTTAGATAAAGCCAAAATACCAAAAGAAAGCACTGGATGAAAAAGTCTGAGTAACATTTTCCTGGATGAAACAAAAGACCGACCAACATCTTCACAACAAAACTTTGGAATTGTTTTAAATGCAGAACAAGTGGATATTCAGAGGTGAGCATGCCATCGGGTGAGGATAAATTTCCCGCCGAGGTTTTTCTCAATAGTCAGTGTGGCTCTGCCTGTGAGGAATCCTACTCCTCTTGACATATAGCTAAATATAAAGAAGCACTTTAAATATATTTCTTGAAAGATGCCACGTAACTGGGGCAAAATGTGACATCTCCAGTTAGGAGGTTTTATGTTGCCAAGCAGTGTTGATTTTGCAACACACTGAAGTCCCGAGTCCTGGGAAGGAAGACAGCTCTTCAACCCAACCACCCCTCATTCAAGTCACTGCTCCTAAAGACACAAATCCACCACCCATTGCATGTACTGGCGCAGTGTGAGGCGTCTGCTCACCTCCACGATCATCTTCACCGTGGGTAAGGTGGTGGCGATGTTCTGGGGGTGTGGAGGTCGCACTGTGATTGGCACACAGCCCGCGTACAGGCACCCGTAAAACGCGGCAATCAAGTCTATCCCTGCACGCAGAACAAAGCAGAAAGCTCTCCTGAAAATCAAATCACTTCATCACAGACTCCTATGTCAGCATAAATAATACTTGGAACTGAACCCAGAAGGTTAAATGAGTGACTAAGCCCTTTAACAGACTTCTTTTTCAGCCCCTTGTCAGTATTTGTTCAGCTTCACTGATTCCTCTCAACTGCACCGTTCTGAGCATAAAATACCACAGGCAACACACACAACTGCAGCCAGATATCAACATTTAGAACTCCAGTTTGTTCTTCAGGAAGTAACCTGTTCAAAATTAATCTCATTTCTACAGATTAATTATCTTCCTAAATGTATGTTTATGGAGTGTAGAAGAAGAGGGATGTCCCAGCTAAAGGACGAGGTAGGATGATGCTTGGTTCTATCAGCTGCAGAAAGAACATCTGGATGTTCCATAAAATACTGCTTTTCTCTTGCCATTTTTAACCTTACATAGTCAGCCTTGACTATCTATCTGAAATTTTACAGGAAAAAAGGGAGTAATGATTTTGAAATCCTGCTTCTAACATATAATTAGGTGTTGTGCCATATCAATATTGACTGCAGGTGATGGACAATGGACAGCACCCTTCAGGCTACCTAAGGAGGCCGAACAAACAACAATTCAAAGATCCCTTGAATATTGCTGTCTGTCATCTCCCTGGTGCTGTACACAGGCTGTGATAAGATGACAGTGGGGGCTGGTTTATTTCAGTGGAAAAGGATCTGCAGTATGGCTAGGCTATTACTCCTTCAATAAAATGCTTCATTCATGGGAAGTGAAAGACAGAAAACAAACATTTACGTTGAAAGTGTTAGTCCTCTTTTGTGGAAGAGGTCTTCCCATATTAACCATTGCGAAACTGCTCCTCTAACTACAAAGATATAATCAATCTCTTGCAGTCCTTACAAACCAAATATCATATTACAGCCCTTAAATCAGACTGTTTATTTCACCGACACACAAGAAATGTTAAAGATAAAAGAGTAGCACTAGATCAGAAATAATTTCAAGCAAATGTCAAATGTGTTACCAGTTAACATAAACTTAAAAGCTGTGATGCCAAAGGATGAAAATCCAAACCAAGAGGGCTATCTAGATTAAGAATCTATAGAGAAAATTGTAACGACAATTTTGTATTAGTTAATAATTTTCTACTTATCAATCAAATTTCTACTCTAAAAAACCACCATGTATTACATCCTGGCTATTGTTACTTTACACTCATGAAATGCAGCACTTCCAAGAGGGAATTGAACAGGTGAATCTAAGAACACTTAGCTGATGGAACTTCATGCTGATAAAATAGTCTATATCCAGCAAATAAAAAAAAAAAAAAGCAGTCATTAAATCTGACTGCTCGTAAGACAGGTTTTTAAAACACGGGTTAGTCTTCATCTGAACCCAAAGAAATAAAATCTGTGTGTATGCATAAATACATTTCACTAAATGTATTTAATTTAATTTTCACTTATTTCATTTCAATTTCCCTTTTAAATACATTTCCCTAAATTCAAAGGAATGTGCATAAGGCAAACACCTTATGGTGTACATGGTGTACATGGTAACACCCCTGATGCAGCACCGTTCAGAAGGATCTTGATGAACTTCCAGGACTCCCAAGGTACTGCTACAGCAATTCTTTACCTGGTGGGTAAACCAAAGCCACGTGGTCTCCATCCTGTAAATGTCCCCTCTCCATCAGCATGACAGCTATCTTCTCAGCTCGTTTATGCAGCTGGACACATGTCAGTGAGTTGGCTATTGTTCCCTGCACGGGAAGAAAGATAATGTCACAGGAGATAACGTGACGTGCTGAAACTCTATTTTCCTCTTCACCTTAGAAGCTGCGGGATGAGGGGCAGCCACAATATGCCATGCAATCAACTTAAAAAGTGGAAACATTCAGCCTTAGGCCAAACTGTAGCTGGAAGGAAAAAAGATGTTTCTAAAGTAGAGGAATCTTCTCTGTTCCTTTCTCTGTGCCTCCTGCCCTCAACAGTGTTTCTGCCCCCACCAAGGCAGTACAGCAGTGTGCTAAAATCCTGCCCACATAACCTGTGCTTCCCTTGCTACACAGGCAGCATTCCTGCTGCAGCCAGGGAAGCACCTTTATGGTCTCTGTAGCAAACTTTAGCATCTGTGGAGAGCAATTCTGAAAATTGCGTTTTGTTGTCTGCACGCTGGAGTGGAGCCAAACGGCCCAGCAGAAATACTCCAAAGAAGACAAAAGACACAGAAGAAAACAATACTTTGCGATGGAAAAAAGAATCAGTCTGGAACAAAGAATCAGTCTGGAACAAAAGATAAGCACTTATATTGCATATAAATGAAAGAGAGAAGAAAGGCATTTGTTAAATTTGAATAACTCTGGTCAGCATGAGCTTGGCATTTTTGAAGCATTTCAAATAGTGCAAACCCAAAATTATCAAACCATCACAGTGTTTTAAGTTGAATGAGTGTTACAGTTCTTGCACTTCCTAAATATCTATATGTACATGTGCACATATATATGTACATACACAAATACACATTTAGAAAAATATATACATCTGTATCACAAAATTCACTACCACTGCAGGCAGCCACCTCAGAAGTCTAAAAATGAATGTACAGGACAGACTGGTTGCACCTAGAGCTGGTCAGGCCAGGTCTGGGCTGGGAGAAAGGGACAGGGCAGTATGGGAAGGGCTGCATCCTGGCTTGTGTACTTGATCTGTGGAAAAAGAGGAATTCAGTCTCCAGTACAGCTGTGACACCCCTGGCACCTATCACAAGCACTAAGTTCACTTAAAAAAAAAATGTTAATGAAAAAACTGGGGGGGTTACATATAAGAATATGTAAGAATATGTAAATACACATATACTAAAGAACATATAAACACACACACTAAAATAGAACAGTGCATCAAAAATGTGATGTAATACAGTAAAAATGTATTGCATAACTATCCTCATGAAGAGACAAAGCAAGAAGGTCTACTGTTTTAAAGAAATGTTCTTTCTTTCACTCTGTTTTAACAAGGCAAGGAATAATAAGCATTTATTCTGATGCTGGTTTCTATCCACCACCACCCCACACACCACTGCAGTGTTACAACCAGGCTTCAGAGAGAAGGGAGCAGTTTGCTAGTGGGCAAGCACTGCAAGCTGTGCCATGTCACCAGATCACCTGGCATTCACAAAATTCACTATAAACTCTCAACGAAGAGCACAACCCAACTGGAAATAAAATGGACAAAGCCAGGGCTCAGCATTCCTCTTCATCATTCTTAGCAACAACACTTTAGCACTGCACTTTAGACAGTTTTAATCAGTCTTCTGATCAATGTGGAGACCATTTCACTGAGAAAGCTTCCTCTAAAAACATATGCAACTCTATGGATGCTGGACCAGAGATGACTTCCATCTGTCCAGCCCTGAGAATGCCAAAGCAACTTGAGGTCTGGCTGCCCTGCCACTGCAGACCTGTCAGGAGAATGTACTTAAACTCTCCATTTCTTCTTTCAAGAAATGGCCTGTTTCCATGGTTATGAGAAGCAGGACCCTTTCTATCCCTACACATATCAGAAGCACAGGTCCTACCAACAGACAGGGAATTGCTGTAAATCAAGTGAATTTGTGCAAAGCTTGTTTACATTTAAGACTTCTGGCACTTGCTGCCTGTGAACCAGTGGGAAGTCATTGTTTATATGGAGTGCAGGGAAGGAGAATCCTGCTGTTGGGCAAGAATCACTTGCAAGTATCAGGCAGCTACTCCCTTTGGGCCTTTAATAAGCTATCCTGAAATGTAAAGGTGTTGCAATCCTTCATGACACACACTAAAAACAATGTACTTCACTAATTTTGAAATACTTCAAATTCTCAAAGCTTGGGTTACGGGAAAACACTAATCTCAGTGGACTTTCATTAGTCATCCACTGCAGGATGCCTGAATGTTTTAGAACAAAGTGTACAGATGATATCCAAGGAAGACAAAATAGGAAAAGTTACAAATCAGAACTAAAATTCAAGACAGGCAATAAAACTTGCCTAGGGCAAACCCCACCAAATCTGTCATCCCTTTCCATAAAATATTAATTCTCTCTAAAAAGCATTGCATCTCTCAAACAAATTTCATAGGATGAGATACTCTTCACTGAGAGTAACAGAGAAACTGAATTTTAAAATTCAGTTCTATGGAAAGGGAATTTGTTTTGTTAATCCTTGTTTTGTGTCCTTACCTCCCACTGTTTGAACCCTTCTGCCAGCATGGGAAGTTTGGCTTTATTTAAAACTCAAAACCACACAACATCCTTGTGTGGAAGAGATGGGATAGTACACATCAACTCTTTCTCACAGCATCTTTGCTCCTAACTAACAGGACACAGCAATGCAGTACTTTAATGGTGTAATATTGAACTTACAAACAGCATTGCCTCTCAAGATTTGTACTTTGTCATAAAAAAATACATTATTACTGTCTGTCAGGTTTCACATATTCACAAATAAGAGCTATTAATTTGAATTTTTTAAAAAAAATTTTTATTACTTACTGGTAGCTTCAAACTGAACTTTGTACCAGCACTGTAAAATGGAGAATGACACTCTGTAAATACTGAAAGTGGTGATTTCACAGAGGTTCACAAATTGCTGGAGGCTTAAGAACCCATTCAAGTAGCCTAAAGACCACATAGGCTGAGACAACAACAGCCACTGCTCCAGGGGAACACCACTATTCCACTATTACACACTCCCCTCTCCTGATGACCCTCACACACTCTGAGTGTTTCTGACAGATATGTGTAGATATACTGTGATGGAGTGGTTTGAAACCAGACTTTAATTCTCTCTGTGGTCTTGAGAATTATTGGTTTGTCATCTGTAATCTGCAATCATCCAGGAAGTAAAGAAGTTACACTACAGAAAGCAAGGAAGTTTTACTCTTAACAAAGCCAAGTTCTATACCCATCACACTCATTAATTCACTTTTAGTAAGCAATGAAATGCTGTGCCAGGCTGGCACCTCATTTACTTTATGCAGACAGATTGATTAGTGATCCTCTGTAGACTTGATTGTATTCTGGACATACATTTTCTTCTCTTCACCTCCTTTCCTCATTATCACACCTCCCCCAGATGGTCCAGTCTCAAAACCAACAGCCATTGCTTCATTTAGGGAGAATGCTTTAGTTTTGCCAAGCCTGTGCTTTTCAAATTGGAAATCAGGATGGTGTGCAGTATTAAACACTGTTATTCAACACAGGGACAGATTTGAAACAGATTCAACAGTATTGAAACAGATTTGCAGTGTCAGCTCACACACAACATGTATGTCGTGGAAAAAGAAAGGAGAAATGTGCAAGGCACGCTGTCTCATACAAAAGCAATCTATATCTTGACAAGTGACAATGATTATTCTCTTTCCCTTTTTGCCTCAGTGAACATTAAATATAACAGCTGAGTATTAGTGGAAACAGGAAGAGAAAGGTCACATCCAGCCACAGCACAAGCAGGTGCTGCTGAAATCCCAGTGTGCCTTTTCCAAGCCTGTTGGAGCCGTGGCCTGAGCTTCTTACCCTGCAGTTGAGCAGGGTGTAGAGCACGTGGTCAGGGGTGGTCTGAGCTCTCCACTGCAACACCTCCGACAGGAACAGGAACTGCAAAATAGCAGAGTGACAGTCATGGTACCAGACAACTTCTTGGCTTTAAAATCCAGGTCACAATGCCCAGAACTAAACAGGAACTAATTCTCTTGTTGTCACACATTTATAGCAAGGTGCTTTTGCAAGGTAGCAGCCACCTCTCTGGAAGTGAAGCCACTGCTGGGATTATGATATATTACTGTATATACTTTCAAACCAATAAAAGTTCTTACTGATCCCTCTGGATTTAAGCACTATTTAATTCTTTAGCTTCCTCTCTTTTTCTTCTTCAACAAGAATAAATAAAATTCTCTGGATTCCACTTGAGCTAGTAAAAATTATGTAATAGAGAATGATTTATGGTAGAATCCTCATGAACGCTTCCCACCACATTTTTTCCGCTGTCCCATGTAACTTTATTTCAAAAAAATCCATAAAAATTAAATGCAGTGACTTCTCCTCACATCTATTTAATATTTATCTGTTAAGGAGGTTCTGAAATATTAACTATAAGCATTAATTTAAAAGAATCCATCAACAAATTTGTGGTAATAATAATCATCATCATCCATCATATCTCTGAACTGCTATGTCTTGATGTCAACTATATGATGTTAACTATATATATGGATGAAGATAACTGTATGATAAATGATAAATTGTATGATTATGCTGGTTAAATACCAGCTGTAACAGAAAAGATTAGCTTACCTTTCTGGCCTGGTCATTATCTTCTATTTGCCCCAAATCTCTACCACTGGCCTGTGCAATTCTTTTTCCAGAGACCAAGTTCCCCACCATCACAGAGGCAGGGCCAATTTCTAGAATAAAGCAGAAACACACCAAGGACAATAAAAATCCTATGCTTGTGGATGAAAATTCACATGATTTCTTCAGCATTACACAATGTTTTCCTCACTGCCATCCACAAAACCAAACCTTGAACACATCTCTGTTGACACAGACTTTGGTTATGGACCATAAGTGGTTGGAAGATACACAGAACTGGATTCATGGTCTCAAAACAGCTCTAATTTAGCATGCAATCTCCATAGCCAGAGACATATTTTGTCGGCCTTGACATGATGAATCTGGAAAATTTAGCTCCTACTGTAGGCATATCCATTCAAGTGCCTCAGTCCAGAGTGACAACATTCCTATTTCCCTCTTCTGTTGCCTGGGCTAAGCTGCATCTGTGTTAGGACTTCTGTAATGCTACAGACACAAAGTGATGGGGATTAGGAAGGCAGATGGTGCAGATGATAAAAATATATGCAAGCCCTGTAGAATGAGATTGAGTGAAGTAACTTCAGAAGAAAAGATGTTGTGGCTGACACACCTCCATGAAGTGGATTTTACTGATGTTTTATTGCTGCCATTAGGAGACAATACCTGCCTCACACATACTATTTAAGCTCATGTTGGCATTTGTTTTCTGCTTCTCTGATCAACTGCAATTTATACCAGGCTTTACTTCTAGCCTATGATATTGAAGTGATGTAAATAACCAGATAATGTACAATCAAAAGCACCTACAGACTACTCTGCTTTAAAATTATAAAAGCAATACCCTCTGGGTATGTCACAACAACACAAAATGGGACAATCTAATACCATCAGTTTTATTTCTGTGCTCCTGGCATTACTTTTACCATAGTAATATTTAAAGTATACATAACATATATGTAAAAATCTCTATTGATTCTAATTCAGCGATTATTTTGTGGTGCAGCAACAGGGAAATACCAATGTGAGTATTGCAGTAAAAGGCCTCATTGCTTTCATTAAGTTAGTGCAAGGCACTGTTAACCTCTGACATTCCCAGTATCCACACACCAAGATTATGGTTTTGATCCTGAAACATTTGTCCAAAGGTTTTAAAAAAGATGATGGCTTAGGCAAATTTGCACTGAATTAGTGAAGGATAGTTTAAGATCCACATTTAAGATCCAGAGAGCCAACCCACTTCTAATTCCAAGGTGTTTTTCCAAGTGGAAAATAACCAACACTTAGTCTAATGTAGCTGAATTCAAGCCTTAAGCCTGAGGCTACCCATCCAGAACTCCTTGAAATTAATCTGAGTACTAAAACCTGCAACTGGATTCAAAGGCAAAAATTTGTTAAAATTTACTTGTACATCAGGCACAAATAACCAGCGACTGGACTACAGCAGGCTACAAGGGCTTTCTTGGTCTCTTGAGACAGTGCCTTGCTGTACCATTTCATCCAACATTCTTCATGAAGAGGCAGAACTTCAGAAGAACCATCTAAAAACTAGTTAGGGTTTTCCCTCTAATATACCTGCTCTAAGAGTAATATAGAATCTCCCCGTGCAGGTGGGGGATTAAACCACTCATTCTTCAGTTTAATTTATTCATGACCAGTTTTTAAGTATTTGCTCTTTCAACACTGTTATTTAGTGTCAACAGTCCTCTTTCTCTCTATTTCTAGTTTGCAAATTCAGCCTTCAAAATAAGCCAAGATTTTATCTTTCTCTGGTTTGGTCTCCATCCGCTTTAAACATAACTGAAGAGGAATTTACTCCAGGTGTGGTCTCAGCAGTGCCTTGTAGAGAGATAAAAAAGTCATCTTTATTGAATTAGCATTTTTCCTTGCACTCTCTCTGAAGGTGCCTCTAGCTTCTGGCGACACCAATGATGTCCTTGACACGCAGAGAATATTGAAGAGGAAAGCTGATGAAGCTGATTCTCACCTGTGTCAGCAATTACTTGATTTTGCTCCCTTACACTGCCGTAAGCACACAGCACGAAGTCACAGTCCCTCGGCCTTCACTCCTCTTACCTGGTTGCTTCTGCCTCGGTTTAGGCAGGTTTGTTACGCAGGTGTGGGGACACATCAGCACGTTACATGGATGCAGAGATCCCTCCAGGAAGAGCTGTTTGGTTTCTGACAGGTGAATCCCTCCCAGCGGCGTCTTGGGAAGCGTGTTTGCCGGGACAAGTGCTAGGCAGTAGACTCCCACTTGATGAATGCTGTCAATTGCCTAAAAAAACACACAGGAAGTTGATTTTAATGAAGGGCTAATTTTTCATCATTCTAATAAGCACGTGTTGTTCTGAATTACTGCATAAAACAGCCCTAATAATTAACTGGCAATGGAGAGATGCTTCAGCTATGTCAGTGATAAGGAGGTTCTTTTCACTGGGAACAGGTGGACGGAAATGTTGTTACAGTCATTCCAGCAGATAAAAAAGCAACCAAAAACCTGGTGATAAATGCATACAAATCTATTAGGAAATGCTACCTTGTTATTCCTCTTAAGCACACATTAGGAGCAGATACCCTGGAGATTTTTTACAAAGATGGGCTGTCAGACCACATGGAATTGCTTTTAAGCCGTGCACTTCTCAGAACAAAAATTCAAAGGATTCCTATCAACTTAATATCCAGCCCATCTTTCTGAGCAAGGCAAAATTTCAAATAGCCCCTATACCTAATGATGTATGTAGCCTGTGAGTCTTTTTAGTTTTTTTATAAGGTAATAACTGTTTCATTCCCTAATCAAGTGTAAAAGATTTTCAGGCAGGAATGAAAAATATATAAGGGAAAACTATGAAACTATCCACTTGAAAAAAATCTGTCGGACAAAAACCTGAAAAAGAAGCATGTTTGAATTGTATAGGAGCCATGTTCACTGCCTGATATGTTAATTAAACAGCATCACTTTCAAGAAAACTCTAAAGTACAGTGTCTACGTAAATTATTGAGCTAAACATGAATATCCATGCACATAGATTTTAACTCCCCACAGATTGAAAGGATTTGTTTTCCTTACAACAAAAATTGCATCAAGTGCTTTGGAAAACCAACTTCAGTATGTTAGAAAACCAACTTCAGACATTTATGAAAACTAAGAAACAAATTACAAATAGCATCTCTAATGAGTAGTTAAATGTTCAAAAATATAATTTACTTATCTTGCTTTTTCATTTTAAACTGTGAGAAAAGTGAATTGATATGTGTGCTGCTTTGAAGATACAATCTATACTCTGAGAATCAAATAATCACTTACAGTTATGTATGTACTAAAGTGTAGACCAATAAATTACTGATTACTTCTACAGACTAAGCAATGCTTTGCTTTTGGCTTCTGTTTGCTCAATTTCTTATTGATTTGACTGCAAAATCTCATCAGAAAGAATAATAAAATGGTGACTCATTTAAAAACATTGGAATTTTAGCAGTAGTAGCTCTCACAGCATAATGGGAAGACCGTGCTGCTGGTCTACAGACACCACCCAAAAGATCAGCAGCAGTGAAATACTTATGGCAGCCAATACACAATGTCTCATGTTTCTGGCAGAAACCATCATAACCTACTAATCATAATGTTATTTGTAGGTTCTGAAAAGCAGTGATAAATCATGGGATCCTCACCTGACATCAGCTTGAAGGAAAACCATCAAAGGGCAAGTAACCACTTTTACTCAAACATAAAACTCTGTGGCTCTTACAAGTGGTGAATGGAAAGCAATACCCAGCTGTGGTAGGATGAGGGGTGCATGCAGTGATTCCCCAGTAACTTTTGAACTGTCTCTGAGAGACACATCTGCTACACAATGCCACATAAATACCATGTGTCAGTCAAATCTGTCACCTTTCACACCTTTGAGTTTGGCACATTTCTGAAGCAGGGAATGGCTTTGCCACAAGGATGGCAAGTGGTGAACCGAGCCTTAAAATTTTGAGGGGGTACCAGTTAATTTTAATACTGCTGGCATTTATGCCTCTTGATGAGATGGTTTTTGAAATGACTCTGTCCAGCCAGAATCAAACAGCATCTGAAATCTCTGCCCCTCTCTTTCATTGTGAAAATGGACAAGATACACTCAAACTTGCAGAGAGGCCAGGCTGCCGTGTCTGCCGTGTTGTTTTAGCTGAGAAAACATCTCTGACACAATTCTCTGGGTAAACACTCTCCAGTGCTGCAGTAGATCTCCTCCTGGCTTTACCTAGTCCTGCCAAGTCCTGGCACTGGTAAAATTAACATCCAGTCTGCCATACAGGGACCACTGCCTGAAGGGTCAGATCAGCCTGCAGCCGATGAGTAGCTGGGATCTATCTGACTGAACTGCTGGGTGATCTGGGATCTTCACCCTTCTACTCTTAAGTAACTGAAGCCCCAGCCTGATCACTCCCTCCCAACCACCCCCCTGCTAAAGCCCAGAGATGCAGTCCAGCACAGTCCCACAGGTAAAGCAGCTCTACCACCCTGCAGCTCTCTGCCAAGGGGCAGGACGGATCAGGAGAGTCAGGATATGTGCAAACCACTGGAAAAACTGGTTCTGCAAATCAAGACAGCTCAGCTGCAGGGAAGAGACAGCAAGGCACAGCAGAAGCAGGCAGTGCAGGGCAGGGCTGGCACAGGGCAGCACTCACAGGGTGTCAGACAACTCACAAATAGCATTAAAATCAAGTAGCAATTTGATAGAGTTTTTTATCATGGACTTCACTGAGAGCCATGACACAGGCTGTAATAGTGTTATGTTGTGCCTCACTAGCAGATGATTCAGATACAGCTGGTTACCACTTCCTGACATCTGTCATTAAAACTCTGATTGGGAAGAAGCACAAAACATCCCACATGTTCCTGGCTTCTGTCCTTCATCTCCGCTCTCAGCTGTGGTGGAAACAGAAACTTCTTGTTCACATAGTGGTGCATGCCAGAGTTGCAGGCTTCACACGTGGGTGATGAAAGCAGCCGCACATGTGTGTACTTTGATACATGACACTGCTAGGACTTGATCAGACTCGGAATAACAGGGCTGACTCTTGGCAGGAGTATTGGGACACAGGATTCCTACAGTTTTCAGTGCAGAACTCTACTGGTTATGATTGCGTAAGACATTAGTTCTGTAAAAGTTACAAAGATGCTCTGTTGAAAAAACAGGTCAAGTGCTAAGTCCAAGAGTTTCAACCCTTTTTAGGAGCCTGCTACCTGACAAAAGCGTGGGCAGTCCAAAGCCTCTTCCACAATAGTTGCCCTAGGTGCTACTAGGTGTTTCAAAGGCTTTCTGTGTAATGGCAGTCTAGAGGTTCTATCTTTTCTTGGTATTAATTTAGATCTACAGTGAATATGAGATGCCTCTAACTATGAAATGTAGCTGTCTTTTGAATCAAGAGAGCAAATAAGCCTCTCTGGAGATGGATGAAAGTTTATTCGCTTAGTTTCTTGAAGAATACAGTAGATAGCTTCCCTTTCTTGTTCAGTAAAATGCAATGACGAATAAAAACATCTCTGAATTGTGTGGGAGGGATCTTTTTCTTTGGCTCTTAGGTAAAACAAAGAATATGTCTGCAATGTATTTACTGAGAAGACTCCTTGCAGAAGGACAGAAAGGAAGGTAGCAAAGGGAAGCAGAAGTAACAGGAGACCAACTGTAGACAGAGTTGAGACCACTTCACAAAGTAGCAACAAATAGACTTAATCTGACTACATTTCCATTAAATCTATTGCTTTTGAGTCTGAATGGGCTTAACCACAGGGATGGAAGATGATCCTGTCTAAAGTATCTAACACTTTTGCGTGTGGACATCAGAGTTGAATAAAAACCTGAATATAGTATTGATATTGCCAAACTGTTGGAATGGGATTCTTTGCAATAGGTGTCCCTCTGGGAAGATAACTTCACCTAGACCTGAGCTAATCCATCACTTTCCCTCATTTCATTGGAAGGAAATGGGGATTTTTAGGATGAGTTTGATTCAGTTTATTTTAGCTATCAACATAATACACTGGAAACACATAATTCTCTCACCCATTAAAAAAAAAATCTGGATGAGGCCAACTCTGTATCCATGCTTATAACTTTTTATTAAGAGACTCTGGTAGCTTTTGACAGTAAGAGTTTATAAAGCATTCATTCACTCATTCATTCATTCCCCTTTCAAAGCAATGAATTACTATATCCTTATAAACCATATGTTACTCTCTCATTGCTATTATTTACTGCAAATCATTCCTGTTTTCTTTTAGCATTTTGCTTAGGAAAAGGATCACTCTGTGTGTGTGTGTGTGCAGCCCAGATAGGAACTGTCACACAGAAGAATCTCATTTTGTGCTCAATAAGAGCAGGCGCAACTGAAGGTGGATTCACAATTACTCAAAGACAAATGTCAGTTACCTTAGAGGTCTGAAAGATCAATAAAAAGAATATACAGAAAGAAAAAAAAATAGCTTCCAAATGTACATATAGAGCATTACCTGGAGAACTCTACTCATCCACTGAAAACTGTCTTCTTCTGTGGAATCTGGCCTTTGCTCAGCAACAATAACTATCCTTTCATCGTGCAGCACGCTCACGGAAAACACTGCTATTCTATAGGAGGAGAGAAGAGTATTTAGTTCCAGGACAGAGGGAAAAACCTGTCTTCTGAATGAATCTTCTACAACTCTGATCTCTTTATTTTTTAGTTCGTCTCCTGGTGTGTCAGTTACTAATATATTTATGGAGAAAAAGCTACAAGAACAGTTTTTGGTATGTTGTGGAGTCAAAACAGCAGGCTGACTTGTATATAAACAGTCATTTATATACAAGCATAATGTCAGAGCAGGATTGAGAAGGGAACATTCTTGGAATAAGAAAAGCACTACATCTGGGTCACACCAAGGTTGTTAAGATGTTATACAACAGCCAGCATAAGCGCCTTCCTTGGCCCTGTTCTAGAAGATGGTAATTGCAACATAATTTTGTGAGAGGTCTGACATGTGATGGAGTTTGAGCACATGCTATTGCAGGAGGCTCCTCTTCAGAAGTTTTAGATGTCTCCTGCTCAGTTTCAGCACACGAGGAAGGTCACACAAAGAACCACTTTCACATTCAAAAATTCCAGTGTGAAGCATATTGGAAAAGTTCAGAAAGGCTCCTCTTGAGATAACACCCTCAGAATTAACCAGATGTTCAACTGGAAATTTCAGTAACCACAGTTTCAAGACCTTGGTATCCAAATTCTGCCTCAACATTGCCTTAGGCTTCTTTCAGCTGTCTCCTGGTTCAGGCAATATGAACAGAAATTCAGGGAAACTACAATGCAGATCAGGCACTGCTTTCTGAAAGCGTCTGGATCATTTACACATCATCCAAGAAAAATAAAGATTTCTTTATTTTGATGATGTAAATGATGTAAATGATGTAAAAAAAGAAAGGATCAAACCTCCCCCTGTAGACAAATTTCATGGGTTCCACGGCCAGTGCTGTTGCTACAATGTCGTCAGCATTATGTCTTCTTCCACTGACAACCATCAAACCATCCATTTTGCCAATAACAAAGACAAGTCCACCTGGTCCTATAAAGCCTAGAAGTCCAGTCCTTATAAAAGGATATTCGGTGATAGGGCCACCAGAACTGGTCATAGGAAACACCTGCAAAACAGAAACACAGGTCTTCAGTTCTGTACACAGAGAGGAGGCTGCAAAGTATTTCAGGCATTTTCTCCCAGATGGCTACTCTGGAACAAAGTAAATAGGTCACTGGTGATGCTCTTTATCCTTCACTGACCATAAGGAGTGTCAGGAAACTCCTACACTTGTGTGTACCTGAGCTCCAGCAAATTCAATCCCACTCTCCTTACCATACACATTTTGAGTCTGTAAATCATTTATGACCTTAAAAAAACATACAAATCATCATCAACAGTATTAAATAAAAACCCAGGCTGAGCAGACTGCCACCCTGAGGTGCTGTATATAGGTTAAATGAGAGCTTAACTCCTGAGCATTTCAGTAGAGGTTTTCAGTACCTCATGCCCACTTCCAGAGCAGTGTAAGAAATAAGCAGGCTGAAAGTGAAGCTATTTTAAGGTGCAGCACATTAATGACTCTTTCAGCTGACCACATTTTTATTTAAGTTCTCAGAATACTAGTGATAATGTCTTCTGTAGCACACCTGGAAGTGAAAACACAGCCCTATAGAGCACTTCTCTAAATGTCTGAACACCAGACATACAGACAGATTCCTATGGCTTTTTCTATCCTAATCAGCAGAGTGTTATCCTTTTGGCATGTGAGCTACTCTGAGCTGCATTCTGACACAACCACACTTTCCTGCAGTCCTTAAATAGTCTAAAGGCAAAAAGACAGTGGCAAGTAGAAGACCATGCCTATACAATGCTCTTGAAGGCTCATCTAAAAAGAAAGGTTAAATTCTGCTGCCAGATGCCCATGGGTGACTCTTATTGAACAGATTTAATACTTATACATCCTTGGCCATAATTCATTTCAGGAACACAGAACTCTTTGACACTCTAATACCCGCAATGTGAATTACGCAGTAAAACAGAATAGAGATCCACTTGGAGAGGACACTTAAGAACATGCTTAACATTAAAATAGAGTGGCCCTGCCTACTCAATGGCAGTTTACTTGCTTAGCATTAGGAATAAGTCTAAATCAGTCTAAATATGCTGTTAAAATGCTGACAGTTATGAATTATGAATGATATCATAATTACAGCAAGTACTAAAAAATGAACATAAGTACCTTTCCACCCTGAAGTATGTAAAATCCAATTGTATTGCCAATTGTACTTGCAGCATAAAAATCAACTATCAACAAATTTCAGATCACAATAGCATAGTAGGATTTCTGACTTCCACAGTAGGATGTAGAATCATATCCACTTGTCTCCATTAACTGTATAATGTGCAGGGTTTACAACATTCAGCTCTGCATTTTGCAGGAGATATTAGTCACATTAGTCTACTAAAAGTTGTAACAACTGAGAATTTTTTCAGGGAAACCTAAATGTATTTGTGTTAATTTCTGCCATTAATATTAAACAAGAAATGAAATTGTAGCTTAAAAATCAGTTTTTTTTTCACTTTTTCTCCAATTTTCACACTGTCTTCAGCAGAAATTAATGATAAGTGAGCATATACTACAGAGCTATCAATACAGCTGTGTGCACTGGAGTCAGAAAACAGATTCCACAAAGCTGAAAGGCTTTCACCTAAGGCATTTCAAACAAAAGCAGGTGGGGACTAATCAGGAAAAGGATTCTCTGCTCTTCAGATACCTCTCTTGAAGACTACATCTGTCAGGATTCTGTATAAATATAAGCCTTAATGCTGGAAGGGCTGTGGAAATGTTGAAAATGGCTTTCTAGAGATACCAAGCAGCTTTCTTACTGTCTGCAATAATCAAATTCTGCACATAGACTTGTACAGTGTTACCTTCTGAACTTGGTCTTTCTTATTCCTTTCATTCTGATTTTTTCAGCTCCTCGCATCTTATTTGAATATTGAAATAAAAGCTCTTCAGAGCCAAAACTAAACTCACATAAAGATATGCTATTACACTTAATGAGATGTGCTTCAGTACAGATTATCTGGGTAGAATATAGGTCCCAAGCCACAAGCATTGATTAATATTGCTATTCTTGTACTGATAATATCAATACTTCATGTCAAATATTACCTTGAAACAGAGTAAGTTCAAAAGGAAGGATTTTATATAGCACTTTTTATCAACTTACCTCAAAAGTATTTTTGGTCATGCCCGAGAGTCCATAATATGATGTACCCGTTGCAATAGCACATACACAAAGTTCTCCTATTTCATCTGTTTTACAGAGCTGAGGAATTCCATCTGGCTTCACTGAACACATTATAGCTAGAGGGAGAAGAAAGGAATTAAAAAAATATTATAAAATGAACCACAGAATAACACAAATGCTGTGGGAAAGAGATCATGGTGGAGATGATATAAACAAATGAACCACATGCAGACTAATGTCTAACCATCAGTTCCTTGAACATTACGGTGCTCAACATCATCAAGTGGTTCCCTATCCTAAATAGTATTTATATAAGGAATGTAAGGATCTTTATGTAAACTCAGTCTTTACATTGATAACAATACCTATTTGCCTTGCTCTCTGAAACTGCAGTTCATCAGTAATATTGCTGTGAAATGTGATCGTGTTCCCAGCTTTGCCTCAGTCAATGCAAAATGAAATATCCTAATGGAGCCCTTGATAATTACTATACAGCCAGGGAGGCAGGCAACCAGGAACTCCACCTCTCACAAAGTAGCAAGTAACACCATGTGAAAGATCAAGATATTCCAGCAGACTAATATGGTTGTTTTACTGAGAATCTATCAGAGCTCAGACTCCCTCTGTCTGGCCTTACAGGCCTGCAGAGACAGCAGGAGCTAAGCAGGAGGGATGAGAAAGCACTGGTTTGAGAAAGAAGCACTATTTTATGTCAACAATTTGAACAAAAATCAGGAATGCTGCTCGAGCTATAATCTCTGGAGCTGGAGTACAGCATTGGTAGATTTTGTAGTTGCAAAGAGATGATCAAAGGAAAGCAGAAAGGAATCAACACATTTTTTAAGTACAAGTGTACAAAATCTTGAATGACCTTTCTCTCACTCAGAGGATAAATGGGAGTGTGCACTTTCATTAAATTTATCAGAACACAATATGAAGCACAAAGTGGCACATCTATCATAATATCTTGAATGATAACTATTAAACAACAACCAATCATATGATTCCTGTATTTTAAGTTGTTCAACTGAAATTTTGTAAGATGCATCATTATGTTTTATTGCTTTAGTCTATAACAAGCATTCTCTGATGAAAAAAATACCGTATTACTGGATAATTTTCTAGTATCCATAGCATCTTATTTAAAATGTACCTGCCTTATGAGAAGTGTTATCTTCCTCTTCAGAAGCACTGGTTTCAGTTG
This sequence comes from Hirundo rustica, assembly GCF_015227805.2. NCBI lineage: Eukaryota > Metazoa > Chordata > Aves > Passeriformes > Hirundinidae > Hirundo > Hirundo rustica. The sequence continues at coordinate 146,327,016 of NC_053450.1, read as the reverse complement.
CATTTATCAACATGAACTTCTCAGTCATACCTCCTCTATCTAATAACTGGGTGGTAGCACAAGACATTTGGAAAAACATTCTGCACGCTTTCAGATAGCAATTTTATTGATCCTTAGTGCAGGCTATGAAAACTTCCCCTGCTGAAACCCTTGGTCTTTGTTGGACTTGCAGATATTTACAGCCACAGTACTTTAACTTCCTTATTTTCTCTACCAACACCTCACAGCTAAAGAACAGATGTTCTGATGTGGTGGCAGGTTATTTAATACATGCTGCTAATGAAGCAGACAGACACTGAGGTAAATGCAGACAAGAAATCTTGGGATTTCCAAACCATGGAGTTTTGTAAGGTAATGCTTTTGGACTAAAATGTTTTCAAGGAGTTTGTAGTCCCAAAGCTTGTAGTCTGGCAACAAAGTACACTCACCTGCAACTTTCTACTGCCAATTACTTAGATTGATGAATCACAATAAGTTTCAAAGGAAGTTTCTCACCTCCTGGCATCACTAAGCCAACATCCTGGACAGTCAGGACGGACAGCTTTTCTTCAGAGTCCACTCGAATCACGCCGTAAGTGAGACCATGCATGGACAGAACTCCTCTTCCCGGCGGCTGGTTGCTGTCATCTGTTGGCCTACAAATGAGGGTTAGAGCATCAGTGCACACCAGGCAGGTGTAAACATTTACCTGTGCTTAATGGACTACTATTGCAAATAATCCTCTGTTTCAAGAGTTTAAAATTTCCCCTTTCCCCCCTTCCCCTATAGGCCAAATAAAATCCTGGTTTTCAGCCATTTCTGAGTAAATACATCTTTTATCTCTCTCATTCTGTACCTACCCACATATATGGGGCTGCTGAGATGCAAGTAACCCCTAACATTTACCCAGACTGCACTTAATTTATAAAGATTGCAAACTTTATAAAGATTGCCTTACCACCCAAATAAAGAGCTTTTACCTAATTTTTAAAACACTGAAAGGTGGTGCAGACTATGTCGAAGGAAATTGCACTACAAATATTTGGAGCTGATCAGTAAACAACTTGATAAATTCTATATGTTATCTATTTTGAGGCAACCTGGCATAGATTTACTGTCAAGTATCTGTGGAAGACACAAGGGCTTCACCATCTTCATTTTAGTGCATATAATTGAATTCTTCCTATTCTAATTTACCACATGAAAATTAAAACAAATTACACCTTCATCAGTCATGGTCAAAATACAGCCTCTCAGTAACATCTCAGTTTGCTCAGATTCATTGCCTGCACACTGTAAAATTCCACAGCATCAGCACAAGATGCCTGTCAGCTTGGTTCAGTATAAAACCACCTGCTGCACCAGAGGACACAATTATACCTATGGAGAGTGTGGCTTGAGTAAATGAGTGTTGACGTATGCAAGTTACCAAGTCAGGGGAATGTGTCAGAGCTTTTCATGTCTGGAAGGATTCTCGCCCTGTCCTGCATTTTAAAATGCAAAACTGGAAGGTGAGGTGGTGCTGATTTGAGTTCAGATTATGCATCCGTGAAGAGCAGACTCCAGCTCTTTTCAGGATGGATAAAACAGCCAATATTTAGCTCACAATTCTGCATTTTTCCTGAATACTCCATCACAACACAACTATTTTTTAACAGATAATGTCCTCTGATGTGACATTTCTCCTCTGCTGTGCTTGAAATACTAGATGGGCCTCAGCCAGCCCTGCTCATGTAAGCCTTGCCCTTATGGGCTCTATAAATTTCAATTAATAGGTTTTACGAGCCATATTTCTCAAGTGACATTGTCAACAAAGAAGGATGTGAGCGTGCTTGAAAATGCATTAGAGCATAACAAATGGCACTAGTAAACAAGCACCTGTGATAAATAACACTCCCATCATGTAAAAGGAACTTTCAGTGACATTATTGATCAACTTTCTCTCATCCCTGCTCCCCAAAACACATTTTGTGCTCATGAGAAGAAAGGTCTCCTGCAGGTTTCTCACAGACTTCCAGAAGTAGAGGCCATCTGGACTTCCATCCACATCCATTTTCTTGCACTACTTAACACACAAAGCATTTTGAGAGCAGCTTCTATTACCATTTACAGATGCAATCTATTTGACCACAGCTTTCTGCCAGCCATTTAAATGGGACAAAAACCCCTTCCTTAAACTTGTGCCTTCCCTTAAGCAAGTTAAGGGTTCGGACCAATATGCTATTTCCCAAAGGGGAATAACATGAATTATTTGCATGATACATCCCTTTGACTATTAGGCTTTGTGATTCAGCTTTAAGACTGAAGTACCTCTAGCCTATTACCTTTTTCTAAACTATAAGGTTATTTCAACTGAGAACTGGTTTTGTTGCTCTTCCTCATAGGAAGTTCAATAAAGATACACCACAGACTTTGAAAGAGTCAGAGCATTAACAGGGAGCTCTCTGGATCTCTGCTCTGCAGGGAGTCATTTTAATGCATACTTCAGCAGTAACTCTTCGGAACTTGTATGATAATGACTTTACTGTCAGTGGAGATGGCTTGACCAAAATGAAAAATACTACATCTCCCAAGTTCATCTAGCATTACCCTACCATTAAACAGAGTTCAAATAAAAGGAGACATGTTCGGTAACATTCACTGCAGTAAGAACTGCTCTGTAATTATACAGCAAGGCACTGAAGATAAAAATGACTATATTTTTATTTTGAGTTATCCACAATGCTATGTCCCCAATGCTAGTGAATTTGGAGATGAATTTTTAATGCTTCAGAGAACTACAGGCACAGAGCTTATGTCTGGAAATGGCACACAAGCCATGCCATTATGAAGTTCTCCCACTTCATAACCTATGATTTGAGCCAAATTTTCCAAGGTCAACCCAGGAAATTCAAAACCTGCTCAATGCTCAGCAAAAGCAACATCTGCTGCCCATTCACTTCCTCTCTGAACTTAGAGGCAAGAGTTCGTTCCAAGGGAGCAAGGGCCTGCACTGCCAATGGCGGGGAAACCCATCTAAGGGAAACACACTTGGTACTTCTTGTATAAAGCTGACAACAGGCTGGTGGAGCTGAATGAAGAAGAGCTCCCTGAAATCCTGCAGTTCACAGAAAGACAACTGACCTGGCCAGGATTGCTTTCAGATGTTCTCAACTAATAATGAGGCGGCTGAAAACCAACCACACTCTTGGCCTCATGTCCTTCTTCCCGTAAGTGTTCTGTTGGAAAGCTAATTGAAAATCTAGTTAAATTTCACTTGGATGGTGTATTTAGGAATTTGTGGCAGGAAGTATTTCACTCAATGCTATTTTAGTGCTTTACACATTTATACTGCATGTTTTAACATGTGAAACAATTAGAATTGGCCGCAGAAACATGAACTTAAAAACAAAGTGCTTACTGTTCAATGTACAATTTTTGGAAAACTCTACCAAAACAGACAATGCTTACACCATTTACTGTGTGCTACAGCACCCCTGACAGGCTACTGCTGCTAAAGTCTTATGAGAGGCTGAGAGTGCTCAGCCTGGAGGAAAAGAGGCTCAGAGGGGACAGGAGGCTTTAGCCAGTTGGGTCTTTTCTCCCAAATAACAAGTGACAGAACAAGAGGGAATAGCCTCAAGTTGTGCCAGGGGAGGTTTAGATTGGATATTAGAAAAAAATTCTTCACCCAAAGGGTCATGAAGCATTGGAAATGCCCAGGGAAGAGGCTGGGACACCATCCTTAGGTATTTAAAAGATGTGTTAAGTTTAGTGAAGGCTTTGCAGTGCTGGGGCAATGGTTGGATTCAATGATCTTAAAGGTCTTTTCCAACCTGAACAACACCGTAATTGTATATACAGAATGCTTAACAGTTTTAGTAGCATTTAGCAGTTTTAGTGGAATTTATCTGTTTTATTTCTAGTCACAAATCCCTCAGGCTCAAAGAGCATTTCCAGATGATTACTGAGAGTCAGAGAATGGTTAAAAAGTGCCTGTCAGCCAAAAACAACCTGCAGAATGTCATAATTATTTCTAAACAGAGTATTTAAGAATATGATTTTCCTCAATGGCAATTCCACTTAATTCTCTCATTTAAATAATTTTATGCTTACAGTGGCATTTTTACATTTTTATTTACAGAATTTGCTTTTGCATTTCAATTTTTTTAATTTAAAATCAGATAAAATTACCGCAATGGGAGCCAAAAAGCATTCTGAAGTTGAATCATTACTCTAAAAATTCTTCTTGTATTTCTTCCTTGGGCATAAACAAATTACAAACTATACATATCATACAGAAGTTAAACATGCAGATTCATATTTAAGTGGGGGTTTTTTTGGGGGGGTTTGTTTGTTTTTTTTTCCCCAAATGGCCACACATGCACATTCAGTGGGTCTGTTTTCAGAGGTGTAACACATACCTTCGAATAGCCACAGTGAGAGCTTCTGGTGAACTAGCACAGGGACAAATGACCTCCTGCCTTAGACCTTTACTTTGGAAGACATTAAGAAATGCATCACAGGAAGAAATGGACCCTGGGGTAAAGACAAAAAAAAAAAAAAAAAAAAAAAAATCAGAGGAGAAAAATAATTTGATTTCTGAAATGATGCTATTCAAACTACAAATTTACTGTTTAATATATAGGCTTTTCAGGGAAAATCAATTAAAAAGGAATCATGTCCACTGGGAAATTCATCAGAGCTGCTACAACTATATATATGTACATACATATACATATACATGTATATGCAGTTGTGTATATGCATACAGAGAATAAAGACTAATTTTTGAACACGAAATCTTTTCATTATGCTTAGATAGAAAAGCCATTACTGCTAGATTTACAATATCAATTTCTTTGCAGTATTCTTTTTTAGGATGAGGGAAATGAAGGATTTATTTCAGCAAATCCAAACAAACTACTACAAACAAGCAGAATACCTGAAGGCCGGTATCTTAAATAATACAGAATAACAGCTCATGCTGTTAATTGTCATTAAGGGATTCAGATGTGTTTCAGATGTTCTAGAATAGCATAAGTATTCCCCTAAAGTTCTTAGTTACTTCTGCATCTGAGAACCATCATTCAGAGGATATGTTCTGATCTTTTCTATAGCTTAAGGTCCTCATTGCTTCAACTTTTATAGATTCAGTCTTTATACATGACTGTGATGCTAAATGTGATATATGTCCTAAAGTTAATTCATGTTAAAAGATGTAAAATGTAATTCAACCCCTATAAGTATAAGTTTTGTTTCTAATCCAGTATGCTAAGAGTTAACTCAGACGAAAGCGGCCCGGAGAAGGGTACAGGAATTTCTTTTGCCTGAAAAGACATAGGAGGGACACGAAGAAACCATGATTGGAATTACCAGAAAAAGAGACACAAGGATGCCCCTGCCGGGAATCATTAAGGGGAAAACAAAGACAACGGAAAAAGGAGATGGGAGTCCGGAGAACCAGATGATTACATCAGATTGATATCTCATCCGTCTCCTCCTGAAATTAACATCTTCACACCACACCTGGATCCGACCATTAAAGGCATTGTCTTCTCGAGCAACCCTATTCAGAATCCCAGAACTGGAACATGAATGTCTAATGAGGCTGCCTCGGAAGGAGGAACCTCGAAGTCCCGAGTTTCTCTCAGCGATCCAGTATAAAAAGAGACTGCTCCAAGCCAGAAATGTGAACTTGGGGGGTGACATACTGGCTAAGTGTGTTACTGTGTTCACCCAGCGCCGATCCCAGGCTCGACGCTGTCCTTTTAATTGTGGCTGTCCGAGACTGTCATTCTGTCTCTCAATAAAATTCCAAAATTTTGATTTATCAAATTTGGTGAATCGTATTTATTACACTAAACAAAACTGGATTTACCGCAACTTACGTTATATGGAATATCAAGTTTGTTTCACGATGAGCTAAAGAAAAATACACTTTGAAAAAAATCCCAGATTGATTGCTGTTTCCATAAACGTCACACAGCTTGTAGTAGACGAACTGCATATTTTGCAAACATTTTAACTAAGACAGCTGAAGAGGGAAGCTTTATATGGAAGAGAGAAACCCCTTCCTGTTGGCTCCTATACTGGAGCAGCAGAGCTTACATGGGTTTGCACCATCAGCCACTATCAGCATCCGCAGCGAGGAGAGGTTGATGTCCCTCTGGTCTCGATGTGCCACCAACGCCCAGTGCATGTCTCTGGACTTTACACAGGCAACTTTTGCTGCAACAGCAATGAGAAAATTACTAACACGCCATAAAAAAGCTAGACAGCTGCGTTAGCAATTTGCAATTTTGATTTTGACTATCGAGCAAACTTCTGTATATTCTGGTTCCTTACCTTTGTATTGACAGACTTTTTGTATCCATGACAGTGGATTCACTTTCATTAAGGAGTATGGAATACTTATGACGTGCATCATGTTCATGACACTCTGAAATCAGAAAGATAAAAGGGTTTCATATAAAAATTGTGGCAATTACTCATATTGTGTTATGGGCAGGAGCATCTATGCAAATCATTCTGTGCTTATTTTATTGTCAGTGCTGGCATTCATCTTTTCCTATCTACCTACCGAAATTAAGATGAAACAGACACCCATTTTCCAGTGCTTTAATTAAGGATTAAGGATTTAGATTAATCAGATCGTAACTTTTATGCAGTACTGAAGAGAAACATTTTTTTTCTATTCATACCCAAAGAGGTTCACTCTAAATAGAAAAAAAATTTAAAAAGCATTGGGTGAAGAATGCCTGAATGTTTGCTATGTAGGTTAATATTATCCCTAAGCTTGATAAACTGCCATATATATGAACACTGTACTAAAAAGGACAGCAGCAAGATATCTGTCCAAGGAAATCTATCTCTGGGAAGACTGAAAGCTACCAATGGTAGTGAGGCACAAATAATTTAAAAGACAGGAGACAAAGAAACTGAAATCCTCAACTGAGTAGAAATCAATTTATTTTAACAGAAAATAAATAAAGGAGGTTTCAGTCCCTCCCCAGGTGAACTAATTCCAGTATTTTCAACAAGGTCATGAAAAGTTCCAGGAAGTTTGGAAAAAGCAGCTGAGTGAAACCAATGACAAATCCAAAGCTGATCTCTCAGTCTGAGCCCATCAATTGCATCAGTGATTTCTCAGTGTTAAACAAACAGCCTGTAAATGAGCTGCTGCTTTACTTCTGTTACCATTTAGAAATATCTCCTGAGGGCAACACGCCTCCCCATAGCAGCTCAGGTTAAATACAGTATTTGTTTTGGAAAACCTAGGCTTAAGAAAGGTTAAGTGTCCCAGTGGATTAGTCATCTAAACACTTGGAGAACTGGAAAAGATAGTTCTCCTTACAGTCTAGCACAAGCATTGGTAACTGAAAACAGGCAAGTACTGAAAAAAATGAAGTTCAGAACAAGATTAACAGCAAAGGAAGGCACAGAAAAGCTCTATTATACACTTGCTTTCAACCAGTGATAAAGATCGTTTTTTAACATCTTATGGGTGTTAAGCCTAATCATTTCCGCTTCAGAAATGTTATTACTGCATTTTGATAGTAAGAACATTATAACTCTGCATGGCAAAAACATATCAGATCTCTGGGAATCCCGGGGACCCCCAAAACCAGGGGGCTCCCAAACAATGACCCTTCAAGACTTGACATCTGTTCTTAAAATGAGCAGTGAATACTAAACACTTTGTCAGTCACTGATTGCAACAGCACCTTAAGAAGTAATCCTTAAAAATATGTCATCTCCCATGTCAATTGAGGAAGACATTCCAACATAAAGCAGAAAATCAATGCAATTTAAAGTATTGGGAATAGTTAAAATTAGCAAAAAACATCTGTAGGCGGGAGTTTAGACAGGGAAGCTAGTCAGAGGCAATAGAACTATGCCACTGGAAAATATTCCTACAGAGGCAAGTACTAATTTGATTTGTTTCTTCTATAAAGTTTGATCTCAAAATCTCATATTGGTGAGATAACATGATAAGAATGGGATCACAGTACTTGACACGACACATAAAAATACACTGACATCTTTACCATGCTGATTATGGGTAAGTGCACTAGGAGAAGATTTTTATTTTGCTTTCAAGGCAGAAAAAATTGTATTAGAAGAAACTGTAGGATGTCCCAGTTTGTGACAGCACTAAGCATATCAGGTTAGTTTATTTTCAAATACTCAGATAAAATAAAAAAACATACTTACTGTAAGAATTCCATGCCATAAACCAACATCCTTCTTGAAATCTAGTACATTCACAATTGTTTCAGCTGTCCAACAAAAACAAAGCAGAATTTATTTTTTAGAACATGGCATTGACCCAAGGCAAACCCACTCAAAGAAAGGAAGCTTCAGTATAACATGACTGATGACCTTAAAGGTTAACTTTCAAAGTAAATCTCCCCTGCAGGATTTATATTGGTTAAGACATTACTTGTACCTCTCCTATAGATATTTTAAACATGAACACATTTCCTGAAACTAAAAAAAAAAGACGTTTTTAAATCTAGAAGCCTTTGGCACGGAACTGTGTAAAACATAATATAGGAGACTGATAAGAAATAAATTACAATCCCCACTTGATTTTAAGGCTGGTGCAAGGGGAGTGCACTCCATACCTTCTGTGTATCCACATGCCTGGGTCAGAGCTTGGCAGTGTGTCAGCAGTGCAATCCTTGTCACAGTTACCCCAAGCACACTTCCATCTTTACATGTTTTGTACTAAAAAGAAACAAGCAGGGAAAGTCAGGGTGAAATAATTGCCCTATTTCCATTATTTAATAGCTATGTTTAAAGTATTTCCTCTGCAGGTGAATGATGGACATATCTAATGACTCTATTTTAAGAAGGCAGGAGTATTGGAGAGTTTTGGAGGTGTTTCTTTGTTAAAAAGGCCCTTTTTTTCAGACAGGCTTTCTCTTTTGACTGAAGATTCCCAGGTTTGGTATCTGAAATCCATGAGTTGTTTGAAAACAGGCATTATGGAAACATAATTCTAACAGTTTTGATCATGTCAGTGACTAATGGACTGGCTAGATTTAGCAGAGAATAACCTAGTTCAATCTTTTCAGTGTTCACATGTTAGATTTTATAGGCCAGCCACTAAATCTCAGCTTCTCCCTTCTGCATCTTATAAGGCATGTGATAAGAGCTGACTGCAGCATCCTTGCTGGGTGCTGTGATAATAATCTATATGTATACAGTTTGAAAGACACAAGCTCTTTGATCAGAACCTGTGACTCATGAAAAAGCAGCAGAAAAGAGGTGGGAGGCCATTGGTGATTACTGAAATAATTTTTGGAACTTTGTGTAAGTGTCTGAGAACTATCAGTAGCAGATAATAAATGAAACATTTATCCTTCTTCATGATGAAGATAATCAGCAAGATCGAGAATGAAGACATCTCTGCTTCTCTAGCCCAGTGTCTTGAATGCACAAAGACAAGAAACACCTTTGGTCTATTCACTTGCACTTAGTCCCTTTGAAGAATCATTTAAATTCAATATTAACACCACTGAATTCAAAGCATTTGAGTCTATGCAGAAGGGAGAGAAAATGATGGGAATAAAAGGGAGGAAAATTAAATTCAACAGCATTGCTAACTTTCCCTTCCTGATGCTGTTCTGTTGTAGGGAGTGTGACTCATAAAGCAGTAAGAGACGAGCAAGCATTTGAACAAGAAATTCTCTCTCTTTCAAAGGGTCTGAAAGTTGTGATATGAGAGCTGAAGCTTCACTGTGAATCTTGTTATCTATCCATCCCAAGGCTAGTGGGCAAGCCCATATTGAACAGAAGCAAGATTGCTCAAGGCAAATGTAACATAACACTGCAGCAGCCACATAAAAACATTAATGTTAGAGACATGCAAAATATAATTTGACATTCCATTGACTTTTCTGAAATCAGTATTGGTCAAATTTATTAGAAAACTTATTACTTATTAACAAGCTAAACCAGGATGGTTTTTTGCTTCTGTGACTACTGAATGAATAATGACATTTACCTAATCCAGAAGTGCCATATGTAATGTTTGAGGAGAAGATGCATCTTCATTAACTCACCTCAATGTAAGCTGTGTCATTGTTGGCATCCTTGATGTGTGGGAACCAGTCACGAGGCGGCTTGGAGAGGTGTTTAGACTCTGTGACAAACCACAGCAGCTTTGGCCAGCCTGAGGTACAAACAAAAGCCAGCTTTTGTTGAGTTTCTGCTGGATAAGACAAGATAAAAACCTTCCCTGCCAGAGTTTTATTCTTGAAAAGTCTGTGTCATCATTACCTAACCATTGCTTCCTTTGAACCTCAGTGGAGTATGGGAAAGAAGATTTTGCAGAACTGCCTTCTTAACACAGCTACTGAGGTCTTTTTAGGCAGTCCCTGAGCAAATGGCTGGGCAGTTTGTTATTGACCTGAGCAGTTTCATTAACACTCCCCTGTCAGAAGTTACTGTCCTTACACTTCACTAAAGGAGTGAGTCATATGAACACTCATCTACTACTGTCCTAAGTCTGTTGGTTTAATTTTTGTGGCCACAGATGATCTCAGCAGCCTGGCTGAGCCAGCAGAGAACTGGACTGGGGGCACTGGTGAGGCTGGCAGAGCCATCACTGCCAGCAATGGCACACCAGGACAGCAGTGTCCCATCAGCTCCTGAGGCAAGTGTTCCATCATGGGCCTGACCCTCACCCATGGCCACTAAACAAGCGCAGTTTGTTGCAGTAAATGACCAGTGATAGCCATGATTACCAGGGTCAAATTACCTTTAAACTGTGGTATCTCCCCTGTGGGGCTTTTAGGCAGTCCTTTATGGCATGCGTCGCTGGTCAAGGCCACAGTAACTCCACAGCTTCCAAGCAAAAAGCCTATTTGTTGACTTCCTGCATCCTAAGAGATGACAAAATACACAGAATTGGTTAGAAGTGATTACAGGATGAAATAATTTTTGTCCTTGGGCACATTATCTTGAGAGAGAAACAGTCTCTTTCCTTTAAACTGATTTCCTTTTAGGTGACTATCAAAACTCATCTGTATATTCACAAAGAAATTCCACAAGTTAGTTATCGTCCTGTTTGTAGCAGCATAAATCATAAAGACAGTGGAAGCCATCAGATGGCATCTGCTCTTGCATCTCCTCAGAAATGACAAGTGGCTGAGAGGAATGCCTGAACTGACAGAGGACTCTTCCATTCACAGGGATCCCTGGAAAAATGGCCAGACTGAGCCCTCATAAAGTTCACCAAAGGCAAATTCCAACTCCTGCACCTGTGGAGAAACAAGCCCCTGTGCCAGAAGGGTCTGGAGAGCAGCTTTTTGGAAAGAACCTGGGGGTCATGGTGGACAGCAAGCTGAGTGTGAAGCAGCTGCGTGCCCTGGCACGAGGAAGGCAAATGGCATCCTGAGCTGTGAGCTGTGCGAGGCAAAGCACTGCCAGCAGGCTGAGGGAGGTGATCCTTCCCCTCAGCACCACAGAGGCACATCTCCAGTGTGGGACCAGCTCTGGGCTTCCAAGCAGAAGACACAGAGCTACTGGAGAGAGTCAGCAAAGGGCCACTATGATAATGGATATGATAATACCACTGGAGCATCTCCCCTATGAGGAAAGAGTGAGAGCTGGGACTGCTGAGCCTTGAGAAGAGAATGCTTAGGGAGTGATTTAATCCCTCCACCTGAAGAGAGGGTGTGAAGAAGATGGAGCCAGGTTCTTTCCTTACTTTGCCCAGCAACAGGACCAGAGGCAATAGACAGAAACTAAAACAGAGGAGGTTCCCTCTGAAAATCAGGAAACACCTTTTAACTGGGAGGGTGACCGGCACAAGAAGTTGTCGTTTCCGTACTTGGAGATATCCAAAAGCTACCATGGATATAGTCCTGGGGACCTTGTTTGAGCAGGGAAGTTGGACTAGGTCACCTTCACACATCTCTGCCCACCTCAACCATTCTGTGATTTTGTGACAATTCTAGGAAATAATACGGATTACAGATGCTTCTACCTGGAGAAAGCTTTCAACCATTGAGACGTTATGATGGGCGTACAATGGTGAGAGTTTCCCTATTTATGCTGATGTAACCTGATTTGTCAATAACCATTTCATTGAGTAGTTACAGGCACGTTTCAGGAGCACTCCATACAGTCAAGTGCCCATTAGAGTAAGCTCATTACATTTTACTTTCATCAAGGGGATAGAAGCAGTGAGATTAAAAGTCATGTAATGATTTTCCAGTCTAGGCCATAGCTGTTCTTTAGGAGATGCTGTGCTTCCATACCACTGTGTCTGCTTTATGTATAGTGTCTGGTCATTACTCTTTTATGAACTTTACATCTATCCACCAGGCTCTTCAACAGAGCAAAGCTCTACATGTAAATGCACATAGAAACATTAACCCTTTCTTCACAGAATTATTCTACTGAAAACTGCCTAAAGAGACTCAAAAGATCAAATTAAAATACTTTCAAATCAAACATAGAGCACACTCAACCATGGAAACAACCAGAAATACAAAACAGTTGCCTTAATCTATTGATTTATTCAAAGCAAAATTGTATGATGGAAAGCCCCTGAGCCTAACTGATAATTCTTAATGCAATTTTTATGTAGTCAATAAAACCATCTAAAATAAAGGAGCCATGAGAACAGAGGAAAAGCAAAAGCTTACTTTTCCATACTACCTCAAAATATGTACGTGGCATCAATTACCAGAACTTTGATAACTGAGCAAGCTATGTGAGACAATTAACTGATCTGTCAAAGCCTATGCTATATAACTCCTTCTATCCAGAATTATTGTATTTACAGTTGCTTACTATAGTCAGAATGCTTATAAAACCAGAAAAAAATGAAAAGGTATTTTTTCAGCAAGGCTTTTTAAACTTAAGCTTGTGTATCATCTTTGACCATATAAAACCAGACAATGAGACTACTCTTTGAACAGCAGAGAATAATACTCTGGTGTCTCTAGGAAAAACACTGCAGTGAGCATGTTGTTGGCCCCACTACACCTGCATCAGTGGGGCTTCCAGGACTTAATGGGCTTTGTCCAGCATTAATTACTGTCCTCACTCTCATGTCAGCTGATCCACATCTCTGTTGTCAAATCCAGGGCACAAGCACTTAGATCTAATCCTGGTTCCACATGAGGATGAGACTTGTCTCCACTCTTGGAGTCTGCTCAGAGGAAGGAAATGTGGGTGCCTGAACAGTGCAGGAGGGATGGCTCCTCCTGAGGGTCCCTCAGAAGGAAGGGCAGGAAGAGGAAGGCTAGAGTGCTCCAGAAAGAACAATACCCCTTAGTCAAAGCTTCTGCGACCTGCTACTCTATCATCTATAAAGGGAGGTCATGAGTTCCTTAAAATACCAGATTCATACTACCACTGCTCAAAATTTATCTTTAATCTAATAAATGCTTACTAATATATGTAATTCTAACTACCAATTTAAAAAGGCATATAAATTTTATAATTGAATGCAGCAATGGCATTGATCTCAATTTTAAATTACAATGTTGTAACTGTATATCCTATAAAAGACTGCTACAAATGGTTTCACCACTATATCAAGAAAATGCCAATTCTCAAGCAATGAAATTCTATTTAGTGCAGAACTTTGTAAACAGAAATTAACCTAACAAATTCCATCAAGAAATATAACATAAGGAAACCAGTAGAAAGTGTGGACACTTGAGCATCAGCGTACCATGGCCCTGGGATATGCATCAGCTAAGAAAACATCTGTCAAAATCATCTCACAGCAAAAAAAAAAAAAAAAAAAAAAAAAAAACAAGAAAAAGAAACTTGTATTCACAGTATAGTTTTTTAGATAACACAAGAAAGAATGACTATACTTTCCCTCAGTGCCATATCGACTGTCTTAGAGGATGTCCACATAAATATTAATCATTCATTTGTAGCAGCTCACACACGTACATAGATTTCTTAATACAATTTATGCACATGTAACAGTTTGTAATAGCAGACCGCTTTACATCAGGACAACCCACCTCAAACAGCATTAAAATCTTCAGCCCATTCTTTTCTGTACAGATATTCTTTCAGTTGTAAGGAAAACATGCCTGAACAATCACCTGATGTAACATTGCCACAGGAGATTGGGAGAATTTCACCAGGCATGAGCAGCCTTCTTTACAGACTTTCAAATCCCACACCATGCTTTGGTGGCCACACTAAATCCTGCCTTGCAAGACAAAAGCAAATCAAGATGCTGAAGCAGAGATGCTGTGAAAGACACTGTTCTCAAGGGCCATTGGAGCTCCAGTTGAGGATTTTGCAGTATGAACCCAATGAAGCTTTCTGGAAGTCTCCTACTTGGTGTCCATCAATTCCACCATAAGTCTCAGCCTCTCACACCTCATAACTAGTTATCCTCACCTTCTGCCTGCTTTTGGTGGCTCCATCCTGACCCAGAATCTGAAACTACTGCAGAGAACAGGACATGAAGAAAGGGTTGACATCCCTTGCCCCACGTAGATGCTTCTGTGGTAACTGCTGCCCCACAGAACTTGTTTCTAATGACTCAGCTGGTGTTGGATACTGGACTGACAGCCAGGAGATGGAAGATCTGAAACCTTTATACCTCCCACAGACACACAGTGTTACTTACACACTCAACCATGTAAACATGACAGCCTTTGCTGCTCCTCATACCTCAGCATGACAGGCCCAGAACAGTGAGGACCTTGGGCAAAACTTGTGTTTGAAAAATGAACCCTGAATTTAAAGTGCAGTCCTTTGTCTGGCTGTCAAACCTTACAAAAAAAAGGCTACTCACTTTAAAGGGAACAATTATTTCAGATTTCCCAGTCAAGTTATCAAAAGACCTGCCTTTAGAGTAATGTGAAATGAAATGGTTGCAATGGTAAAAACTACTTTGTAAGTAGCAAAGAAACACACACAGATAATCTTCCACCAAAAAAAAAAAATTTAAAAAAAAATCCCCCAACCAAATCCTCTTCTCCTCTCAAAAAAAACCCCAAAACCCTGTCCTACCTGTGAAGGGAATAGATCTTCAGGACACACTGGTTTGTAAGAAGTGTTACTTGCTATTTTGGAAATCTGCTACTTGGAACACACACCCCCCCCCCCTTGCTATAAACACTTTATATTAGTGAATGTTGTGGGCACAGGAAAAACCTCAGGGAGCCAGGGGGGACCAGGTGAAACAACTCAACACGGTCCCAACTGCAGACAGGCAGAGACTTGCCAGAGATGTTCATTGTCAAATCCTCCACGATTCACAGTTTGAAATGACACGTAATGCAGGTGGAAAGCAAAACACAGAGCTGAGGTATTGTAGCATGAGTTTTGAGACCAATTGCTGACTTTGGAACTATCATTTCACATTTCTTGAAGGCACAGCGCTTGCTGGGGTATGAAAAATGAGGTGTGCATAGCTTTAGACTATGTCTGCCCACACCTAGAGAGATCAATCTTTCAGATGAAGCAAGCCTGAAATCCTCTCTGTTGTAGGCAGCCATTCAAAGTTCTCTAAGGACTTTTATTAAAGGTTCCCTAAAGGTTTCCACCGGTACCTGGAGGCAAATTGTCTTCTTCCTGCTGCAGAGTGATAATTCATTGGCAGGATAAAAAAAATCCCACGTGTGGTTGCATTTCAGCATGCTGTTAATGTCATTTCTATAATGCTTTGTGAGAGTATCTGTGTGAAGGAAAACAATTACGATCCCGTCCCCACGAGTGAGAGTGCATGTCCTTATCTAATAAGGAAGGAAGGAAGAGACAGCCTGTGCAAAGGTTGGCCTGATAAAGGTTACTTCTGTTCACTTGCAAATCCCAGACTGCTTTCAAAATGAGAATTATGTCGTGGAGCATCACAGACGGAACTAATCTTGTTTTCTGTTACAACGCTTATGTGAGCTCCACTGCTAACAAAACCCTAACAAAAATCTTCTGGTAAAGAACAAACAGGGCAATGATCAGATGCAAAGGCCAAGCATCACCAGTTCTGAGCCAAAACTGAAAAGGCATTGAGGAAACCTTCTTTTTTTAAAAGGCCTTAGTAAAAAATTAAACACAGTGCAGATACAATCTTCATAACCAGCTTTAAGATGAAGAAATTAACTGTCTCCTCAGACAACAGCTTTGGTATCTGCCTGCAATTTGCATGTGAAATCTGCAACTGTGAGCACCTTAGCCAAAAATCTTAATAAAAGCAAGACAACGATTATTTTTGGCAGCGGACACTGCCTGAAATACGCTATTCTCTCCAGGAAATTACCATTTTCTAGACTTGAAAATACAATAAGGAAACACAGACTTTATAGGATCTAAGATTCACTGTGGCAAACTGAGCAAGGACCTCTTAGTGCTCCACTGCTGAAGAGTATGAAGAGGAACGGGGCTTGCAGGCCCAGCAGTGTGCACCAGGGCTCAGGTGGAGCTCAGGGAACTTACGTTCTTCGGAGGGACTGGAGGACCATGCCACTGAAAAGAATATATAAAACATTTTATACATATTTTAAATCCAGGGAAGAAAGAGATGCATTGTCAAAAGCTGTTCAAAAGCATATAGAGCTCCAGTGTCTCCGGCACACTACAGCCCTACGATGAGTAAAGCTGAGAGAAAGCAAAGCTCATTTTATCTCGAGCCCTGGAACACTGGGAAGGATGTCAAGGTGTTTTTCCTTCAGACTAGAATTCTTCTTTTAAAGAAAGACATGACTGGGACAATTTCACTGTCTTGGAAGAGATATACCTGCCAGGCTACAGTTACAGCTTTAATAACATTTCAGGATTTAATAAAAACAGCTCCTGAAAAACAGTTTTTACCCTGTATCCTTTAAAAAAAACCTCAAGCATCCTGGAGTGGGTATCTCCAGATTTCCTATGACAATACACAATTCTTCCAATCATAGTGTGAGAGCCAGCATCTGGAAGAGTACAGAAATGCCTGCTGGAAGCACACATAGCATTAAATCTAATAGGCTAGGAAATAGCATTTTGAGTGAGAAATTAATTTTTACATGCTTTCATGTCACACACACCCTGCTACAAATTCTGCCTATGATAAGGAGGCCATGAAGATCTGTGAGGGATAGATTTCTTCCTATGTTCACAGCATGTGACTGAGCATAACTGTGAATGTGCTTGGAGGACAAAAATGTTATTTTTAGATTAAAACTGATTAGCTCCCCTGACTGTGTCAGAGCAGAATAATAATATTTTTCATGGCGTCGATCAAATGGAAAAAAACATTGACCTAAAAAAATATAAAGAAAAAGAAATCAAAACCTTATTTTAAGATATTTTCATGCGGGACATAGTAAACCACTGTTTGAACTAGAACTCAACATGTTGAAACTCCCATCTCATCTACTTTGATGGCACATCCTATGACACAGTTTGCAATTCACATCATATCACACATGCAGTGAAAGAGTTTGTAATACTCCAGCTTCAGACAAGGTTAACAGAAGTGGCAGTTCTGAAGGAAGAGATGCTGTATAGGACACATTATTTGCTAATGTTTGGGAAACATAAGCAAATTTGGAGAGAGGGACATTATTATGAGAGAACAGAGCCTGTAAACCAAGGGATGAGGATTAGCTGTAAACAATTTTGGGGAGTGTTGATGATAAGGGCATTGCAATGGTAATGCAGGGAAAGGAGGAGAAATAAAAATGCTGCTTGTTCTATAGTTTCAATGACTGCAGAATCCCTGACTGATGCTTTTAGAATGAAGAGTTGGTTTGGGATTTCAGGTTTTAATTTTAGATCTGATGTCCCAAGTCTAAAGAGCCAAAACCATGCTGCATGAATTCCAATTTCCAAATTTTCCTTGCCAAACACTAGGAAGCGTTCTGGGAATAAAACTGGAGAATACTGCATGGTTGCTGGATGTTCAGACAATCCACCCCAGATGCCAGGTCCCACATCCCCTGAAGTCCTGGGAGTATTCTAGGTATTTTGTCAACATAAAGGTGGGATACAGAAGGAAAGAGCAAGGCAAGATGGACCTTCACCTACTAATGAACTGGAGAAAAAATCCTGTCAAAATCTTAAAAAAATAACAGTTATGCTACAAAGAAAAGGGAGTACACACAAAATCTTCATGCTGGTAAAGCAAAAGCCTCTACTTCCATGTGGGTACAGATGTCTGCAAAGTAATCTGTAAGGCAAAAGTCTTACTGCTCAGTTTTAAAATGCCAGGGACAAAATTCTGCACTGAGCTGTGAAAAAATCTTCTTTAGGAAAATGTAGAACAGCATTAAAGTTGCTAATACAAACTTTTAATATTAAAAAATGGTTGCTAATATAACTATCTGAAATAGCTCATCCTGTATCAGCTTATTAGTCTGTAAGCCTATAATATAATATAATATAATATAATATAATATAATATAATATAATATAATTAATGTATAATTGCTGGCCTGTTTGCTAGGTCCCATCTCTGTCTTCCAGAAAGCAACCCAAAAGATGTCCACTGCCAGAATGTACTGAAGCGTGCAGAAAAGAGAACAAAAAATGGGAAAGCATAAAAGAACAGTCTAGGCCATTGTGTGATGACAGGAATGACATATTCCCACGGATGCCAGAAGCAATCCACTGCCATTTGACCAGGCAGAGGTATTCCTTCTGGGACTACTCAGAACATGATTTTCATCTCATTGTTTCCACTCCAGTTGCCTTTCCATATAAACAAATGCAAAGATATTTGCAATAGTATATGCTGTGAGATTGCATAGCTTTATTTATAGAGTACAGATCATGTTGCTTTTTAAACTGACATCTCTGTTATTGTGTTATTAATTTGACATTTAAACCTTGTGGCAAAAGATAAACAATCTGAGTCTGTAGATATTCATTTATATAAATATATATATATATACACACATATGTAAGTGTATATTTATATATCCATATATAGACACATATTTAAAAAAAAACAAACACCCAAGAGGTGCAGCCAAATTAGGGTAAGTTATTCATTTGACACAGAGTATTTACTTGGACAGCTGGATTTTATAGTTTACTGGATGGATGTGGTATCAGATGTTCCAAAATAAATCAAATTTACACCTATCTATGTGCTACAAAATGTCATTAAACCTCAGAAAATAGTACCAGGGAAAGACATATTAGATTTTTTAACCCCCAAAACTGTGTTGCTTCTTAATTTTTTTTCATGGAATGAAAGTGGATTTACCCATATAGCACTCTCTAAGATCTTAAAATGTCTATATTCTGCTGGCCTTATGATGTTGATACACATAAAATCTCTGGTTTTTATCAAAATAATGCACCATGTTATGCAACTGCCTCAGACTAAATGTACTGCTCTTGGATGTGAAGGCACAATGAGAGCCCCTTGCAAATGTTTCCACTAAAAGCACCATCCTCGTTCTACAGCCATGTCTACCTCTCAGTGTTCTCAAATACTACATTTTCCAAATGAAGCAGGATAACCCTACTCTCCAAAGCAGGTATGGTGGTTGAGGTCCCATCCTCTCCAGTTTCCTTTCCAGCTCACCTGCATCTTTCCTCCAGTTTCCATTTAAGCTGGGGGACATCCTGTCCTTCCTCCTGCTCTGTGGCTCTCAAATCTGCTCAGCTGGATCGTAGTCTCTTGTTGTCTGATCCACTCCCTCCCTCCATCTCCCTCTCCTCCTTCACCAGTTTATCAACTGCCTCTTCCTCCTGCTCCCACCTTCTGGTTTCACCATAGCAGGAGCCCACCACAGATGCTGGCTGGGACTTGTGTGATCGTAATGGAGAAATCCTGAGGTCATCTCAACTTCCCAGAGGTGAGGAAGGCATCTCCAGATTTTTTGAGCTGTTAATTTGCTATGGGAGATGTCCAAACTGCACAGGCTTTGTGAGGGTTTAAAATCTTGTTTTCATGGCTTTCATTTGAAAGGCAGGGTTCCTATCCATGAAACAAAGATTTGAGCTTCTGCTCCACAGTACTCTAATGCTACAACATTTCAAAGAAAAGCCCTTGACCATTGAAATATTGAAAATGTGACCAAAGCATACATTTGCTCAGCCCTTTCCTTAGCATCTCATGGCTTCAGTCAACATTTTCCAAAACAATTTACTTCAAAAAGAAAGCTTGTAAAGACTAAAGAACACTTTTTGTGTGGACAAGTCCAGACCAAATAATTAAAGTAAGGCATTATTAGCTCTAGCTAATAAAAGACAGATTATACAAGGGGTATGTGGGAGCAGCCAGACATGGTAAATTAAGGGGATATGACCAAAACAACCCTTGTAATTAATAAATACATTTTGCTGCATTTACAGCCTTCAAGGCATATATCCTCAGAAAAAAATGCAGGTTCTGCAGAATCTAGGTAAGTGACGCAGCTGTGGTTCACCTCCAGCACTGATCCCCCTCCCCTCACTGTCCCCAGGCACTCCTTCCAGCTGGAACTGCTCTATTTGTCTCCTAACTCTTCTCTGGGATATGTGGTTGAATCTTTGAACCAACACTGGATGTGAAATGCTTTTGATTAGCAGTGGTCAGTTTTCTCTAGGAATGCATGTTCTGTGGCAAGAACTCCTGAACTGAATTTGTTCAAGTGCTACCCTTGGCAGAGGTGACTGTGGTGGGGGAAGCTTTGAGATACATGTGCACATAGAGACACAGGAGAAGGCATTTCCAGAACAGCTTTGAAGCAGCACACACAGCACCAGTAGCATTATAACATAGCTTGGGTTGCAGGGACAGGTGGAAAAATCAGCAGTTGTTGCCAATGATTCTTTGTCAGTGGCCAACCCCAGAAAGCTTTAAAAGGCAACAAAGATAACCCAACTACAACTGGCAGAGCTGATCTCTTGAAAAATTTTCCTCTCATTTTCCATGCAGACCTGCAATTTGCTGAAACTGCAGGCACATCTTCAGATTTTCCATCACAAAAAAGAAGGATCTATATATAATTCACCACTATCTTGGCATCCTCAGATTCAGAGCTAGCTAACCACAAAAATGTACTCAAAAGCTATGTTCAGTTGTGATTTACTCTGAGGTAAGTGCTAAAATGGAGTATAGAGAAGAAACTCAGTTCCCCACCTTTCTTGTAAGTGGCACTTCAATAGGGACGGGGACAACTTCTGCAAGCAGGCAGCCATAGAATGCCACCATGAAAGCAGCAGGATCATTGTTAGGAAACACGAGTGTTACCTGAAAGAGAGAGAAGTACGTTAAAAATGTTTTATCTTAGGTGTCAGGTAATGATAACTGGAGTTTCCATGCTTCCTTTTGGATGGAGATGATACCAGAGCACTTCTAAGACAGCTATTCAAATGCCTAATGACAGATGAAAAAGGAATCAGAAGGAATTTATTCTGATATATATTCTTTTTATGAATATTTTCACTTAGGATGTAGTTAAATATTTCCATGCTGCATTGTTTCCTACTTTGACACCACCTTTCATCTGGTTCTGAATTAACTGCTTGCTTTACCGGTGTTAAATAACCTAAGTAAATAGAATTGGAAGGATTTTAGATTCTAATGTAATAATTTGCTTGAAGTTACTGAAACTGAAGTGCACATGTGACCAAATCAAATTATCCAGGCTTAGGATGTCATTATGCCAATCATTAACACAGTGCTGTTTCATAACACTTTGCCTTGTACAACAGTTTCATTTTAGGACTGTCCTCTTGTCCCAGTGTAAAGTTTCTGTGTGTGCTGTGTGCACACAAAAAAATGGTATCTAGAAGCAAACATCACATCCAGAGCTGAACTTAACAGCTTCAGTGCTAGGGCTGGCGAAATTATTTAGATAAAAGAATGCCAGAACCAATCACAGATCACCAGAAGGATGCTCAGTAGGTGCTGAGCTGTGCAGCTTAACTCCCGTGGGCCCTGCTGGAGGCAGGACAATGCCTGAGATCCGCCACAGGCAAAGGGAAAGGGGAAGGTTCACAGCCCTGCTGAGGATTCAGCCACTTCTGAGAGCCCACAGCTCTCCTGCAAGAGCAAGGAACAGTACTGCTCTCACTGGTGACTGGCCTTAGTGGCTGGATCCTCTCTGCAGTTTTGTTTCTGTTCAGTCAGACAGGCATTCTCAGCTCATGTCCCAAACAGCTGCAGCACAGCTGGTAACTCCTGCACAGTCAACTGCAGTGGCATGCAAAGGCATGGCAAGTGATTCCAAACCTCTTTCCTCTGGGCTCACACACAGGACAACGGTGTATTATCACAGCACCTTGCAATTTGCTGAAACTACTTAGCAGCTCTTGAGTTTTGACTGCTTCAATATCCATTGGAGTTTGCTGAGCCCAGCAAACATCTGAAAGATCCCAAAATATACTTTGAGGGTTCTTGGGTTTTGCATTGGTCATTGCTTACGTGAAGGCAGTGAGGGTTTGGCTGGGAATCTTTGAAACGGAGCTGACAGAGGTGAAAAAAAATCTCAGTGAAGTCCAGTGGGAACGAGGCATTAACTTCCTCTCCAAAAAACATTAATCACTAACAGACTTGTACCAAATAAATAAATAATGTGTGCAAAAGCAAAAAGGGATAAGGCTGAAGGAACAAAATCATACCGTGTATATTAGCAGATGAGAATCTGGTTAGCTAGTAGATATTTCAGAGAGCAAGACTAATTTCCAGGCAGCTGTCTGGGGTGATGCAAGGTTAAATTTTTGAAGTTAATATAGAAGGCAAATGCACTTTGCCACGTATAATACCAGAAACAGGGAAGGAGATGCAGGCACGTACAATTATTTTTTGGCTCAGACAAAGAACCTAAAAACTGAGGTAATGGTAGTCATGTAAAACAGAGATTGTATTGCCAGAAGATGTTTTTAAAGGGAAAATATAAACTATTTTATACATATCAAAATAAGGAACCAAATACATTCTCATTTGGAAAAGACCAGAAATATGTGCCTGTATTTCATTTAGCATTTAAAACTGCCTTTATGTGTTGTCATTGCAACACACATTACATAGAATAAAGTCACCTTCAAAGAGGTCAGAAAGTTTTTTTGTTATTACAACAGTGGTGTAAAAGCCACAATCACAGCCTGGAGCATCAGAAGTGCTGCAACACCTCATCTTCTATGTGAAGTTGCCTCAAATGATCACGTTCCTGTTACACAGGGATGCCAGGCAAGATGCTTTTACAACACAAAGCATATGCTTCCAGCACTCAGCTACAAACATTTGTTTCACTCTAATCTAGGCTGACTTATTTTAGATGAGCTGCAATTTGTTCTTTATGTGTCCTGTGCTAGCTAAACTTCCAGTTTTCAGCCTGAACGATCCACAAATCCTTTCTTAATGTTAGAAGATGTCAGTGACTGCTGCAGAAAATGACTACAAAGATGGGCAGGCAGCACACAGTAAATAAGGAGAGGTACACATTCCCCATATGTGAACTTTATATTTTTGGGGCTTTCTGGGTGGACTGTTTTGATGTGTACACTTGAATAACTTGCTGCTTCTGCTGTTGCTTAGAGACACACTTGTAAGTCAAGTAAAAGAGAGTCTTCAGATCCTAGTCCTGGCTGAATGGCATTGCAGGAAGCAATTTAGATTAAGGATCTGGAGATCCTTTAGGTAATTTCTTTATGATTTATTTCAAAAAGAAACAGAGGAAGGACTGCCACTTTGGGGTTTTTTCCTTTTTTTTTTTTTTTTTTTTCTTCTGGGAAGCACTAATGCATGCTCTCATTTTTGAAGCCCAAAGATGTGTAATGCATGCAGACATGTTACTCACTTGTGGCACAAGAAGATCAAGTGAACCAAGTTTGAGAATTGCTATCAGACACTGGAGGGGGGAAACTTAATCCCACACTCACAACTCCAAGCACTAGAGCAGAACTAAAATTTGCATTTCTGACAAATTTGTTCTGGAATATCCATTCCACGGCTTAGATCCAAACTGGAATGGGACCTGTGGAATTTTCTGTACACACTGTGGCAGAGAAAATGAGCAGCAGGGTAAGCTTTGGCAGTCAAAGCGGTAGGTTAATAAGAGCATGGTTAGCAAAACCATAAGATATTCTTGTCTTCATTTAACATCTTCAAGTGCTACCTCTGCAACTCTCGCTCTCTGTGGGCTTTATCCATCTACTTAGATTCAGCCTCCAGCAGTAGCTGCATCAGAGTCAGAACCAAGAATGGAAATATTCTCTCTGTTACCAGTCAGTGTCATTTATTTATTCAACTGGCTGCCAAAGTGTGCTGACTTTGCTTGTCTTTGTCCTCCACAGCACTTCTCTTGTTTCTACCATCTCAACAACTACAAAGTCATTAGTTAGTAAGTTTTTTATCCACATGACACCTCCAGGCTCCATAAGAAACCTTTTGCTAAACAGACTCTTTTTCAATGTCCAAAAATCACTTTCCATGAGAATGTTTATTGTTGATGTTGCCACAATTTCAAGTTCAGGGGGCACCAGCTCAGGTTACTTATTATGCGATTCAAAACATCTATCTGAATGATCAGTCCTAGGGAGGAAACAGCAGATTTCAGCCTCCTGTCCCACACTCCAATTTCACTTTACTAATTTCCTCTGAGCACCTCAAATACCTCATTCTTTATTTGTCAATATTGAACTATTACAAATAATTATTGAGATACTCACCCTGTCTCCAGGTCGTACCATTGGTTCTTGTTTTGTGCCTAATTTATGTAGTATATTGTAAGCAACCTTCATACTTCTGGTCCAAAGTTTGCCTATTAACACAAAATATTCAAAATTAATATAAAAATTCTTATGTTTTACAAGATTATAAAAGAGAAAGAATACCTGAGAAGTCAAGCACACAGAGTAGGAACATTTATATTAGTTTTCCAACTAAACATGACATCACTACTGGGACTAATGGAAACAAATACTTATCAGAAGTTTTCTTTGAACTTCTTCTATCAAGACAGCAGCACTTTAAAAACAAAAAGAAAAGTGAGAATAGTTTTCTCTATGGCAGAAGTTACTTTGGAGAAAATCGGATCTTGACTCTGAAATTAACTGTTAGAAAGGGCTGGTACATCATTAAGTCCCTGCCACCTTAGCTGCAGCAAGTTGGACATGGCACATTTCAGCACAGACTGACTTCGAGGGTGATGTTCAGGTTTTACCACAGCAACTCTCTCACCAAGAAAAAAGGAAAGGAGACTCCAGAAGCAGAGGCAAACAAAAGAAAACTCCAACAGAACACAGCCCACAGCCAAAGGGGCACACTGAAGCAGCAGGGACCCTCTGAACCTTAGTACATCCATATGGCTGTTTCACTTTTAATCCTGGGCCTTCTTCCACATTTAACTTGGTTTTTCTGTCTCACCTGCTCTCATACCCTCCCTTCTCTGATTCAAGGTACCCCTCCCTACTGTCTCTCTTCTCCCTTTACCTTCCCAGCACCACTCTTGGCTAACCCTTATCAAGTCCTCACCCTAATATTCAATAAAGGAAAATTCTCTCTCCAAGACCTCTTTGCCCACATAACAGGTCTTTCAATAATCCTTCAAGTGATCGGCATCTTTGTTCTTCCAGATGCCCTTTGTTTAGAGACCTTGTTATTTCCATGTGAACAACACAAAGTTTAAGCCCTTGTGCTTGGCTGGCCCCCAGGTACTGTCTTCAAGCACTATTCAGCCTGACAGTAACAAATCTTTAATTCATGCCCACCAATAACTGAAACAATAATAGGTTCTGACAACGGATTACCTATGGGGTTCAGCAGTTCAGGCCCCCAAACATGCACTATTTCTATTTATAACTAAGCCAAGCAGTTGCTATAATAAGTTCCTCCACATCCTGGTTATAAAATGCAATACTACTGAATCATTTTCAAGTGCAAATCCAGTGTAAATGTAAAATATGACGAGAAGGCCAGATTTTCTTTTTATCCCACTTAAGGAAAATTGGAAGGGTCACTGCTGCTTGTTATGGAGAAAGTACTAAATGCAATTATTTCTTATGAAAACAGTAATATTGTATCACCAAGCTATGCTTTCCAAAGTCTTTAATTTATAAAAATTACTCCAATATTTGCATGTTGATCTGTCTTGCTGCTCAGAAAGGAACACTATTCTGTTTCACTGGAAACTCAGCACACATAGAGGAGTATTCCTGCAGGATTAACTCTCACAGAACTATGACAGAACTACCTGCATTTGATGGAAAGTCAGTCTTTGAAATCAGCCCTGCTGCTACAGTTATCACTTGAACTTGACGGGTAGGATAAAAAAAAAGGATGCCTTAAGAAAGCAAATATTCTTTTTCCTAAGGTTTTTCAACATTAAAGCCCTACTGGCAACAAACTTAAAAGAGCAATTAGTAATGATACAGAATACTGGAGAACAGAAATCAAAAGTCTGGCAAAAGTTCTGACTTGCAAAAGAGAACCATCTTTACACAAAACAGTTTTAAACTGTTCTGGACATTGCCACAAAAAGTTATGTCTGAGCTATAAAGATTAAATCTCTTAAAAGTCTTAAGTTTACATTTGTGACATATTCACACTAATTTTTCAGCTATCGAATGTGCCATCAAATATTTTCTTAAAAATCTAAGGGCTATTCTTATTGCAGTATTTAGACACATTCTTTCAGAAGAACCCAGATATGCAATACAATCCTCTCCACCTAAGAGTCCTGGATAAATGCCAAAATTAAGTTATCACAAAGATTAAGAAAATTAAAGGAGCATTTCTAGTAAAGTTTTAAATAAGTTTAAACACATCTTCTAAGACACAGATAATATAAGGCTGCCTTCCTAATTCCTCTCCTGTCTGTTTGAATACACTCTGAACTGCACAAACATGGCAATAATATTTTCTAGTGGCCAGAAAAGACTCGAATTTTCTGTTACTACAGCTCTTTCCTTCTCTGTTTACTGGTATGATACCAAGCTGCGTTAAGTATCTGAGGCACACACGTGCCTCTGAGTATGAAACTGTGAAAAACTGGAGTGAAGCAGCTTGCTTGCATTCAGCTGGGAAGGGGCTGGAACACAAAGAGCTTACAAGCTCTGTAATGTCACTCCAACCCTTGCAGGCTCTGCCTGCCCTCAGCTGCTGCCAACTCTGCTCAGTGTGGGCAGGCAGAGACCCCCAGGCACCCTCGTAAGCAAGCAGAGCAAAGTCCAGGCAGATCCTGAACTCAACTGTTCAACAGGAAGACTGTAATTCTTCTAGCAGGAAATATAGCTGTGTTCCAAAAAAGCAAATTAAAAAAGGGCCACAAAAGGAGCAGTAACCCAGAAGCCAGAGCTAGGGATGTATGGACATTAAGGGCCAGATCAGTGGCTTCTGGATGGGGCACAAACTTCTGACCAGATGCAGACTGAACCGTGGGTTTGTTGTGTCACGTTGGCTGTTTGCCTCCCCTGACCTGACACCAAGAGAAACACAAAGGACTCCACGTCTGCAGAATAACAGCTCTGAGAAACGGAGGATGTTATAAAGAAGGAAATCCTCGAAGTGTTTCCTTCCTTGGTTCTGCCTAAGCTGCAATTCAGAGCAATTCCTCCTTTGAAACTTGAGGGATTAGATGCTGCTGGGAAGAAAGCCGATTGCTAAAACCTCTCCCACAAATCCCGACGCCGCGACCTTGCCGTGACCTCCACGCGGTGCCACATCTGTGGCCAGCTGTGCTCCATCCCAGGCTCTTGCTCTGAGACGGGGCTCAGGGCGCATCCCCGTGCGGAACAATCTCTTCTTACACGGGCTCCAGAGGAAATCTGTGTGCGGCCACCGGGGATAGGTCCCATTGTCCTCAGCCCGGGGGCAGTGAAGCACCAGCCCTCCTCGGATAAACACTCTGCTGTTAATCTTCTCAGCTGGCTTGAAGGGGGGGGGACGGATGTAGGAAACTCAAGCAACAGCTTCATTTGGCAGTGAGTGGAGCAGCCCGTGTCCCAGCTCAGTGCCAGAGCTCCTCTTTCCCAGCCATGCCGCTGCCGCAGGGAGCTGCCCTCAGCCCTTCTGAAGCACAGCGCAGGTGCCGGAGCCTGCAGATGCACTGCTGCTTTCCTGCCATAAACACCAGACCCCGAGAGCCTTCCTGCTCCTGACATTCTTGTCCCCAGCTCCACTGCAGCAGGATCCCTCTAAACAGCATTTCTATCCTCCACACCAGCACAGGATTTGTGCCTGTCAGGCCCTGATCTCACTAGACAGACATTAACAGCTACTTTCTTGCATTTAAGAAATGAAGGATTGGTATGTCATCTACAGAAGCGTCCAGTGGTGTTCAAGTCACAAAGGTTCCCTCTGGAAGAGGCCAAGGCCTGGCAGACCCAGGGCAGGGACTGCCAGTCACACACACATATCGTGGGTAACGTAGGGCACTAGATGTTTAAGAACATGAACTAGCCCTTGGTTTCCAGGTCACAAAACTCTTTCCCATACAAAGCAGACTGGTAGAGCTCCCCTAGCTCATTTTGGAAAACAGAACCCCAACAACAGGCAGTTGATGCACACCTATTTACCACTACAATTTATTACCTTGTTCCTACCTCCCACTGAGCTGCTGATTGTGGTGCTGCTTTCCAAAATCTTGAATAACTCCCCAATCTGGTAAGAAACAGAGGTTTTCTATCATCTACCATTGCCTAACTTATAATTGCTTATTTACTGAAATAAATCCTCTTCTAAAGATTTTCACTTCTGTCACTTTGCCAGAGTGCTGCTGCCAGACTCTGATGCCCTAGCAGCACACTTCTGCAGGGAGGCCTTTCAGGTTCTTCACACACTTGCAAACGGAGTGCAGAGTTCCCACTGTCCAGTGAGTAACAGCAAGCACCACTGTGCCTCTGAATCTGAGCCATAGCCGACAGACATCGCATGTGCAGAAATGCTCGGCAGGACAGGATGGAAAACGGCATCTCGCCTTCTGGCAGCTGTGACAAACACTCTTAGCACCCATGTGGAGCTAGTCCTTCTTCTCCTGCCACTAGGGCTTTGATTTCATTGAGCAGTGTAAACTCGACATCAGCAACGATATATTTTGTATTCAGTCATCTTCTTTTTTTTAAGTCTACTCAGATGGCAATAAAATTTAGCAAGTGGAGATAGAGAATACCCAGTCCCATCTGGTCAAGCAACACATTATGAAGGTTTAAAACCACACAAAAAGAGGATCCATTAACAAAAATTAGGTGTTTTCCACATGACACTGAGGTAAATCCCCTTCCTCTTCCTTTCCAAATCTGTAAAAGGACTAAATGTTTATGTTGAATGTAAAGAAGGTTTTAATAGAAAAGCTGTATCAGGGAGAAAACTCAGAAAACAAACCACAACAAATTTCCTGATTGTCTTCAGGACACTTTTCAGAACCACACAGCACTAACTCATCAAAGCCAAACCAGTGGTTGCTTACCAATTTCCGTGCACAGCAACTGCGAGACTGCCAAAGTTTAACTGCAAATAATTTTGTCAAATATTCATTTTCTCAATACCACAGTACGACATTCCTTGTATTAAGTAAAAACAAGAGCACTTATTAAATCTAGTGTAAATGGCAAGCTTCCTAATGCAATGCAGGTAAAGGGGCTTTTTTTTTTTTTTGCTTTGCAAAATAAGTCTCAGCTTTACTATTCTGGTAATCCTTTCTTCATTAACTCTTTAGATCCAGCCTAAACAGAAAATGAAGTTATTGTTTTTTGGGATAAAAAAATCCAAAGAAGGAACAAAAAGGTTCTGCTGCAGAGAATGAAGGATCCCAGACATACTCAGAATAGAGGCGACCTTGCTATTACAGTGCTTGATATTGAAGTCTGAATCATATAATACAGCCATTTTCAGTCTTTTTATAAAAGAAATAAAGGTTTAAAGTATTGAACAATCATAATATTAATAACTCTCTGGGGATTTAAACTGTGACTATTCATACTTCTGTGAGTCTTGAGTTATTTCAGAGGCAAGGACAGTTTGGTTATGCAGCTACTTGGTGAGAAGCATCTTGAATCTGTCTCTCTCCTGCTGCTAATTGTGAAATTCTTGGTCTAGGACATTCTCACAGAAAGGTCAGGAAAGGGTGCATGTTGCACACTGGGTGCAGAATGGCTTGGAGTTGGCTATTTTTGACCTGTTGTTAACTTTAAGATATGCCAGGATATCTCCAGTATGAGCAACATCACCTCGGCTGAAGTAGAATCACTTTGGCCCCAAAATGTTTACAGCTGCTTTAAAGTTATTTTTAAAATCAGCAATTCATTTGCAAACAAATGCCATTTGCCAAGCATTTCCTTCTCCACAGAATCCAAATGGAAGAAGCAGTCCTCTGCCCAGAGAGTCACATCTGCTCTTTTTTACAAGCCCTGCTGTCTCTAGTGGGCCTCTGATGTGGGAAACACTACATAAGAACTACTGAAAATGGTTTTAAAAAATCTGATTACAGATAGGGTTAGATAAAGGAAATGAGATTCTTTGAATCAGAAAAATTTGACTGGTACTCATTTTGCTGTTTTTAACAATGGTTACAAAAAGAAGGCTCAAAACTTGTTTATTGATAAATTACTTTCAACCCCTTACTTTTTCCCCAGCCTTTCTGGTTCTCCTTAGAATAATAATTTTAAGTAAGAAAAGTAGCTCTGATATCATAAGAACTACATAGGATTTAATTGTCCTTTATTCACATTTCTCCTCTAAGAAATCACTAAGCATTTCATTATTAATACCAAAACCAGATGCCTCATTACTCTGATTAACTCCGTCTGATCCAGAAATTGTCTTCCTTCTCCTCAAAGTACACATTACTTTTCTAGTCAGAGTTCAGACTCTCATAAAACCTCATAAAACCTCATAAAACATATTTCCTTCCCATATCTCAGACATTTCAATTTATACATATTCAGTGATTTGATTTTATAAAGGGATTGAGAATAACTTAACTAAGATATTCTCCACTTAAACAAGTTCCCAAAGGAACAAAATATTTGAGAAATAAGTAGCACTCATAGAATTTCATTCACTAGAAAGAATTTAAGAATTTTAAGTACATCAAATAAAGACTACAAGTGGGGCACCGAGAAGAACTTCAAGAACTGAGGAAAACAGCTTCAAACACTTGCTTGGAAAAAAGGATCAAGTCTGCAAGCGCAGTTATACATTTACTCTATCTAAAGCAATCTGAGACGCATGGAAAAAAACGGTTCTGACATGCTGTGAAGACAAGAAGCTCAAAAAACACGCTGAAAAACACACAGGAGATACAAGGCCTTACAAATTTGATGAACTCCTGCAGAGAAATGGGAGACCAGCAATGACTTAAAGCAACAGCTGGAAGTGCAACTTCTTTAAACTGGTTCCCCCCCTAGCCCAGAAGCCTTTCACAACCTAGAACACTCTCCAGCGAAAGCCACACTAACACACACCCACATCAGCACCCTTAGGGGGAGAAATCCATTCCAGTGCACCACACAAGCTGGTCCCTGCAACACTGATCCACCGCAGTCTGCCACAGCAGATCAGAGCTTGGCCTCTGTTCCGAGCCCTCGAAGGTGCCTCTGGAAGGGACAGCAAAGGAGCTGTGAGGAAGACTTTGGAGAAGCAGAATTTTGTGCACTCTCAGAGCTCCTTTTCAGCATGCAAGGCCACCAAGAGAAAATAGGAAAGCATCCTTGATAGATGCAAGAGATCAGCACTATGTTTTTCAGGGCCAGAAGAGAGCCTGATATAAAAATCGAGACCAAGGTCACAGATGAGATGAGATTTCATGCAGATGCAGCAAAAGGCCTCAGTTTGAAAAGATTTCCTCCTAAAACAACCTGCGAGGTTTGGACACAGAATGGCTGTAAAATGAAGAAAGAAACAAATGTCTGGGCTGTGTATGGTACTCTAGTTAGAGCCCAAGAGATGGATGGGAAGGCAATATTGTCTACAACAATCCATGAAAGAGGAGGTAAATCTGCTTGGTGTTAAGGACATTAGAACTCCTGCCCAAGATGGGCTTTGGTCTAGCTGATAGCTACAGAGACACTCCTGGAAATCAGCTAGGAAAGGTGGAAAAAGGTGTGGAATAAGCAGGCAAACCTGCAAGTCACCCATGCAGGGACAAAAAACTGGAGAAGATACTGAGAATGAAATCAAAAGACATCAAGGAGAATCCTCCTCTTAACTGGAAAGTTGAAGAATAAAGGAAGAGGATTTCCTTGAAAACAAGGGAGTGTGAGAAGAGACTGAAGCAAAACCAGTAAATAGGGGTAAAATATTCAAGGGGAGGTGCAAGTGATGACAACATCGCAAAAACCAAAACTCTGGAAAATTAGAATGATTCTTAAAATTCATGCATATTTGTGAAATATACAAATATTCCTGGTAATGGTATTTCTTTAAATTGACAAAAAACTTGAAAATAACTGTGGAATACAAGCTGGAGGCCACTGAAAATCATCAGGGTTGTTAGTTAAAATTTTAGTCACCTGATCATGGCAAGCACATGAGGAAATTGAGTGTCACATTAATACCATGTGGTAGGATTCTGGCTAAGCTCATCCTTCAAAAGTTTATTACTACCAGGGCCAGTGGAACTATGCACAAGGATAAAAAGTCATGAGTAGGAGTGTCTTTAATGATTTTGAGGCTTAATGTATATTAATTTTCAAGTTAAAAACTGCCATGCCTGCAATTGCTAGAAAATATTGCAGGCACGGAAGGAGGATTGGCTACAGAAAAATCATTCATAAAGTCACCAGTGAAATGGCAGGTGGCTGTATTGTTAATGACATTTCTAAAGCAGTTTTCATTTAAGGCAACTACTACGGCAGAGTGAATGAACATTTCCCATGAAAAAGAATATCAGCATGAAAGGCAATTAGCAGAGAAGAATTCAGCAAAGCTATGAGATGTTTTGGTTTGTAATTTCTTTTATCTATAAAAAGAAGATGACAGAAAAGAAAAAAGAACTGATTTTTTTCTGACCTCAGGAAACTACTGAAGGGCAACAGGAAAACCACATCCCAAAGTGCTGCCAAATGAAACGTGCAAAAACACGAATTTTATTCCCACTTTTCTCAAGATTCAGACAATGCAGAAGAGAAGAGAGTTATTTTAGAACAGAGAATCAGGCTAGGTGGCTCCATGAGCCATGTAGATATGTTCCTCGGGTTGATTTGCTCACCCTACAGCCTCAGGCAAAGCAGGACATATGCTCAGACTCTCTGGACAGAATCCCAAATTCAGAAAAACAGTCTGATTCTCAGTAACAGCTTAATTTCCTTTCCTGTCCAATTTATTTAGGGCATTCAGTAGATGACATGACTTCTGCAAACATGTAATTGCAAACTTTAAAATTCTTCCCTAGTTTCGAGTAAATGTCCTTAAGGAAGAAAAACATTCATCAACCGTGAATTGTATGTTTGCCCCTGAAATTAAGTCACCTCTTAACTCTGAAGTACCTGAAGGGAAAATGTTTCATGCATGACCCTCAGTTGCAAAGGTTCTCTTATGCTTTAAAAGCCTTTAACTATATTTGCATTGCCAAACTTGCAGCAGACAACTTTTTGGTTGGAGATCATCACTGAGTCTCACTCCTGAATGGGGGTGAATGTTCAGCACTGAACAAAACAGACAGACCTCTATACCACAGCATGTAACAACATTCTCTGCACAGAACTCCAAGTCCCTGAGAAGGTAGAAATAAAAAAAGCAAAATAATTTTTTATATCCATATCAGTAGCACATGGAAATGATCCATCTCACTTTCAAAGTCTGACAGTTATTCATAATAATTCCTTTGAACATCTCCCAAATGTCCCCTGAACATCTCAAAATTAGAAGCAATATGGGAGTTATTTGTCAGAGATATCCTTATGTTTATTTTTACTTAGTCTTTCTTGGTTGCAATACCTTGTCAGGCAGTACACATTGAATTACATGAACATACCAAATGTCACACTAAAATATACCCAGGTAAATCTATTTCAAGAGGGTACATTTGCTAGCTGTACAACTAACCCATCAGGAGAAATAATTTAAATTACACTTACTACAATGTCAGTAAAACAAGGGGAAAAAATCCTATTAATTTCTTCAGGAAGCTGATGAATTTTGTAGACCAGGTTAGGCTTTTGCAGAACAAAGCCTGGGTGATATCCAAGGGCAATGGATTTAGACATTAATCTTCAGGAAAATCTGACCTAGGACACATTTCCATTTAAAAGGTGTTTTTGATTTATAATCTGTTATTCCATGGCTGTCTCTATTTCGCTCTTTTCCTCTGTCAGAAATAAATCATACTATAACATCTCAGCAACCCATACCCAGACATCAACAGCTTCAGAGTTGTCTTACCCTACTCTCAGATGGAACAGGTGCACCATTACTAGGCTTTTTTTCACTCTATGCTTTTACTACACACACTACAGAATATATGAAAGCACAAATATTTCAAAAGGTGCTCACCATAAGTGAGAATATAGAGTGGTTTTCCATTGGTATCCATAGTGGTTAGGCAAGGAGCTTTTGGTGAGATGGTCCCCCATCGCTGCAAGGCTGCTTCCAGGGAAGGAGGCCAGTTTGTAACCACACCTAATTGTTCCCCACGCATAGCCAACATCTGAGCTCCTTCGGGCTTTGGCTGGTTTGGATCTGGCTGTTGAACTTATGATTATGAAAAGATATACAGTTACCATGTAAATTCTATACCTTGTGTATACCTGTGTAATCAAGAGAATAAGTTACCTTTGCAGAATGTTCTGAAAACAGTAACATATAAGAAGGTATTGAGAAGCAACAGAGAAATACGACAGAATAATTTACTTTTAACTTTAACACAGATCAAGCAACTGATGCACCTTAAGAATGAAAAATCCTTGCTCTTACACTAGTTCTACAAGAAGGGAAAGAAAATGCTGAGGCAGTATGCATACATTTATCTTCAAAACAGTAAACCTTTCTTTATTCCTAAAGAGAGATGGAGAATACTTTTTCCTGGAAAAAAATGCAGTAATGAGATGAACTGCAGAACTACTGACAAAAATGTACTTTAACTAGTAACAGATTAAGTCATGTTCTGTTACATGATTTCTTACAAATTCCTGTGAAGACTATTTAAACTTCCACATCCTGGCAAATCTTAATTCTCAAAGCACTGGTCTTTTTTAATAAAAGTTCTATTTGTTGACTCTATCTTTGTTCTGTCTTACGTTTAGTTCATTTTTCATACTTCACTGTTACACAAAGGATGTGTAAAACATTTAACATGCTCCCTCACTAACATATTTTCTCTTACTGTTGTTCTAAAGCAATGGCTGTAACTCACAGCTGAATGCTCTCAAAGCAAAGCTTCCCTACACTCTCTTCTGTCATTTCTTTGCAATCAGAACCAGGAGCTGAGAAAACAAGAGACACTTTTGACTCCACAGCACTATGTCCAAGCTCACTACAAGCAGATTCCACTGAATACCAATGGTTTTTTGGTACTTGCCAGCACAGGGAGGGCTTACTTGGCTTTCTAGAAAGTCAACACAGGAGACAAACATTTTACAGAGTTTTAATAAGCGATCCCCAAACCTTTTGAAAAACAGTCAGTTTACCTTCTAACAATTCCTCAAAGTCATCTACAAAGAACTCTCGTAATGGCGGTCGTTTGGGCCGTTTTAGGGTATTGACCAGCTGCTGAATCTTTGCTGACACTCTGCTGCTCACTGGTACTCCTGCAGAACAGGGATCAATGGAGACATCAGTCAAGGGCTACGCTGCACCCGCCAGACATCAAGGGGGGTGAGAAGAAGTCTGGGACTGCAAGGCCACCACAACTACAGTTTCATGCCATACTGTGACCCAAGTATTTAACATCAAAACAATATAAGCAAAAAGGAACAGTGATGCCTAAGGTAAAGAAAACCAATACAACAATGTCAGAGCGAGGTTGCAAAATTAGAGGGGAAACAGCACACAGATTGAGGGAAAGATGTGCAGTGGAAAAATGTCCCTACAGCAAATGTCAGTACCCTGAGAGAATTGCCTCAGCAATGGTCAGTGAAAAAACTGGCACTGGCCCTCCCCATGATCATTGGACATACCAATACTGTTTGACTAGACTGCAGCCTGGTGAGGAGTGTGTGTCACAGGCTCTGCCCATCATTTATTCTGAGTTATTTTTACACTGCAGGGGACATCTGTCCAATACCCATCCTAAACACAGTTCACATCTTTGTATTATTTCAGCATGTTCTGGTATTCTCTGAACATCCCTACAGCCAATCCCACCAGCCAGCAATCCCCAAAGAGAGCATGCTTGCCCATAGAGCACTTTGGAAAACACAGGTCTGAGCGGCAGCCTGGGGCAAGGGGTGTTCTTATAATATAGTCCCATCAATTGCCTCCCTCTTCCTTTTCTCTAGTTGAGCGCAAAACTTCTCCAATGTGCATGTCATCCGCTCCTGAGCTAATAGCTTTCCATCACTCCATTGCAGGAATTTCAACTTCTTACCCTTCCATAAGGTTGGTTCCAAAAACTCTTACCAAGTCATATTTAGAGCTGAAGCTACTAAGTTTAGATGCAGTACACTTGGTCAACAAATCCATGCTGTGCTGAAATATTGTTTGGTAAGTTTTAGAAAAGGGGAGCAGTAAATAAGGAAGGGTCTACAAATAACTATTTAAAAAAAAACAAAACCAAAAACTCAAACTCAGAAAATAAAACTTCAAACATGTCAATTTTCAAGATTAGCCATTCTAGCATGTCATATTCTTTGCCATTTTTAAAAACAGACTAGTTGTTACCAGGCAGCATGATAATGGCAAATCCAAAGAGATTCTCTGGGGGTTTTTGCCAAACAGTTTCTATGGGGAGGGGAGTGAGCTCTGCTGATTAAGAAATATTTCTCTATGCTATCTTCATTGATCCCAGCTTATTTTAGAACTGTAAAGGTGCTGCAGCGTTGTGTTTACTAGTGAAAAAGTGCCCGGAAAAAGAACCATGAAGAACACCCAAAAAACAAGGGCAGATGCATACAGTAACCACTAAAACTGTCAGGATACTCAGAATAACCCCAGTTCTGCTGTGTGACATACCATCACCAGTCTCCATAAGCTCAGCATTGCCGTACTTTGGTGCCACCCGTGCCGTTGATCCTTGTGGTCTTTCTACTTGTATTGAGTGTTCTGAGGTGTAAGTGGTAACATCTGGAGGGGCAGAATGATTTTCTGTGAAAAGTAAGTTAACAGGTTTAACCGTGTACCTCTAACGTCAAAGGGCAGAAAAGCAAAAGGCTGTGGAAAGGAGACCATTTGAGGGGTTTTTTTCCCCAACATATGAACAGGCATTAAAGTTAATGCACAAAATGATTATACTGAACTATAATGTGTAGCATAATTTTAATAAATAAAGTTTGCACTGATTAAAACCGGGCTGTATATCTGCAATCACACAAGCAATAGGCTAAAAGAATTATACAATTAGGTTTTAGGTTCTCCACTGACATCTGATTTGACTTAAAGCTTGCGGACATCTGCAAATAGAAGAGACTCAGACAAATACACTTCTCATGGATTATTGTGTTAGTTTTTCTAAGCAGAAAGAACACAGCATGTTGTCAATCACTTGCAAGTGCCAAGGCATATCACTTCTATAACCTCTGTATTTTGAATATGTCAGTTTTAGTTAAGAAAGGAAAAAAGTCAATCATAGCAGGTTTGGAAACCGGAGGCAAGAAATAAAATGTAAAGAAGCATGAACTTTGCATTCTTCACGGACACTTGCTTGTCTACTATTTTTAGACAGAGATATTTCAATTCTTCCACATAACAAAGCCTTGCCTTCCAGAAGGCAAACACGATTTGGTCTGACTCATGCCAGTACTGCTGAACAATTCCACAGAGATAATCTTTCTCTTTCATGGCCTGATAACTCAGCATGCTACCACAGTTCATCTTCCCATGTTTTCAAGTCTCTGTATTTCCTACATACTTGTACTCCTTTTATAGGTTGTCCCATAAATTTTTCGCAGGTTTTTATCCACATTAGATTAGATGGAGATAAACATCACAAGCAAATAACAACTTTTCTTTTCATAAATGATCCCCAGCAGCCTCTAACTTACAAAAGAAGGCAGGTCTTCATTCTGCTGCCACGGAAGTCAAGAGGAATGTATTCTATTTAACAATAGGGTAAGAGTCTTTCAAAAAGCAAAAATTCTGGAAAAATGTCATTGTGTTCCAATGCTGTTTTAAAGATGTGCTTCTTACTAAACCTTATCTTTAAGCATTATGGTGCTCTAAGAACTAGAACTCCAGCTTCTACAGTAAATTTAATCTCAAACATCACTTTAAAGCACTTTCATTTTTATGAGTTTTGAACTTCGAAACACTGTGATTCTTGTGCATTCAGTCCCAAATTTATGCACCATCAACACAGAAAACATAATCTTTTTGCTACACATAGAGGAAAAGGATGCTAATAGATGTTTATTTTGCATACTTCTCATTTAAAGGTAGCATTTGACAGACAATTATCATGCAGATTTAAGACATGACATTAATGTATGCAACAGTAATTTAATGTTTATATTCATTAACATCATAACGGCTCAATCCTATCACATTATATGGTTGAGGAAAACAAGAAATGGCTTCTATTGAGCAACCCTAAAATGTCTTGCATTTTACAAGTGTCCAATTGGAGCTTTTGCTTCTTCTGATCATATCCATCGTTAAACAAATACCTTATAGATATAAGTGACCAACTGAAGTACAATAGATTGAACAATGAAGCTTATGCCGGTAATTGCTTGAATAATGTCTTCATTTTAAAATTCTTGTCATTATCAACTATTTTAGACTCAGCACAATTTTTTGCACTTTCCTGTTAAGTGGCAAGAGCTTTTTATAGATCATGATTGTATTACTCAATAACTAAGTCAATTTAAAAATGCTGATGTTTCTCTTTTTCTCTCTACTTATAACACAGTTTTGCTATCCATATGGGAGATCATGACTAAGAAAATAATTGTACTTAGTCAGCTATTAGTAACATGAGAAAGTATTTTTAAAGTGAGCTGTATTTGCTTACATCTTTCCAGTGAAGTATAAATATTTCCATCTTTCAGACTTTACAAGGCAAAGTGAAATGGAGTTAAAGGTTTTTTTGTTTTTTTAATGCATCGGGCAGAAGATACATGAGCAGGGATGCTTTTCCTTCAGAACTCTGTGCTTAAAACCAAATTCTTCTTTGTCACACATGGAGCTGAGCAGGGGGAAAGAACATAACAAGAGTCCTGCTCTTTTATAAAAGGCTTTCCTTTGAACAAATAGCACTTGCACTTGAAGTTGCCTTAAAAAGCTCTCTTCCCAAGGTTGCCACCACAGCTCAGGGAAGGAGTTCTAGTGCCCTGGCTGCCAAGCTGCTATTTACTTTTATCCAGAAGAAGAGGAATACTAAGATTTGTCTTGATGTGTTCTTTATAGTACCTGCTTAGCAGATGTCTTATCATGGCAGTATCTACAGTGCTAAGTTTCATCCATTAAATTTA
Organism: Hirundo rustica; assembly: GCF_015227805.2. Lineage (NCBI taxonomy): Eukaryota > Metazoa > Chordata > Aves > Passeriformes > Hirundinidae > Hirundo > Hirundo rustica. Next base: position 146,287,638 of record NC_053450.1, on the reverse strand, counting down.
CAAATCTTTGGTCAGTTAGCATCTCAGAGTCAGGCTTGAAAAAATGAAAATCATACAGACAAAGATTTGCTCCGAATGACTTCTAAAGAAAAAGATAATTGTTATGTGAAATGTATCTTCTTTTTTTTATTTTTTTTTTTTAATTATAAAACAGTCAATCCAAGCTTTGGCTAGGGACACAACCTGTAGTGAGTTGCTTAGTCTTAGGTAACTTGAAGAATTGTTTGAGCTTTCATTAGGAATCACAATCCTGACACATCTGTTCACTAAAAAGTAGAAACTGACAGCTGCATGACTTCAAAGCACTTCCTCCATCAAACATACGTATTTGCATCACCTCCTATTCCCATCTCTTCCAATATCCTTGCATTAGGAGATCACAGACAGAACATCTGTTTCCAGTTAAGCCTCTCTTCATTTCTGCCACTGGAGCAACATCATTTACCCCATTTCATGATGATCAGAAAGGCCCAAAAAAGCAGAGCACGTTCATGTAGGGATAGAGACATGCACTGACAAAGCCCCACATCTGAGGAGAAGCAAAGAAGTGGAGGAATACTTTCAGTGGAGATTTGGGAGTTCACATAAGCACCAGGTATTTGAAAGGGCTCGAGGAACTCAAAAAGCATTCCTATAACGCTGTACTTGAAGAAAATGCAGCTTTTACTCCCAAATAAGCTGGCTCTTCTGGTTGTCAGGAAAGGGAAATCCAGAGTCAGAAATGCAGCTCCTTTCATTAGCTGGGTTTTTCTTGTATTGATGTCCAGGTGACTGATTGTATTTTAAACTAATCTCGGTATAAGTTAACATTCCCCATCAGAACACAAGAATTTCCAAGTTGTCTGAAAACTATCAGCCATGCTTATGGCACATGGTTTTATATTTATTTGATTAGCAATCTATGTAGCTTTTAATGTGGATAGAAGCCTTTGATTTTCAAACAAAAACATATTTGAAGCATATAAAAGAAACATTAAATGCACCTATAGGATCAAAACTTTGAAGTGAGATGATTAACTTTATATAGATTTACAATGATAGGCAAGCATTGGGTAATTTCCATCGCATGACCTTTGTGAGCTTTGGGGTGTGCGTTCTGCCCCTGATTTTTATATACCTAGGAATCCAAACCATGTAATACCAAAAAATGAAAGCTTGAAGACCTTTGAAATGTGCATAGCACTGACCCAAAGAAGGGTCAGAACATCAGATTTTTTTAGCAGATTTCACAGGCTTGACCTCTAAATTCAAAAATTACTGAACACAGCTGTGTTACCTGTGCCAAACTAAAGATTTTACCTGTAGCTTAATGTAGACCCCTGAACATCTTAAAGCTAAGAATATTTAAATTATATCTATCCCAAACTAGAACTTCAGCCACAATAAAGGAGCAGCAGTGAAATTAAATGAACAGTTTAACATTAAAAGCATATAATAGCTTATGTAAATTATCCAAATGATTCACAAAGATAACTCTGATTATATTATAGCCAATGCTTTTTACCAAATCCCTTATCAAGACTGCATTCTTATGCTTAAACTGGAAAAATAATTTCCCTTTCATTCTGTGATGCACTCTGGAGGTAAAATCCTAGTGGATATCAGAATGGAGGGGGTTATTTTTGGGTTGTCATTAAGGTCTTCCCCACTGCACCTTGAATTTGTATTTATCAAAATTGGCACCTTCAGAGTATGGCCTCACGTATATACAGTTGATTTCTCTCTTGCAGGCTGGTCTGTCTCTGGAGAACTGCTCCAGATCAAACAAACATCAAGCCATGGTAACATGTTCTTTGTGACCAAGAACAAACTCTCTCTGATAGCTGAGGAGCCTTAAGGAACAGGATTACTCTTCTCTTTCATCTTCTCTCCTACCGAAAATTATTATTCATTCACCATCACTGACCGACTGCCTTGGAAAGAGCCAGGCTTTCTGCAAGGATACTTCAAATCTATTACTTCTTAGAATACATTTAAATGCAAGATCTACCTTCTTGGATGGGAAAGAAACAAAATAGCAATGTAATTTCAAATTCTTAAAGAGTGCAGCTCACCCATGAAGAAATACATATTACAGTTTATCAACTGTGCAGCTTCTCTTACATTTTCAGTGATTTTAGCAACAACTGATGGCAACCATAAGACCCCAGTCTCATCACTCATATTTTGTGTCCAAATGACCTTTACATTACTACACCTCAACTAATGTCCAAGAAGAGATGCAATTTAAGGCATATTCTTGTCAGAATGAACGAAAATATGCACGCACTGAGGTAAGCTAAACTGCTGCCTTCAAAGGCAAGATCTTTCTAGTCAACAAGGCACAATAAAACATGTATAAGAAATAGTAGTTTCCCTCTTCTGCAGAATAGTGCCATCTTAATTTAGCTCTCTAAAGGCTGTATTATTTACCACAAACTCAGCGATTATAAAAGAAGATTTACTGTGCCAGATTTAAAATTACTAAAATGTCAAATTATAAAGAAGCTATATTTAAAGACACATTAAGACTTTGTGTGTGAGTAATGCAACCTTTCCGAGTTTGGATAAATTTAATTCTCTATGCTATAATTTCCTGTAGCATTTCAAGATGAAGTCACAGCAAATATTCAAATGCAATGATTAATGTGTTCCCAATGTATGTGTTTCTAAAACAAGGTTCTAAGCATTCATTTGGCATGAATTTATGAATACAATACAAGTTCTTCTCCTGACTGCAATTCAGCAGTTCCAGATCATGATGAGAGGATTACTGGAAATACAGGTGTTAGATCAAGCTATACTCAAAGCAAAAACCAAGGGATATGTATTCCCATTCCAGCATATAAAATCAGGTACACTGAAGATGGTTTCATGCATCTCATTACATCTACTTGAAAAGGAAATGTCAGCTGAAGAACAGTCACACAAAACTGTAGTACAATTGCTTTATCTGTTCCAACAATAACTGCAACAGATTTTCAGTGATAGCTCAAAATACACAGCCCAGCAAGAACACAGCCAAAGCAAAGCCCTTGTACGATAAGCAGCTGAAGAGTGAATGGAAACCAAACCTTGCTTTCCACATATCCAATCAAATAGCTGCCTCATGTTAATAAAAACCAGTGTCAATGGCATAACATTCAGAAATAAGGTCTGTGAAGCTTAGCCCTAATGGAAAGAAAACTTTGACTTCCTAGGATCTTTTCAAAGGAAATAAACAAGCTATTAATAATAACAGCTCCCTTCTCTGAAGCTATGTAATGGTCTCTCCCACCGAGTATAATCGCTAGATATCCCAGTTCAAGTATTCTAAATTCAATTAAGGGCAGAAAAAATATGTTTAGGAGGACTACTGTTAACAGACTGATCAAAAATCACTCAAGCTATATAATTAAAGTGCAGCAGTGGGGGAAACTCATATGCAAGTAATCCCTAATGATGCATGCACTGATTCTCCTTACTGATGAATCCTACAGAGACCTTTATAGTGCTAAGCAATGGAAGTCATGCAACTGTACATTTTAAAGTACTTGGTAACCAATAGCTAGATCCTATTTGCCACAACATAAGCTTACTCCCAAATCTAAACTGCTATTTTTTTTTCCCTCCTGAAATAGGAATGTAGGACTATCTCTCCATAAAATATATATAAATATTAAAAAGCGAAGAAGAAACACGGGAAGGACTTTTGTAAGACTTCGTATAGCAGCATCAGCTGAATGTGAGAGTCAAAATTCCTGTGAAACTGGATGCACTCAACACATCTGTATACTGACCTATATGTGTTTGGGCCATAACATCAGCTAGTCTGTGTGCAGCACCGCTGCCTCCACTTTGTGTTGAGGAGGAGGAAGTGGTTGATGTGGTAGAGCCGTGGATCGCTTGACTGATCCAATGTTCCATGTTTATACTCCCCTGGCTTGAGGTGGGAGTTCCCTGGGAGTCGCCCTGTACGGAGCCTTCATCTTCTGAACCAGAAGAAGTATCTAGTAATTAAAAACAGCTTGTTAACTTGCAGTGCTTCGGGGTTTTCTTAATTGAAATAACATACATTCATATGAAACATCTCAAGAAAGTGCCATTAAGAAAATCTCAGGAAGGTAGGCAAACATAATGAGAAAACTGCAGTACTGAAAGCCCTGAAACTAAGTCAGTTGCTAACTATGTAGCTCTCCTGCTCTAAGGTCATGGTGTGTGTATTATTGTACAAAAAAAGATAATTTAAGTCTTCCTTTATAATGATAAACACAGAATCTTCTGAGGATCTCCAGCCAGAAGAGAATATAAAAAAAACTTTCCCAAGCTCACTCCACAAAGTCTGTGGTTAAAAGGTTTTCCTTTTGCACTTTTCCAATTGCACAAAGTCCAATCCTCAGTGATATGGGAGTCTCAGTGAATATGAGAAGCATGAGATATGGGATATTTTCACAGTCTAACAAATAAAAGACCAGATAAACTTGAAAAGGAATGGCACAACCAATTTCTAAGACAGTGTTCCATTACATTGTTAGGGAATAAACCAGAAAAGAGAAGGGAACTTAGACTATCATAAAATATGACAAGCAGGCCATATTAGGTCCTTGTAAGCTCCAAAGGACCAATGCAAGCTAAGGTATCACCAAGGGCAAAGCAATCATGTGAATTGTCCCCGTTGACTTTTCCACTACTCAGTTCACCGTCTCTTCAAACATACCTCAGTAAAGCTCAGTGTGCATAAAATGACATTTCCATTAGTATCTGTGCTGACAGACTAGCAGTTCATAGTAGCACAAAGAACCATTTCTAAAATTCCCATAAAAATGGAGAGATACTCACCTGGAGGTGTGTAGGCATCCATCGATGTTTGCACCACCAATGAACGTCGTTTTGAGGGCATGGGGACTGCCATTTTCCTTTCTTTATGTTTAGCAAGGGCTGCCTGCACTGCTTCTGTGTGGACATCTGAAAGGAAAGAGATTTGAAGCCAGAGTTAGACAGAAAGGATCTGTTCTTTGTGCAGCCAGCACACCTGGCACAGATATGCATGTGTGGCAGCTGGGCTGACAAGGCACATCCCATGATGGGAGGCCAGGAACACACAGGATCTCAGATGAACTGCAGGAATTCTCCTCACTGTGGAAAAAGCAGCTACAGTGAAAAGTGCTGTACTAACAAACAAGCCCTTTGAGCTGTATGATATTCCCAGAATAGTGCTGCAGTATTTGAAGAGCAGGAACATCACTTCCCCAGAGCAAACCTCTGTTTAACCTGGAGCTGCTACTTCAGTGGCCATTGTTGTTCTCAGTGAAACTGTGGTGTAGTAACATGGCCCATTTTTTAAGTGAATAAGGTTTCCAGCTTACACAAAAATCACAAAGAGTAAGTGAACGAGAACATTTGTTTGAAGGGTAAAAGGTATGTAAAATGCCACAACAGAAATGACAACAGGTCCCTCATTCCCAAATCCTTCTCCTGCCACTGTCACTTGGCATTATTCACAGAAAAATAAGTACTATGTAGGGCTGGCCTGAGGTGGAATGAGGAACAAAAACACCCTAAGCACAGATCTGGTGCTTTGCAGGCAAGTGCTGCACACAGCTCACAACAGTCCACTCCACAGTACCCAAAAGATCTCTTCTCAGGGAGGTGAACAGCTTCTCTACCTTTCTCATGTACTTATAGCTGTCTGCCTCCCAAAGTTTGAAAAAGGCCATTTATCATGTCTAAAAGATGTGAGTGACTTCTTGATAATTTTGATTTGTTTTAAGCACCATTTTTAAAATTACTACCATAACTACGTATTGAAATAAATTTGCCTTTAGTTTACTACCTTGCACCGTTTGTCTGCACATAGCCATGGATTTGGGACAAGACTCACATGAGGTGAATACATGCAAAAGACATGGCAGCCAACACGAGTTCCTTGTGTGTAAAGAAGTTGCCACACAGATTGACCATCTGACATCTTGCCTTTTAATCAGTTGCCACTGGTTAGCTGTAGAAAGCACAGCAATTTGTGTGCATAGTTTAGTTGTTCCCATTTGTGGATAAAAGGAGCACAGAGAATCAGGTCTAATGCAGAGTGATCCCACTTCTGATGCATCTCGTGGAAGACCACCCTCACAGGCTGGGATGGCAGCACACTGTCATTATCCTACTCCTGTATGGATGTGGTGGCAGCTCTGAACAGGCAGTGTGTCCCAAGAAAAGCAACAGAAAAGAGTGTGTATGTGTGTGTGTGTATCTATATCTATCTGTATCTATATCTAATCTATATCTATCTATCTATATCTATATCTATACCTATATCTATGCCTATAGCTATATCTATATCTCTATCTATATCTATACCTATACCTATATCTATATTTATCTCTATCTCTATCTCTATCTCTATCTCTATCTCTATCTCTATCTCTATCTCTATATATACCTATATCTAACTATCTCTATCTCTATGTCTATCTCTACCTATATCTAACTATCTATATCTATCTCCTCATTTAAAGAAGCGTTGGTTGAATCACATTTATGTAAGTAATTTGTGAGTAACAACATGGAAGGATGACTAGAAGCATTAGATGATAAGCTGCTGATAAGCTGCAGTGTCTCATTTCCAATAATGGTGTTTCCTATCTTCTGCCAGGGTTTAAGCAGCTCTCAGTAGAAGTACAACAGGAAAGAGTAAGAAAAAAGAGCATTACCAGCTGCTTCTGTGAGGGTTTTTTTTTGGGGTTTTTTTTTTTTTTTTTTTTTTTTTTTTTTTTTTTTTTTTTTTTTTTTTTTTTTTAAATCATGAAGAGGATGAGAATATCAGCAAAGAAAAGCAAACAGCAAAGCTGGAAAATCATTCTCAAAAGATAAAAGAGCCATGCAGCTAATGGACCAAAATGAAGGAAGATCAACGTTATCATCAACTCAGAGAACAATTTCTCTCCTCTCAAGTCATTATTTTTAAGCAGAAAGTTTAAGGTCCTCCTTATAATTAAAAACTGATGAAAAGTTTATGTGAAAAGTATCAGAAAATTTATATGAAAAGTATCAGACTATGAAAATAAATAATGTCTTACCTAACAGCATGACCCTAAGATAAATTCCTACGTGCTCACTTCACACCAATGTCAATAAGGTACACAGGACTGAACATGCTCCCTAATAGTTTCTTATCTGTTAAAGAGAGAAAATTCTTGGTTTTCCTTCAAAGGATAGCAATTAGATACTAAATAGAAAAAAAAAAAAAAAAAAAAAAAAAAAGAGCTTTCCCTTTAAAAAAGCTCAACAAACCAACACTCTACAGCAATTTTTGGAAAAAAAAAAATCAATTTTTGGAAGAAAATAGATTTTGCTGATCAACATAGGAGTGACTATTTGTATATTATTGTACATAGGACTGTTTTTTAACTGTGACAGGAGGGAGAAGAAATTCTGCCAAATTTTTTCAAAGGAGGACAGTTGACAGAAAATCATTAAAATGCTTAGTGACAGCTGGATGCTGAATCAGAATTTGTGAATTCTTTGATTTCTTCTTTGATGCTGTTTTGATACAAGAAGGTAGACTCATCAGGTTAATTAAAAACACTCTGCAGGGCTTTAATTTTCAAATGAGTCCACAGGAGTCCAGGAATTGTTGATTTCTTAATAAGGCACATTCTTGATATTTTTATTTGTAATGGGCTACCATGGAATAAACCACACAATAGATTGCTAAAAAAAAACCCCAAACCCAAAACCTCATAGGAAAGCAAAATAATGTCAAAGACAAGAAACTCTGAATAAACAAGAGGGAATCTGACTGGGAAGAAGGAACAAGCACACCTGCTCCCAGCCCAGCCTGCAAGCTCAAATATTTAGAAGGCATTACTCAGACTATGGAGGCTACCAAAAAGCCCTGGGACACATGTCTAGAAAATGCTGAGGACAGATAATCCAGACATGGTCCAGGGAGCATCAACAAGAGTTACAGGGGTTTAGGGTGAGAGGAAGAAAATGCAGCATAAACAGTCAAGCTTGAGTGAAAAATCTTTTCACATTGTTCTCTCACAGGAATAAAACTCTTGGCTAAACAAAGTTCCTCTAGGCATATAAAGAATGGCTAAGGATTAGGTAGAGAATGAATAACAGCCTAGATAGATTGTATGGTCTTCCTTTTGAAGGAAAGCCTATTGGTGGGTTCTGAAGATGCTCTTAACCTGTCTGGACAGCCTTGTACAGAGTGGGACTTGGTTAAGCTAATGAACAGCCTTCAAGCCCTTCAGGCCTTGAGACCAAGACCCAAAGCACTACAGAGAGGTGAGGGAAAGCCAGACTGATACTTCAGAATTGCACTTGAGAGCAACTCATGGGTTACAATATCTTTCCTGTTACCACAGAAACAGTAAGGAGGTTTCCCTACAAGTGTCAGCTTCAGATATGCACTTTGCATACACATACTTTGCTTTTCTCTAGGCTTTAGCTTTGTTTTTCCAGTCTACACCCCAATTTAGTTTATGTAGCCAAGGAATGTCAACCAAAATGCAGCTATATCTCTTATTGTACTTTCATGAAGCATGAATTTAAATCCAAGTTGAAACATATATTTTTCCCCAGTATCCCTGGTAATCTGCTTCCCATGAATTTGAACAGCAGTGTGGTAGCTCTTTCCCTTTACCTTGGTCGAAGATGGGCTGTGGTGTCCATCATATTGTATGTAATTCACTGTTTCCTCAAATTTCACTAATTCACTGCTTCCTCAAAGCTGTCCCTAACAACTACTGAAAAAAACACAAGGAGACTTGCAACGGGAATTTGTACAATAGGAACTGGATGTTCCTTGTTCTCTAAAGAAAGGAAACCATATTTGCAATGCACATTGGGACAAAGTGTAAAGACATATCCAAATTCCTTTGGGACAGGAAACTGCTATCCCCCTGATCCCCTCATCACAAAGCAGTTTGTATTCTCCACACATCACACACAGCATCAGCAAGAGCATCACATTAGTATTTCAAACCATCGCTGGTAGGGTGATGCCCCTGTCTTGCAGGTCTGACAAAAGTGTCTGAATTCCTTCTCAATCTACCCTGCCATACTCAGACTAACTTAATTCAAGATATTATCATACTATGATTGAGTATTGCTATTAAACACAGATTTCTCTGTGTTAATTTTTCCAGGGGGGGGGGAAAAAAAAAAAAAAAAAAAATTAAGTATGAAATCTGGTCCAGAAGCAACACACAGAAATGCCTGCATTAAAAAAAAAAATCATGAAAAGAACACTTTTTCAGTCTTTCCTTATAGTGTTGCTTGCTGTAATTTATCACCTATTATAAACCTCTGAAACAGTTTCAAACAGAAATAAACCTTGATGTAATTGCACTCAAGCATTCTGAGAAAGTCCTGTGTCTAAGTGGAAAAATGATACTTTTAGGTGAAATGTTCTTTCATGTGACATTGTAACTACACTTTTATAGCTGATAAAATGACTCCAAACCCTGACCCTTCACAGCTCTCCTGTAGGTAAAAAAATCATTTTACTCTTCCCACCTGGCTCTTCCACAAGAATGTCTTAACAGAAAATCTAGAGCAGAAAAATAGAGTAAAATATCATTACCTCTGTCTACAGTAGTAGGAACTAGGGCACAGAGACTTATCTGCTATTGTCCTCCACTGTTTTATCTTGGCCAACCACACATTGAATCCAATTCGTGCGTTTGTATTCAAAGAATCAATAAATGGGAAAGAGCAAAGCAACAAGCTTGGGAAAGCTCACTTTTTAACTTGTGCTCTTTGCTTAACACCAATCAACTTGGTGTTCAGCATTCAACCTGACACATTTCCTATGGGCTGCAATCTGCAGACACAACAGCTCTGTCCTCAGTCTTCTCCCTGTTGCATTCAAACATTTTTACTTGTTTATTCTCTTCCTTTACTTTCTATGACAGGATAGAAAGGGCAAGCATACTTTTGGGCATAAAGTCAGTAAGTGAATCAGAAAGGAAGTAGAACTGTAAAAACAAGCAGGAAGTAGAGAGAAAGTGTCCTTTTGAAGAGCTAATGATCTGTTATTATTCAAGAGATGAGGTCTCAAAACAAAGGGCAGAGAAATCAAAACTGGCACAGAGAATGAGGGTCTGAAAGTTCAGACTTCCAGAGTGATGACCTATGGCTTTGGCCAATGAGCTCCACAACCAGAAACTCTCAACTGTTGCAAATTCCTCGTGCCATCAACAGGATGAATTGCTCAGCTTTCCTGAGAGGTTCTCTGCTTAATGTAGTCACTGTTTTCATCTGGTTTATCTCATAACTTGGCACAATGGTGTGCTCCTGGCTTAACTGGAATGGCTTAGGAAAAAAAAAGCCAACTCCACTAAAACAGACATTACTGCACAGAAACAGCTTCATATGGACCTCCTTCTCAAATGGGGTGACTGAGTGACAGAAGATGTTAGGGACATAGCTGTATTAACTGCTGATAGCTGGACAGTGGTCAAAGGTCAAATAGAAATACAGAAATACAAAAATAAACACTGTTAATTTCAGACTGCTGATACTTTTGACTCCTTGTCCACAGTGCTCTTTAACCATTTATTCCATATGCTGTCAATGACCTGAAATCTTTTTTGTGGGGAACACTATAAATTTTTAATTAGTCAGAAGTTGAGCTGGATGGTTTTAACTGGCTCTGGGATAATATAAGTCTCTTTGGAACTTTTCCACGAAGCCTTTTTTGGGGAATGTGTTTTCTCTCCCCCTTGCACAAATACACACATACTTCAAGCAAGTGGAGATCTCCCTCGATGACAAGCTGCCCCCTCCTAGTCATTTCCTTTCGGGAAGACAGTATGTATGATCCTTCTTGGTTCAGCTGTCTCCACAAGCAAATCAGTCCTCTTTTCCCGAAGCGAAAAACAATAGTTGTGTGATGAGCAAGGGCAGCCATTTCCTGCTCCACATACGGAGCCCTGCTGCAGCACCTTGTGTTTCTCTACAGCCACTAGAAGAGCACTCTTCCAAAGAGTGCATTCTCATCTGGCATTGGAGCATAAACCTGACTCACCCTACCCCTTATATCCCATGAACAGCAATGCCCCTTTCCTTACTTGGGCCAGAGAAAGTGTCCTTTAAACCTCCAAATTGCAACTCAGACATTTGAAATATGCTGCAAAATCCTAATCCTCCTAAATACCTTTGCAGCTTTTAGCAGAATGAACTTGCTCCTTTTTCTTCAGATCTTTTTTAAAAGGACAAAAACCTATTCAAAAATTACAGTTGCATTCTTCCTCAAGGTGGAGGGCTTATTAGGATTTTTCTTTCCCTACATAAGTTTAACTTGCCTCAGCAGCTTCCTTTATTCAATATTAGCTGCACTTGTGCCTTAGGCATGTCAAACACTCAAAATACTGTAAGCAAAGCTGTACCTCCTCAGAGATCAGGGATCTGGGTATGAGTTCTGCATGGATGACAGAACAGGGTGCTCCTCCCATGGCAAGCAACAGTACATTAAAAAATTCCACATTATAAAACTGTTCCTCACAGCCCTTGCATAAAATGCCTCAGCACACAAAAGAAAAACATTATCTTCTTTTGTACTTAAATCAGGTCTTGCAGTTGTGTGTCAAGTAGTTCTCCTGCATCTCATTTACCATGCAGCCCTGTCTCTTTTTAAGATAAGAAATTAGACTGGCTGTAGACAGGTGCTGTGCATTGCTAGAAGCAAGATTTTAGAATCTCTTTCTGCCTCTGTTTCTGATAAAATATATTCCTTCTTCTGGTTTTGCTCATGTTTTCAGTTTCCCAGGAACTATAAAGCCTTCATATGCAATCACCAGCTGTTTAGGAAACACAAAGATGAAAAAAACAAGCTGTTGCCTAATTGTTTCTGTACAGAGGCAGAATTACCTAACAGAGTCCCTACCATCTTCTGCAGCCTGGTTTGCCTGTTGTGAGGTAATGGTATTACTTCCATCCCTCCTTTCAGGGGATGTACCCTGGAAGAATATAACTGCCTGGAGACAAACCTAGTTGTGATCTGAATTCATCCATCTCTTCTGTTTCTTCCTTTTGGCTCATGAAACTCCTCTCATTCCTCTCCCCGGAGCTCTTTTTGTCATCTTTTTTCTTTCTTGCTTAGAGCAAGCCATTGGAAACAATCTTTATTCCTTTGCATTAGTAGCCAATTTCTGGTAACATGATGGATGACACAACTGGGAGTAAGACAGGCCTAAGGACTGAGAAGGTTTAGACTCCTTGCTTGTTACAGGATAGCCCTCAAACACAGCTAACTCACTCAGAGAACGGCAGATTATTAAGATCAAGAAGGCTGATGCTCTGCTCTAATGAGTTGAGAATGCCAAAGGATTTTTAATTAGAGGTTATTTAGGTACATATAAGACATAGTTATGTCTCGTTTATATTGCAGTAGAGGATCAGCCCTGAAGTCAGACATTTAACAAATAAGTAAAACCACAAATAAATCTCTGTCGTAGGGAAGCAAGCATCTGGGATGGCATCAAGGAAAACAGCTGGAAGAACAGACAGAGGAGGCAATGGAAACAAGGGCATTTTCTGCTGCATCAACACATAGTGCAACAGAATAATCAAAACAATTTCTAGTTATTACAGGGAAACAGCTGATACCATAGAAAACAGCATTATCAAAGGTGTCTTTTGGCTGAAAATTCTGGATAAGACAATGATAAGTATAGCAATTGTAAGCTAAGTAATTATACAGAGAGAAGGTTGGTAATTGCTGTCTTACAGGAAGCCAGTAGTTGAAAGCATGAAAGTTGCTTCTGAGTTTATTCAGACCTTTGCTAGAGCTACCATGGAAACAAAGGATACACTGAGAATTCCTAATAAGCAGCCTGTAAATAATCTGAATAGAGATAACTTGATAGCTACATTTACTGGAAACGCAAACAGGACATACTAAATAGGGTGAAACATGGTAAATGTGGTATCATCAGAACAGATTACAGTTGGGTTCTGTCTTTTGGTTGTCCTGGCCTGACAGCACTGAGTTATTTTCAGGCAGATACAGGACAAGTGATTTCATAAAAATTTCTGTGTTCTTCCAACACAGATCAGTCCCTTGGAAATCATCTCACCCCTGGCAATGTGAAAGTGAGTCCATGTAATAACAGATCTTTGCTGGGGGGTGATGCTGTAATAAAGCAGTCTCAGAATACTTTCACAATCTCACTTAAGATAGGAATACACATGGTCCAAACAGTGTGACACCTAATTTCTCTCCATCTGGAAGCAGGTGTGCTATTAATTCTGAAATATGGCATTCACAACAGTCAACACATGATTGAATGCAAGAACAGCTGCTCTAAGATAACTCTCATTTACAGGAGGGCTGTGGAGGTTATTAACAGAAATAAACTGTTGCTTACCTTTCAAAAGACAACTTATGTGTGAAAGTTTCAGTCTTTGGAATATTTAAGTTATATATACTAGGCCTCTGGCTATACTGGGAACTGGGGATACATGGATATGCAAGGGAAACTTCTGCTGTCTTTTCATTAATTTGGGGCTGAATTTTGTTGATCTTTACCAAATTTGTCAGTTAAAGGTCAGTGGTTTAGAGAAGAAGTGCACTCCCATGAACGTGCCATCAGAAAAGGCTTGCCTTTTCAAGGATGCTGCAGCCAACAAGCCCCACTGGTGCAGGAAGCTGCTCCTTGCACTCCATGAAGGGCTGTGCCATCCTTCAGCCAATGCTGAGCACCTCCTGAGCATCTTCCATCCCCACCTGCTGCACACATGCACAAACCAGATGCTTGGCATGTTCTTGTGTGGTCAGAAAGCTAAACTAAGGAAGAGAAGCATGGCTGTCAACTCCCACTTTGGCTGGCACAGCATTAATCCATAATTCTGGGTAGAAGGAAGAGAGGAGCTGAGCATGTGGCTGGGAAAGCTGTATGGGCAGGCTGTGAAACACAGAGCTCACACGCTGCAAACAGAGGACACCAGAACAACAGACTGAACCCTCTCTGACTCCGCTGCTGGTTTTGCTGGAAGGCATAGTTTTTGCTTTAATTTGGATTCTTCAGGTATTATAATAAAATTAATTTTTAAATGTTTTTCTCAAAACTCTGAGTTTTAAAATTGTATTAACTCTACTCATAAGTGAAATAAAACCCCAACATGCAGGTCTCCCACTAATAATTTCCATCCCTCCATTTATTTATTATCCCATTTGTAATGCAATCTGGAAGTCAACTTCACACAGTGACCTCATCTCAGGCCCCCTTACTGTGCAATCTGAACTAAACTAATTTTATATTTGTTTCTCTCCAGAGATCCTCAAGCAATTTTTCTCAAGAGTTCTATACTTATTCTCACAAACTTTTTCTGCTGGGTCAAAAGCAAGGATGTGGTCATATAAATTACATATTTTCCAGCATTTTTCTTTAACTTCTTTTATGTCCTGAATGAGTTGTAGCTTGAAATGTGTAAGAAAACTAAATCAGATAGGAGATTAATTAATTTCTGATTAAGTCTGTTTACAGCCAGGTTAATGATTTCCAATTAACTTCTACAAGTAACCCTCACTCACCTTTAGGGTTAAAATATTATTTGTTTTATGATCAGTCACATGAACATTTATATGCAGTCCCATTCTAATATATAGCACATTAAACATATTTTCCTTTCTCCTTATTCTTTGGAGAAAAGCTAAATGATGAGGGTTCAGTAAAAATCATTCCTCACGTCTTCCCATTCCATCCTTTAGCATACGCAATTCTCATAGTGCCATAGTATAATTATTTTTTGTCACTTCTGGCAGGATTGCAGAGCGACATCTTAAATGTCCTTTCAAAACCACAAAACAGAAGTTGTATATTTTCAAACCAGCATGAGGTAAGCAGTAAAGACACAAAATGTCACCAACCTTTGTTAGGGTTCACGCACACACCTACCTCATGGTCAAATGAGAACAAATACATGGTGAGGCAGGTACTGCAGCTCCTAGAGTAGAGCAGCTCAGCTACCAAAGCTCTGGTGCCAACATCACTAGGACTTGGGTCTACAGGGGATGTTCTTTCATTCCTAAATACCATATTTCAAATGACCCTCAAACCTGGCCTCAGGGGATTTGTTCTGAAGTTTAACAATTTCATGCTCAGTATAAATTGTTCTGTCTTTTCCCCTTCGAACACCAGTGTGGGAAAGGTGGCTCAGGAGTTTGAGCTGTGAGAGGTGTGGTTTTGGCAGTATCTCCAAGTATCTCCTGTATTGAGATGTCTTTTAAAAGAACTGCTGAGTGCACTTGGAAAATCGCTGCTCACTGCAGTGGTGGGATGTCTGGGGCAGAGGCTGGCAGCTCTCCAAGATTGGTGCATCAGACCAATTTTTTCTTTCTTACCTCCGCCACCTAAATTATGGGGAAAAAGAAATCACCAGAAGAGTGTCAGAAGCGGGGTACTCTCCCAGCTGGGAGTGCAGGTACCACAACCACCCTACAGGCTGTACCCCTCCTCCATGCTACCAATGGCATTTCTCAAAACACTCCATTTCTCAGCTCCCAGCTCTGTGCTCACCTGCTGCTGTGCCTTTTAAAACCTGTCCACTGAGCCCATGCAGTGCATGTGCTCTCATCTGCTGGTCTTACTACTAGGACACCATGGACCCCCAGGCACAGAAGCAGCACAATTTCACTTATGCTGCTACTTCCCACATCATTCCAAACACCTGGAAAACTCAGTTTTCAGAGCTCATTGGTCTCACTTTTCTTAAGGATTACACTTATCCAAGCAGTGCTCTGGTCATCTTCAAGGCCTATTACAAAGCTCATGAGAAACAAGAGACTTAATAACCTTGGCCCAACCCATTTGTCCCATCCTTATCTCATCAGAGGAGAATTCTGGTGCAGAAGAAATCTTAGAGACACTATCTCATTCCCAACACATCCATGTGCCTTTGAATACCTTACACCACATTCTCTAGCAATTAATGTCGCTCTTTTATAAAATTTTATCGGTGCGCATTTTTTGTGTTATCCATTCTGGTTTTGGGTGGGTTTTTATTACTGACAAGTGTGGGAGCAGTAAAAAAGCCAGGTCCTGGCACACAAGAAGAAGCTCTGGTTTCCAGCATTGGGATGGAGAACTTGAGCTTCTTGCTTTGGCCTTATCTAAAATTTTTGGAAATTTTTGGCCTTTCCAAATTTTTGGAAAAATTAAGCTGGAAAGGACCTGATGTTTCAGTTCCTCGTGTGTTGATCACCCAGCTGAGGGAGGATAGCACACTTGTTCTCCAGAGAGGTGCTGAAGGTCTCTGAGGGAGAGTTGCTCTCTGAACCCCATGGACCATGACCGACTGGGAAACAAAGAACTGGGGGAGATTTATGGCGACCAAGAGAACAATTTCTGATCCCAAGGACCTGCCCACGGGCTCTGTCACCGGGCAGGGCCCCAGCGGCTGCTGCTGTACCGCACTGCAGCCTTTACGTGGCAGCAGAGCCCAGCTCAGCTCCGGCCGCCACAGCGACAGCCACAGGCGAGGGCCGAGCCCCGGCAGGACAGGGCCGAGCTCCTGCAGGACGGTCACCACAGGGCTGCACTGAGAATGGTCTGCACAAATCACTTCAGAACATTCTTCCAACAGCAAGACGTTTGATAGGATGGCATTTTAAATAACGGTAGCAGAAACTTCAGGTCCTCCTATGAGGGTTTGCAATGGTAGCAAGAGCAGAATGCGGCCACTGCTACCAGCAAGCAAACAGGGCCCCGGTGACTGTATGGAGGGACAACAGCCTCTGAAAAATCTGTCTTCAGCTGAGTTGGCTCATTCAGACAGCACGGCAGGAGAGGGAAAGCTAGGTTATTCAGGATACCCCCTTGCCTACTCCATCACGTAATTCCTATCTCCTTATCTCAACACACCTTCCCAAATCCATGGATCTGCAGTTTCCAAAAGCACTCGAGACACCTAGTTTCCCAGCTGCACTAAGGAAACAAAAGCTGTTTTATTAACTCCTGCTCCAGTCTGCACCTGCCTCTGCAGCCCCAGCAGCAGACCAAGCCCGATGCTGACATCTATTCCACATGCAGAGCCACAAGTGCCGTGCAAGCCAGCGTTCCTCTGCCTGGGCATCCCTGTCTGAAAGCCCAGCAGGCCAGAAAAGCCTCTTGGCAAAAGTTACTGATCCAGCCAACAGCACCATTTGGCTTCAGTGTCATCCTGAGCCCACAGATAATGTTATAGTACAAGCACTGGATAAGGAACGGCAGTTGCTAAGAGAAAAACACTGCAGTGATCTACACTTGGCAAGCCTTTCCAAATACTGTTTTAAATGAGTAAATACTAAGAGATTTTTTTTTTTAAATCAGTAGTAAACAAATCGAGGATTTTTTTTTGATTAATATCAGCAAAACTATTTGCCACATTTGCATAAAGTAAATAATATCGTTTAACCCAGCACTAATTCAGTTACTTCACTTTGTAGCATTTTCTATTTCTTTGGACATTTGAAAAATTATCAAAGCTGATGTTTTGAAATGTAGTGGTTCCAGGCTTCCTTCCTGTAAAAAAAGAAGCAGCCAGGAAATTTAAATCTTTTTTATTTTAAAGAATTAGACAAAATTTCCGGTGTAGGCTGAATTCTAAAATTCGATTATCTTGAAACAAACAACATCCCAGGAATATTTAGGGGGAAAAGAAATAGAGTCCACAAACTCAAGTGTCAATTTTATTTAGAATTTAAATCATAGAAAGCAGGTTTTCAAAATCATAGTGCTGAAAAATTTGGTTAAATTACAATATTAATGAAATAATAATAATAATAATAATAATAATAATAATAATAATAATAATAATAATGATTGAGGTAAGAAAACAGGGAATAAAAATGTCACAGTTTGACATTGTGCATAATACAAGAAAGTTAGTTGAAGGTGATATTAGTGGCAGCAATGATTTTGAGTCTCCAAAGAGAGTTCATTAAACAGTCTTTGCTGACATCTAAATCCACATAAAAAGCAAAGGCATGGAAGGAGAACTGGATGACTTTCAGAATCTTAGACTTCCAACTAGGAAAACCTTACCAAGAAGAGACAGAAAAGGAGTTTGATCAGAGTTGGAATGGGAGATTTATTTGCAGATGTTAATTGAAATAAACTGTGCAAAAACACTAAGGAAGGGAAATGGTTTCCTAGATGTGAATTCCTTATTGGTTAACGAATGTGTATTAATTTTGCTTTGGGCTTTTTCCAAGTAGATGTGCCAAATATGATAACAAACACTCAATCTGGGTAACAGCTAGGATCTAACAATCACAATGTGATCAGAGCAGAAATGCTGAAGTATTAAGCACAGCAAGAAGTATTAAAAACAACAAAACAAAGACTTCTATCTAAAGCAAATCTGAATCTGCAAACATGATAACCAGAATGAGATCTGACTTGCAAGTTTGCAACCTACAGTAATAACTGAGTAATTAAGAGACCAAGAAAGAAACAGACCTCTGATCTCACAGGGGCAATACATAGAAGGGGAGACAGAGTTCAGGGTTGTTTTGTTGGTTTTTTTCAGGGTGGAACATTGCAATGTATCTTAGCAAAGCTCCTCTGAAAGTAAACTTGAAGAAAATCTGATAACTTTTAAAAATCAAAATGTATACTTACATTTACTTTCACTGGTATTTGCTACATTTGGTTTTCTTTTGAGTGAGTAAAGATGCAGGAGTTGCTCAAACCAGTTTGCTGGAGAGCTTGGTGCCTTGCTGAGAAGTCATGCTATACAGCGACCAAGCTAGGAATTCAAAGTCTTGCCAGAAGTATCCAAAACACTGTCAAGCTTCTCAGTGTTAACACTGAGGACATTTTCAGAGCAGCAAGATCTGAATTTATGTATAGTCCTGACTCTTCTAAAGTGAGACTTCTGCACTAATAACAGCCCTTTAGACTGAATTCCTTACTTTTCTCCTCAGCAACAAAGTTTGTGTCTTTATTATTTATAAATATATATAATTACAACTTGGCCCATCCCTAAGACAGGACCTCATGTACCATTTCAGTGAACAAATGCCTTCCTTTTAAGGCAGCAGACAGCAACCGAAACCAAGAGGCAGCAACACCAACTCAGAGCACTCTTGGGGTCTCAGAAGAAGCACACAATGAAGATATGCAGGGTGTCTCCTTTTGCTCATCCCCAAACTGACTCAGTGTCTTCATTTACAAATGGCAAACATAGCTCAAGCAAGCAACTCTCGACTCACAGTCAAATGCACATGTTTTTAACAGAATTGCTCTGGAGAGTCACAGCTTGGAGATTTGAGGACCATGTGTTGAACGCCCACAAATTATACAAGTTCAGGAATAGTATTTTTTTTACCTATTTAAAAACACTGGGTAGAAATCAGACCATTTATAGTGTAATGTTGGAGAAGCTTCTAGGAGCTTATGTATCAAGGAATTATTATGCAGATATCATAACCATTATTCAACAAAAAAATTGGCAACATCTACAGAATGAACCCAGAGTTTCTGGGGGGAGGAGGGAGTTTTAAAAATTTATCAGAATGGTCTGGACACACATGAACTTTCTCTGCCACATTTATCATTTAATTTTCCTTTAAATGGGACTGGCAAGCTCTTTGACTAATGGAATGAACCAGAGATATGCTACAAAAGGTTTAACAAGGAGTTCTCCACAATTTTCCATTTGTGTCAGCACAAGGAGTCTGACTGCATCCAGCACCAGGCATCTCTCAAACACAATCCAGAGATTCCACAGGCCAATTTATTCTCCTCGAGACCCTCCCTAACCATAAGGCTCTGGCTCCTGACTCTCAGCTCACCAGGATCTCTCTGCCATAGGGGTTGATGGGTGCTGCTGTCCATGGCTCCCTAATTCACAGCTGCAAGAGAGGCAGCACCAGATGAAGCAGTCCGTGGCCTCAGGCTGCTATCTGAGAAGGATGCTCATACTGCAGCAGCCCCTGAAGCAGTTCAAACAACAGCTGAGACACCTACCCTTCATCATGGTAAGGTACATGCAGTTTACACCTTTAAAGGTGAGAGTAAAGAAGTTTCAGAGCTGACTTTTCCTTTATGGAGTCACAGATTTGTTAATGTTGGAAAAACTAACATTATTGAGACCGACCATTAACCCAGCACCATCATGCTCACTACTCAGCCACATCCCCAAGTGCCACATCCACATGCCTTTTGAACACTTTCAGGGATTGTCATTCCAGCTCTTCCCTGGACAGCCTGTTCCAGTGGTTGACAACTCTTTTGGTGAAGAATTTTTTGCTAATATCCAACCTAAACCTCCCCTGGCACAACTTGAGGCCATTTTCTCTTGTCCTATCTCTTGTTACTTGTGAAGAGAGGCTGAACCCCACCTGTCTCCAGTTTCCTTTCAGGGAGTAGTACAGAGTGATAAGGTCTCTCCAGAGCCTCCTTTTCTCCAGGGAAAACACCTCCAGTTCCTTCAGCTGCTCCTCATAAGACTTGTGCTTCAGACCCTTTGCCAGTTTCACTGCCCTTCTCTGGACATGCTCCAGCACCTCAGTGTCTGTCTTGTTGTAAGAAGCCATTATAAACCAGTTTTAAACCAAACATTTCCTTCATTTTGTGTTATATCTGGAGCAGTATCACAAAGAAAGTTGGATCCCATTCACTTGGAAATGAGTTATTACCCTTCTGCTCAGCTCTGAAATTAATTTTATCTTCCTTTAATCAGTGCTTCTATTTAGGGCATAATGATGTTCCCAACATGCTATACTGCAAATTCACTATTTTTCTTATAGTATTACCAAACTAGAATCAGTACAATAAAATTCAGCTGTGCCACAGAAGCACAGACTGGAGTAGGTCAGCAGAAACCTCTGGAGATCATCCAGTCCAACTCCCTGCTCTAGGCAGGGTCATCTACACCACACTGCTTGGGGCCATATCCAGTGGGGTTTTGAATAGCTCTGAGAATGGAAACACCACAGCTTCTCTTGGTAACTTGTGCCAGTGCTCAACCTCTCTTAGAGAAAAAAAAAAGCTTTTTCTTACACTTAAATCAAATTTTTCATATTTGAATGTGTCTGACTGCATCCAGCAAGAGGCATCTCTCAAACACAATCCAGAGATTCCACAGGCCAATTTATTCTCCTCGAGACCCTCCCTAACCATAAGGCTCCGGCTTCTGACTCTCAGCTCACCAGGGTCTCTGCCACAAAGGATGGTGGGTGCTGCTGTCCATGGCTCCCTAATTCACAGCTGCAAGAGAGGCAGCACCAGATGAAGCAGTCCGTGGCCTCAGGCTGCTATCTGAGAAGGATGCTCATACTGCAGCAGCCCCTGAAGCAGTTCAAACAACAGCTGAGACACCTACCCTTCATCATGGTAAGGTGCATGCAGTTTACACCTTTAAAGGTGAGAGTAAAGTTTCAGAGCTGCCCAGATCCCTCTGAATGGCATTATACACGTGTGGTATATCAACCGCTCCTTCCAATTTGGTAACATCTGCCAGTGTGTGAAGAGGGCATTGTCTCACTTGCAAAGTCACTAATGAAGCTATTAAGGTGTACTGGAGCCAGTATTCACACACCACAGTACCCATCAGAGACTGGTGTCCAGCTGGACTTTGTGTCACTGATCACAACTCTCTGAACTCAATTCAGCCAATTTCAAACCAGACTTGTTTATCTAATCTGCATTTCACCAGTTTGTCAAGGACAATGTTATGAGAGACACTGTCAAAAGCCTCACTAAAGTCAAGGCATCCAACTTCCACTGCCCTTCCTTCAACCTCCAGGGAAGTCATCTCATTGTAGAAGGTCACTAGGCATGAACTGACCAACCTAAGAGAACCTTGTAAATCCATGCTGTCTACTCCCAATCATCACCTTGTCCTTCATATATTTAAAAAGAGCTTCCAGCATTATTTATTCTACCCCCTGCTCAAGAGATCAAGAATAGTCTGGCTGACTTGTCGTTTCCCAGTCCTATTTCTTGCTGTTCTTAGAGACAGCAATGAATCTTGATTTTGCTCAGTCTGTGGAAATCTCCCCTGACTGACACAACTTTTTGAGGAGTTGAAAGTGGACTCACATTGGTCAGTGATGCATCCCCATCATGTCACACAGACTTCTACTTGTTCAGTTTGTTCAAATATTCCCTGTCCTGATTCTCCTTCACAGAGGATAGGCGGTCATTGCTCAAGACTTTCCCACTGGTCTCAGATGCTTTGGTTTCCAGAACTCAAATATCATCAGCACAGACCAAGGCAAAGGATACACTGATTATCTTGGCCTTTTCCACGCCCTTGTCACCCTGCCCCATTCAGCAGTGGGACCATGTTTTCCCTATTCCTCCCTAATCTGCCTGTAGACGGCCTTTTTGCAGCCCTTCATGCTCGCTGCCAGATCCAGTCCCAGATGTATCTTGGCTTTGTAACTCCACCCCTGCACGCCTGGACGGTGTCTCTCTATTCCCACAATGAATGTTCCCCATATATAGCTACATGAGTTTACAACAAGCTTCTCTTTTAAAAAACGAGGAACAGAACAAGACATTGCAAATATTCATTCCAGTTCTGGGGTCTTCTGTCCCACTCACCCGATCTGTAGCGCTCATCCCGTGACCCTGAGGACCTGCGACGGTGATACCGAGAGGAAGAGGATGGAGTGACAGGAGTTCGACGTTCTTGTGGTAACGCCTGGTCCACCCCTGCATTAATGAAAACAAACAAACAAACAAACAAACAGCTCATTCTGATTGAATTTTGGAAGATTTATAGTGAGGGGGAATTCAGCATACACTAGGAGTAGGAAATGAACATTCAGTGCCTAAAGCACGTCGTGTCAATTGCTTATACACTACTTGCCTCTGGTCAGAATTTCTGATGTGGTTACTTTCCTGGTTCGGTCTAAAAAAACATTTTTCCAGGGTCATGGACAACATAGAAAGAGCAAACAGTAAGCTTGGCATTTTTTATTTCCACAAACAGATGACTTTTCATAAAGTAGTATTTAGGAAATACTGAAATGAGCTAATAAAGGCAGACACCATCACAATGGATACTGAAACCTTCCTGCAAATTGGTTCCTAGGAAAACTTAAATGTGTATCATCTAAAACCTCAACTGGTCGGATGGTGTCAGCTGGTGACAGCACAATACTAACCTGTGGAAACTAGTTCCAGTGGGAAGGGAAATATAGTAATACCTTTTAGCTTCATTTTTAGCTACCAATGGTCAGAAAGCAAACTATAACTGCACCAAACCAGGCTGAAAACAGTAACCTGTTCCAGCAAAGCAACAAAAATAGCCTTGTAAACCTGCAGCATTTGAGTATGCTGAGCCTAAACATCCAGTATTTTAAGATTAAAACCTTTTATTAATCCCTTTCCCATAGTGAATTTACTTCTTTTTTTTTTTAATAGTATTTTTCTTGAAAGCTTCCTAAACTACAGTAGTAATATAGCAGCAGCATGATATATAAACACTTACAGAAATTTATGTTTTTGACAACATCCAGAGAAGAGTGAAGGCAATGACTTAAGCAGGAAAGTTCAAACAAGCAATAAGAAAAGCAACCAAACCTCCATGTGTAACAGTGGCATGATGTGGTGCCCTGCTCTCTTCCAGAGAAGAACCTGAGCAGACAAGCCCAGCTGATGCATTCTGATTGGAGCTAACAAAGCACAGAGCCTTGGGCGTGTGATGCACAGGGGTAAAGAACCAGGAGTACCTGACAAAATTTAATTGATTCTTTCCTATGATTTTTTTGCATTTAAGAAGTAGTTACACACTATGTGCAACAGTGACAACAGAAAAAAAACCTGCCCCTCTGCACTTAGGGCTCAAACGTAGGACTAATAACTTGAAATTGGATTCAACAAAACAATCCTTGGAAATATGCTCATATTTTTCAATTAAAACATAATGTAAAAACTCTCCCTTACTATTTCTAAATGGTTCAATGCCAGCTTATTGGAGAGGAATAAGAGTTTACATTTGTGGAAACAAGAATTTTTATGTAGACTACAGACCAACAGAAAATCCTGTGATTACTTCAATCAGTCTCAGGTGGGTTCCAACGGACTCTCTAAAAAGCAACTTTTGAAAAAAGTAGGCATTATATGCTTGCTTATTCTTTGTGAAAATAAACTGTACTCAAAATCCAGCCTCTCTCTTAAATCTTTGCATTATCAGCAATGTCAAGTCTGCTTTGATTCTGTGGAAGAATGGCTGGTTGGCTAAAAAACATGCTTGGAGTAAAATCTCATAGGCGCCTAAAAGACAGAATTGAACCCATAAATTTTCCTCTACTCAGATTGCGATTAATAATTCACTCTCCTAAATCAAATAAAATGTCTTCATTTAACTCCTCTGTCTCCACACTATAGTACTGTATAATTTCACTTGCTCTCACTTCCCTTAATATTCTTTCAGTCAGGTGAACCTGACTTCTAAATCACTGAAATAATTAAAAGGAATACTTTCTCCTCACTTTTATATATCAAAATACTTTCTCCTTCCTTTTATATTCAGAATTCTTCCTTCTTTATTTGGCCACCCTGAAAATGAGCAATACACAGTTAATAATAAAACTAATTTTGACTGAATTTTTTCTGTAAATTATGTTTCAGTCTGCTTGAGATGCTAAGCACCATTACTCATCTCAGTCCTTATCTACATTGTCAGGAATGAAATAATTTCTGGAAATCACATATATTCACAAAAATCCTAAAAAAACACACCTAAAAATTCTACACCTAACACTGATGCTGTGTGACAGAGGTTTTGCTAAGAAAGCAGTGCCACATATCCCATGGCAAGTGACTTGTGTAGGTCAGTGACGTGGAGAAAAACAAAGAAAGGTAATTGAGACATTGCCACTGCAGTATAACATCATGAAAATACTGGAAAAGGGGATTAACTGCAAATTCCAAACAAAAAAAACACATGCAACAGGCTTTAGAAACATCAAGGGAAAATTAAGCTGTGAGGAAATGCAGCAGTTTCAGAGGTGTACAACTGCTGTAGCAGGGAGATCTTCCAGGTAGACCTGAAAGCCATCAGGCAAAATACATTCAAGCTTGTGGCTTCCTCCTCCTGGTTTTGCGAGACACCTCAAGTATCCCAGTCCCTTTTCTGCAGCTGTGGGCAGTACACAAACTTCTTTTTCCAGATGTAAAATAAACAGTGCACATAGGATAACATCAAACACTGACCATGCCAGGGCAGAAGGCAGCAGGACACCCAAGTGGCCAGGCAGCACTGCTGCCCACTGCACTCCCTGACACTGCCAAGGGCTCTTCCCTCCTCCAGTGCACTATGGAGATCGTGTTTTCACTACAGATACATTAAGTGTCTCATCTAATCTTAAAACTGAGACACTTTAGCAAGTTTTATTTCCTTCTACTTTGTATACATGTGTTTGTTCTTTTAAGTAAGTCAGTTCTGACCCAATTTCTTCACACAGTCAGGAAAGAGGGAGCCCCAACTCATCATCCTGCACCAGTAGTCATTTAAGGCTAGAGAAAATTAATGAGAATATCAAAATGTCTTACGAGATCTGGGGGACCATTTAATGGCTTTACTTCCCACTTGCCCCTATATAGAAAAACAGTGAATAAACCGCTACCCAAATGTGGAGCAGGACACGTGAACTTGGCTCACTGATGACACCAATTAAGATGAGGAAGTTAGTTCTGTGCTAAAATACAGCCATTTGTGGGGACACCTCTTTGTATTATGTTCCTCTAGGGTGAAAAAGCAGAAAGCACTGCCCCACTTTGGAGAGACAGCAAGGAACTGGATGTCAGTTCGCTACTGAAGGGGCTGGATTAGGAATTAGCTGGATTGCCTGGACTCACATCTTGGCTTCCTGTGCACCCGCTGGCTCCCACGGCACCGGCAGTGGTGTGAGACAAAGGGACACAGCGGCAAGAACCTACACACTGCCATTCCTGAGCAATGGTGGGAGTAAAAGCCATGCAGAATAATGAGTACCATGAAATCAGTGAAGTGTTGCCACAAACAACAAAGCAGTGTTAACAGCCAAAATGTTCACCTCCATGAAGGCTCCAGCAGTTAAGTGCAGTAACAAGATTTTTTTTTTTTTTTCACTTCTACTTCTGAACACAACTAAACCCAAAAATTTGATAGCTTTCACAGCCAGCACAAGGGTCTGTGAGTTAAGTGCTAATGCTTGTTCAAGAGCAGCTTCACCCAGATGTATTTGTGAATTGGCGGCGTAATGGCTTGAGAATCCATACTTGGATCGATTCCTAAATTTAAGGAGGTGGCAAAGCAATGCATGTCTTTCCTAAGAGAAAGGACAGTGTCATGCCAGTGCCCTGTGCACAGACACATTCACAGTCACAGTCAAAGCAGCATAATTCTTAATAACACCGTGTTCTACCCCAGTCTTGCAGCTGAAACAGGACTTGACCAGGTAAGTGTGGTTAGCACTAGTGATTGACTCTTTGCAAGCCATGAAGAATTTCAGGAATATATATATATGTCTGGAACACAGTTATTTTATATGAGGCTTAGAAATCCGTGCTTCATAGTCATCACAATACACACAGGCATCACACCAGGTGCACTGGAGCAAACAGACATGTTCCTAATACAAACTAAAGCTCCTAAGACACTTATATTTAGGTGCCTACAAGAAGGTGCTTAAGCTAAGCTCCCATTAGGAAAAACAGAGACCTAGACCAGAACTCAAGATTCTAAACAAAGGTGTCAAATTTCCTTGCAGATGTTGTGGACTGTGATACTTGGCTTGACCAGAATGGCATTGTCCCCTTGAAGTACCTGTTTTATCTGTGCTCACACTGTGCAGTTGTCTGAAGTACCATAGGAAGTCCCGAACAGTATCAGACACCCACCTTCAGGCAACTCCATAAGTTCTGTGAAACCTTGAGAGTTGTGCAAGTGGCCAGTGGAAGTATCTGCTTTAGAATAAACTGAAAACTCTTTGGGTTTCATCAATTGAATTAACTATATCTCTTCACATAAGAATGGAAACATAAATCTAAGGTTCATAAGCAGACAACTTAATGCAGATATATCAATCCACAAATCCTAATCTGCAAGATGGATCCTGTCTTGACTGTGCTTAGCCAAAAATGCAATAGCCCTAGTAAAGCTATTTAAGCAATACCACTGCAAGCTGGATAGCTTTAAGTGCATGGTAGGTACAAAGCTGTCAGCTGGAAGCAGGTTTTGCTTATTTAATTTTTTATTTTTTTTTAATCTTCACCTCCTTGTTTCTCTTTTCTTTATTACTTCTTTTTGTCGCTAAATTGCAACACTATGTGCTGATAACATGGCAATAGCTGCACTGCCCTCTCCAACAATTATTTCCTTAATGACAGCTGAGAAGCTGCTTCAATGTTATTCCTACGTCTGTGCCAGATTTTTTAATCTAAAAATATTTAAAAGCTGAAATGTCTAACTGACAAGAAATAGAAGGCATTCTTAGACAGAGGCTATATTTATTGTTCTACAACTAACTTACAGTGTGTGCCCCCAGGAGAGAGAGCTGTAGGATAAACCAAACAACTCCAGGGCCAGTGGGAAGGAGGGCACACAATGTTTGCAGTGAAGTTTTGAGAAACAGTGTTTACCTTCCCTTCACAGTATTTCCTGAGCTTCTATTCAATGGCTGATGGCTCAGCTTTAAAAGCAAAGCCAGGTATGAACACACAGTGTATTTTGTAAACATGCTAAATGTCACACTATCCCCATGGATCTCACTACTTAGCATGGCATTTCACTCTTCCCATCAAAAGTACAACTAAGTAATGAATTCACTGGATAAGCCAAGGGAGATTTAAAATGCAATAACCAAAGACATTCAGGAAACTGGAGCCAAATTCTGCTAGATAGATCTGGAAAAATGTAATTTCTGATTAGATTTGTTTAATTGAAAGTTTTCCTTCACAGGTGAGCTTACTCGTAGTCTGACTTCAGACAATGCACATACTTCAAATTTTCTTTCCTTATTACAATCTCAATTCTGCCTTCTAGCACTTCATTGAAAGGTTTAACTTTCAAGTCAAGCATGGATATCACAGGCTTCTTTTTTTTTCTTCTTTATCCCAGTGATGGTGGACACCACATTACAGCTCCAGTGCATATGTGGTGTTTGATTTCAATTTTCCTTTATACAGCTTCAGTGTCCCATGTGAAGATTCTTTTTGGAGAATATGTAAAAGAAGACTACCTATGCACAATGCAAACATATTCACCAATGGGCTGGTCAAATCACACTGCAGACAAATTCAGGCAGCACTGTGAATTCCAGGAGCATCTCATTTTGACAGTGGCACCCAGCTCTTCAAACACCTCCACAGGCTCAACCTCCCCTGTTCCAGCACTGGTTAAGCTTTAAGGCCCTCAATGGTGGTTTTCCTTTCTACCCTCTATTGTTCACCTCTCACTGAGCCGTCTTTCCTCACCCATTTGTCAGATTTTAGACCAACACTTTCATGTTTTTTGCTATGTTCTCTTATGTTTTGCAGATGGCCTCCAGGAATATCAACAGGAATTTCCTCAGAAATCTTCAAATTCCTTGAAAAACACACCAGCTCTGATGCCTACTAAAAATATCCTCCCCCCAAAAAACATCATATCTGCATTACTAACTGATTTCAGCATGTACTCAGTGAAAAGTGAAGGAAGGTATTTTTTGCTCTGTGTTTGAACAAGATTCAATATTATGAGGTCTTGGTACAGGATAGAAAACAGAGATGCCATCAAAAACCAAAGAATTATAAAATGGTAACTGGATTCTCAGTCATGGTAGCAAAACCGAAACAGTAACCATCATATTTAAGTGATGGCCTGAGGGGAAACTTCTCAGAGGCTTTCACTACCTTCCTTTTTATCCAAACTAAGCTCTGCAGGCATCCACCAATTCAAAACCAAACTCTTTTTTAAGCCCAAGACTTATTAGGCATTTGTCTGTGTGCTATAGTTTCTCATCTGTGAAACATCTGTCGCACAGTTTGAGGGATGTGCCCACATGTGCAATGCACGTGCTTTTCAATGAGAACCATGTTCCCAACACACACACACTCTTTGAAATGCCCCATCATGGCTATCCCTTGGTAAGGTCTGCGAGGATTAGGAAGGCAGATGTGATAGGAATACTTGTTAATCTAAAGAAAATGAATACATGAGAGCATTTTTTTCAGAAACAAATTTTGTTTAAATATTTCTTCGCAATCTTTGCAATCCCAGTAATGTAGCAATATAAATAATGTCTGTGGAAGAAAAAATGAAATTGCAGTCACCAAGTTTACTTGGAGTGCCTTAACACTTAGCAGCAGGAATAGCTGACAGCAAAGGCATGCACACATACACACAGAAAGTATGCAAATGTATGCACAGAGAACAGATATATATTAATATATGTGTCATGCTAATAAGAGAGGCTATGGAAATTGGTTCCTGTAATTCTACAGAAAATTGCTTTTTCGTAAGGCAAAGGGATCTTCTGCACAAATGTATTATCTTCTCTGCCCTGCATAGCTTGAAATGTTCCCAAGCTGGTGCTGTTGGGGCTCCAGCAGCAGGAGGTGCAGGGATCTGTCTCTAGGCATGTGAAAGGAGCAGCAGGTGCCTTTTAAGCACCACATCTCACAGATTTATTAACCATAATAAATAAAGCACTGATGACTGGTCCACATGGTTACACTACAAATAGAGCTACACTGGTGGTACCAATGATGGGAAATTACAGAAAGCAATCTAGTGGAGACACAGCACTTGATTAAGAGAGAATGAACCACCCATGTCTAAGCTGCTAGAAACAATGCTTAATTGATAACAACATTGTCTCTGTTCTGTGAATGAATAATCAAATTTCCTGGCAAAACACTGGAAGCAAATTGGGTAAAACCACAGCTTAGGGGGAATACACGTAATTTAGGGATTTTTTCTTCTAGGAAGGGTTTCTCTTTATAGTATGCATGCCATTGTCCATGTTATCTTACCAAGAACTGAATGATCAAATCAAGATCAAATTCAGAAAGTTATTCTGAAGCAAATCCCTGTTTAAGTGGTTCAGCTCTTGGCTGTCATAGCTCCTCTACAGAGGCAGTAAGAGAAAGGTCACCACACAAGAGGGACTGGGATATATGTACAGATATAAAGGTCTGGATTCACTATTATTTTTAGATGTCTGACACATGGGCACGCTAAGGAAAGAAAAACTGCTCTGCACACAGAATATCTCCAGCTACAAACTCACATCCTAAGAAAGCATCTTGAGGAAACAAAGCTGTACTTTTGTCTCCCTGACTTAAAACAGGTGTGGATTTAATTGGAAAGAAAAAGGGGGCTCTCCCCATCCCTTCTCCCATTAACACTGCCAAATGCAGCATATCCGTTCCGCATTTCTGGATGTTCGACAGCCTGGCTGGAACAGTACAAATGTCCTTTTACATATGTGCAGTCTGTGCAACATCTGGATGCATCAGACTAGCTGTACATGCACTGTGGAGTCAGCCTGCAAATGAGCAGTGGATCTGGCACATCCCCTGTGTGTCACCGCACCTTTGCTGTACAGCATGTGACAATGCGCTCTCTGGGATTGTCCCGTCACAAACAGGGAGCCTAAGAGCCAACTCCTACATCACCCAGGGTATCAACCACATGGTTGCCAGGCTTTACCTTTCATTAATCCCACTCCTGAAAAGTAACAGCTCACCCTTTCTAAAATGACAGCATCCCAATAAGCATGACAAAATGATGATATATATATGTCTATTCATATAAGTCTACAGCTCTTTTACTGGTTACATTTATCACACGGTTTATTATCACTAATACTGTTAAACCTGAAATTGCAATTTACATTAAATCCTTCCCATTCAGGCAGAGGAAGTTCACCAGGCTGAGACAACCTGACCTAGAGCTGTGTAAGAGAAGAAATACAAACACAGTCAGAATCCAATATAGGTCTCTTCCACAGAATTATGGTTTGAAAAGGAGTGGAGAAAGGTTCCTGAAATATATAATCTTTTTACAGGTATGTCTTGTTCTGACAGAACTGCAAATCTTATCTTCCCTCCAGCCATCTCTTACATGTCCGGACAGCATGCATGAAGTGTGGACAAGCATACAGGCTAGAGTGCGATATCCTCCATGTGTCCACATAGTTGGCAAGAGAAAATCTTGTGTCTTGAGGGGCTGTGGATCCTCTGCAGCCTTGCTACAGATGCAGGGATAAAGCAGAATGCCTGCCACCAGCCACAGGTCCTGCCAGAGGGATGGGTATCACTTCCACAGGCATGGCTGGAGTCATGCCTTGCATTGCAGAGATGTAACCCTGCAGAATGTTCTTCCTTCATCCTGCTCTACCAGCCTGATGCCTGTTCCTGGAAGTCAGTCTGCTTCTGAATGGATTGGATGTGAGCAGAGCTCAGGCAGAAATCTCTACTTGAAAATAGCATAGAACTAGGGGTGCTTAGACTTTTACAGCTTCCTCCGGAATCTGGTGAGCTTGGGCCTGTTTAGAGCTCTGTAAAAAGGCAGTGCCAAAAAGGGAATTAGAAACACACACATTCCTGTGTTTCACCAGCACATTGTGTGCAACCTCCTCCAAAATATCCATGGTATGGAAGCTAAAGAAGTGTTAATATGTTCAAATGTTACTAAGAAGAGCTATTCCTCCTCCCTTCCCATCACTTCACTCCAAGCCAGCAACGGCCTTCCAGATGCCATCCTTTGGTTGTCTGCCTTGCGACTGGCAGCCCCATGTCCATCCTAGTGATGTGGGCATCTGCCAGAGGCTTCCAGATGAGGCACAGTTATATACAGATACGGACTGGAAAAGATACATTCATCGTGCTCACCAAAACGAAAATAAAAGAGAGGCCGGTTTCCTGCTGTGCTGGCTGCTCTCTCTCTAGCGGCCGCTTCCCGGATGTCACAGACACCAATGTTGGCAGTGCGGAGCATTCTTCTGGCAGCTCCTTCACTGTGTTGCAGTCTACACCGTACCGCGGCAGCTCCATTCGCTGCTGTAACAAGTTGAAAAAAACTAATTAATTCACGTTTAGTTTTTTTACATTTGTTACAGCGACGAGTGGAGCTGCTGCCCCCATGCAGTAGAGCACACACGCACACGCACGCACAGACACCACAGGACACCCACGGAGCCAACGCGGGTCGATGTTCCACTCTGCCAACATGGGCGTTGGGAATGTTAGCAAAGGTGCAGCGGGAGGACTGGATGTCCCAGCAGAGGGGAAATGCCTTTGGATTTCCTTCAGTTTGTTGAACACAGTCACAGAATGCAAATTCCTGACCTTTCCCAATGCCTCCAATCCCAGCAAAAGTCATGTCCGTTTCCATACTGGTTTAAAATATCTCTAAAACTTATGTTCCCTTATAACATCAAGTTCCAAGTCCATGGAAGCTTATAAACTCTTGCATTCCCCATCAAAACAGGCTACAATATATTTTTTTTAATAAAGGCTGATTGGTCATGTATGTGATTGTTGAGATGTTAACAGAGGCTTACAAAAGGCAGCATCTCTTCTGTCATCCTGTTGGAAAGGATGCATCTCCCCCTTCCCAGTGAGCAGGGACTTAAAGCTGTTCAGATGAGTAAGGTCTTAGAAGGATTATAACAAATCAATCCTTTTCAAGTTTTGTCCAAAAGGTAACGCAACAAAACAAACAAAAGGTACAAAGACAGCAAAAGACCCAAGCACAAATAGTATCCATTTATGGAGGAAAATACTTCAATACAGCAGAAGCAGTGTCTTCCACTATAATAAAATAATCCATTTAGCCATCAGCTAAATGATTTAGCTTAATATATTTACAAGAAAACAGTGGACAATATTTCAATGCTTTTTCTCTTGATCCTATTACCTTCACTCATCCATATTCCACATTCTTGTGAGGGATTTTCCAGCAACTGGCTGAGCAGAAGATGTTAATTCCACTTTGTCCCATCTTTAAAATATCTCTAAGTCAGCTACATTCTCAATCATGACCTCTTCAAATTATTGAATGGACCTTACCACAGGACTGGTTTACAGAGAACCCTCTGCTTCTCCTTACACTGAAAAACTTAAGTATCACAGCAGAGACCTTGAAAGGTAAATCTGTGAGGTTCTCCATGTTCTCTCTTTCATTATTACATGCATATGAACCCCTAGCTGTTCCAGCCATGGATATAGTTTGACAGAAGATTGTAAGCTTTCTGGAGAAACAGCTCTATTTGCCTGTGTGAAGAAAGGAGAGTAACAACTGAAAAAAACCAAACAGATTCTGGTACCAACTGTGCCGCTGCATTGAGGATTGCTGTGAGACTCTTCATAACCCAGCAAATCTAAGGAGGTCTCATGAAAAACTGCTGTGAAGACTAATGTATGTCTGATAGTCAGGTTGGACCAATAAATACCCAGAAAATTAATATACTGCACCTCTGGTATTGCAATTTTGTTGATTTGATTTGCTTCATTCTCTAATGGCTCCCAATGGTCCGGGAATGTCACAGATACCCTCAAACCATGCTGTATCACTTCAGAAAACAGAGGCATCTGTAGCACCAGTGGAGCAGACCAAGTGAAATCCAAAGGAACAAAATCAGCATTCTGCTATAGAATTGACTAACATATATATAAATCTGACTAAGAGAGAACAAGGCAGTGCCTTCACAGATCAGCACTTTAAATAAAACCCCATCAATTCCACTAAAAATGAAGGATTTTGTAAAAGGAGAAACTAGTGTCGAGGCCTGCCACAAAAACAAGGCTCAGAGAACAACCAAGCCCAAGTGGAGCCTCTGTAAGTTCACTGAGAGCAGGAATGCACAGGCACACTCCTCTGAGAGCAAGAAAAAAGAGAGGTCTACACCAATATCTACAACTACACACTGGACTTCATGATCCAGTGCCTCTCAAAAGTAAAAGAACTCTGAAAAGTTCTTATATATGAAATAAATTCAATGAAGCAATACGTTATTAAATTTAGTCTGAAGGTATTTTCACACCTTTTGGGCAAGTGCACACAGCCCATCCCTTAGTACTAAAGCCAGGTATGTGTAAAATGTCAGTTGCCAACACACCTTAGGACAAGCTGAACTCTAAGGACATTGATGGTCTCTCTAATGTCTTCAAAAGTGAGACTTGGACAGGAAACCCAGAACTGGAGGGAGTTACAAAGATCCAAGGTTCTCTTCCACTCTTTCGTATACTTCTGTTCAAGAAACTTCACATGGCTGAGATATTAATGAGTTAGGACATCACGTTTTCCTCTGGATTCTTGAATTCCTTCCAACGAACAATGCCTCTCTTAACAAGCCTAGGCTGATTTAATTTTCCAGACATGACTGCCAAACCCACACCAACGTATGTAAAAAATGTACACACACATCAAAGCAGACATATATATAAAAATACATATAAAATGGATGGAATAAGCTTATTCTGCATAACAATAGCCTTGTTTCTGCCACATATATTTCTTCAGAGATGCAGATTTCTACAGTGGCAACTATAAGTACACTTGACATCTTCATGTATCACAAGCACAGATACACATACCGGGAGGCTGTGGCAGGTAGGCCCCAATTAATTTTGATCTCTTCTTTTCATATCCCTTCTGTGTGATGTCACCTGCCAAGAAAAGAAAAGGAAAATCAATAAGATGTGGATAAAGACAGTGTCTAGCTGCTTAATGGCAGCACCATCAGCTTAGCCACCACTGCACTGTTCATCTGTCCTGGCAATTAGAATGAACAAACGAAAAAGCACAGAATGATCATTCCACCCAGAAAAAAATCCATTTACGCCAGAGCCATTCTGGCAAGAAAATACCCAGCCTTGACTTATTTCAGCAGTGAAGTCCAGCAGCGCAGAGTTTTAAAACCATTTTGATGTGCTGTACATAAGCTTTCAAA
The DNA here is from genome assembly GCF_015227805.2 of Hirundo rustica. Lineage (NCBI taxonomy): Eukaryota > Metazoa > Chordata > Aves > Passeriformes > Hirundinidae > Hirundo > Hirundo rustica. The sequence continues at coordinate 146,252,807 of NC_053450.1, read as the reverse complement.
AGCAGCAATGACCTTCATTAGGTTAATAAACAATGGATTATATAGAATGCGTGGGCCTGTAGTGGCTGGCAAAACACATCACTGATTAGTATTTTCTAACATTAATGGGATTTTTCTAATCGAGCATGTAAGGCACAAAAGACTTGAAACTGCTGCTATATCATTTCTGCAATATAAATGTTTTAGCTCATTTCTGAGCAGTACTGAGGAACAAAACCAAAACAAAACAGATCTACAACAGATCCACTAGAAAATAGTACCATAAAGGCTCTTTGTCGGGCTTTCCACTAAACTATCAAAAAACCCCAACTTTGGAGACAAACATCTGTATTTCCTAAATTCAGTTGAAGTGACACTTCACTGCATCTCAAGCTTCCCCACATAAGCTGTGGGTTTTTTTAATATAAAGCTTTAAAAACATTTCTCTGTAAAAGTTTTCTAGCAAAAAATGACACATGATTAGTCATGTAGAACAAAACTTATACTTTTAGTCTTCTTACACTTCAGGAGAAGTTTGGCACCAAAGCAGAGATACAGTCCTGACTCTGGAGCTAAATATAGAATTTAATAAGTTATATATGCTAGTGTTCAATAGAAGCTACTCCAGAAACTAAAAAGAGGGCTAGCTTTTGCAATTCAAAGATTTTAAAAATAACACCATATTCCCTGTCCTTTCAATAGGCCTATCTGTTATTGTGAGACTCATCATGCAGCCAAAGCTCACTTGCAACATTAGACTTGTATATTGGCACAGGTTGAGGGCTTAGGAGGGTGGAGGAGCTATGACTGTAGTGTCCAGCAGGACATGGCAACGTGAGCCCGTTTGTGGTCTTCCATCCCTGTGCTCAACCTTTACCTAAGGACACCATTTGCCAAGGGAACGACACACTCATTTCTATCCCAGCTGCTCTGGCAAATGGGTGCTAAATTAGCTCCAATGTCTGCTGGTCTGAAATCAATAACTGCATAAAAACATCTTTAATTGCTATGCCTTGCTGAAACACCTTTTCTTGGGAATGGTTCCAGTAAGCAATAAGGAGGCAAAATTCTCCAAACCTCTCTGCCAGTGTCCTGAGCCAACCTCTCGCCTCTGCTTCAAAAACAGTCCTTAAAATAACACCTATACTCTTCACTACCATATCTCAAACTCTTCTACAAAAGAAGTCAGCTAAAATATCTGTGTTTTTAAATGGGGAGAGCGCGACTGAAGCACTTCAAATGATAACATTCCCATACTTACACAGGGAAGAAGTGGCAGACTTGGCATGGGGTCCTAAGCCTTTAAAGTTCAAACCCACTGACTTTTCAAGCACATTTCGTCCCATTTTGAACACATCTGGCATATGTCCAAGCTAGTAATACAAGCTCCCTCTCCGTTCTAATCATCGGCTTCTCACAAACCAGACAGTAACAATAGATCATTCAAATGCTTGAATGAAAAAATGTGTTTGCTTTTATTTGAAAATGATAAAATGTGAACAAATTTTTCTTTCAAACTGTTGCTAAACAGATTACAATTGACTTCCTGTGCTCATCAACACCAAAGTCTCACGCATTCACGCCTGACTAAAAATTTTGCTTTCTTATTTTACTATTGCTCTTTTAGGAGAACAGAGGTCCCCTATGGAGAACCACAGCACCCCTGTAATATGTGCAAGCTGGCAATGCCATTTTAAATACAAAGCTATTAACAACAGGTGCTTGACTATTGGTTATTCTTCCACTCACATGGTAGTACATACGCATGCAAATCAATACCTCAAGCTGGGTATTCCAGACATGACTCATGCAACCTGCATCCATTCCTGGCTTAAAAGTTTCTTCCACTAGTTTATAAACATATATTGTCCTAATGGAATGAAATTACAGAAACTAGCTATTTCTTTGACATCAAAGTGGGAAAGATAAAAATCAAGTGTTATCTCTTGTCAGTAATAATCTTTTATTCAAACTGGTATCCAGGCTCACTCTTTTGAAGTTCACCATTAAAGAATTACTCTGAGCAGAAACAATAGTGAATCCTTTCCCAGACCACTGACTCCACAAATAAAATCACCAATAAAATGAGGTTTTGAGACAACTTATTATGAAAATATTTCAGTTTCCAGGAGCAAACAGCATATTAATTTGGAATTATCACTAAACTTTCTATAACCATGTCCATCATGTCCATCCAAGCCACCAACTACAAAAAACATGCCAAAGCAAAATATAAAATCTCCACAATTTTCATTGTAGCATCACTTCCACCATTTTGAGGTGTCAAGTGTATCACATATTCCGGGGAAGTACTATGCTTTATTTATCAGGATTAATGCTATTTGTATTTGTGTTTTTTCAGGTAGACTGACTTTAGATTATAAACAATAGCTCATTATTCTTTAAAATATTATCATGACATATGTAAAACTATCGCATTTCAAAGCTATGTTGAACTCACTGTGTAAGCTCTAAAGATATAGTAAGCACAGCTCACCAAAGGTCAAGTGAGCTTAAACTCTTTTCTTGTGATAAATCACCATTCACTCAGTTTCCTCAACACAACACTAAGACCTTTGGACTATGTCCTTCCTTCCTTTGCAGATGAATGTGAAAATTTTACATCTGTCATCTGAGGAGCAAGCCCCTTTCCAGTTATGTCCACCTAGCTCACGTTCTTGCACAGTACAATGCTCCATTTAGTCTTGCCTTTTTGAGAGTATCCACAGGATAACAGGAACGATACTTTCTTGCCCAGGGAAGAAAGGATTTATTGTACCTTTCTGTTTTTAACCAACTCTTCTCTTGAAAAGCCAGCCAACTCAAGGAGGGGAAAGGGTCTCACCCACAGTGTCCTTTGAGCAGACAGAATGCACTGGGTTTTCCACCCACTCTCCAAAGCCTCTGCAAATTGAGATCACCTTGCACAGGGGACAAGGCTGGCAATGGGTTTAAGGAAAAGGCCAGGCCATGGATGAATGGATGATGACAAGACTCCAGCACTAAGGATGTGCAGGAGCAGAAGGAGCACACGGCTGCAGGGCACTCTGAGGATGGATGTCCCTGGGACAAGACACCATCACATAATCCCACTCTGTTGAAAGGTGGCTTCTCCATTTAGCAGCTCCCTGAGGCCTCTGCTCTGCCTGCCTGTCTTCTGCCGTGGCTCTCGCCCCATTCCCTGGCCTTGGCTCTGTTCCCAAGTGCTCTGTCCAGCTCTACTACTTCTCAGCTTCATCCCACAGCTGGTCTCCAGCCCCTGCCCTTCTTCTCACTCTCTTCCTCCCAGGCTGCATTCACTTCACTGCCCCCAAGAATCTCAGCCTCCCATTTGCATCAGCACTCTCTTCCTCACTTCCACTGATGATCTGACAAGTTTCCACCATGGGAGGCCACAGGTGTATTCCCTGGGGGGTCCTGTGCCCAAGGGCCAGCATGGGAGAGTAAAGTCCAAGCCTGAGAGACCTGAACGCACCAGCAGTGAGCAAATGATACCCTGCCTTTTTCCATATTTAAAACTGACTGTCCAGGGACTGCTGAACAAGAGGCATGCCGTACACTGACCCTCTTTTACCAAAACAAGTTCATTTCTATTGAAATAAGTCTTGGAGAGTCTCTCCAGGCACAAGAGGGAAAATGCCATGCTTGCAATAAAAAGGACAGCATGAAAGAAAGACCATCCACCCCTCCTCCAAGGAAGGCTGCCTAGTTGAGTCGAGTACAGGAGCAGGGCTCTGGCAGTCTGTAATCCCACTGCCATCTCCTTTATTTGTGATTTGTGCCCCTGTTTCTGCTGCTTCCCCAGCTGCAGATGGCTATGCTCTCCGACACCAGCGCCCGCAGACAAGAAGTCTTCTGTAGCTATATTTAGCAAAGCCACGCCGGAGTGGAAGTTCATTGGACTATGCTCATCACAACCGTTACTGTTCGCATCAGACCCTGTGTTTTTTTTGAGAATTTACTGGGTTTTTCTCTTTCCTTCCAAAGGGCTGGGTTTCTGTCTTGTTACAGAGACAATGGTCTAAAGCCAGGGCAGGCGGGTCAGAGCAATGCAACTACAGCACAAACCCAGTCACGAGCAAGGAAGGAACACCAGGTAATAGAGAGCCCCTGGGGATACTCCACACTGGGGCAAGACACCTTGAGGAGTAAGAAATGCCTGTAAATGTTGAATTCATTCCCACTATCCTATCCCCTTTCTGGTCTCCCCATGAGTCAGCTTCATCCACTTGCATGTCATGTCCTACACTGAATCACATCTTAAACCAAAAATGAAAAGGTGCATTTTGTAATCAGCAAATTATTGCCTTCTTAGTGTTTTGTTGAAGGGAAGGTTATTACATGTGAAAATATTTCCACATGAAAATATCTGTGCATTTTTACCCTTCTTTAAAGCATTTGTACTTTCAAAGCTGAGAGTGGTTAGAAACAGTGGTACCACAGAAAAATAATGTGCTGTGCTGCTATCATAAAGTAAAATTCTTAGAGTTGATACAGTACAAAAATTTCATTTCCAACCAAAATACCTATTAGCTGATCTATTATCACTTCTGAAATCAAACACGTGCAGTCCTGAAGAGTTGCTACCATGATATATTAAGTAAATTTATTCAAAATTATTGCATTATACAGGGGAGGAAAAAGAAAAAACAAAGCCCAATACAAGCTAAATGTCACCACATCTTTCTTTTTTCCTGGAAGATTCCAAAAATTCTTACTGATCTCAGTCTTTCACGACACAGCACAGGTAAAAGCTAATGACAAAATCAGGGACCAAAATCACCATCTTTAGTGCAGTGAAAACCCAATTTTATACTCCGTGATCTCAAAGCCTGACTGATGCTACTGTTTTCACTACACATACATGTTTTCAAAATGAAATTTCAGGCTGGGACTTTGAATTAGTTTAAGGCATTTATGGAAAAATCCACTACGGGAAATAATGCAATCAATAACTCCTCTCAAGCACAGACTAACACACAGCTCGCCGGTGAGTGTCTTTCCTTTACCCATGATTTTCTGCCCTCTAAAGATTCAATTTTCTGTATGACTTGTTTATTGCTGATGACTCAAATTCAGTGTCAGCATCTTGGCAAGAGGGATTTGAATGAAACAAAGCTCCTCATAAAGAGAACTGTGAGTCATTTACTTCTCCCACTCATGATGCAGACAGTCTCTCTGTCTGGTCTCCCAAAAATATGCCAAGAGACAAAAGATTTCATTTTGGAGGGTGCAAGTACAGAGATATCAGAACTCCACAAATATATCATGTAACACGTACAAGAACACAAAAATATATATCAGGAGTAATTTTCTTTTCCAACGTCTTTTAAAAAATGATGTTTAACCACAGCAGCAGCTTGGAAAGCTGCTCAGAACTAGGATGAAGAAACAAATGGCAAACTATAGCAGTGGGCAGAAAAATTAATGGGATCCCACACTTTCACTGCAACCAGTGCCATAAATTACAGAACTGCTCAAGTGCCTTTAAAGAGATTATGCCGCAGCTTAAAGGTTTCAATTTTTTTTTTCAAAGGTGACAATTTTACCCCCTATATCTGAATTCCCTTCTTCCCCCAAGGGTACATTTTGTTCCTGTTTGTTGCAAGCAAAGCAGAAAATGGCTGAATTTCGGTGAAAGATAAGGAAGAGTGCTCCATGTGTATTTACGATGTGAAGCTTACAATGTTTCCTAAAGAGGGCTCTAATTCAGGAGAAAATATTTAAACAGATTATACTATTAACAGAGAAGGTAAACTATTTTAACAGGGCTGAAATAAGAGATTCAAGGCCTTCTGAATTTGGAAAGAATTCCTATTCAAAATAAATACCTTCTTCCCATTCCTTTTTTTAGAGAAATTAAGTATCTGCTGCATAACCTGCTAAGTACTTAGTTTTAATTCAGATTCTACTGGTTTAAAGAAACATTTGACCAGTAAATAATTTTGTATGGAAGCCATTTTTTAGTATATCCACCTTGAATCCCAGAAGACCCCTTAATGACTTTCCCCACTTACTTTCTGGTCCCAAAGTCTTCAGCACATTTTCCCAATACCCAAAACACTCCTGGGCTTCAAAAGAAAGGGGGAAAAAAAGCTGGAGGGTGGGGGGGGGGGAGAGGAGAGGGGGAAATCCCCCAAAAGGAACTCCGAAACACCTAACTTAAGCCAACTAAAACAATCCCAGGGATTTTGTGATTCAGACTTTCTCAGGGCTGGCTGGGCTGGGGAGCAGCGGTGGCTGCCAGCGGGGTGGCACCGGGCCAGGGGATGGACAAGCTGCGGAGCCCCCGCGCCTTGGCAGCCGCAGAAGCGCGCAGTCCCCGGGCATCCCCGAGCTCCCCCGGAATGGGGGATTTGCGCGGCACTACTTTTATGGCCTGGATTACTGTAAAGTAAACAGAGGCTGGTTGAACAGTGAAGGTTTCCATTCTCAGTGTCAAGGGTTTATTTCATTATTTAAAGCTTTAACGAACACTTTATATAATGAAAGCAATCCTTGCCATTTTTGGAATTTTATGACTGTTAGGACCCTTCATAATGTTGTTTTCCTTCCTTTATTGCTTTATAAGGCTTATGGGGCACCCTTAAAGTGTATATCCTTTCTGCAGCTGCTGGAAGCTCATCTTTCATCTCTCCACTGGCTTTCCTGTTGCCTATGAGGCATTTGCCTGTTCTAGTTATTCTCCCCGTCTCTAACAAACGGTGCAGAGTCAGATCTTGCTCAAGATAAAAATAAAATACAATCCTGAAATCTATGCCTAAGGAAACATTCCTGATAAACGTTATTTAATAGGCAGGCTTTATATTTCAAGTTAGAAATGTTCCCTACAGAAAGATAATTACAGCAGTAATTCCACTTATCATTACTTAGAATTTACAGTTCAGAACAAATCAGACATTTCCATAAATGCCGCGCTGCTTACTGCAAATTTGTGTCCCGATTTTTTCCCAGCCCTGAAAATGCCTTGGAAAAAAAAAATACAGGAGGAGGAGGAATCCTAAAGGAGGAACACATAATAGATGTAGGAAACAAAATTGAGCATACATATCCAAAGAAGTCTGAGTGCATATTTGCTCCTCTGGGTAGAAAAATATGGTCAAGGCTTTTCACAAGGAAAAAACCGCAATATCTAAGTTAAATGGTAACATTTTTTAATAGTGAAATTTCTTATTTTGCCACTTCTCCAGGAACCTTGTGCTTTTAACCATCTTTTCACTACTTTTGACATTACTACATTTAACCAAAAAAGTGCAATTGTATTCATCTTCTTGGAAGAAAACACAAGTGTTCCAAAAATCAACAATCCTTCATCCATAATTTTGCTCCCAGTACACTGATGCATCACAGTATGACTGCAGATCTCTTCCCAGATTTCAATTCAGAATAGAAATGTGGAACTCCTGTTTTAATATGCTAAAAAAAACCCAGAAGAATTGTTTTTACCTGATGCATTGTAGCATTATTCCTATTGACGTGGGCTCACCATAAAACTTTTGTATTAGGTATTACTTATGCTAGTCAATAATAGAACCGATACTGTCTACAATATCTAAAATAATGTTATTTAACCTTATGATATTGTGTTGATTTTAAAAATAGGTATTTAGAGCAGTTGTACTGTAGTATTAGAATGCCAAAATGTCAAAATCTCTTCCCACAGTTTTTGTAAAAATAGAACTTCTTCTGGGGAAAAAAACCAAAAAACTTCTTCATGTAAGTGCAAATTTCCACATACTCTGACAGCTGGATGCAAAGAGAGAAAAGCACAGATATCTTAACTACCACGGGAAAACTAAAGCTGGAATACTATCCTTTTAAACAATTTAAAGACCACTAATGGTTGTGGAAGAATATTGAGGAGTTTCAAGCAGTTGTGAACAGGGACTGGAATTACCATGACAATTATACTGAGTGACCAAAATGTCTTTAAAAATGTATCACTTGGGAGATCATTGAGCCCAGTAATCTGGTCTGCAATTTTAGTGCACCACGTTTTGCTACATGACATATATGACTTTGAAGGATTTAAAAAAAAAAAAATTTTTTTTGAAGGGAACATAAATGTCTTCCATGGCAATATTCAATATTTTTTTTTTTCCTGAAATGATGGTGTTTGGTTTACTAAATTCAGTAAAAAAGTTGTCTCCTGTGCTATTACTAAACTTTGTTGCAAGCAGTCAAGGATCATAAATGCCTCTTGCCCATGAAAGCCTGACACATCCATCATCTGCTTTCCTGTTGGAGTCCAGGGCATTCCTTTGGTTGCCCTGGAGGGTCAGGGACCTGGGCAGGGGGGTCTGGGAGCCCAGCCCAGAGCCCAGAGCTCAGAGAGACACTGGATTTGATTTCAGTCCATGGGAGAGGCTTCTTGCACTGCAGGAAGAATTGCCAGCCACAAGAGTGTGAAAAAATAGTAGTTTAGTATATCACAGGGTGAAAAACCAGTGGGTTTGGGATTTTTGGCATTGAAGTGAATGGGGCAAGATGGAGATTTTGGGGCGTTGTCTCCTTCTTCTTCCTTCTTGTTCCCTCACTCCATTTCTGCAGTGACGTTGGCACAAAGTAGTTAGTGAGGATTGGGTCAGAGTAAAGATGACCTTTTTAGTAATAGTGATAGACATTGGTAAGAAATAGTAAATAAGAAATACGTAGCAATTAGTATAAAAGATAAGGACAGCCCAGAGACAGGAGGAGTCACCAGATGTCCGAGCCGCGGCAAACACTTTTTGGACACTGAGAAAACTATAAGATAAGAACTAATAAACGAAGCATGTAACCTTGAAGACTCCGTCTTTTCCTGCGTTTGGCACAGAGCTTTGCAGAGGGCCCGGACTCTAAAACCACCTGAATGCCGGGGAATTTAAACTCTCACAAAAGGAGTCCCCGACACTTTCCTACTCCCAACAGTTGAGAAACGACCCTCTCCTAAGCTCAAAGTGCCCAAGGGTAATTAATGTGAACAATGCAGTGCTCAAGGAAGCCTCCAGACATCTCCAAGTTCTGATAAGCAATTCTCCCAAAAACCTAACCCACATTCCTGCTGCCTTCATTCCAGCCCCCAGTAACTCCAGTTCCTTTTTCAAGCTTTCCAACAAGAGTAAAATAACTTGTTTCCTTCCAAAAAGCCCCCCAAAGTATAGGAACATATTCATCTTAAAAGCATCCAAAAGGGAACAACCTCCTCAGATGCACAGTCCAACATCCTGCTAGGCAAGAACAGCAGATCAGAGTGAACACCATTGCTCTGAGTGATGAGCCCTCTTGCAACAACACTGAATAGTTACATCTTCTCTGTCTCAGCAGATTTTTAACTATTCTGTGCAAAATAAAACTACATCATTTAGAGTTCCCTTCTTAGAACTGAAAGATGGCCATCAATGGATTTACCTAAGAGGCAAGATGTTGTTTCAAATCTGGAGGAGAAAGGAAGTTTCGTTTCATGTGCTTCTACACGTGCCCCTATACATGAAGGCATCTTCTCCAGTTTTATTTTTGTGAGACAGGCTGGACATGGCCCAAAGCAAAGAGTAAGTCATATAAATTTAGAAAAGAGCCCATAGCTCTTTCTACAGTATTTCTTCTTGGTTTTCAATTAGGTTCTTGCTATGATGGCTGCAATGGACCCTTGTGTTATTTCACATGAGAACATAGTTTCACTAAGCGGAAGGGCACTTACAACTTAGACACAGCAGGAGGTTGCATTCAGGTACATTTTATGAATCTAATCAACATCCTCTGATGCATATTCCACGGTCCAAATAATCCTAAGCAGGGGCAAAATTGTGTTACTCCTGTTCTACCTCTCACACAGTTGAAAAGTAACTCTGACATTACTGCTAGACACAGAAAACACCACACTCCGGAATTTCTGAACTGTAATACCATCATACATAAATACTGGCACTGTCTTTCCAAGGAAATTCATTCATAATTTTGTGCCTCAGTACTTCACTTCAGCACATGAGGCACCAGCCCCAAAGCAGACCATCTGCATTTTAGTTCTGTCCCACTGAAGGCCAGTGGCGAGCTGCTGACTGGTGAGACAGACCACAGAGGCTGCTTGGGGAGTGAACAGAGCAACCTCAAAGTGATGCCTTCCCTGAAGAAGCATTGTGGAGGGAAGGACTATGGTTTTATTCACAAACCTCACAGCTCACCTTCACTTGAGGAAAAAGTGACCTCCCATTTTACCAGCCTTATCCTTCAGGAGGCCTTAAAAGGTGTCAGACAAGTACATGGCAACTTCTGGGTCATTGAGTCCCAGGTACTGCAGAAAAGCTTGTCAAACACTCTCAGGAAGAACTGAGTCTCATCTGAACTACATTCAGCTGTACTAATTTATTATTATTATTATTATTATTCCAAGCTGCGACAGCATCCTCTTTATCATTCTGGGAAAAATTTTTCACTGATCTCGATCTTTTCAACTTGAAATAATTATTTTTCATTTAATCCTATACCACTGGCTTTCCTGGTTCCTTGGTAGACAAACTTCATTCATCTAAAAAAAGTGAACTACCTCAAAAAAGCAAGAGATCAGCCAGTTTTGTAAAACCTATCTTATCAAAGGTAATTAGGGTTGTGATTTATCAGTTTAAATTTACCTTCCTGTCTTTAATTTTTGCTTTTAGCATTCCAGTGCTGATGCTATCTAGTTGCCTATTTCAGCAAACTTTTCTTCCACTGTTATTAATGTATAATAACCACTACACAAACTGTTTCTAAAAAGATAAAGGCTTCCCAAACTACACAGTCCCTGGAAGTATTTTTTTTTCCTGCTAACATGAAAAAACTAAACACTCATTTCTATTAATATGCAGTTCAAACAAAACCCAGTTCAGATTTTTAAGCAAATCTGGGTCTAAAAACCTAAGGAAAATGTATGCAGAACAAAATGATCTACCTATCCTGGTGTTATAGAATAAATGAAATCTGTCTCTGGTCTCAAGAAATCAGAAAAAAATAATCCTTATTTTATAGCCTGCAAATGCAATTTAGGCTGATATGTTAAAATACATTTTGTCGACAGTCTATTTGATCCAGCAGTGAGATATGACAAAACAAGCAGCTATTTAGAGGCCTTTGCAATACATGAACTGCAATTCATGTTAATAAGACACCCAGATAACTTCATCTTTTCTATGCAAAAAAGAAAATACATTTGAAAACTGTCACTAGGGTATTTCTGCATGAACTGAAATTTCAGAGTACTGAAATTCCACTTTTAAAAGAAATAACCTAAAATGCATTTATGTCATTTTCCCACTCAGTTCCACAAGGACCTCAAACAGCAAGATGAATTAACATCATTTGATTACTCAACTCAATTCCTAGCATATTACTAAAGGAACAGAAAAGCCCAAAAGCACCTCTCTGTCCTCCTGTTTTGTGGGCAAAGTGTTTATGAAGCACTGGAAATATGCATCCTTTGACTCAAATATTCATCCTTTGACTCAAGGACTCCTATTACCCAAAGGCTGCCTCAGATCCTACTCCCTTAAGACTGCCAAACAACTTGAAAGGAAAAATAGTTGCATTCCTTCAATTACCTCAAGACACAATCGATGTCCCTGTTCTCCACAGGTTTCACTATATTTGACAATTCCATTTTTTTCCCTGCTGCTGTTCACCTCTGAAGGTTCCTAAAGGTCTGTAACATTAATACAGACCTAATGGGACAGCTCGTACTGATGTTGGCACAAAGCAGCTGTTCTCATAGGAATTATTACTCTCCAGAGACTGGGAAATACTTGGAAATGTGCAAGCCTCTGCTAGGTCCAGAGCACACATTTCCATGCAGCTGGAAAATCAGATCTTCATACTCTCATCCTTCTTTTGCTCCATTTCCAACTTACAGCTTCTCCTGATGAAGATATGTAAATTTGCTGTGGTAAGCCAGATGTGCAAACATTTTCTTTTTTTCATCAGTTCTGAGTTCATGATTTATTTCATACGATAATGAGGTTATTCTGCGATTTCTGTAGCCTTTTCCCTCAGATTTCAAAAAATAAAGTATTTCAACCCAAAAGAAGCCACTAATTTCACATCCTCGTTACCACATTCTTTCCTGCAATACAGAGTTCTTTTCAAAAAGAAGCTGGAATTAAATCATAGCTATACTTAAATAAAAGCAAGCAGAATTTTACTGAGGAGTGCTCATTTTCACCTGTGCTAGAAGCCAAAACCAGCACTGCTTTTCTAACAGGCAGGCATTTACAAAGGCTATTTCCCACAATGACAACCTTCAGCACTTGAGTTTGGCTTTCACAGACAGGGCTGGTGGTTTAGAAGTTTTGAGAAAGACCACGAATGCATGTTTGTATCAGTACGTCAAAATATACTCCTCTCCTCTTGTTCTCCAATTGTCACACGGTGAAAAGTAGCTAATTATTATCACATATATTTGTTAATTCACTGGTTTGCAGGAATTCCCCTTGTGGTTTATTTATTTTGTGGATCCAGAGGTAAACTGGCAAACATGCCAGCCTGAGGACCGAAGGAACACCAATAACACACCTTACAAAACCTGGCATTCCATTTGCTTTTAAATTTATAATACAGCTGTACTTTAGAAGTGCCAATAAAGATTACTTAACATGCAGAAAACCAACAACAGACTTGATTTAATAATCTGTTATTAATTCCTAGCTGGGAAATACGACTAGCAGAGCCTGGGAAGATTGCCACCTTTTAAGAAACTAAGAAATCAAGAATTAAGGTAGGATTTACACAAATATATGCAAAACACTGAATTTCAGCATAATTCAGACAGCACATCTAGATTGCTTTGGACAGAAATGCATGTGACCAGCATCTCACATCAGCTTGTACTGCCATCCAAGATCCTGCAGTTGTGTCCTTGGGCACCTGTTTAGCCCACAAATGCTGATGACCTCAGTGCCCCACGTGGATGGAGAACTGTCCACTTAAAGCTGACAGAACCACAGATGAAGTATCTGCTGAAGGTACACCATTGCTTGCTGTCCTACACAAGCAGGTCCACACATCCAAACAGACCTCTGACTGTAAATCCACACGGGCAGAGCAATACATCACTCAGAGCAGCTGCTGGACCAAGTGATGCTTAAGAAGAAACTTGATAAACCTGAAACACTAAGGCACAAACCAAGCCTTAATTTTCTCCTGTTTATTTCTTACCCAGACTTGATACTGTTCTCACTCCTCTCTTCTTTCCAACGGACCCTGATGCTTCAAGGTTGTGCCACAACCCCATTTTCAGGGATCTTCATTCTTACCAACATTCTTTTCTGCCTTGCAAATAATCAGCTGCTCAGCTCTGCTTCCCAGGTGTCCACATCTTGGTGTCCACACCCTACCTGAGCACTGGCCAGCCTCATTCAGATCTGCAGACCCTGAAGCTGCATTGCAAACATCTCCAATCACCCCCTTGCTGTTTAATGTTCCCAAGGTTTATTAGATTTTTAAAATTTATATTACTTTATCATCTTTAATCTCAGGTATTGCTCGTTCTAACACCCTCCTGGATCAGCTGAGTCCAGCTAAGGCTTTCCATGGCCAAAGCTGACACCACACCTTGCAACTGCTCCCCTCTGCACACAGTTCGGAAGTTTCACTGCCTGGTCCAGAGGAATTCCTCACTGTTTCCATTTGATGTAATCATTACTGCATGACTTCCTACCATGACAGTGCTGCAAAGCTGACCTCCCCATCTCAGCAGCTCAGTTTTCACTGCAATCTTGGTTTTTATAATTCAAACAAGGACAGCATAACCAGAATCACATGCTTTCTCTAACTAAAAGATGACCCCACTGTAGTTATACAACTAAGTGAGTGGTATCTGAAAACCTGTACATTTAAGATGGAAAAATGCATCATCTTTGCGTCTTCCCGAAGGCAACTAAGGCTTCTGACGCTTCTCTAATAATGTCATGCTTTGGATGTCTAAAGACATTTATTTTCATGGATGGAAAAGTGTAAGAAACACAGGGATGATCACACTGGATCCCATCCAGTGTCAAAAATGGAGGAATGGTCACACTGGATCCCTTCCAATGCTCTTTCATGTCTCTCTGCCCATACTTAGTTACTCAGGGGACACAGTAAGGCAAAAAGTTTCAAAGAGAAAATGTCAATAATCTACCCTCTTTCTCCTCACAGTGTCATTATATCAAAGCTATTAGAGATTCACCTAAACCTCAGTTTACATTGTAAAAACCACTGCCACAGCTTAAAGTTCCTTTTGCCTCCCTAAGAAAACTGGAACTCTGTTTTGAATCTCACTGAAGTCTTGGCCTCAGTGAGTTTCAATGAAGAATTAATTCCACAATGTAATTACATTCAGTGTCAATTTGCCAAGTTTTAAGTTATTTAAATATCCCCCTACCCTCTGTCATGAAAAGTTCATGACATACCTTCTCTGCAGCATTCATTATTTGACACACTTTTGTCAGTTCCTCCTTGCAAGATAATTAATTCCAGATCTTCAAGACTCTTTAGATACAGGGGTTTTGCCATGCTGTTCATCATTCCCACCCAGCTAGCACAGTAACAGGCCTGTTCCCCTGTGGGTAAGGCAAGGCAGTGGGTAGTGAAGGGAGGAACACCTGGACCATGCTCCAGCCTGGGCTTCCCAGCACTCCCAGCCCATGGCTCCCAGCTGCCAGTCCTGTGAGCGCTGCCCATGTACCCCCACTACTGACACCCATGTTCACATCTCTTCCTAACACAACTGTTTGCATCTTGAAAACTCTGAATGCACACCTTTATCCCAGAGACAGTTTTACAACCTCTTATCAGCTCCCAAACATTGAGATTAGCTATGTTAAACCGAGCAAATGCGACAGATCTGCTTTTATAGTAAGGTGGTCCAAGGTCAGAGGTTTAAAAGGAAAATAAAATCTCATATATTGCACACAGAACATGTCTGGAGTACTTCATACATCCAAAAAAACAAAAAAGAAATATTATATGCATCATTTATTTCTATATTGCTAAAAGCTTTCCTTATAATGCTTGCAATTTCAGTACCACCAATCATTATGTCATCATTAGGACTGAGTTTTTCTGTTGGATTTTTTTCTACTTTGCATTTCCCCTCTTTTTTTACTTGGCTGCACAGCTACTTACTGATAGAAAAGCCACATTTTTTCCAGGATAGCACAGCTTCTCTGGTTCTTTCCAATCAAAATTACACTACCCTAGAATGCTCTGTGGACTGAAACAGAAAGGTTTGAACATCCATGTCAGCCTAAGCCTATCTCATTTGAGAATATTAAACCCAGAAGAGTAAAAGGGTTGAAGGGATTATGAAGACAAAGACGTATTTTTGCTTCCTCCAAGTTAGAAAGAAGACTTTAGCTATAAAAGAAAGAATCCCCTTTCCACTTGTTTCTTGTTAGGATTCCGTTCCAAATCTTTCAAAAAGAAAAATAACATCACATGCATCACACTCTTACTAACCCTGTCCTTACAATTTCTCTCCAAAAAGTGGTTAAGGTAGTGGCTCCTGTATAAATATTTCTAAGTACCTTAGTGGCTTGTGATTTTAAATTTCACATACACATGCAGTTTCCTTTTCTTTATGTCTTTGAAACTGTGTAGATATCTATCTATCTAATCTATCTATCTATCTAATCTATATAGATATATAGATACATAGATATATATCTATATAGATATATAGATATATAGATATCTATCTACACACACACACACACATATATACTGTATATATGTACATGCACGTATAAAATAAAATAATTTACTTTTTGTTTAGGAAGCTGGAAGAAATAATCCCAGGACAGTTTCCCTTCAAATCTAAAAAGCAATGTAGTCAAGCCTCTACACCCAAAATATTTGCTGATTTCTTTAGACATGGCTAACTCCTATTCAAGAGTTCTGCATGAATACAGGACTACTTAAAAATAAAATTCAAATATTATTAAACGAGCACCAAAGCGAAATTAGTACCCATCTCAGTAAACTGGAAGAATAAAGTCCTTCCCCTTTCAACTTGCATTTGCACTGGTATTTAGGCACATGCCTTATGAGACTTCTTTTGCACAAAATTATGATACAACACACAACCACTAACTCTTTAGGCTCATAAATTTTGCAAGGGCTCAAAATACCAGAGCATGCTAAAACCTGGGTCCACACAACTTGGGCTGTGATTATAGGTACTCTGCAGGCATGTCCAGGTAAGACTGGCCCATGCTTTTAAAAATCTGGGTAAATTCAGGAGTAGCTCTGCAGGTATCTTTGCTTACCATTGAGCCACTGTTGGTTATGGTTGACTGAGGGAAGGAACATGGACAACCAGGATGCAAGTAAAAAATTTTTACAAATATATATTGACTACAGGTTTTTTTATTAGGTTAAGCTCCCATTTGCCAAAATGGTTTATGTAATGCTTACAGCTCCTAGGAACAAACACTGAAATGCCTTTCCTTTAAATGACATTAATTTACAAAACTGACGACTCCTGACTCAGAAACCATCATTGTGTAGTGCTGACCTGCTCTGTAGTTTCAGGTGTGCTATCAGAGCGCATTAGGACACACAGAGCCTGCAGCACTTTTCCCTGCAGCTTCGAAGTACCACTGGAATATAAATAATGCGTAATAACAAGCATTTATACCTCCACCATGAAAAAACACTTACCCTGAGTTGGAAACATCAGGCTGTGTATGCATTTTTACTCTTTAACCTCTGCAAGCTGTATGTCAAACAGCCCCTTTGAAAATCAAAAGTTTTTGCAAAGTCAGGCACTGCATAATGGCTTATTTCCGAAGTTACACTCTGCATGCATATGTATGAAGGAATTACAGGGAAAAAAAGCAGCTCAGCTTATTTGTCTTTTGGTCACCTAATCAAAAAGGTGATTGGATTCATTTTTACCACATCAATGAACTCACAGGAGAGCAATCACAACTGTTTTTTCCATGTGACAGATGAATGACCTGTGCCATGGCCTCAGAGAAACACAAGCCCATGTTTTGTTCTGGTACACCAGGGCCATGGTTCCCTTCTGCTTGCACATGTAGGGAATATCAGATGTGCTGTAGCAGTGCTTGCTCTCTCTTTTCTCACAGCATAGCAAGGGGCTTATTTAATTTCTTTCATAGGAGACCAGGAGGACAGCAGCCAGGAAAAGATGTAAGATATTAAGGATGCTTGCTATCCATGATCAGAAGGGGATGCACAAAGTATCCTTTATTTCCATGGGGAAATCACTGCCCTAATGCAGCCAAAGCATTTAACACTACAACTGAAGATTACAGAGTGGGACACGTGCACCCCTGAAATTCACTTCAGCAATTCTGTTCACCAAAGAGTATCACAGATTTGTCTGAAGCTCACTACTGCCTTTCCTCCTCCAAAACACTGTCATTTTGTGAATCCTCTTTCCCATCAGGGTCAATTCAATGCACTTTTTTCAGGACTATACCACCCACAACTTTACAGAGTCCTCTCTCCTTGACCTTATCTCTGTCCTACAGAAAATGGCACTGCTTGCTTTCATTTAAGAGTTTGGCAAGTCACTGATGGAGCCTCCATGGGTCTCAGAGATGTTATTACTATGGTTTACAGAGGATTTCCACACCCAAACTCGTGGGGAAGCACTGCTTTCAACCCCAAGGTTTCCACACCAAGCTGCACCTCAGCAACCTGAGGTGAGGCTCTCACCCCTTCATCTCCCTCCTAAAGCAGGAACCTTGGCAGATCTCGCCCCTCACACAGCAAATGCAGGGCATTGCTAACACACTGGTGGATCTCCAGCAATGGATCAGCAGGTACTGCTCTCACCAAGAGTGTTTACACAGTCTCCAGCAAATCTCATTGGTAAATTCTAGAAAGATTCTCAGGTAAGCAGGCTACTTACTTATCTGGCTACCCCACCCATACAGGACTAAGAGAAAAAACTTGGGATGCAGGCTCCTGCAAAGCTATGGGCTGCACTATCTGAAACAAGTGGAAAACAACAGAATAATAGAATGTTTATTCATTATATATTTTAAATAAGAAATAAGTATATGAATACATAATAAATTAATACATTACTTATAATAACTGGAAATAAGTAAAACAATAATGGGAAGTCTCTGGTACAGTTGTCAAGACATTGAGCAAGCCTAAAATATAGAGAGAGCCGTGGTAAACTTAAAAA
Source organism: Hirundo rustica (assembly GCF_015227805.2). NCBI lineage: Eukaryota > Metazoa > Chordata > Aves > Passeriformes > Hirundinidae > Hirundo > Hirundo rustica. The sequence goes on along the minus strand of NC_053450.1, from coordinate 146,234,674 downwards.
TTGAACAAAATTACCTCGTGTTCTAGAACAGGGAGGGAAGAGGGACATGGGATACCCAGATATAACCTTATCACCCAAATGGCATTTGGACTATCTACAGCTCCTCCTTTTAGCCTCAGCCTGTTCTCTTTCAGTTACAGGCAGATAACCCTTCAGCCTGCCGCTGCTGTACCCTAGGCCATGCTGAGAGGCAACCACAGAATCAGAGAGTATCCTAAATGGGAAAGGACTCACAAGGATCATGAAGTCCAACTAGAGCCCTGCACAGGACAAGCCAGGAGTCACACCATGTGCCTGAGAGCATTGTCCAAACACTTCTTGAGCTCTCTCAGGCTGGTGCTGTGACCACTTCCCTGCAGAGCCTGTTCCTGTTCCCAGACATCCTCTGGGGGAAGAACATTTTTCTAATATCCAACATAAACCTCTCCTGACACAACTTCAGGCCATTCCCTGGGGTCCTGTGACTGTCAGCACAGAGCAGAGGTCAGTGCCTGCTCCTCCTCTTCCCCTCACCACAAAGCTGTAGGCAGCAAGGAGGTCCCTGAAGGACACTAAGAACCCAACTCTGCTGCTGCTCCCTTCTTAAGCACAGGACACAAGGATCAAGACAAGATGAAGCCTTTGGTTGTGGCTGAGAAAAAAACAGCTCCATGGGTAGAGAGTTCAGAAGAGTGAAGCAGATGGATTGCAGATCTGTGAACCTCCACAAACAACACTTTTGCTCATGAAAATTCAACGTTGCAAAGCAGTGTTACACTGGACAACATGCAGGCTGCCTGTGTTCTCATTTATGCAAACCTAATTTAGTGTTACACTTCCTCTTCTTTCAGCTACTGCCCCTGTTTCTTGAAAGCAGCAATCCCAGTATGGACTCAAAAAAAAAAAAAAACCCCAAACCAAAAAAAAGCCTCTGAAAGCTCAGCTTTCTGAGTACTGTTGTGGAGTTACTTGCATCTGTATCTTGCTCTCACAGAAATAAATGCTAATGTGCTTGGAAAATGTGACTTAATTTCGTGATGTGAATGAGTCTTCCTGTGTAAATCTCTCTACACAATTTCATGTTATTCTTTCTAAAAACCAGAAATTACTACTTCATTCTAGCTGCAGTTCCAGAGCGAATACTGAGATTTATACTCTGAGTTTCACCACAGCATGACACGAGGGAACTGTTCTAACTCCCCTCCCGCATTTACTAACAGAAGTGTTTTGTTCACATTACATTCAGCATTTCAGATGGATGCATTTACTAAACATAAATTAAAGTAATTGAAACACTGAATAGTGAACAGACATTTCCCCATATTTCACAAACCCATCTAAGAAATATTTGGTCATTGGTGCAGAGGGTACATGTTACTCATCACAACTTTATCTCATAATAAGAAAATTAAGGAAGGTGATTTACCTCCAAACTCCCACCTCTCTGGCAGCCAACCACAGGCAAGTTGATGGCAAGTCACTGCTTTACATACATCTTTCTTTTTTGTGCTCCAAAGAAAAAAGAGGGAAAGTTGGAAAAAAACTCAAAACCAAAATAAATAATTCCTTAAAGGAGTGAACTACACAACAAGTAATTATAGATATATATTCATTTCAGAAATACTACAGAAGGACAAATTTACGAAGCAACAGCATCTGAGATTTTGCCTTCCTAAAGCAACTAACAAAGAAAGTATTTCACCTGTTTCCTATCTGCATGCATATATAGGTGCTGCTTTTTGGCATGGGGATGCACTTAGATAAAATGGTTTCTCAAATCACATACCACCTAATATTGCAAAAGCCATGGAAATTACAGGTTCCATACATGCACCTACCCACATATCATTCAGATAAGATAGGCAGTAGACCTTGTCTCCTTCAGTTTGAGGCCACTGTGCAGGATTATTTGCATTGCTATTCTGTATAAGACAGTAGCAAAATCTCAATGCAAATATTTCTGTGTAATATATTGAGTAATGACTAACAGCATCATGCCACCATATTCTCTTCTTATACTTTCTTTAGTACATGAGGAAATAAAATAAGTGTGACTTTCCAGAAGTCAGGTAGGCAGCCCACGGCAGCAGTGAGAACAGAATGCAGATCTCCAGTTGTGTATTACCGATAATATCAAACTACCATTTAAAAAAAGTAGAAAAGCTTTCAGAACTTGATGTTTTTCTTCCCTTTTGATGTTTCAATAGATTCTGCATTCTCTTTTTCTTGCTTTCATAGGTCACCAGGCTACACAAACAGCCTATTCTGTACATGCAAAAAAGGCAGCTTAAAAACACCTGTTCACTTTGGCTGGACCCAGACTGTACATCTCTTTTAAGTACAAAGGCTGACAATTCCTCCGGCTCCCCAGTTATCTTTATAATCTACATGATCATTTTCATTAATACCTGACAATGCTTTTCTGTAGTTCTGGCAAGGTTAGTTCCATATGATTACCAGCCTACTCAGTTTTTTGTCCAGGAAAAGCTATAGGAGTGAAAATATTTGTGATATTCACATCTTCTCTGAAGAAAAGAAGAAAGGACCTGTCCCAAGAGGTTGCATTCAACCATCTCCTCCATAGAGAGTAATCTTAAATACTGAGCTGTGCTAAGCATCACAGTCAAGACAACAGAATATCGAAACAACAGGAAAAATCATCCTTACTCATCTCTTTTACAACGACACACCTACTGCAATTCAAGGACATAAAAATGTGTGAATTATTTGGATTAAGCCCATGAAATATAATTGAAAATAACAAGAGGCCAAAAGCAAACGGAGAGCAGCAATCATTAGTAGAGATTGGAGAACCTCAAACCTACATCATCATTTAAGCTCATGGTGAGCCCCATCCCACAGCGCACTTAGTGAGAGGCACCTCACCTTAAAGAGGATGTATCAGGCAGACAGCGAGAGTGAACAGATCTATTGAAACACTTCTGTATATTGAAAGTCTATATTGAAAACGTGTTCCCTCCAGGAGATAGAATAGATTTCCATACAATTATAAATAGCAGATACACGGTAATACAGTGCTTTCCCATTTAATAAAACAGGAAAAATAGATACGCCAAAATAACTATTAAACAGCAGATTTAAAAGAAACTGAATAAAGCAGTACTTTTCTTCATGGCTTCCATATGGAACTGACTGCTCCAGCACACACGATAGGGCAACAGTAAGATTAACTGCAAAAAGGGATCTACAGAAAAAGGAGGTCCAGACACATGTTGGACCAGACATAAAACAACTTATGCCTCTCAGTTCAGAAACTAGGAGGCTCTATGAAGGGGGAATAGTATACTCAACTTGTGCTGGGTTTTTCTCCTAATTATCCATCCAGAGGTGGTGGGTGATGCAGCACAGACAGGCTGTGCTGCTGAGATGAATGATTTCAGCAAGGCACTACAGCTCTTGTGGTGTTCTTGGGATCTCCTGGCCTCTCTCTGCTTCTGCTTCTAGCCATGGGCACAGTGCAGAAGCTGCTGTCAGCACTGGCTCATACTCTCCTTAAAATGGATAAAGATCAACTGCCATTGAAAGTGTCTCATCAAGAAACCTGCAGCTCCCAGCAGATCCCAGCTGAATCACTGCTAATTGCATCTCAGGTACTGCCTGGAGTGCAAAAGAAGGTGCTCACCTCGGGCCCCTCTCATCATCTCTCCTTATCAGTCAGCATGTGTGAGGTCAATGGTGAAAAGAAAGTCAGGTGGCTGTGTGGACACTGATGTCAAACTGCCAGGACACAGTTTAAGGAGCAGGAACAAACAGCAGTCTGTTTTCTCTAGGTTTTCTCTCTTCTCCTTGAAGATGATGTAATTCAAACTTTCAGTCTCCCAAAAAGTGGAGAGTTGAAGGGACATACACTATATATGTCATTTTGGGCCCAGTTATTTCACTAAGCAAGTAGACAAACCATATGAGTTGGGCACAGGAATTCCTGCTCCATTTGTGTGATTTTTGTTTATGTATGCAAAGCACTAGCATGTGTATCTCTGGCAAATGAAGGAGAATATAAATTAACGTACGTATTAATCACATACTTTATCTGCAATCTAAACTAGCAGCTATTTTCATTCTATATATGAACATATTCTTGAGGCTGTGAGATTAAAAGATAAGCAATTCAAAGCTTTCATAGACGACACTGCAGGTAATGAGATTTTTTTTCCCCTGACATTTTGTGTTTCATCTTACCTCACAACTAAATTATTTAGTGTATTTTTAAATATATATATAAGCATTCTAAACACTAAGCTGTGTATGACCTACTTATTTTGAGTTTTCAATTAAAAAAATAGATATTCCAGGAAAAAATGTTTCCTATGCAATCATCAACTGAAGGAAGTCGATTTATTCCACGAAACAAAGACTTGTGAAGGTGAGACACACGCACCAGTAAGCACGAGAAATCTTTTGAACTGCAGTTCTAATTCAGAGAAATGAGTTTTCAATTAAAAAAACAACATTTCCCATGTGACTCCCCCAGTCACTAAAGCACATGACAGCTTCAGCCGCTATCAGTGTGGCGGCTCTGACAGGTCACCCCAAAAAGGATGTTGAATGTGCAGCTCATATGTAATTGGCTGGATTGTAGGGATTTGCATATACATGAAACACAGGCTGATGTGAAGACTTCATCAGCATGAAATGGAGGTGGCTGCATTCTCCATGCATGACCAAAGCTGTGAGGACAATCAAAGACTTTAACGTAATGAGAGATTTTAAACACTTTAATCACCTCTGCTGAGTGCATAAACAGACTAATAGGACAATAATAGAAATTGAATTATCTGCAGGTTTTACTACCACTAGATGCTTACCCTGTCCATGCTCTTGTTTCCTCCCACTAAAATAAAAATAAAAATAAAAATAAAAACCATCTGAGCCAATCATAAAGGATTTTAAGTGCATTGTAAAAGAGAACAAGTGGTTAACTTTCAAGAGGCTTCTAAAAGACCCTTTGAAGTCTGCAGAGGAAGTCTCCGTCCATGGCAATGCCTCTGAAAGGACACCTGTGGGACAGGGAGAATGACCACTCTGGAGGGGAAATAACCCAAGGGACTTGTCAGAAGGTCGGAACATAAAGAAAAAGGAAAAAAGGAAGTTAAATATAATCAACTCTCTCCTCCCTGCTGAGCTGCAAGAGGGCTCAGGATAAGTCCCACGCTGCCTTTGAAATGCTCATCACACAGGATGGCTGGAAAAGGTAGTCCCAGGTATGATGAAGGCAAAGCGTGCTGCTTAAACCAAAGAATTTAGAAAACTGGTAAGAATTTACATTGAGGTTTGAGCAGGCAACACTGAGGAAGATGCCATTATCTCAAGCAGGCATTCGGAGCCCTGCAAGGAGTGCAGAAGAATGCAGCTATGACAAGGAGAAGAATTCTCCCCTTGTTGCTTTACACAACCCACTGGCATGGCTTTTTCACCTCCTGGAGATTCACAAGCCTTCACATCCCCATGCAAATTTACTCTATTCCTGCATGTGGAGCATGAATCCAAGTATCTCTGCATCTGGCTGCCTGTGCCAGTGCCCACACTGAGAGCTCCTGAGGGCAGAACTATTAAAAAAGAGGATTTATAATATTTTTAGGATATATAGCTCTGTTTGATGTTGTTTGCCAGTCTCTTTTAATTTTACTTGAAATCATAAAATACAAGTCACAGAGGGGAAGGACAACAAAAGTGAAATGAAAACTACAACTATGGCCAAGTTCAAGGAGTTTGATTTTGTAAAATAAAGACAGAAACCTAAAAGCACAGTCCTGGGTTTTCCTGGTAAGAAAGTGAGTGATTTTCCAGGCTGCACTGGATTTAAGATTTTAACAAAAATATGCCAGAAAGCAGGAGCAAGTTTACAGCCAGGAACATTTCAGTTTTTATGCAGGCAAAAGAAAGCTATAAACATCACAGAAGATTTTTGTCTAGAATGTTTAAAATGGAGAGCATGCATTTATCAGACATTGAAGCACGATTTCCAGTCTGCACTTCAGAGACAAAATGGTAAAGCATTTCCAAAATGTCTCACAACTAATCTCTACCAAGTAACAAAAGGTGAAACCACTTAAATGTTTCACACCCTTTCACTGCATCTCTAAATCAAAAAGAATGGGAAGTAATTACACAAAGACATTTGTGTAAGTAATAAAAATAAATGTTTTAAATAAACTTTCTTGAGTCAATGGTTTCAGAAACATGAAGTTACATGACACTTCAGAAATTGTTTGACCTCCCCCATTCCTGTGCAAGACCGAAATAGAAGTTTACGGATTCAGAATTGTCTCAGAAACATTATTTTGCCCATGCAATTTCTGCCTTTTCATTGCAATGCAATAAAAACGAGCCCTTATCTATTAGTTAGGAAAGTATCTAATAATAATAATCAAACAGGAATATAAGATTGTAACCTAATTTAAAAAAACTAACAGAAAAAACGTGCAAAAGTATTCCAGATAGTCATTAACCCTTCTTACAAGCCACTGCAATGAAGTGTTAAAATGGGAACACATTTTACATGGTGAAGAACTGCACACCTGCCAGCACCTCTTTGCAGACAGAGAGGACCATGGGGTCAAAATGAAGCCCAGGAATTCTGCAGGGGGAAAAGATTCAACCAGTGCACACTGAAATTACAAAACAAGCCTGCATGGTGTGCACGTGTTTACACACCCAAAGCGCTAAGATCGCTTCACTGGATGTTCAAAAGTACAATTTCACATTCTGCCCTGAAGCCCTGAGCCGGGAGCACCTCTGGGTCCCCTTCCCCACAGTGCCAACCTTGGTCCTGCCCCACACAAAGGCGTCCCAGTGAGGCAGGCAAACACTGCCACGTGCTCTGCTGTCTGCCCGAGCGTGCCCGCCTGGCTGCTCTGCTGGGAAGTTAAATGAAGAAGGAAGTTTAGTGCACTGCCTGTGCCTGCAGTGGAACAGAAGATTCCAGGGTCAGATCAGGGCACAGGCTGTGGCACGGCGCTGTCAGTACCAGCTGACAGCTCTGGCACAGCGGCAGGCATGGCTGGGATGACAGGGCTCACTTGCACCTGGCACCTGGGACGAGGCACCAGGAGCCGCTCCCTCAGCACTATGCAGGGTTCAGGGTATCTGCTTTGTGCCAGGGTATTGAACATATACACAAAATTTATTCCTCATCCTTCAGTGCAACCCTCATGATCCCATCCTGTGAACCGGGGGAAGAAGACCAGCACACACAGACACAGATATACACAAAATAATCCCACCGTCGGGTCAGGGAGGACCAAAGGAGCCCAAGCACCACATAGCAGGAGATGTCCAGCTAGGGCAGGCCAGTCCCTGCTCCTGATGGTGTTTGCCACACAGACAGTGCCAGAAAGAACTGAGTGTAAGTTTGTACTGTTATCGTGGAAATTTCCGACAGCAGCTTTTACCGCAGGGTAACAATAGAGTCCTATGAGAAATTAAAGCTTATTTGGACTGGGTGATTTGCCAGCTCAGAACACAATGGCCCCTCTTCAGCAAAGGCGAGGTGTAATTTGATGTTTCTGCAACCAGGAAGGATGGTCTTTTCTCCACAGCCCATGTGTAACTGAGGGCATGACAGCCAAGGGATGCAAACAGCCCGGCAGGAGCACAAAGCTCCCTCCATCACACACAAGGAGCAACCTCGAGCCACAAGCTGGACAAACGACAGCTTCTGCTCGGAAACAAAGCCCCCTTCATGGCCCCAAAACTGAGGGCTCCCTGTGACCCAGCGCAGGTTTCTCCCTGCCTGTCACATGAGGCAGAGCCCCAGAGTGCCCATTGTTAGCACGACCTTTCCCAAACAGAAGCCCAGTCTGCTTGCTGGCTGTCCAGGTCGGCTGCCTTTGCCGAGGGCAGGGGGAGAACAAGGAAAACACCAGCTCCCAGTCACCGTGGGTGTCTGATGTCAGCTTTCGGGAGTTGCACCATGGAATAAAAATGCAGACACAAGCATGGAGGAGCTGCACAGTGAAGTGAATGAGGATCACAGCTGCTTCCCTGGAGTGTTTGTTTAGAGCTCAGGTGAGGGGAAGAGTAGGAAAAACTTTGCAGCATCTTCTCCTCTAAAATCGTCATCAGAAAAAAAAACCCTACTGTCAGAAATGCTATGCTCATTGGAAAATAAGATGATAAAGAACACCATGGACATTGAAACCCAATAACCCGAAGCCCAGTTCATGTTGGAGGAGTCCCAACTTCTGCAGGAGCTAAGAGAGGACCTAGGGAATCAACACACAATTTCTGTAATGACTTTTCTGCCCTGTGGCTTTTCACTGCCATGAACACTCCAAGCCTGCCATTTGTACACCAAATAAATTATATCTGCATATCTTGTATTTGCTTCTATTTCTCCTGGAAGAGTTGGCTTTGCTTTCCTCATTTGAGAGGTAACAGAGGCAGGGAAATGTCTGTGACCTAAGGGGCAAGTCCATCAAACAAAGGGCAGCACAGCAAGGACAGGTGATTGCTTTAACTCAGCTCACACGTACACCCAGACATTAATTCAGCAGAATTAAAACTCATGGGAATTCTTATCAACAGCAACCAAAACCTCCCCTACATCATTTGGATTGACACTAATGGACTCAAAACTGAGCTGATGCTAACCAAGGGTTTTCGGTTCTTTTCTGACATCCCCGAACCTGATTTATTCAAACTGTGCTATGTCTGGATTCTGTACTGAAAAAATACAAAAACTTCAGATCTGGGAGAACTTAAATTTGTGTTTATTCAGTCCCAGGAGAAAACAAAGTAGATGAGCATACATGCAGTGGAAAAGCTTTATTTCCAGGTAAAGGCTGTTCATCTCTTCAGCTGGCTCTGCTCAGAAGTCCTTGTGAAATACCGGATATGTGAGAGCCTGCACTACAGTCTACCTAAAGCAGCATCTCCAACTCACTTCCAGGTGAAAGGTACTTTCATCAATACAGCTCTTGCCCACCAAGTCAACCAGTAGAAAACAAGTTAAGCTGCAGGTTAGGAATTTGGAAAGAATACAAACCCAGACAGGCATTTGTCAAAGTCACCTGGCATTGCCAGCAGTGCCCCCGAGCAGCGACCTTGCCATGCATTATGTGCTTGCATCTGCAGTTTAACATGCATGACTTCCACAGAGGTCAATCATTCAAAGGCAAAACGTACAGTACCTCTGTTCTTCAGTTGTTGTTTTGCTTTACAGCATTAACACACAGTACACACCCCGCCCCAGAAAAATATCCATTCTCCATTAGCAAGATGATGATGATGCATGGAAGAGAATCACCATCTTTGCTCCTGCCTTTCACCTGGGTTATCTAAGGTTGTGATTTTAAAATTTTACTTGTGTAGGCCTGATTTAACAAAATATTATTACAGAAGTCACAGCTCAAGATTTCTGCCTTGGATTTTAAATGGCATTGCTGTGATTTACTGGACATTGTTATGAATTCTTTATAGCAGTTAATTGTCATGGTGATAAGTCAATCTTTTTGTGTGTGGTACTTCAATTATTTTCAATACTTTAACACAATATATATTCAAATAGCCAAAAATAAGCCAAGCAGCGGTAAAACTCTTGCCAAACCAAACAACATTTGGTCTCAAGCCAAAAATCTACTTGGGCTCAATAATTTACTGCAATGTTCATTTAAGTTCAGTATTCTTCCATCAACTTTCAGCTGTGTTGCTTGATTATTTTTAGTTTATTCCTTCAGGTGAAAAAGAGGTTTCATCAAATCCAACAGTAGCTGAAAAGACATGGAATTAACATCTCTTGAATTTCCAAGTGCCTAAAAGGTGAAATAATATTTATACTTTGTGTGGCTGACTGATTTTTCACATTAGCATATCTGTGGTTTTTATCAATTTTTCTATTGTGCTCATTTTGCAAACATTCTACGCTTAGTTTGTAAACAGAGGTAATTAGCTGACAACAAACATGATTGAGGTTAAACATGCATGAAATTATTTTTAAGATTGGGACCCAAATTAGTTAAGCTTAATTCAGGTCATTGTTAATAAAATTTTAAAACCCCACTATTTTTATGGATCTCTTTGAAATAAACTCTCTCACTTCTCTTTGATCTTCTTTGTTCTCTTCACCCTACTGCTTTGCTGGTGACAGTCAAAAGCCCAAGTCTGCATTTTTTAGATAGCAACACTGTAAAATTTATCTACGGCTTTCTAAACTGAAAAATAAAATTATTAAAATGGAGGCTCAGAACTTATTGCCCTCTCTTCCAGGCAGAACTTCTGCTGTTTTACAGCAGTAAAAAGCTTTTCCTTGGAGTAACAATATAAAAGCATCACAAATTTTTATTTCATCAAGTTGGCAGCTGCATATATGTCTTCAGACTGGTTAGGAAAGAAGATTGTTGAGAAAGTGGTAGCAATATATTTCTTCACTGTATGTGACAATACTTCATTACAGCAGGACAATGCTCTTGTATTTGCACATGTATCACACTTCTCTGAAATTTCTATCCCTTTCTTTTTTTTTTTTTGTGCGAATGTTTATTATATTTACATTGAGTGTTGCACAGCATTGCTCAATTTATATCTGTCTAGGTCTGTAAGTAAGCTAACAAGTATATTCTTAAAAGTTCTATTTACAATAACATGATGATTGAATTTATTCTTTCTGCTACCAAGCACAGCTTGTGAGAGTCAACATTTCTCTACCTACTGACCACAAAGAGAGTTGCGCTCCAAATCTTGTGTCCATGCAAAAATAAATTAATTATAAGAAATAACAATGTAGTTATTATATTAAGTCTTGCTTTTTATAAGAAAGTAAAAAACATAGGCATTCCAGGACTGAAAAAAACACACATGCAATCATGTGCACTACTCCACAGCCAGAAGTATCTATGCAATAGAGGATTCATAAGAGAAGTCTACAAAATACTTTTTCCACTCCCTTGTTCATCACTTTCCTGTAAACTTCTTAACCTTTCTGGTCTGTTTAGAACCGTCCACCTTCAAATGTCATTTTAAGAAATCCTACAAAAACTTCAGGAATGAGGAACATCAAGTCAAAGCAGATCTTGCCCTCGTTACCTCTGTAACACTACCATGCCTCCTCTTACACCTCACATAGTTCAAACAAAAAGAAACCATTCTTGACACATATTTTAGAGGAAATGTCCTCTTAGGAAGGAAGTCAGGTGATCAGGGGGGTGAAGGGAGTCTTCACACTTCTTTTCCTGTGCTTCTCCAGCACTTGCACCCCTTTTGCCCTGCGTCAGCTTTGGCAGAGCACAGGTATCTTCCCTCACAGAAGAGACAGGGCTTACACAACAGTAGGAAATCCATTAAAACACAGCTATTAAAAAGTACATGTCATTACTAAAGGCATTAGAGTGAAAATAAAAGGAGTGTATGCGTAATTAAAAGGCTGCCTCTCATTCATGAGGTTTGAAAGGAAGAAAAAGCACCTTCCTCAAGGCTAGGAAACATGTTTTATGGAAGGTAGTTGTGGAGAGAAGCACCACGTGTTCCTCGCTGAAAGCTGGTAGTGTTAACTGGGGGTAGATCCAGAGGCTGTGACAACCCTCCACGGCCAACACAAACACTTCAGGCTGATGATTTCTGGTGTGGCCTGTGCACAGGTTGTGCTTACGGAGTCTTCTGGCCTATTTCCCCCCAAAGTCAATCCCACTTCGAGCTCTTTGCGTATTTGAAAAGCTACAGGCTTATTATACATCACACATTGCTTTCACCACCCAATTTCCAAACAAACGTGAAAATAAAAATAAATCTTCACGTAGCACCACATATGACTGGTACACTGGTAATTAAAATTGGAGCCTCTCATGTTTTGAAGCAGTTTTAAAAGCAGCAAAATTGCACAGGAAACTCTTTAAATATAGTATAGGTGTCACTGAAGAACCCTTTATGTTTATCCTTGTGCTTCAAATTCACACCAAGCAGTGCTCCATGGCAGCCACTTTTGTTTTGGTCCAATTTGGCAAGACTCCGGTGTTACTCAATCTAGTGTAAATTCTAGAGCTGGTCAGAGAGTGTTCTGCCAGCTGGGGAATGCAAAACCAAACCCCTTTATTTTCAGTTAAAACCAGAAAGTCTAAGAAATGTTTATTTGCAGGGAAAAAAAAAAAAAAATCCCCACTTTCTTTAAATCTTACACAGCTTGACATTTCAGCAGGGCCATGTCCTGCCCTACACCAGGGTGCGAGGCTGTCACATCTCCCCGTGTGGAGACAAGCCCAGCTGGTTCCCAGTCATCACAATGCTGCTCCGTGGATGTATGAGGTATGCAATGACTGCCTCTGGCAACTCCAAAGGAGAGACCTTCACATTTAAAAGCCATCAGGCTGCATTCCCTGAGATTTGATAGGCAGGGAAGCCTGCAGAGGAGTTCAGCTGGAGATTTGCTCTTCCACCCTTAAACTGGTGTAAATATACTCTGATGGAGGCCTCACCCTCCAAACAGGGAACATCCACCTGGCCACTGGAGTCCTCCTCCTGGATGATGGTGGGAGGCTCTGGAGCGGGCTCCAGAGAAGGCTGACACACAGGAGGCATCACACCTGCTGCTCAAGCACAGCACTCCAACCTCTCCACCACCAGGCTCCATTTAAAGCGTAACCATCACTTTTAAACACTTTTTTCCTCCCCTAGCACACATAATTTTGAAAAGCGCAAAGCCATTCGCAAAGGGTTGGGTTTTTTTCTTCATATTTCTCTTTTCATTGTTGCAATTTCACAGGAGGGTGGGCAGCAGGATTGCCTGCAGGTGGGAGGGGAGGAGGAGCAGCAAACGCTTTGCCTTTTGCGAGCACTGCCTGATTTGGTCTACCCCACACTGGGACGTCAGGGCCGGTGATACACACGCAGCGGACAGGTTTCTCCAGGGGCTCGGTGCTGCACGCAGCGTTCAGCAGCCTGTGAGAGGAAATCAATGGGAGCTCTCCCCGGCCCTGCCACATTTCCCTCCATGGCCTCTGTACTTTTGCAAAGAGCGCAGTCCTTTGTGCCATCGCCCCCCGTGAAAGCCATTACAGCAGCTGAACGGTGGAAGGTGACATCGATAACTAAAGCTACAGAAACAGCTTCCACAGCTCGGTGAAAGAAATACAGGCAAGCAAAATACTACAGCTAAGCCCCATTTCATCACTGTTGATGCAGAATGGTGCCTGGGCTCTTCTAGCATTAAACACTGGATGCATTGATACATTTTCATGGTGCTAAATTCTCAGATATGCCTGCCTGAAACACATAATACCCTTTCTAGTGGCAGAAACCCAGCGGTCATCAGACAGGTCTCCCTGTCACGCTGCAGCCTTTAGACAGTGGACTCTGAAATGCCAAAACCCATCCCTCTTATTCTTTCCATTGCTATTTCCTGCAGAGTGGCTTTATCTGCTGGGACAGCATGGTATTTTTTCCTGAAGAAGCTAATATTGTTTACTCTGTCTCCTTTTGAAAACAGTTTCTTTCCATTATGCATTTTCTCTTGATATTACTCTCTTATTATAGACATCATATGACTAGTAACAGTATTTTTCTTCTTCTTTTTTTTTTTTTTTTTTTTTTTTTTTTTGCAAATGTCTATGTAAAGTAGGTTTTCCAAATTCATTTAACCCTTCTCTACCCTTCTCTATTTTTCAGTAAGTTCAGGCATTGGTACCTCTACATATTCCTTGTAACATAGCTGCTGCAAAATGGCACAATACCAGCAAAAACTTGTTTAAATATATTCTCCTGTTAAATTTTTCTTTGCCTATTTGTAATTAGAAAGCAAGAAGAGTCAGGGACCACCATGGCTGGGGTGATCTGATGAGATTAGAGCAAGCTGGCCAGCTGGCTACAGGGCAGTCACAGATGCAGGCACAGGACAAGCAGCAGGAACATCCCAGACCCTTTTTTATGTGGGACATTCAAGTAAGACCCTTCTTTCCAGTTAGTTTCCTTCTCGAAGTGCTAAACTAATTGAGAGGAATAGAACAAAGCATAAGGAGGAGATAGCTTGGGCTCCAGCCCCACTGCAGATGGGATGGCCTGGAAAGCAGTGGATGAAGCCCAGGAAAAATCCTCCCCCTTGGGTCAGTGGCCCTGGAAACCCAGTGGGGGAGTCAGAATGTTCACAAAGGCTGAGATTTGGCAAGGCTGAGATTTGGCAAGGTGTTCAGCCTCATCAATGGATGGGATCTATATTCTCCAAAGAGATGATGCACATGCCTGCAGAGGGAAGAAAAACC